>NC_051287.1:26090530-26690530 GCF_015220745.1 Sebastes umbrosus
TAAAATGGAAATACTCAAGTAAAGTATAAGTACTTTGAATTTGTACTCGAGTACAGTGCTTGAGTAAATGTACTTCCACCTCTGTCCTCTTCCTCTTGCTCAACAACTCATCCCGAGGCAAAACAAAGCCACAGAGCAAGAAGAATACCCAGGAAAGAAGAGGAGGTTAAGAAGAGAAAATAAACCTGTTGACACACACAGCGAGTCCAGTTGTGGCTTAAAACTGGAAATAACACCTTTGATGTGGAGAGGGAGAAGAGTGGATGTCAAGTCACACCTTTCACTCACTGGGGTGAAATGAAGCGCACACTTTTGTGCTGTTTACACTCATCGGAGAGACATCTGGAAAAGACGTCTCTCTGCTCTCTTTGGTCTCTTTTTGACATAAAACATTGCATATCTTGCTGGAGATCACCGGCCGGCCCGCCCGACGGCAAATATTTACCTCCAAATCTCTCGGCTCTTTCAGCGGTGTTGCTCGCAAAGAGACAACATTAAAGAAAAGGTGACGACAGTTTGTTAGTTTAGATAACAGAGGAGGACAGGAATGGTGGGAAGGGATGAGGGAGCTCACAAATCTGAAATGTACATTTTTATTAAACTGATTTTTTTGGCCATTTAACCCTTTAAAAATGGACCTTGATCTTGTTTAAATTGATGTAAAACCAAAACCATAATAGCTCGAGCATTCAGAAAGCTAAAGCTTATGTCTTTTGGATCATCACGTTGTTCGCTCATGATGACATAACTACGATATGTTACGTTACGATATGTTACGTTACGATACGTTACGTTACGATACGTTACGTTACGGTACGTTACGTTACGATACGTTACGATACGTTACGTTACGTTACGATACGTTACGTTACGTTACGTTACGTTACGTTACGTTACGTTACGTTACGTTACGATACGTTACGTTACGATACGTTACGTTACGTTACGATACGTTACGTTACGATACGTTACGTTACGTTACGTTACGTTACGATACGTTACGTTACGTTACGTTACGTTACGTTACGTTACGTTACGTTACGTTACGTTACGTTACGTTACGTTACGATACGTTACGTTACGTTACGTTACGCTACGCTACGCTACGTTACGTTACGTTACGTTACGTTACGTGTAGGGATGTCACGAGAACCGATACTTCGGTACAAGTCGATGCCAAATCTCTAAAAACATGACGGTACTCATTTTCTACAGTACCAAAGGTACCGTATGATGCCTGTAATCAGAGTCCGAAATTAACAGGCACCTCTGCTCTCTCTGTGTCGGAGTTTGATACTCACAACAGCGCCGCTGAGATGTTGGGCTTATTTACTTTTTCAGAGATCTTTTATTCATTTGTTGGAGAAGAGGACTCACTCGTGGGTGAAAAACTGAACTGAACTGAATTTCTATCTTTTGTTGTTTATTGCTAAATCTCTGAAAAGTGGTGTTTTTTTATTGTCATCAAAATATAACATTAGCATTTTAAATAAATATTTAATGGTCTAATGGCCTGTCACCATGTCAGTGAATTTGAACCACTGCTTGCAATCTGAGGATATATATAGAGAGAGTGCGTGTACAGCCTCTGCTGTTTCCTTACATTCATTGAGCTATACCTGAGGAATAAAGTCTCATCATTTTCCTTTTTCTACCGTGGTATCGAGAATCTTGGAAATTCACTGGTATTGGTATCGACTACTAGATTTCTGGTATCGTGACATCCCTAGTTACGTGTGGAACATAACAAAACTATCAAAACATCTTTGCACTCGATCTGCTCATAAAATTGAGCATATCTGAAAAACTAAAAAATGTGAATGGTTCAAATAACTTATGGAGAGATAAGAAATATTTTGTTCATGTTTCTACATTTAGAAATATTTTGCATCAATACATTTTGAGAGGGTACGTCACAGCTTGACCGGCCAGTTGAGTGGAACAGCGCGTCCCCTAGTGTCCTCGCCGGACCTGGTGGACATGTACCGCTGGATTTAACATTATAGACATGACCACTGACTCTCAGTGGAACTATTTAACCACAAATTCACAGACTGACCGAACACGGTGCAGCCGTATACTCGGCCCTGACCGAGTCTTGTTCTCTGAAAACAGCTGCCAGCTGCAGCCGAAGACGACGCTACGAGAGCCGTGAGAGTGAACCAGAACAGTGACTTTGTGGGCCGAACAGCTCAACAATTCCCTTCTTAATTCCTGTGCTCTCTCTGTTTTGACTCTTCCCCCTTCATGCTGCCCTGCTGTCCAGGCAGCACTTCAACAAACAAAGCCCAGGGAGCAAACTGCTTTTGAATGGGTGCATCCTGCTGGCAGGATCTGAGCAGGCTGTTTATGGAGAGGCTTGTCAGCTGTTACCACTGGGATGTTGCAGCATGTGGAAACAGTGGGAGGAATGGGCCTTTGATCGGTTCTCCCTCTCTGCTCTTCTGTTCTCCTGTTTTCTCTTTGATGGAGTTCTGTGAAGTGTACCTCAGCGACAGGAGGCCGGCGTATCAACGCCCACACACACACAGTCCTAGACTAGCCACACACATTTCACTGCACACCTGCTCAACAGTAGTGGAAAGTACTTTTACTCAAGAACTCTACTTAAAGGGACAGTGTGTATTGGCGGCATCTAATGGTGTGTTTGCAGATTGCAACCAACTGCGTACCCCTCCGCTCACTCCTCCTTTTACAAGACTGAGGTAACGTGAGCAGCCGAGTACAAAACCGCGGTAACGCCGTTCACCTCACTTGCAATCTGCAACCAACTGAATACCCATCCACCATCCCAATAACACAGCTACGATAGTTTCCTCCATCTTGGACACTCCAACTGTCCATTCCCTCAGAGGCGAGCACTCAAGACAGTTTGCTATTCGAACATTCGCATGTCAAAGTTCACCAAAGTTTAATTGGTTGTAACCCCTTCGAGCAAATCCACTGAACAATGAATTGATTCACTAAGAAATCTGCTTGTGTAAGTGCTGGTGTGACTGGGCCTTTAGTCTGGCAAGTATTTAAACATGCTAGTCAGATTGTGAGCTCCAGTACTGACTCAAAGCTAAAAGTCAAAGTGATCCAATTCCAAGTTTGTATCCACAAAACCTCCCCAAACCTGTGAGCCATATTGTTGGTTGAAGTGTATTCCTACAGGTAGCGGCGAAAAGATCAAACACAATCCAGGATGTACAGTTTAAACATTATATTGATGAGTTTTAAGTAGGACTGTCAATTGATTAGAGATTACATATCTCGTCTAGCCTGGGAACGCCTTGGGGTCCCCCGGGAAGAGCTGGAAAACGTTGCTAGGGAGAGGGACGTCTGGAATTAAAAAATATGCTCCAATCATAACATGGCAAACTACAGCCCAACAGACAACAACAGCTGTCAGTGTCCTGTTGCTCGCGCTTGTGCTCACTCTACATAGACATGAACGAGCATCGCTCAAAACAGTGAGGCGACACACGTCAGCTAAAAGCACAATATCACTCAATATTTCAGCTGCTTGGCAGTAATGTTAGCTGACCAGACGAAGGTCTCCCCATGAATCAGTGCTGATCCTAGTGTTGGCTTTTCCTGCTTCAGCCTCCTGACCGCGGCCGGAGGGAACAGGGGAGACACCGGAGTTTTGGTCGGAGACGATAACGTTTCTCTCTGCAGAGCCCCGTCACTTCACAAGACACGGGAAACCTCTGTTGGTCTGGAGGAGCTGCAGCAGTTATTTATGCACAAACGTCCACTGTACATTCACTAGATATTCTCAGAGTGTGGAGTGTGCACGCATGCACGTGAGAGGTGGAGCGAGCTGAGAGAGTGAGAACGAGCGCGGTGTGTGAGTGAAGGCAGGCAGAGGAGCAGAATACAGCAGAGACTCCGGTCCTGGAGACCAAAGCTACGGTCTTCCCAGCGTCCTCCGACCGCGGCCAACACTGTTTAACAGACGGGCTTCACTAGATACAACCAAGAGGTTTTGGTGCTTCCGTGTAGTTTGTGTTGGAGTCTGAGTCTGAACAGCGTAGTCACACGCGAGCGTGCATGGGACACCGACCCGCAATGATTTATACTTGTAAGAAGTTACAAACAGTCGCTTTAAGTTATTATAGTTATATAGTTAGAGTTATTTTAACCCAAACTGTGATCTTTTCCTAAACCTAACTAAGTGGTTTTGTTGCCTAAACCTAATAAAGTTGTTTCCTGTGAAGACAGAAGTTTATTTTGAAAAGACTGGAGTGGAAATTGATGCTGGACATTCGTAGGAAAATGAATGAAACATGATGAATGACCTTTGGTAAGATATCATACGAACCGTTGTGTGAGAATACATTGAATACAGTAAGTATGAATCCATGTGATGAATGATATGTGACAGAGCTGCAGCAGCTATTAGACAAAGTGCAGAACAATAATAGTCCTCACATGGCATTAAGTGCTACAGACAAGAATTTGATTGCCGTCTGAGCTGACGACTGACTTCTCCTCACGAACCCTCCATTATCTGCTCACACAATGTTCAAATTATGGACATTGTCAATGCCAAGTGTAAGATTCAGAAATGATGTCATAAAAATGCAGTGAAGGTATATTGAAAATGGCCTCAGTCGGCTGGTACAAGAGGGTCAGTACTGTTCCGTCGACGGCACCGTTGGCTCGACGTATTAAAGCTGATGCCAACAGCTCGGGTCAAACACAGAGCAGCTCCACATCCTGCCACATGTTTTCAGTTTTTAGTAGAAGTCCATAACTTCAACTCATAAAACATTTAATTAGGCTTTGAACGGAGAAACACTGACGGTGTTTATAAATTCATCTCATCGTAAAGTTGTAGAGGGGAAAGAATACTCAAAGCTACACTGATATGACTTCTCTGCATTTTAGTTCTGATACTTCTTTATGTGCTGTTGTAAATATTCTTCATTAAAGGAGTAGTTCAACATGTAACTACCGAGGTACTTGTACTTTCCTAGAGTATTTCCATGTTCTGCTACTTTATACTTCTACTCCACTACATTTATTTGATAACTTTAGTTCCTTTGCAAATTTTGATTAATACAAAATATAATCAACAAATCAATTATCAGGTATTATTATTATAGATTAAGACACCCAGCAGCAGTATACTGTATAAAGTCATTCAAATGAGCCCCACCATTACCAGCTGCAACATTAAAGTGATGAAGACATTAACGCATCAATAATTATTATAATGATGATTGTGAAATTGGCCATTCTGCATAATGAGTACTTTTACTTTTAATACTTTCTATATATTTTGATGCTGAAGTCACGCAAAATTTTGGCAAGGAAAAATTGGCATGGCCATTTTCAAAGGGGTCCTTTGACCTCTGACCTCCAGATATGTGAATAAAAACTGTGAGATGAGCAGAGAGAAAACTGGATCTCATTAGAGAAAACAGACAAACTGCATAACAGTTGAGAAAAGGTAATAAATCACAATATATCAATGCAATACGCAGTTCTTCTTCACTGCTCAGATCTGTCTGTTAGATATATGAAGCTGTTGCCAGAGGCTGGTTATCTTAGCTTAGCTTAGCTTAGCTTAGCATTGAGACAGGAAACAAGGGGAACAGCTAGCCTGGCTCTATCCAAAGGTAACAAAATCAACTAGCACATCTAAAGCTCACCAATGAACACATTATATATTATTTATTTTTTTTAAATTAAATTGAAACTGTTTCCAGTCTTTATGCTAAGCTAGGCTAACGCCTCATGGCGGTAGCTTGATATTGACCAACATTAGTGAGCTTTAGAGGTGCTGGGAGGAGGTTGGTTTTGTTATTTTCAGGCAGAGCTGTAGCTCTTTCCCCTGTTTACTGTTTTGATGCTAAGCTACGCTAACGCCTCATGGCTGTAGCTTCATGTTTACCATACAGACACCATCTTCTCATCTAACTCTTCATAAGAAAGCAAATTCAGGTATTTCCCAAAATGTTGAATCATCAAATCCTTTAACTGAAAGATTAAAATCAAATGTAAACCAGACTCCAGCTGCTCATTTATAGCACCCAGGGAATATGACCATGTGTTCTGGTTCATAACGGTTTGTATAGTCATTAATCACACTCATCTGGAGCTACATGCAAAGCTGATTTAACCGAGTAAAGAAAAGTTTCTGAGCTCATAACTTCAGATTCCAGCTAACAGATTCTGCCTTCTTATGACACAACAGTTTGTTTTCACTGTTGATAAAGCACCTACATGTACTGTGTATATGTTTCAGACGTACAGGGTAATAAACTTCAGGTAACAAAGTGTATTTCTGTCACTTTAGAGATGAACTTTTCACCCTGAGAAGAATTACAGTGAAGCTCAGCTGCAGCCTGAGCAGCTGTCCCATCTGGCAGATGGAAACACAAAGCCAGCTCATGGTTTGCGTTAGAGGAGCTGGTTGTCTGAAACAACTTAAATCTGAACACGTTGGACTCATGATCTTCCAAGGACACAAATCTAAACCAGTGACACGTTTAAGAAATGATCGTTGTTTTCTCCACAGGAAATGTTGAGGTTGATTAAACTTCAAATATCAGCTGAAAATGACCATAATCATCAACTTAACAGGCATGTTAAATGATCTTTGATTTGATTTAACCTTTATTTAGCCAGGGAAGACCCTACTCAAGTACACATTTGACGTACGTTACTTGAATATTTCCATTTTATACTATTTTCTACTTCTACTCCACGAAATGTCAGAGGGAAATATTGTACTTTTTACTCTACATTTATTTGACAGCTTTAGTCACTTTGCAGATTCAGATTAATAATACAAAATATAATCAACAAATAAATAATTATGTATTATTATAAGTTAAGATAGAACTTTATTGATACCTTGATACCTGACAGCATATCATTTATATACTTTTAGATAGGTAACATTTTGAATGCAGGACTTTTACTTGTAACAGAGTATTTCTACCTTGTGGTATTACTACTTTTACATAAATGTGCAACATTTGATATCCAGAGTATTAATTTATCATCCTCAACTATTTGCTATGTAAAGATATAGAGGAGTAATGTCTACTTGAGCAGAGAATGAAGTCACTCTCCCTCCGTGTGTGTTGTAATCTGAGCTTCTCTGTGCTTTGTTTACATTGTCGGGCCGGCCGAGAGTAGATGTTAGTGCAGGTGAGCGTGCCCCACTGGCTAGCTACTCGGCGCCGCTCTGCACTGAGCTTATACAGCGGTTCCAGCTGATAAAGCCATCGTCGTGAAAGCGTTGAATCTACCCTTCGATTCCCCCTCAGGTAAACAACATTAGCTCTGTCAGCACTGTTAACATTGTTAACAATAATAGCCCCGTTAGCTGCTAGCTAATATGCTCTGAATTTGGAGTTTAGCACCTTTAAGTAAAAGATCTGAGCCCGTCTTCCACCACTGTATTTAAATACAGTCCTGAGGCTCTTATACTCTACTTGAGTATTTGCATATTCTGCTACTTAATACTACATTTTGGAGGCCAATATTGTGCTATTTACTCCACTACATTTATGTGACATCTTGATAGATTCTGATTAATAATACAACAAATAGTCAACACATCAATTATGATATTATTATGGGTTAAGATAAAACTTTATTGATCCTCTGGGGTAAATTATTATTATTATCTTAAATTATATAAAGTAATCCAAATTAGCCCCATGTTTTCCAGCTGCAACATTAAATTGATGAACACATTAATGCATCAATAATCCAATATCATAATCCAACATTGTATTTGAATATACTTTTTTTATTAGTATACAGTATATTTAGTATATTTGGTATATTTATATTATATTATATCATGGTACATTATATTTAGTGTATTTATACTTTTACCAGAGTATTTCTACACTGTGGTATTACTACTCTGAGTACTTCTTCCAGCTCTGCTGAAGAGGAAGATGAGCTGAAGGCAGAGACCTGAGTGAATCATTAGGACAGCACTGTACCGGGCCAACCCTTGAAGCATTGTGTGATGAGAGCGGAGCTCAACACCTGACAGAGAGAGAGACAGATGATTTACTCCAGATTAAAGAACAACAGACACATTGTTCTCTCATCTTTCTCTCACCCCATTTATCCCCCTCAGCGAATCATTCATGCCATTCATGCCCCTGAAATGCTACGCCGTTGCGATTTTCTTCTCCTTCTTCTTTTGTTTCTTTGCTCTCTCTCTCTCTTTTTTCTCCCTCCCAACCCCAAGCGTTCCCGGGGCACTCGAGGCTCTCCTCTTTAAGTTTTTCTTTCCGCTCAGATTAAGTGTGACAGATTGGCAAAAGGAGCACATGACAGGAGTTCAGATGGCAGACAAGAATAAGATCAGACATGTGATGCGATATTAAGAGGTCACAAGAGCTGACGCACATACGAGCAGATGAACCCAAGGCCTTTCTTTCTACACACACACACACACACACACACACACACTGATTTTAACCTTATGATCTACAGGCACATTATGTAACTAAGTACATTTACTCAAATGTTGTACTTGAGTAGAAATACCTTGAATGTGTACTTGAATATTTGACTTTGCACTTCTATTCCACTACCTTTGTCTGACAGCTTTAGTTACTTTTCAGATGACATTTTCATCCCCTTACTGTCCTATCCAGAGAGAAGTACGTATCATCAGATGTATTATTGATGGAATATTCCTTTATGTGTTGAGAAAGGTTCCTACTGTACTTCTTAAGCTAAATAAACTATCAACAAATCCGGCAAAGTACAGAAAGTAAATTCCATTGTCTTTTTGTGGAGGGAACCGGGGCGATGCTAACTTCCTGGTTGGCCTACAAAAATACGTCATACCTGGAGCACTCTATGGCGACGCCACTAGATCGCCAGATTGGTCTATTAAAAAGCCTCTTGGATCAGCTGAATAGTAAAACACTGACAGGGAACATTTTACTGCACAATCAATACTTTTAATTCTGATACTTTAAGTTTGCTGATACATACTTTTACTTAAAGCTGCAGTAGGCAGTATATTTTTGGCATCATTGGGCAAAAATTCCATAATAACCTTTCAGCATATTGTAATTTAAGTATTTTGAGAGAAAACTAGACTTCTGCTCCTCCTCATGGCTCTGTTTTCAGGCTTTAGAACATCTAGCCCGTGATGGGAGACTTTGACCAATCACAGGTCATTTCATTGAGAGAGCATTCCTATTGGCTGTGGTCCGGCTATGTGACCGGAACTTGGCGTTCCTTCCATGGATGTATTAAAATAATTGGATACAGCGTTAGAGGCGGGGCCCCGGTCATTCCTATGAGAGTTGCTCATTGGCGCATGAAGCCTGAATGGTTCGACTTCTGTCTGGAAAAGTACCTGGATCTTGGCGGAGTAGCGTCCGCTCGGTCACATGACTTGGTCACGGGGTCCCAACGTCACGCCGTCGTCACGGCTTGCACTCCAGCCTCGGTCTGGGTCTCATTCACATGAACGGAGGAATGGAAATAACTCTGGATTCAGCTATTAGTGCATTTTACAACTTTAAAAACGTAATGGTTTAAATAAGAACTCTTAGAGTGTTCGTACTGGGAAGTTGATTCACCTCAAAAAAAATTATCCGCTGAGTTACAGACGTCTCTTTCCCAATGTAATTCTATGGGAAAAAGTATTTTTGGGCCCAATGCATCACGTGACTCACAACTTTCTAAATAGGCATTACAGTAACAGAATATTGATTCATATTTGATCAGCGCTGCCAAGTTTTTTCCGTTTAGTCGGAGTTCGCGAGTGATTGACAGACGACTCTCATAGACGGCAGATGGACAGCAGACCTCAGATTAGCTCTTACTGCTTGTTTTCCTCCGGTATGTGAAATCTTGCAGATGCCGTTAGGAGCACCGGAGGACACATGATTTTTTTCAGGTTACCTGTTTCATTCACTACTGTCACGGTAAAGCGACCGTTTTATAAAAATAACTTTTTTTAATCACATTTGCTCCAATCTCGCCCATTTCAGCTTTAAGTAAAGTTTTGAATGTAGGACTTTTACTTGTAATGGAGTATTCGCAGTGTGGTATTAGTACTTTTACTTAAGTAAAGGATCTGAATACTTCTTCCACAGCTGATCATTATCAAAGAGCTCCCATACATGCACTCATTGAGATCTTATCTCTGCTTTATCACAACAACTAAAAAGGAGCAAGAAAGTGCACGACCCATCAGCGGAGAGGAGCGACGATTTAAAGTGAAGGTTTGACATTTGCTATAACAGCCATAATTTGATTAGACTTGGGTGACATTCTCTCACACAACTCAGAGGGGAGGCCGGCATCTGCTACTGCCAAACGCATTAACTTCTGTGAACTCGGAGACAGGAAGAGTGAAGTATTGTTTGAATCTACTCTCTTTCCATTCGGTCAAACAACAGGCATTTTAATGCTTTCAAGACACTCATGACAGCTCCACATGGAGATTTATAATGCTTAAGGATTGTGAACACATGTAACAGAGGAGAGTTAGATAATATTACTCAGAGGAGATAGATGGGTAACAAGAAACGTTCATAGTAAATACGCAGGGGATTTTCTGCACGCCGGGCACTGGGCTTTAGTTTATGATGAAATGATGCTCTAATAATCTAACGTCTTTAAATAGACGAAAAAAAGACAAAAACAATGAAAGAACAAGAGGAAAGAGAGAGAGACCTGTTTCCCCTCCAACGCTGGAAACATTTGTTAATTTTCATTCCAGAGATGCTGCCTTTGAATTGGCTATAAAAACAGGATTTATTGTCATAAATATATAATTTAAAGCGCCTATAATAGTAAATTTGCAGGGGATTTTCAGCGTACTGGGCACTGGTTTATGATTTATTACATTCACAGCAGACAATGAAATACTGTACTTAATGTATGATGAAATTATGCTTTATTTTTCTATTTTAATGTCTTTAAATAGACGAAGAAGAGACAAACAATGAAAGAACAATAGGGAGACCTGTTTCCCTCCAACGCTGCATTTCTTTTCATTCCATAGATGTTGCCT
Source organism: Sebastes umbrosus (assembly GCF_015220745.1). Taxonomy (NCBI): domain Eukaryota; kingdom Metazoa; phylum Chordata; class Actinopteri; order Perciformes; family Sebastidae; genus Sebastes; species Sebastes umbrosus. Next base: position 26,101,542 of record NC_051287.1, read on the forward strand.
TGAATTGATTATGAAAAAAAAATTATAAATATATAATTTAAAGAAAATTTCCTGGGGATTTTCAGGCACGCTGGCCACTGGGCTTTAATTCATTACATTCACGGTGGTGACAATGAGACACTGTACTTAATACATGATGAAATGATGCTCTAATTTGACGGTCTTTAAATAGAAAGACGAAGAAGAGGAAATGCCAGGAGAGGAGGGTTTCACAGAGAAAGTCTGGTGACAGTGAGAAGAAATGGCCCCGGCAGCAGGGTCCAGCAGGAAATTCAATAAAAACTCTTCAAAAGGCCCGGCCCTGACATTGAAAAATAGCAAAATTATAACATACAGCAGGGTAACGAAAGAGAGGAGTTATTGTATTTGGCACAGAATCGGGAGAAGAGAGAAGCCCAGGGCCGCCATGTCAAATGAGCCGTCACTGACAGAGGGAGTTAAGCCTTGTGGTGATTAAATATAGGCCTCAAACCTGCTGGCTGCCAGGCAGGCAGGCAGACAGCAGACATGTTTGTGCACAGGCAGCAAAATGAACAGAAAACAAAGAGAGAGAGAGAGAGAGAGAGAGAGAGAGAGAGAGAGAGAGAGAGACAGAGAGAGGGAAAGAGAAAGAGTGCAGCAAAGAACAGACGGCTAAAATCTCCACTGAGGTAGAGGAAAACTGTACTGTTAAGTGCATCAGGAGGGTTAGCGTTCATAGAGAAGAGTAAGAAGAGGACATCCTAGAAATTATGGCGATTTCTCAAACATGTAGAAATCTGTCAGGGGAGAAAACGTCCTCTCATCCAGTTTCATCTTTACTAAAATTCATTTCCAGTAATTTGAATGCTATAACCAACCAAAACAGACTGAAGACACATTCCTAAATGTATCAACAAGAGCCAAATAATTCATGATTACGCACCCAATTAATTCTGTGTAGAATGTCTCACCATTGCCATTACTTACGTACTTATACCTTCACTGTATATTATTTTGTTCATACTTACGGTTTATTCTATACATACTGTATGTACATTATCTAATCTAATAACGATCATCTAGGTTTATGTTAAAGCTGCCAGTTTGGATTATTTCAACTTTGTTTCTGAGAAATCATGTTTTGTCTGTCAGTTTGGAATAGTGGACGGATCTAGATACTACAATACCCATGAGCCTCAGCCGCCTCGCCATGGAGAAGAAGCCGGTTAAGAAGCAGGAAACAGAGCGGTAACAAATTCTAAACGCTTCGTTGTTACAGCTTCGAATAAAACCCGGCGCCATAGTGACTGAATTCACCCACAATTGACCCAGAATTTTAAAGTTAATTGATTTACGCGGCAGATTGTGTTTTCAGTTCTCTCAACATCGTCATCTGTAGTCTCCACCTGCCGTTGGTGGCACACATAACAGAATTTTAATTGGACGTTTCTTGCCGAAATGCACCTTGGGAGTCGTAGTTAAAGTCTACCTCAAAGTTTTTATGTCCACAGGCTTGTACATTTGACTTTTAGTCAAAGAACCAGATAACACAGTTCAGTTTTGTACTGATGATTCAACCAGGAAAGTTTCATGTTAATCCAATAAGCTTTAAAGGAACAGTGTGTAGGATTTGGCGACTTCTAGAGGTGTGGTAGCTGATTGCAACCAACCGAGTACCCCTCCGCTTACTCGTCCCTTTCCAAGACTGCGGTAACGTGAGCCGCCGAGTGCAAAACCATGGTAACGCCGTTCACCTCGCGCACAGGTCATCCATACCATAATAATACTACTACAGAGGTCAGACGGCGGCTGGTGGTACCACGGTTTAACACTCTGGCTCACGTTACCACAGTTTCACAAGCGTGTTGGAGAGCTACGGTGGCCTTCAGGTAACGTAAAAACGCGAAAATCTCCCTCTAGAGCCAGAGTTTGGTTTGTCCGTTCTGGGCTACTGTAGAAACATGGCAGACTCCGTGAAGAGGACCCATTCCCTATGTAGATCAAGCCCCCCAGGAAGAGCGCCGGTCGTTGATCCCAATTTTCGTAGTGGCCAAACGGTCATTGAACATTGAACTTAAGTGAGTTACGTAACATTTTCTACGGGGAAAATGAATGGGACATTTACTTCTGGAGACTGGGCACCACTACTTCCTGTGTCACTGGGTAAGGGTTCATGCCTTTCCATTGACTTTGTATGCAAACATGCCGCCTCTAAAATTCACTTAAGTTAATAACTCGTCCACTGATTGGGACTACAGGTTTGAAAACACCCTGAATGTCTGTACAGAGTTAATGATTATCCATCCAATAGTTGATATTTCAGTCCGGACCGACATTGACATCCTCAGAGCCTCATCACAGTCGCAGCTAATAAGAATGAAATCATGTAAATGTGTGAGATGTTAGTGGTGGGAGATGGGCTGTCTACATGTTGATACTTAGACCAATAAGAGAGAATTCTAACATCACAGTAGGACATGTGCTGAGTGTGAGTGTGTGCTTGTGTTGTCTCATTCCTCTGATTCCCCCTCCCCCCCCCCCTCCCCACCCCACCCCTTCCTCCTAAGGTGTGAGAGAGACCTCGCTCATCATGTGATGCCTCCTCTTTGAGTTGAGAGACAGGCCACAGTCTTTAAATTGCTCCCATCACCCTCGGGGCATGTTCATGTGAGGATTCAGTTTAGGGTGTGACAACGAGGATCATCTGGCTCAAATCAACCCAAACAATCACGGTTCAGTACCCCGAGACAGACGGGTAGACAGGTCGGCCCAGACAGACGCTGACGGTGTCCCCGTCCGCGTTATCCGTCTTTATATTCCAGCAGATAAGACGACTCTGAATTAATTACGCTACAGGAATCTCTGGATAGCTTAAAGCCTTTCACATCACAGCGGCTGCTGACAGAAAGATGTTCCTCCTTGTTGTCCTCGCCGCGGAGCGCCTCTTCAAAGGTTATCAACCCAAATTCCGAGACAGGAATCGGAGAGACGAGGAGGGTGAAATAGATTTGAAGAGCTTTGATGAGAGAGGCTTGCGATGAAAGAAGCTTTCAACACACAAAAGGCTTCTCCACTCCTGTTCTCTCTGCTTTCTGTCACTCTCACAGCTACTGCCAGTGTCATACTTTGGCTTTCAGCTATGAACCCAAACTGGTGTTGCAGCAGATTTCATGTACGACGCCGCATGCTTGTCTCTTTCTATCCTCTTTCCTTGAAACATCTGACAGTGGACAAACACCAGCTTCAGCAACAGATACCCCGTCAGCCTTTTGATATCTACAGATGTGAGAAATAATGAAAGGAGAAAGAAAATAAGTAAGATGTCATATTTAATGTCAAACACTATATTTTCACCCCCCCCTTCCCCTCCTTGTCTGGCTCCTCGGCGGTGCTGTAACATTAGCCGTGTTGCTCAGAGCGACACCCTGTCAGGTGGAGTTTACAGACTCTGACACAGTATCCTGTAACCCCCCCGGTCCAGGGTGAGTGTGAGCCAGAGAGACGGACAAGTTGAAAGAAGAGAGGCGATTGTTCGTGACAATCTGGAGCTGCTTTAGTCTCATGTGACCGGCTGCTGCTGCCAAGGAGGCCAGATTTGAAATGTTTGAAAGTTACTCCATCGTTGTTTTCACAATACAGTCAACCTGACGGTATCCTCCGTAACGGAACATAACGCTGCTTTTAAACATGTTTAAATGGTGTTACAGCATACTTTATGTACTGTTCACTGACACATGTTCAGTCAGTCAAATCCCCTCTCCGTCAGCCACTGACTGAACATTGTGAACACTTCTGGCAGATGTAGTCATCTTCCCAAATATCAAGAAGGCGATGTACTTCATAGCTTGTCCAGGTCAGACCTCCATTCACTCTCAGGCTGGCTGCTAGCAGCTGTTGATTTGATTCATGTGCATCCTTATACGCTCTAGCACCTAAAGCACATTCTTGGCTGGTTTCTGTTCCGTCTGTACGTTGGCTGTTTCTGCCTCACTCTCTGTCTGAACACACCTTAAAGCAGAGCATGGTGTTGTGCTGTAGCCAAGTGATAACCCTGCACAGCAGCTGGATTCTTGCAATGTCACGACCGTGCACCGTCGGGGAGGTGGAGCGTGAGCGTGTGTGATAAGACCCGAAAGATGGTGAGGAGAGGTTAACGTCACGCTGCCGTAAAGTGGTATCGGTGCCGTTGTATCAGGGCCATTTTGCGAGTACGAGTACATGAGCACAGTATCGGACCCAATACCCGATACTAGTATCGGTATCTGTGCATCCTTATTTGGGTTTATGTTGAATTTGAAATTTACACCAAATGACAAGTGGTACGTTGTTATCAGGCAAAGATGCACTAAACTAACCTTTCAATGGGAAATGAACCTGCCCATACCCACGCTGATTGGTCGACTGTTTAGCCTTCGTCGCTCGCTTGTGTAACATTAGTTATCTACTGATGGTGTCTAATATAAGATCCGTTCTGGTCTAATGGACAATCAGCATGGGTATGGGCGGGTTCATTTACCATTGATATTACATTATTGGATTTTTTGTTATATTTGTTGAAATGCTCATTACTTCCCTTCACAACAATCAATAAATCAAAAGCCCTGACAAAAAACAAGAAAAAATCAGGTATCTGTGACCGTCACAGGACTATAATAAGCTACCGGACTGTTTATGTTTATAATATTAATTTTAGGGGAGTGTGTTTGGAGGGAGGCCTGAAGGGACGGGCTGTCAGTGTTGATGACTTGGCGACTTTCTCGTTAGATTTAGTGAATTCTGGAGCTAGTGCTGCTAGCTACTTTCATTGGAAAAGAGTTGGCAACACTGGGCTGAGTTTTTCAGTTGGATGATTCTTAAAATCTAGTGTATTCTTTGTAGTTTCTCAAGATTACCGACCCTAGCTTTTCTTATTGGGTGCTACAAGCCTTGCAGTTGGTTCTGATAAAAGTCTGATCACCTTCCAACCACAAACTCCAGAATTTCTTTGTGACTTCACCAAGACCCTTCCGAAGAAGTGGTTGTTTAAGTCTGACCCAAGTATGATTGATGTGTTCACATGTGCTTCAACATACCATGGTAGAAAACGAACCAGAGTCTGATTGAACCAGACTAAACGACGCCCTTAGTTTCCTTCTGCCTTATTTTAGGTGGGAAATCAAAGGCTAACAGTAAAACACATCACTTGCTCTTTGACAGTATCAAGTGAGCACATGCTCAAATGAGTGAGCACAAGTACATTAAATAATTCCTGAATAATTAAGTTCTCTCCATCAACGGGCTGTCTTGGCATCCAAATCAAACGAAGCATTGATCTGGATCTATTGTGCTGCTCTGCTTTAATCAGCTTACGCTTTTCAAGCAGATCCCAATAAATGACTTGATTTTATAACGGCTGTGCGTCGGCCGTAAATCACTCACTAGTGCACGGTACGCTTTGACAAAAGAAGCAGTTAACACAGTTTACCATGGTGCTTTGAGTTGGTCAAAGGTGGGACGAAATCCAAGAGACCTCACAGTCAGTCAGCAGGTGTTGCTTTAGTGCAGATGAAGCAGATGTGAGACCTTAATCTTCCACCATCTACACACTAATACAGATACATCTGAAAAGGCAGCTACTGGTCTACTGAGTCTGTGTTTTCACCACCAAAAATGATGCAAAATTTAGGGGATTTTTAAAAACTGTGATTATCAGTCTGGAAACCCTCCACAAACACGGCGTAAGTACACTGCAGCAACATTAGGAAGCCAACATTGTGTCACCAGCGGTGAAAGAAGTATTCAGATCCTTTACTTCAGTAAAAGTATAATACCAGACTGAAAAATAGTCCACTACAAGTAAAAGTCCAGCATTCAATGAAAATATTACTTAAATAGTATTATCAGCAAAATGCACTTAAATACCAAAAGTAAAAGTACTCATAATGCTGTTTATTATCATATATTATATTATTATTACTGATACATTCATGTGCAATTAACATTTTCTGTTGTAGTTGGTCGAGGTGAAGCTGATTTTAAATATTTTATATGAACTTATATGTATTTTATATATGTTTTATATATTGTATGTAAATTCTGTAGTCTGCAAAGTAACTAAGGTGTCAAATAAACATAGAGCAGTAAAAAGTAGATTATTTCCTGTGAATTGTAGTGCAGTAAAAGTATAAAGTAGCATAAAATGGAAATACCCAAGTAAAGTCCAAATTACTCAAATTTGTACGTGAGTAAATGTACTTAGTTATATTCCACCATTACCAATCATACAATACAGGTGTTCTCAGTGATGTATTTCTCTGTTTTAAAGAGGACCCATTATGCTTTGGAGCTTTCTCCATTTCCTTTAGTGTGTTATATTGTTTTTTGTGCATGTTAAAGGTCTGCAACGTTACAAAGTGCAGACCAAAGGGAGTTACTCTCCCCCACAGAAACACTGATCCTCAACTGTCTGAAACGCCTCGCTTGAAGTCTCGCCTTTTATTCCGTAACGTGGTGATGTCACCAAGTAATGCATTTGCATAATTCCTGCCTAGCGGCTAGTTTGGCACACCCTCAAACAAAGTTAGTTAGAGCGTAGCTGGAGCAGAGTCCGAAGAGTTTGGTTTGGTTGACCAATCACAACAATGGCAAACTGGGCTTTTAATTGGACCCCTTTAATTGAACATTAAAGCATGTTAACATGTTCTAGTAGAAACCCAAAATACATGTATGCACCTACAAAATGAGCATAATAGGTCTTCTGGAGCTGCAGCCCAGGAATTGACCTCAGCCTTGGTGAACTGATCAAAGCACTACTTTACAACCTGTGCAAACTAAAATAAAAGAGAAACAGATAGATTTCTAGGAGAAATTCACACGCAACAGCTGTGGAAAAGAGGTATAACCAGCCATATTTGCCAAAAGGTCTTTCTATTTAACCAAACTCCTCACCAGATGATGATGGTCGTGCCATATTTTGTTTTGTTGCCAACTGCCATTAAACTAAAAGGAAGAAGTTTGAAGTGCTTTTCTCTTCCTCTGGTGTTTCAGACCGGCTGTAATCTAATTGTAAATTGTGGAAGGAAAACTTCCAAGACATAAACAGCCAGTTAATGTGTATCTCTCTGATCTTACCGCCTGTCTGTCAATCCAAGAGAGGGGAACGCAAAACAACGTAGGTATAATTTAGCATGACGGCCGTCTGGTGGCAGCTGGGGTGAAGAGTTCACTGTGTGTGTGTGTGTGTGTGTGTGTGTGTGTGTGTGTGTGTGTGTGCGTGCGTGTGTGCGCGCGCGTGTGTGTGTGTGTGTGTGTGTGTGTGTGTGTGTGTGTGTGTGTGTGTGAAAGATGCACAGATACTGCAGTATTAGATGTATAATATATGTGGTACATTTATGTATAGTAAAGGAAACATCTGAGCGCTTGCAAAACACAGCAGCGATTGTTCAGACTTGGCCACGGAGAGGTCAAGTAACTGTAGCACAAGCACATCTATTCAAAGCCTTGAAAAATCAAGTGTGGCTCTCCAACAAAACTTCTTTTATTTCCATCCCAACCCATTACATTGGACCTACTGTCTCTTATTCTGTGTACTGACACTAAGAGAATGTCTTTTGACAACGGTGAACGGGCCTAAAGCAGGAGGATGACCCAGGGCTAGACGGAGTGCTTGGGGGCCCCCGGAGGCATACGCTGCGGATCCACGATGAAGGGAGGAAGAAAGAACAGAGTGAAGCCGCAAAGAGTTCGGGTGTGATAATGGATTCCCACATTAGGTCCATCAAGGTCTGATGATAAATGGGATGTGGCAGCAGCTTGGCATGGGAAGTAGAAAATCTGGTTTGAAGAGAGGCGTTGAGCGGGCCGGTGACTCTATGCATGGTGGCAGGCGCTCGGGGCTTGTGTTGGGGATTTTGGAGACTTCCCCAGGTCACAGTGAAGAGTGGAAACACATGGTTTCAATGTGTCCCTCATCTCCTGCATTCAAGACTGTGGCGGTGTCCACAATTTCGCATTTGTAGCTCTGGAATTACTTTATGGTTGGTGAGGAAACGGAAACAAAGAAAGGTTGAAAATCACAAGATTTCAACATTTGCGCCAGTCCCTTTCCACACCTTCCTCATGTGTGTGTGTGTGTGTGTATGTGTGTGTGTGTGTGTGTGTGTGTGTGTGTGTGTGCGTGCATGTGTGTGTGTGTGTGTGTGTGTGTGTGTGCTGAATTCCTGTAGAGTTCATGGGTAACGCTGGCTGAGAGCCCATAAATAACCTGAGCGGCACATGAAGACAGCAGCAACCACAGAAGCATCAAACCAGCAGGGAGGCGCTTCACGGAGGGGTCACACTCCAGTCATTCACTAGATGAGAACATTTCACATGCAAATAATCACAATGTGACACAGTTTGTACTGAGGGCCATCTTACATTTAGTTTAATTTATTCCATAACCGAGAATTAAATACATATTAAAATATATAGTTTAACTATTCCCATGTTGCCACATCTTTGCATTAAAGGCCCAAAACGGTAAAATTTTTGCATTGAGTTTGATGAACTTTGTCACACAATATAGCGCTGTTTACAAAGAGCAACTGTTTTAGCTGTTATTTAACCTCTATCAGGGTGAAAACGGTTTCACAACACGGCTTATAGACAGTTATGAAACTGTCTGAGAACATCTGAGTAGAGAAATAGGCATTACAGTAACAGAATATTGATTCATATTTGATCAGCGCTGCCTAGTTTGACCGTTTGGTCGGAGTTCGTGAGTGATTGACAGCCGGTTCTCATAGACGGCAGCTGGACAGCAGACCTCAGATCAGCTCTTACTGCTTGTTTTCCTCCGGTCTGTGAAATCTTGCAGATGGAGTTAGGAGCACCGGAGGACACCGGAGGAACATGATTTTTTTCAGGTTACCTGTTTCATGTACTACTGTCACGATACAGCAACCATTTTATAAAAATAACTTTTTTGAATCATATTTGCTCCAATCTCGCCTACTTCATCTTTAATCTTGAAATATTCCTTAAAGGGAGATTAGTCAAGTATTTAATCCTCTTATCAACATGGGAGTGGACAGATATGCTGCTTTATGTAAATGCATGTATATATTTATTATTGTAAATCAATTAACAAAATAATGACAGATATTGATCCAGAAACCCTCACAGGTACTGCATTTAGCATAAAACAATATGCTCCAGTCATAACATGGCAAACTGCAGCCCAACAGGCAACAACAGCTGTCAGTGTGTCAGTGTGCTGACTTGACTATGACTTGCCCCAAACTGCATGTGATTATCATAAAGTGGGCATGTCTGTAAAGGGGAGACTCGTGGGTACCCATAGAACCCATTTACATTCACTGATCTGGAGGTCAGAGGTCAAGGGACCCCTTTGAAAATGGCCAAAATTTAGCATAACGTCGTAGCATTATTTAACCTCCTTCACGACAAGCCGGTATGACATGGTTGGTACCAATGGATTCATCAGGTTTTTTTTAGTTTCATACGATGCCAGTATATAAGGTAGCTACAACCTCTGAAAGATTGATTGTGTTAATGCGTTAAAGAAATTAGTGACGTTAAAAGGATTTTGCGTTAACACTGACAGCCCTAGAGTAAATACAACTGAATTGAATAAACTGTGTGAACTTATTGTCCCAAACTAAAGAACTTGCTAACTGACAGATAGCAACCAGCTAGCTCAGAGAGCTTTAACACTGATAAACACTGTTAGTGTGTTCCCAGCTGGCTAGCCTGTTAGCTGTTAGCTCGCCAGCTACAGCAGTGAACCGAGTAGCCCTGAGAATAGTCACATGTCACCAAGCTTCTGGCCCCTCTAGCAGCGTTTCTCAAAGATGCACGGATGCATTTTTCGGTGCTTCTTCCTTAAAGACAAATTACACAACCTGTGAACCAGGTTGCTATTCACACAATTATGTGCATTGTGACTATTGGTCATCATAATATTTTACTCATTTAACGTCAGTCAGGACGAGGAGCTCAATCTTTTTGTAGCTTTCCAAAAACATATAAAGATAAACATCATGGCAAATAATAATAATAATGCATATAAATATGAGAATAAGACCCAGGTTGATAAATATCACAGGTGTCCTTGAAAATATACATTAATTAGTATTTCCATGATGTTCAGAAGTTGCAGCTTCTTTGCCTTAAGACCCTCTTTTGCAGCCAGTTAGGATAATTTACAACACAAGCATACAAACACACACCCATACAAACACAAACACGTGCACACACACAGTACCGACACATGTTCACACACACAGAGTAGAAAATGAAATCCAGGTGCATGCAGGAGTTTTCTTTTGCTCCCAGCAGCGTGTTAGGGGAGTTGACCTTAAGACAAGAGCAAAGAAAGGAAAGGTTGACCTTTGACTGTGTTTGTTGGTCCAGACCCAGGCGTGATCCTCAAGCCCCAGGGCATGCTGGGAGTTTAACCAGGGGCCGGAGGTCACTGAGATGGGCATCGGAGCAACAGAGGGGTTAAAGGGAGGTAACAGCTCTTTTACATGATTATTCTCCTCTTTAAAACCAATTAGGAATCCCTGTTAGTTATTTACTACTTGTCCAGCACATCTGGAACACACAGCAGTTACTCAAGTACTGTAGCCTACTTATACACTCATTTGAGGTACTTGTACTTCACTTGAGTATTTCCATTTCATGCAACTTTATGCTTTTTACTGACTACATGTTGTCAGACAGCTTTAGTTACTTCTCATCCACTTCCTGTCCAGTGAAAAACGCGTTTGTCCAGATGTGTTGATGGTGAATGTTAGTAATGAAGTGAAGGATGAAGAGTTCCTTTATGTGTTGAGATAATTCTCCTACTTCTCAAACTAAATAAACTATTTAATGCCAATACTGCTGCATTTATACTGTACATTCCAAGAAATACTCTTATTTCATTATTTTTTTATACCATTCTGGCATTTACTTAACATACTTAATAAAACCTACTTATAAGCCTTTTTTATTCTATTTACTTATTTGCACTGTGGTTATATGTTATGCATTCAAACATCTGAAATTGCAAATTTGAATGCAGAACTTTTACTTGTAGTGGAGTATTCCACAGTGTTATATTAGTACTTTTACTTCAGTAAAGGATCTGAATACTTCCTCCACCACAGCTGGTTTCCCATCAGCATTACTGATCTGAGAAAGACTCATTTTTCAGTTTCCTCCCTCCTTTTTCTGTCTCTTTTTACTCTTCTGAGTAAGTTATGGGTGAGGAGGGATGGAGAAGGGATGGAGGGATGGAGGGATGGAGGGAGGGTGGTGGGTGAGCCTCTTCCGGGCAGATCCACCTTAAGAGAAAGCCAGAGGGCTCCCTCTGACACGCTGACAGCTTGCCATGAGTGACGTGTGATCTGTACAAATTTCAGGACTAATAAATCTACCTGTCAGAGGAAGGAGACTTAAAAGGGCCGCTGGCCCGCGGCGCAGCTTAAATGCAACTGCTGTTGATGAAATTCTGTAGGCTGGAGAATTACAGCTGTCAGGAAAAAACGCCTACATGAGATGTGACGGCTGCCTGGCTCCTTCTCTAACCTGTTCTCTGTCTCACACTTCCTCCCTCCCTCCCTTCTGCACTTACTTCCTCCCTTTTATTTCTAATCCAAAATATGTGTGACATGAACTTTTTTTATTTTAGAAACTGCCGTGGGAAATATTATCTCTCCTCCAGCAGGAAATATTTCTCTAAATTTTCTTGTTTTTTCTTTCTTGCAACAAAACAAACTGTGCAGGAACAAAGCTAAATCATATCACACACAGCTGGTTTGCTTTTCCTTTACAGAGCAGCTCTATTTTCTTATTGCTTTGAAGTTCAGGCTGGACTTTAGCCACTAAGAGACATATTCACTGCTGGTCCGTGACAGCTATAAACAGAGAGGCATAAACCAGCTGAGCGTGTTGCTGTATTTATGGGTAAACGAGTGGAAAAGCCATCGCTCTCTCTAATCTGTCATAAAGGGGATTTATGGGTGTGTGATGTGAGGACCTTGTTGAGGTTGTATTGACTCATCTCATGCAGACAGACTCCATGAGGCATGACGCTAGCCAGATTCCACATCAATGGACACATGATTCAATATGGAAATGTTCATATAGCAAACACTTATTTTGTGTTTTCATTTTGATAAAAAATCAAATGAATTACTGACCCTCGTCTCTTTATATACAGTAACTAAACTACAGTCATGCTAGCAGGTCTGAACAGTGGTGCTTTGAGCTAAATACATGCTCACAATGACCAGTGGTGGAAGAAGTACTCCGATCTTTTACTTAAATACAAATAGCAATACTACAGTGTAGAAATAGTCTGCTACAAGTTAACGTCCTACATATTAAAAGTAGAAAAGTATTAGCATCAAAATATAGTTAAAGTATCAAACATAAAAGTACTCATTATGCAGAATGGCCCATTTCAGAATCATATATATTACCAGAATTATAATTATCGAGGCATTAATGTGTTCATCAATTTAATGTTGCAGCGAGTAAACGTGGAGCTAATTTCATTACTTTAAATACTGCTAGGTAGTTATTAAAAAATAATGTTGTTAAAAAATAAATGTAGTGAAGTAAAAATTACAATCTTTTCCTCTGAGATGTAGTAGAAGTATAAAGTAGCATAAAATGAAACTACTCTAAACACAAAGCTGAGGCTGATGGGAATGTTATTAGTTTTGCAGGTATTTGGTCATGAACAAATAGCTATACGCAGGTTGTTTTAGGTTGACTTAGAGAAATACCAACTGCTATACGTCTTCAGTCTGACTATCAGGCTACTGTAGGTACAGTGGGGCAGATCACAGTTGATGGATGTTTGCATGAACTGTTTGGGTTTTTTGTTTGCCTCAGTTGCTACAATAAAGCCTTGAAGTGGAACTGGGGATTTATTTAAGGCCTGTGTGATTATTTGTGTGGTTGCCTGCTGCATTTTATTGTAAAGCTATTTGTAGCAGAGTTGTCACAAACCCTGGTTGTGAAAAGGAAAAGACATTTATTTAACAACCAAATCAAAACTACCAACGGTGTCCATTTATTATTTCAGTCAGTGCAACATTTACTTTCACCTCAAACACCCTGTCATACTATCAGCAGCGTTACAGCTGAACGTCGAGTGGGAACGAACAGAAGAAGAAGAAGAAAAATCACAAGCAACAGTTAGAAAAACCAAAGAGCAAGATGGAGAGGGAGAGAGAGCACTCTGGGGTCCGTCTTTCACTTCCACATCTGGCCCTGATATTTCAGAGTTAATTAGTCATGCAGGGGTTTTGTGTAGATAAATCTATCATCCCGCGGTGCACAAACCATTTGAGAAATGAAAGGAAGTGAGGAGATATACACAGTCCGAGCTCCTCCATAAATCACTGGCCCAGATTAAAAACAGGCACTGCAGTGATGAGAGGGAGGGATCACAACCAGGCTGGCCTGGACTCTCTCACACTAAAGCACACTTTCATGCACGCACATACACTTATACACTATATATATACTGTATATCTATATATCTATATATCTATTGATATATAGATATATAGATATACACACACTTTACTGCATTTACTGCAGTGATACTCAGCGTACCTGTATCTCAGAAGGTACTTCTGCAGTTGCCAGGAGGTACATGAAAGCAAAAAGTAATCGGATATAATGGATATACAGTTGACATTTAGCCAAAAGTATTTAATAAATGGTTAAAATAGATACCTAAAAGTAATGAAGAAATGATTGAAAACCTATATATTTTAGCTATGCTAGTAGTAAGCAAAAGATAATGAATAAAAAAAACTAGTTAGCTAAAAGAAGTTAATAAAAAGTTAAAATAGTTAGCTAAAAGTAATGAATAAACAGTTAAAATAGTTAGCTAAAATAAGTTAATTAAAAAGTTAAAATAGTTAGCTTAAAGTAATAAATAAGCAGTTAAAATAGTTAGCTAAAAGTAATGAATAAACAGTTAAAATAGTTAGCTAAAAGTAATGAATAAACAGTTAAAATAGTTAGCTAAAAGAAATAAATAAACAGTTAAAATAGTTAGCTAAAAGTAATGAATAAACAGATAAAATAGTTAGTTAAAAGTAATGAATAAACAGTTAAAATAGTTAGCTAAAAGAAATAAATAAACAGTTAAAATAGTTATCTAAAAGTAATGAATAAACAGTTAAAATAGTTATCTAAAAGAAATAAATAAACAGTTAAAATAGTTAGCTAAAATAAATAAATAAACAGTTAAAATAGTTAGCTAAAATAAATAAATAAACAGTTAAAATAGTTAGCTAAAATAAATAAATAAACAGTTAAAATAGTTAGCTAAAAGTAATGAATAAACAGTTAAAATAGTTAGCTAAAATAAATAAATAAACAGATAAAATAGTTAGCTAAAATAAATAAATAAACAGTTAAAATAGTTAGCTAAAAGTAATGAATAAACAGTTAAAATAGTTAGCTAAAATAAATAAATAAACAGTTAAAATAGTTAGCTAAAAGTAATGAATAAACAGTTAAAATAGTTAGGTAAAAGTAATGAATAAACAGTTAAAATAGTTAGCTAAAATAAATAAATAAACAGTTAAAATAGTTAGCTAAAAGTAATGAATAAACAGTTAAAATAGTTAGGTAAAAGTAATGAATAAACAGTTAAAATAGTTAGCTAAAAGAAATAAATAAACAGTTAAAATAGTTAGCTAAAAGAAATAAATAAACAGTTAAAATAGTTAACTAAAAGAAGTTAATAAACAGTTAAAATAGTTAGGTAAAAGTAATGAATAAACAGTTAAAATAGGTAGCTAAAAGAAGTTAATAAAAAGTTAAAATATGGCTTTGGACTGTGGGATGAAACCGGAGAACCCGGAGAAAACCCATGCTAACACGGGGAGAACATGCTAACTCCACACTAAGCCTGGTTTGAACCTGCGACCCTCTCGCTGTGAGGCGACAGTGCTAAACCACTGTTCTTTTCACAGACATACAGTATGAAGAAATACAACCGTCTCCTCTCCCAGCTATTCTTTAGTGTGATCTCTACTCCACTGACTCCATCATTAGAGGAGCTGTTGAATGTTTACACAGTAAAACAAACTTACTCAGCAGCGTATTACTCATAAACGTATGGCGGCCGTCACCATCTGCTGCTCTCTATCCCTACAGCCTCTCACTCAACAGAGGAAGGAGGACGAGGAGGAGGAGGAAGAAGAGGAGGAGAGGAGCTGAGAGAACGGCAACAATGACATGGATACAAGGAGGAGGTCATGAGGAAGAGGAGGAGGATTTAGAGACAGAAGCCCGAGTGCACTCTTTGGAGTTGGGCTTCATTAAGAGCTGTCCACTCCAGCGTCAGTACAAGGTGTGTGCATGTGTGCATCTATATCATTTACTCTGTAAACATGAATGAAATATCATCAGATTTTAGTTCTTTGTGTGCAAGAATAATAAAAGGCCTGCAGGATAGCACTGTTAAAAATACAAGTTATCCCATAAAGCTCTGGACTGTCTGGTTCAACGACATCCAGCCAGTGGTGGAAAGGACATTTAAGCACAATTTTGATGTAATTGTACTTAACTTGAGTTTTCTGCTACTTTATACATCCGCTCCACTACAATTCAGAGGTAAATATTGTGCTGTTTGACTTGCAGATTCAGATTAATAATAGAAAATAAAATCAACAAATAAATGTATTATTATAAGTTATGATAAAAAAGGACTTTATTTTTTACTTGGTACTATTTCAGGGATTTCTTGGGGCCTTAATGACATAAAGAGGACTTTGTAATTCACAGTGTGATTACACATACATACTATATTATACATATATTATACATACAGTATATATATATATATATATATATATTCTGACATATCTCAAAATGTGACTTTTCAGACAAAACAAATAAATAAATTAAAATCAAAGGGTAATAATGCAGTCCTGTGATAGTCTGGAGACCTGTCCAGGGTGTACCCCGCCTCCACCTAATGTCAGCTGGGATCGGCTCCAGACCCCCCCCCCCTCTCCCCCCCTTCCTCCACAAATAATGAATGGATGGATGGGTAATAATGCATTCATTTCAACTAGGCTTTTTATATTGTACACCATAATTACATACCTGCCAGTGCGGATATGGTTTGGAAAAAACAGGGAAATAAAACTTACAAAAAATATAGGAAAGAAAATCAGAAATTTTGAGATTTCTTTAAATGCTCTGAAAATTGTACAGAGTTTGGTTGGTGGCATAATTTCTCAGGTGGTTGGTGTTTTGCTGGGAGAAATTTGGACTCGCATGACCCACAATGAACATACTCCCCTTTACAGTCATACAGTAGTCAGCTGCTGCAATAAAGATGGTAATAAAGACGAGATAACTATCTCTATCTGGAGACGGTAGTCCAGAGTTAAGACATCAATTCAGGATTAAATTCAGAGGATGGACGAAGTTAAAAGTAGTATTTTCTGTGAGAAAAACAACTTTCAGGGGCCTTTTATTTTCAAAATGTATAATTTCTTTGTCATGCTTGAGTTCACACTCTGCTTACTGTCAATCAGACGACACACACACACACACAGAAATATGAGTCTGTCTCCTCCAGGAAATTATCGCTCAACAGCACGTTGCCTTACAGATGTTACTGTCAATTAATTTACATCATAATTAAGGCCTTTTTTTGCTGTCAAGTTAATTTCAAGACAAAAAACAAGCCAACTATAAAAATGCAGGATTAAAAGTGTTTTACAAAATGAGGCAAAATGGAAACTACATGACAGCTGAGAGTTTAGGGGCTGAACTTTAAATCACCTCAGCCTTTGATTTAAGGCTGAGGATTTATAGGTTTAGAGAATTTATGATGAGGTTCGGTTGAGGGTAAGGGCGAAGGTTAGGAGAGGGACAAGGTCAGAGGTCAAGGCAGGGAAAGTGCTGAGTATTAACAGGAACCTGTGTGTTCAAGAGGGGGGGTCAGGAGGCTGTGAAACAATGTTAAGGTCTCCAAAAAAGTATGTAAATATTGAGAAATGAAAGGAACAAAAGTGGTGAAAAGAAACAATGAGAGGAGGTAAAGTCAGATAGCTGAAGTGAAAGGTATGCAGTATGTGAACAAAAGAGTTTTCTCTTGGAAATATCACACACCAAACTCCATTCTTTTATTTCAATATTTTAAAGGGTTTCAGAAGTTTGAGTTGTTAGTTCCAGTTTAGAAACATTTCCCCTCTAAACTTCTCGATTTTAATAAATGTTTGAGGCCAAAAGAGCTCAAATTATCCAATATTTTACAAAAAACAATGTTTAGAGAAAATATATATTTTTAAAATGAATAGAAATTGGGACTTAACTATCTATATAAAATAGTTAAAACTAGCTCCACCTATATCAATATTAATAATCTAATGTCAGATATTATAATATATCACACAGATTTTTACGCAGAATACTTACTTTACTTTTAATACTTTAAGTATATTTATTGATAATACTTTTGTACTTTTATGTAAGTAGGATTTTGCATTGTTTTAACTGTACTTTTACTTAATTAAAGAATCTGAATACTTCTTCAACCACTCATGAGTACCTGATATGAACTTGGGTTCATTTGCGTTCAATAGATTTGTGTTTTGAGCCCTAAAGCTGTCTTGTGTCACTTCTTTTCCAACGTGCCGTCCTGCCAGCACAGAGCGGACATGTAAGGCAGCCGATAGCCATCTGACCGGGAAACACTAAATCACAGATGAAACAGCAGGGGGGGAAGCTGTAAATCACACATTACAAAGACCATGGTGAAAGCGCAGGAACATTGCTCCGCCGTGACATCGTCCCTCGTAGCCTGCCTTCAAAGCTGGCTCGGGCAGGAAGCAGTCATTCCCATTTCCTGTCTGCGTCACCCAGGGGGACGCCGGCACAACTGAGCGGTGCGAAGGAAAATCATGTTTGGATATATTCTTTCTTCCCAAGGACGTGTGAATCCATTGTAATTGCGGCCACGACCGTTTCTTCTCCGAGCTGATGAAAAGAGATCACGGCGGCACAGGAATCACATTTGTATGAATGTGAACTCTGACCTTGGTGAAGCTGTTGTCGTGGAAACACTGATGATGGGTTTGTTGGTGTCAGGGTTGGTTTGGTTGAAAGTTAAACACAGGAAGACGGAGGACTTTTTCCAAACTATGAACACCTCTCTTATCATCAGGGTTTGGACCTGTTTGTACTTGTCAGTGTACTTATATATAGTGTGTATACTCAGTATTTAAAGCGGCTATAATCAATATTTTATATGTATACATTTTAAATAGGGATTTTCAGTGTACTCAAAGAGGCTTTAGAAGAAGAAAACATGAAACCAGACTGAGAGTCTGCAGCCATGCTGGCAGCTCTGTTAGGCTGTGCTCATGCACTGTGGTGCTTTAAGCTAAATGTTAACATAGTGTGTTTGTTAGCATGCTAATATTTGCTAAATAGCACTAAAGATGAAATGGTCGTTGTGTCCACCACTTTGGTCCAGACTGAAATATCTCAATAGCTATCAGCGGCATTGCCATGATATTTTGTAGAGACATTCGTGGTTCCCAGAAGATGAATCCTACTGACATGTTCTCCAACGACACTCTGATATTCTTGTTTTTTAGGTACAACTATACATTGGATTGCCATGAAATTTGGTACCGGTAATCATGGTGCCCACAGAATGAATTTGAATAACTTGGCTGTAGAGTTGCAATGATTAATTGACTAGTTATCAACTATTAAATTAAGCGGCACCTATGTTGTTAATTGATCAATCGGTTTGTGTAATTGTTTTAAGAAAAACATGTCTAAATTCTCTGATTGCAGCTTCTTAAATGTGAATAATAAACAGTGATAAACAGTGATAAACAGTGTGTGTATTTGTGCTACGTTAGCAGCTCTAGCATTGCCGGAGGCTTCATGCTCGCCGCCGCACACGTAGTCTGAGTAACTTTAGTGAGTTCCCAACAGACCGTGTGTGTGTGTTGGTGGTGAGTGTGAGGTTGTTGGTGGCGTTCTAGCTGTGAACGTAGGTGTAGCAGTGTGTGTACAGTTTATTTGTCGGTGAATAAATGCTATGAAACTACAACTCCTCCACTCCGCTCAAGCGAGCCGCTCAGCTTTTTAATTAATTATAAATATTTCTTTTAACCATTTTAACCGATAGCGTTAATCTGTTAAAATGCTTAATGACGGTTAACGGTTAAACGGTTAATAATGAACATCCTTAGTTCTGCTGTATTGGTGATGTGTTTAGCGCAGAACCCACACTAAAATCAAGCTTCTTTGAGTCCTAATGTGCTGTTATTTTTCTGCTCAACACTTTTAAAAAATGTGTGTGCACGCATATGTGAGTGTTGTGGAGGAGCTGGCGTGGTTGCTTCAGCTCAGACTCACCTGCTCCGTCTGTCACTCAGCAGTTGCCATGGCGAGTCAGCCGACACATCCTGACACAGCGATGTGACACTGTCGACGTCGTGCTGCCAAGTTCACCCGTCACCCAAAGGCCCGCAGTGATTTGTCCTGTCAATCATTCACCTCTTCTTCCTCAGAAGGACAAAGGAAGGTAACGTGGCCTCTCTTTAACAAAATAAAAAACCTGTTCATTTTTAAGTGCTATTATTCTTGTTTAATTCAATTATGATGTAATTTCAGGCTCGTGAGGATTACTGTAGATCTAAGGTGATGATGATGCTCATTTGGGTGCGTTTGATTTGTCACATTGCCGGGATGCATTAAGTGAATGTGAACCCCATTAGCCCCGGATCACCAGACTTGTTAGCAGCAGCACCTTCTGCAATAATTTACAACCCTTTCATCTCAACAGAATGTGTTTCTTGTAGAGCGTAATGGAAGTAATCCATTCTCCCTGTCAGCGCTGGAAAACACTTTGTTTTCTGTACAAATTGTGTTTGGGTGGAAGATGCAGGACGGGGGTGGAGGCGGTGGAGTGGGGAGCAGGACATTTTGCCGTGGGTATGTCTCATATATGCAGCTTTTGAGGACAGGAATGTTTCTATATTTGTGCACAGAGGATGTATATACAGTGCAGTAAGTCTGCTCTACATACTGTACTGTGTTTATGTGAACATGAATTATATAGTGAGAATACACTAAAACACAGAGGTAATGTATATGCACAGTTTTGAGGTACTTGAGCCTTACTTGAGTATTTCCATTTTATGTTTGAGGCAAATAAGCTCTTCTTCTGCTAAATTATGCAAAAACATATTATGAGTTTACAGAATATGATGCATTGTTACAGATTAATCTACCAAAATGTATATGGCGGTTCAAATGAGCTTAATATTGACTGACCATGGCATTAAGATGCTGCTTACATATTAACACGTCAGTGATAATAATCAAATGAGATAATAGTATAGATAAATAGAGGTATACAAGAGCATTTGGAGACAATTTACAAAACTTACAAGGTAAACTGACAATAATAATAGAATATATGAGTAGTTTTACGTTTACGATACTCAAAGACAAACTCCAGAAATGTTCTGCATTCCCATGCTGTTGTGAAAATCAAAAGAAACAAAATCAATGCAGAAGAGGCCGAGAAATCCTCATTCTTAGTCCCTAACATGAGTCAAGCTCCAACAACACTGGATCCTACAATTTACATCATCCTGAGGACATTATTAGGGTTATGGAAATGGTAGGTTCCAGGATCTAAATTCCATATTCTATATATACCTGTAAGTTATTTTTTCTCCCTGTTAAAATGTTTTTGGGGGTTTGAGGGTGTCGTATCCTGTCTAGATTGTAAAGCCCTAGAGGCAAATTGTGATTTGGGGCTATACAAATGAAACTGTCTTGACTATATTTAGTTGGTTTAGTTAGTTGCGGGCGGTCTGGGGGAGTCTGGTGATATTTCTCTGTGGGCTTGACAATGTGCGACGCCTTTCACGTTACACAATAAGCATTGATTAGCTCAGTTTTAACTACGTTTTGCCGATAGTACCTCTGTACTTTTATTTGAGTATATTTTTGAGTCTTTCCCCTAAAGTGTGTGTGGACTATAGACATTCAAACACTCGGCAGTCCGCTAACTCGCTGCTGTCGCTACCAATATCCGCTGCTCTGTTTCAACAACGTTAGGCTGAAAAAGGTGCATGCAGACTGAAATTCAACCGTGGTGTTCTGTCAGGAGATGCACTGACTTAAACCAAGTAAGAGTAGAAGAAAGTCTGCTATCTGCTAGGCTAATTCATGCAATGTAAAATGCCATAGGCTTAAGCTAAAAGTGGTGACTACAACATCAACCTCGGGGAAACACTGAGCTTTTATCCAAGTTAAGGATCTCACAACTTCTCCCATCACTGTAAATATAATTTTCCGGTGGTTAGTGTAGTTAACTCCGACTCTATTAAACTGCCCACAGAGTATTACGGCTGTGAACATATTCATTTAACTGCAGCAGTAAGTGTAATTGTGTTAATGCTCACAGCAGCCAGTGTCTTTCTCAATAATATCCTCCTTTCTGACCATATGAGAGCTGTGAGTGTGGAGACTAGCCTGCTGTATGTACAGTAAATGATGCATCACCTCCTGGAAATTAAAGTGTTAGCAAAGATTATATATCAGCCTTGAATATGATTTATAATCTCACAATTAAACAATATTTGTTTACAAAAAGAACAGCCTTTGATTTGTAGACTGTGTTTCTTTTGTTTAAAGCATTTTCAACTTTATTTTTATCCCAACTTTCAAACCGAAGCACACCCCAAAAAGAAACAACCATCCATCTTTCATCCTCCCCCATATATCTCCTCCTCCTCTTCCTCACTTCCACCCACTCTCCCCCTCATTCCTCTCCCTACTGTATCTCCCACAGCCCCCACAGTCCCCTCCATAAATCCTGGGACAGCAGCGCTTTAATGGATAATTAATTGATGCCGCTGCAGCACTGTAATAAGACAATAAATTACGACACAGGCCGGTGTGCTGTGTCAGTGTGTGTTGCTAATGGCCCTTCAGGGCTGGGGCAGGAGGCTAATAAATTAGACAGGTATTAACTGTTGTGTGCTAAGTAGCCCTCCACTGCTGACTGCCAGGAGAGGAGAGGAGAGGAGAGGAGAAAGGAGGAGGAAGACGAGGGGAGAGAGGGAATAAAGGAAGAGACGTGATCGCATTATTTTGTTGAGTTTAAAGTGAAATTAAAAATGTTCTTCTATGAAATCAGTATGAATATCCTCAATGTTTGTTTGGACTTGTGTAATTGTAATTACCAAGAAGAAGAAATTAAAGTTTTAATGCAGAGGACCCCTTTTTGTAATTTATAATTTGTGTAATATCCGTGTGAATGGGAATTCAAAATCATTCGTAATATCACTTCATTTACAACAGCCACTGACGTTATGCATGCATGCATCGTCATTCAGTAGATCTAGGAGTTGGAAGTGGACGACGGGGAGCCCCATCCTAAATATAATATTTACATTCAAAGTTATCGCTACCAAATTCATTAGGATACATCATCTGGGAACCATGACTGTCTGTACAGAAGTTCATGGCATCCATCCAGTAGATGTTGAGATATTTCCGTCTGGACCACAGTGGTGGAAACGCCCACCCAGAATCTTTAATGTTTTTTTGCCACAAATATGTCAAAAAAACAGTTTTATCCGCTATTGAAAAATGGAAAATATGAAGTTAATAACTCTGAATGTGTTTGGATAATAGTCAGCTTCATCAGTTTAGACCTTACAGTACAGAACCTACGATCTCCAGATTCAGACACACAGTTCAGAGGTAAAACACTGTGGTCTCAACGGTGTGAAGCTCTCATCATGCTGAGTGTAAAGCATCGTGTTGCTATCCAAAGAGGAAAATCACGCTTAGTAAACAAGGACAACATCTCCCGCTTGGAAATGTGGAATTTCAGCAGATTTCAGTCTCTAATCCCATTTTAATGGTTGTCTGATTAAGAAGTGAGAAGGATTAGTGTGTGCATGTGTGGTGTGTGCATGGTAAAATTCACCACATACAGTATGTGCCTATTAGGAAGAAGCTGGTGGAAAATTACTAATACAGGGGCAACAAAGACAAAACGAAAAATTGCAGAGATTAGAAGTGAGCAGAAGAAGAAGAAGAAGAAGAAGAAGAAGAAAAATGGCCGCCCAGTTATGTCGTTCCAATTAAAAATGCTGCAAATCTCTCATCTCCTAATGTTAGCCCTAATGAGCGCGGCTTAGTGGCAGTTATGTAGATAAAAACTCTTTCTGATTGATTCCAATAGCCCATTGAAATTTGTTTCACTCCACCTTATTGATCACAAGCCGCCGGTTGAAAACTGTTAATTAATAATGATAATAAAAAGTGCCACGGCTCATTAAAATCAACCACACCAGGCTGAACTCCGCTCCCTGTTCTACACGGCTTTCACTTTATCTGCTCTTTCCTCTCTTAGTGCTTCTGTTCTGTGTTTACTATTTAACTTGTTGAGAAAGCTCACATTTTACCCTCAGATCAGGGAAGTTTCATCAACTGTAATAATATCAATCCTGCACTTGTGATTATACTTGTTATTGTCTTTACTAATTCAATCTGATGCTGGCAGATAAGTTTCCTTCCACACACACACACACAACCCTTCATCCATAATAATAATAATAATAATAATGTGTTGCTATTTTCTGCCCACATATTCATCCTTTTATCTATTTCTTTATGATTGACATTCCCTGCTCTCTGCCTCTATTTTGAAGAGTAAGTTCCGACTTGCCTTTTAGTGGTAAATAACCATGAAGATTTGATTTGATTTGCCCTGATTTTGAGCTACAGGACTCTGGACTTCTGCCTATGAATGGAGTTTTCATTGGAACTACCTTCTACAGAAGAAATAGTCCTTGTGAAAAGTGTTTACACTGTGTTCTGCACATTATCTAAAGTAACTGGGACTGGGAGAGAAACATGAATGTACTTCTTTTAATGCTGTGAACACCACAAACAATATTCCATTCACCTCCATGGTAGAAATGGCTCAATACAAGTAGGTGTAAGTGACAACTTCATTTTCTTTCTTATGTGGGTGGAAGCCATGTTGATGAGTGAACAATACAGTGAAGTTGAGGGCTGTAAAAAGCAAAACAATGAGCTAAAAGACGCTAAGTCACTGTTGAAAAATAAATCTGTTCAATGATGTGACAAAACCAGGGTTATGGTTTGGTTACGTTTAAGCACAAAAACAGCTTGGTTAGGTTTAAGAAAACATTGTGGTTTGGGTTCAAATTAGGGCTTTCAAAGTTAATGTGATAATAATGCGTTAACACAAATTTGTTGCAGTTTAAAGCTAGAGTGAAGATACTGGTAACATATGAAACTAGAAAAAACCTAATGAATCCATTGGTACCAACCATGTCATACTAGCTTGTCACGAAGGAGGTTAAATAAAGCTCCAAACTTACAGAAAAGAGAAGCGTTGGCGTATATGGACTCGCATGTGGCGAGGAAGACGTGGACAGTATGGCTCGTCCATTTTGCAGAGAGAACTGGAGGTAAGCCAGCTACGTTTTACTTCCGTTATATCTATTGTATATTGTTATCTTGATAGCTACGCTCCGATAACTGTAAAAAACTAAATTTAGAATAAAGGCGCTGACGTTGGGGAATCGGTTCGTCGGCTCTGCTTCAAGTGAGAGCCTGTGGACAGCTGACCAAAATTTCTGACATGACAGAAATTCACCGTGGTACAATATGACTACTGGTATATGCTATATACCCGCTCTCCGGCGGCCGGTCAGGAGGAGTTAATCGGTCCCAGGTCTCCCCCGTACTCTGCACGGCAAACGACGCCTGACGAAGCCTGATATTCGGTCCAACTCTAAATCAAGTTGTGCGGCTCAAAATTTGGGCCAGAAACGGGCTAAAATGGTACAGTGTATGCTCTGCTTTACTTTACACCTCGCTACATAACGGCACAATACCCCTAGTGGACGATGGCACTGGACTTCTCTTCTAAAACTCCAAAACAGCTCCTCAAAGTCTCCAATTGAAGGGTGAAGATGTCTGGGCTGAGCAGTGCTAACAGTGACTGTGGATGATGATAAAGCTGTGTGACTAGGTCACAGCCACAGCCCTCGCTACTACCCCGCTCTGCAGAGAAGTGGAGCGCTTAATATATTATCAGTGGACACGACTGACACCACCGAAAGACAGAGTGCCCAGTGCAGCGCTCTCGCAGCCCGGGACCTGAAACATTCCTCCATATTTTTCGCCGGCTGTCAGGTGGTCTAATAAAGCGGGGCAGAATGGAGGGACGGTGTAGGAGCTGAGGCTGGATGAAGTATCTAGCACTGATGTAATATGGCTTATAAATCTAATTTAATTACCCAGTGTGGGGACAGGCTGTAGAAGCCATGACTGGATTTATTGTGTCTTAACTTGGCATCTTAACGACTTTGTGCTTTTAATATCATTACCCTGTAATTTATTCTTTTCTGTGCACACACACACACACACACACACACACTGTATAGCCACAGTGCAGTCATAATCTTTTTAAGCAGGCAGCTTTACGGATCGTAGGACTCCTGAGCCGTGACAGCTATTGATCCATAAACTCTCGCTTTGACTCATCTCATGCCGTCCCTTTACTGTATGCCATCAAGGTGATATCACTGATACAGGCTTCCTTTAGGACTTCAACAAGCTCTATGTGGAGAGGTCTGCAGGTTAAAATGCATGTTAGTCTGACATCCCTGTTACCACCGGTGTACAGCAGGACCTGATACTGTCCGAGGTTATAGAGAGGCCAAGCCCCGCCCCTAAGTTAGCTAGCTAGTGATGGTGACATATTTTGTGTGAGACGAGAGATGTAGTTCACTGAGCGGTTTCACACTAAACTAAATGATACTTCCGCAAACTGAGACTTTCTTGACTTGCAAAACTATGTTTTTTAAATTGACAAACATCATATGTGTGATTCATGCCTCAAAATAATATCTGTCTCTCTCCGGTGACTACCGTTCATATTATTTCCAGAATAAGGTCCCATGGCGGTCCACCGGAAGAGGAGGGACTTCACCTCTCTATTACTCTCGGTGAGTTCAAGTTAGTTTTAAAGGTCTTGGACAAAGCTCTCTTTATCAATACTTTTCTTTCTAATTTATTGGGATGCTTTTTTTGAAAATACCTGTATGAGCACGTTAAAGGGGAACTCCACATATTTGTGTACAGGTCTTTACTGGAGGACGATCTGAGTCAGCGTCGGTTGGGTTCTGAAGACAAGTTTGAAAATGACAAGAATCTGGGGGTGTGGAGTTACAAAGAATTGAGCTACTCAGACTCATCTCTGCTTGAGGCTAGTGGCGACTAACATAACCCACCCAAATCTCCGGTTGAACTGTCGGTGGTCAAGTTGCATTGTGGGTAATGTAGGAGCCAAGTTTTGACAAGGAAGAAGAATGTGTTGAATAAAAAAAGATGATATCTCTGGTTTTGCTGCATCATAAACTGTCCATCGTGAGTCCAATAATGCTATAAGAGTGCGCACCATTATACTCGTTTTTAACTATCAGTGAGGCAGTAAGGTGCAGCCAGGAGGAGGTTACGGTGGCTTTCCAGTTGTATTAATCACACTTTTACCTGGTTACATAAAAGAAAACTTCATTCACAAATCCTGATGTATCCTACTCGTCACAAAACACTATCTTCATACAATCTAGCTCTAAAGTTCAGTATGCATTAGTGGTGTAACAATACCTCGATGTATTGATTTATATTCCTACGATCCAACTACATCGATAGGTACTGGGCAAGTTGTATTTCACGGGAGAAGTATATCGATATTAAATCTATTTGAAACGCAAAAATCGATTGTATCGATACTAAGGATTTGCACCTTGTATTTAAGGACGACAAACGTTATCTGAGAGTGCATTTTAGCACTTGTATTAGTAAAGAAATGTTAAACTTTACTCATGCGCCAGCTTGCCAGCTCCGCCCTCTGCAGCGCGAGCACGCATCCATGGCGTGAAAGCAGACGAACGGAGCACTGGACTCCACGCTCTCTCACCCGGTAACGGCGTGGAGGGAGACGGGTATCCAGGTATCCTGCCGGAGAGCAGACGGTCCGCGAGGTAAATTATCACGGGAGTAAAGTAAAAAACAAAACAGAAATAGTTAAAAAATAGTTTTAAAATGTTTTTCTGTATGTTTTCATGTAAGAAAAGACCCCAAATGGACTACTTGATGACTATAAGCAGATTATTTAAACAGCGTTTGTATATGATTGATTATTGTCCCAAGCTGTTTGATCACTGTCAGCTGTTTGATCACTATCAGCTGTTTGATCACTATCAGCTGTTTGATCACTATCAGCGGTTGATCTCTGTATTTCTGCTCTACAGTTTATATTGAAAATGAGGACAGTAGCAGCAGGTTAAACCACTGTTCATTTAACTTGAATAGAAGTTGGTTTATTATATTTTGTGTTAAATATTTCACTGCCTTGTATCTTGAGAAC
Organism: Sebastes umbrosus; assembly: GCF_015220745.1. Taxonomy (NCBI): domain Eukaryota; kingdom Metazoa; phylum Chordata; class Actinopteri; order Perciformes; family Sebastidae; genus Sebastes; species Sebastes umbrosus. Next base: position 26,128,981 of record NC_051287.1, read on the forward strand.
TGAATCAGCAGGTCCTGCAGTTGCACTTTTTATTATTTTCCAATAAAAGGTGTATGTATTTGTCATTAATCGTTGTTTAATTGTTTATATCCATAATTAATTTATCCCTGATTCCCTTACAATAAAAACTTTGAGGAATCCTGACCTGTACTGTCCAGTATCAGATATTTATTTCACAGTCACACTGACGGAATTTTTGGCAAAAAAAGTTATTGTATCGATTTCAAATCATTGAATCGTATCGTATCGTATCGCATCGTATCGTATCGTGTCCTATCGTATCGTATCGTATCGTATCGTATCGTGTCCTATCGTATCGCATCGTATCGTATCGTGTCCTATCGTATCGTATCGTATCGTATCGTATCGTATCGTATCGTATCGTATCGTATCGTATCGCATCGCATCGTATCGTGTCCTATCGTATCGTATCGTATCGTATCGTATCGTATCGTATCGTATCGCATCGCATCGCATCGTATCGTGTCCTATCGTATCGTATTGTATCGTATCGCTCTAGATGAGCCAAATATCGTCCTTGTATCGTATTGGAACCAGGGAAATCGTATCCTATCGTTGTAAAAACGTATCGTTACACCCCTAGTATGCATGAGAACCATAATGAGATAGTAATTCACTAAAGGGAACTCCACACCTTTGTTTTTACTCAACATTGCATCACTCTTTGTTTTCTCTCCTCCACCAACCATTCTACATTCTTTCATTGCAGCTCACCCTGCTGCTCGTCTTTATCTCATTTCATCTGTCTCCTCCCTTCTCACTCTGTTCTCTCATCCTTATTCCCCCACCGGCCATCCCACGCCCTCCAGTTCAGCCTGTCGGCTTAAATAAAAAAGACAAAAAGGTGGGAAAATAGACAGAAAGAATTAAGAAGAGATAGAAAATGAGGGATGGGAGAACGAGGGCAGCCTCACTCCTCCACTCTCTTCTCCTCCGCCTCCCACCATGTCGAGCAAATAGTTTCCAGAGGCCCCTGTTCCACATTAGCTTTGCTCGCTATTCATCTGAGCCATCGACTTAATGCAATCCCCTAAATGCCTGCTGTACGGCCTCACTGACGGTGACATATTTGTTTTGCGGCCCTCTGCAATCTGATGTCTGCCACCGTACTCAAGATTTGATTAATTCCTCTCCTTTTGAGTCCTGTAATTGGTTGCGACTGCGCTGGCAAACAATCACAAAGTGTTTCCTGCCTGCCATTGGTTGGCAAGATGTTGGGAAACTAATGAGCCAAAAGTTTAAATTAACTGTACTCACCGAAGGCGACATGTGACAACAAACAACCAGTCAGTCAAAGACCATTTGTTCTACATTTAATTGGCCGTTTGAAGTGATTGTCCAATCCTAGCTTAGTAACTGTAACTAGGCAAGTTTTGGATTTGTCCACATGCAGAGTTTGGAGGGTGGTGTCTGGATTTAACCTTTACAAAACCAACAGCACAAGAGCAAAGGTGAGAAATGGATCAAATAGATGTAATATCTGCCAGTGAATGCACAGTGGAAGTTTGTGCAGATATAAATGCTGCAGCTCCTCCAGACCAACAGAGGTTTCCCGTGTCTTGTTTCCTGCTGCTGAGTGAATAGACGGGGCTCCGGTGCGAGAAACGTTATCGTCTCCGACCGGGGCTGCGGTGTCTCCCCTGTTCCCTCTGACCACGGTTGGGAGGCTGAAGCAGGAAAACAGTAAGATCATCATTGATTCATGGAGAGACCTTCGTCTGGTCAGTTAACATTACCGCCAAGCAGATGAAATATAGAGTGATATTGTGCTTTTAGCTGACGTGTGTCGCCTCACTGTTTTGAGCGATGCTCGTTCATGTCTATATAGAGCGAGTACAAGCCGAGCAACAGGACGCTGACTTTCGTTGACTTAACGGCCACAGGTGTCGCTGTTAACAAGACATTTCAGATTCTTACAAACGGTCCCTTTAAAGGGTTCAATGACAAGATATTGGTTCAAAAATGAAGACCTTTAGCGTCAATCTTTTAGCATGATATCATGTGCTACCATACAGTGTTTATTTACTGTAAACCTTTTCTCATTTTAAAACCTTTTAGCTTAAAAAGCATTAAAAAGTCAGCTGGAGAAGTCCTTTACAACCAACCCGTGGAGCTAACATTAGCTATTTAGCCAGCTAGCTCCAGCTAATAAAATATGGTAGCCACAGGTGTCACTTCAGTTGGAACAATAGGAAGAAGAAAAAAAGAAGCGGCACGGGGATAGGAACAAAGGGTCAGATCGAGCTTATGAACTTCAATTTATTTAGATTTCTTCCAAATAAAATGACGTTTGAGTTCATCGGGAGCTCTACTTCCTCCTCTACCTTCTACTTCCCATTTCACTCCCCTCTTTATCTTCTTCACCTCTCATCAATCGGCTTAGACTGATGATGGATACAAGAGATCACAGCATCCATCTGACGGCTGAATCCTGGAGGGTGGAGGAGAGGGAAGATGGGGAACTCCAGTCTAATGAGATTTGACCTCCCCGCCCCTGACCTGACCCCACTGATTCACATCTGGTTGAAGGCAACGGATGAGAGGTCAAGAAGGAAAATCATTGACCCATATTAAAGACAGACGAGAGAGACGAAGAAGAAGCAAGAAGGGGGAAATGAATCGCTGGAAATGACAACATGACGTCTGGTTCAACATTATTTCTTTTGTCTGCATTTTAAAGCTTTTTATGCACTGGATTCATTTATTCTCGACGTAACCGTATACATATTTCACTGGAGCATTTTAAAAAAATACTCCCCTCACGGCCACATGTTGAAGAGCGAAGATGGATCACATGCAGCACAATTTATGAGGCTCTATCTTAAGACCCCAAGGCCGTAATGGGATTTATGTACAATTATGCTGTTTGTTTTTTGGTCTCTTGAGATGCTGCTTGTTTATTCTTAATTATAGGGAAATATACTTTAGTTCTGCAGCTTTTTCTAACTTCTAGCTCTCTGTGTTTCTGCTTTTATTGCCATCACGCACATACATACATGTGATACTTATACAGAACAATGCCCTCCACTGTGTAGCAGCATTACTAATGTGAGTCACATTCACTCCCCTCGCTGCTGCTGCCCATAGAGTTGTGTTAAGGTGACATATGACCTGGGTCACCCTAATGATTTATATCCTGTTTTTGCTGTACACAGTGACGGAGAGCCACCATACTGCACACACACACACACACACACACACACACACACACACGCACACACACACACACAAAGACACACACAAACACAGGCTCTGTCATATTTTACACCATTAAGACACCAGCTGTTACAGCGCTGTCTGCATTCATTACACATAATAGGACTATTCAGAGTGTGTGCATGTAGTAAACACACACACACACACACACACACACACACACACATGTAAGTGTATTAAGTAGTCAGTGATTGGACAAACATCACTTTGTTTTTCCGTAGATTTGCAGCAAATGAGCCATGCTAGTTATATTTAAGTACTGTATGGTCTTATTGCAGGTAATACATACATTACTTACTGTACATTACCCCCATATACCTTGTTGGTTACATCTGTTTAAGAGGAAATTACAGTTTCATACAACCTGGTTTTAATTTTTGAAGTTGAAGTTTTGGCCATCACATCACACATAATATCTGTAATATTAACACATTACTCAATAAGCTCAGGTGAGTCAGACTTATTAAGACAAGAAAGCAACGATGCAAATGATGTACAGGGATTTCCCAAACTTTCTGTTGGAAACATTCATCACAGTTTACAGACCAACTTCCTGGCTCAACTTTGACTTACAGTACTTTCCGATATTGTGCAATGTTGCCGTTTTCCCAGATGAGCTTGCTGAGTACAATAATCAAACATCAAAGACAGAAGCTACACATGAAAAGAGACCTAAGTTGTAATAAAATGTATCTTTAAAGGTGTTAATTCAAAATCCAGAGCATTAATGTAGCATCAAACATCTATTTTCCATGTAGAGATGTGTGTGTTGTAATCTGAGCTTCTCCAGCCACAAAAGCTTTTAGTGCATGTTAGAGCATGTGAGCGTGCCCCACTAGCTAACTTACGCCCGCTGCTCTGCACTTGTTGCAGCTAATAACGCCGTCCCGACCAGTGGCGCCGTTGCGGAAGCGTAGCATTCAACCTCCAGTTTGCCCTGAGGTAAACACTGTTATCTCTGTCAGTACTGTTGCCTTTGTTTTCACTGTTAGCTCTGTTAGTTACGAGCTATTACCATGTTGAGAGCCATGCGGAAGCAATAGATGGCACCATTAAGTGTTCTGTATCTTACAGCTGGGTACAAAAATAATCATCAATTTCAACTGTCACGTGTGTGTAACAGCATATATATATATATATATAGACCGTTGCTATGGGCCCAGCTCTGATGTCAGACTCTGGTGGACCGTTTTGCTTCAAAATATTGATTTCTTCAGTAAGTAGCCGTGTAATAAGTTGGATAATGTACAGCGTGTATATATATATATATATATATATATATATATATATATACACATCCACAATTTAATTCTCGGCAGGGTTGAAAAGCCTGAACCAGCACTTAATGTCACCATTAATATCTGTGACATTGACATAATTTAAGGTGGATTAGCAGCTCTTAAAGGTGAAGGTAGGGCTGGTATTGTTGTGGTTTTGTGCCACAGAAGAAGCTGTTGAGTGAATCAAATCCTCACCCTGTTTAATTAATTGTTTCTATAAAAGGTCTGACCTTAATAATCACTGAAACAACAACAAAAAGAACATCCTCCAGTGAAAACATGAGGGCAGCCACTCCCCGACCTGCTCGGCAGTCGTGGTCAGCGCGTGGCCTGCCAAAACACGCCATGCGTGTCAGCGCAGAGGTCAGGGCTGGGCGAAGAGGAACTGGCACTCCTCACCCTCTGTGGGCGGGGGAGGAAAGTGGGAGGTTTGTGACTGACAGAACCCACAGAGAGAGAGAGAGGCGATCAGTCACAGAGCGGCCGGCCTTGGCCGCAGAGAGACGGAGGGGAAGAACAACCACCGCCGGCTACGTTTTACTGGACTGTGAGCGGAAAATCCAAAGGTTACAGGAGTATTTGGTCCTGTTTTCCCTTCACCACACACTCTTCTGTTACATGTGAACAGAAACAGAGTGACCGATGGAGGAAGAAGTAATAATACCACACTGTAAAAATACTTTGTTACTTCAGCTTTAAGTATTAAACGTATTATTATTACTCACGCATTAATGAAAAGGTGGAGCTCATTTTGAACTAACTAATGAATATTTTTATTATAGATTAATCTGATGATTATTTCCTCCATTAATCGATAGGGGTGGGGGAAAAAAAAATCGATTCACTTATGTATTGCGACTTCTTTTTTGCGATTTTGAAATTGATTTTGAAATGCCAGAATCAATATATTTGCTTCATTTGAGTCTATGTGGAGGTAGAAGGAAGTTACTGCTTTTATTGTTGTAGTCTGAGTAACGTGACGTCATATCCGTTCCGTATCCGTCAACCAAAACAAACCTCAGAAAGTATAAAACGTTGGAGGGTCAGTGTGGATACGACCTGCATCCTCCCATGTTAAATCCAGCGTGGTAAACACTACACATCCAGTAAAGGATGGAAACACTTTGGGTTTCACACATTGACAGGAAAAGCAGAGCTAGACATCACGGTTTTCAAAATAAGGTGTTAACAAAGCGAACTGTATATACAAAATACATATATGGAAATTATACATATATAATTATATATACATATATGAATGGATTATATTCCCCAGAAGTATAAAACATCATATTTCCCTTATAAATTAAAAAGAAAACACCATTAATTTGTGAGGGAAATGTATTAATAAATAATTCCTGACAATGACTGATTTATTTGACTTCAGGACATCTCTGACTACATACATGCTGAAAATCAAACATTCTTACTGGATTCATTTAGAGATTTTCCAAATTAAAAAAAGAAAGTTAACAAAAATCGCATTTAATTGTAATATCGAATCGCAATACATATCGAGTATGCCGATAGTATTGAATCAGGAGGTGGGTGAATCGTCCCAGCCATATTAATTGATTGAATGCTGGGTTTGATAAAATAGTGAAAATAAGAAATGCCGTCACAATGACCCAGAGCCCAGATTGACACCTTCACAGTGTTTGTTTTGTCCAACCAACAGTCCAAACCTCAACATTATTGAAGATAAAATATAATATTTAAAAGCAAAAGCAGCACATTTTCACAATTGAGAAGCTGGAACCATGAAATGTTTTTGCATGAAGATTATTAAATAGTTGCCTATTAATTTTCTGTGAATCAACTGATTAATCGACTTATCGTTTCAGCTGTACGGTAATTTAATTTATAACAAAACCTCATATTTTATAAACTCTTTATGTGTTTTGTATGCACAAATCTTAATAAAGCTGTCAGATAAATGTAGTGGCGTAAAAAGTTAAATATTCGCCTTTGAGATGTAGTGGAGTAGAAGTAGGAAGTGGAAAAGTGAAAAGAAAAGACTCAAGTAAAGTACAAGTACCTCAGAATTGTACTTCAGTAAAGTACTCTCCACCACTGCACAGAAGAAAAACACCTCCAGATGGTCAGGATGGAAAAAAATAGACAGACCTTTTTTAAAATAAGCTGTAGGAAATGTGTGTTTTCTGTTCACATGTGGATTTCTGTGTGCGTGTGGCCGTGGTTTTACCGTGTGCGTGTGTGTGTATGTGTGTGTGTGAGTGTGTGAGTGTGTGTGAGTGTGTGCTGAGAGTGATTTATGGGCCCTGTCTTCCTCTGCCAGCAGTTTGTCTCTTCTAGCATGGAGGATGAATGGCCCTCTGTCAGCCCTGCCTCAACCTCTCCTACTGGTCTCTCTCTCAAATTACCTTTCTTCTCCTCTGTCCTCCCCTCTCTTTACTATCTTATCTCCCCACACGCTCCTTCCTCTGCATGCACCTTGTCATCCCCACTTCCTTTTACCTCTCCTCTGCTCACTGGCTTGATTTGATCCTTTATTTCCCTGGTTCCGTGACCCCGCCTCTCCCATCTGTCACATCTCCTCTGTGGATCGGGGGTGTGCTTCCACCAAATCCTCGACCTCTAATCTGATCTCTGATTTCAGGGACACTTTGTTCCAATGTGGTGCATCCATTTTCAGCGACTCTGTGTCTGTATCTGCTTTCTATATTCTGTCTGATGTTTCAGCGGCTGGATGTTGAGTTGGCTTTAAGCTGACGGAGCTGAAAGCAAAGTGACACCTGACTCATTTCAGTGATGGAAAGGAATGAACTGAGTACATTTACTGGAGTACTGTATTTAAATTTGAGGTACTTTCCTCTTCATGCCACTTGCTACTTGTATTCCACTACAATGAAATACTTTTTACTTCACTACAATCATTTGACAGCTTTAGTTACTGGTTACTTTACAAATTAAGGTATATGAAAATGTTCAAGTTCAGCTGGAACAATTAGTCCATTAAATTATTAATTGCCATCTATTTTGATAATCCTTAAAGTCATTCTCTAGGCAAAAATATTTCATGTTTCCAGCTTCTCAACTGTGACGATTTGCTGCTTTTGTGCTTTTGGTTTTCAACTATTTTATTCTTATTTTATTCTTACGTTTTAATTATCCTATTGTTATTTTTTACTGCTTATTTGCACCAACGAACCAAAGCAAATTCCTAGTGTTTACCTGATACACCTGGCAATAAATAAAGATTCGGATTTTGGTGGCATCTAGTGGTGTGGTTGCAGATTGCAACCTACTGAGTACCCCTCCGCTCACTCCTCCCTTTACAAGACTGCAGTAACGTGAGCCACCGAGTGCAAAACTACGATAACGCCGTTCGCCTCGCTCAGAGGCTACTCACTACTTTAGGAGCAACGGCAGTCAGACGGCAGCTGGCGGTACCACGGTTTAACTCTGTGGCTCACGTTACCGCAGAGAACTACGGCGGCCTTCAGGATACATGGGTACCTTTCTGCTCTCTCTTCTCTCTGAATGAGTGGACACACATACCGCTATTTATTTTTTAATATAAATCTAAAATTTATGCCCTCAATGTTGTGTACATTTTTCCCTGTGGTATTGGATATCAATATTTTTCAAGGTATTGTATCGAAGTTAGATATTCCAGTATTGCTACAACACTATAATCTAATGATATATTATACTGTACAACAGTATAACATTCACAGGGGATATTTTTCAAGTACTTTTACATTCAATACATAGGTAGTATATTTTACTACAGCACATACGTTTACTTAACATTTTCATCAAGATGTTTGCTTGTAACAGAGCTGTAGGAGGCGTGCGCAGCGTTCTCCATATATGTTGTTTCGCGCAAATCCTCGTTTCCCTGAATCTCCGCAGCGGAAGTAGCGAGCGCAAAGTTAGCATGACCCAGGTTGAAATATACTGGAGTTACCCTTTAACACTTCAAAAGGCCTGACGTAAAAATTCAGACCAGGATGAAATAGCAGCAAATAGCCAAGAAGCCTTGGTATTTTTATTTCTAAATCTTATTAGCCAGAGTACTTTTAACAGCACCAGCACACTGTACATCTTCCAGCAGCTGTGATATGCCAACAGGCTGAAGAATAATGTCTCCCACTGTCATTAATTGTGCTGTCATTATCATAATTTAACATCCTGCTCACCCCTCTCCATCTTTATCACTGCCTTTAGCTGTTCGCTCATTAATCAGACTGGAAGAAGAGGGAGGGAGAGAGGCGGGCAGACAAATGAAATAAAAAAATGACCTCTCTATCAATCCCATTTCCAACACATTAGAAAGGAAGCACTTTTTCTTCCACTCCCTTCATGCTCTCAGCCTTCCAGTGCTAATGGTAGATATACAGTGACATGGTAATGATCTGGCCACGGCTGCAGAGCACAGGCCGTATTGATCAGCGGCTGATTTATTGCAGGTTACGGCTGATTATTGGGCCATTAATCAGTCTAGGATTACGCTATCAATAAAACTGCTTACGTTTGTTTGTAAAGTGCTTGCCAGGGCACGGGGAAGGGCAATGCATGTCCAAGCATCAACGACACACAGCTACCATTTCAACTCAAAGATTGTCTGTTTAAAGAGAGACACACCTCACCATATTCTCTGAATGAATGTTCATACTATAGGCCGGGGAAATAAAGAGGTCAATCGCTTAACTGATGCATCTGCCATTTAAACTAGGGCATCATGGTCACTCGGTTGTATGAGGTGCTAGATGGCTGTGTCAGGAATACTCATACCTAAATGTAGAAATAGGCCAATGGTTAATGTCTGGTTGAGTTTAGCCTCAAAAACGACTCTATTAAACCTGCAATACCTGACTTTTCTGGCCATTTGGGGGCAGAGGAAACAAGTTAAGAACAGAACACTGACATATCATCTTTATGGACCAACATGATCATTCATTAGGAGTCATGTTTGTGTCTAACTGATGAATGTTCAATATTCACTCTCTTTTAGCTCTGTTTTTGGTCTCCACCAATTCCTGATGGAAGTATCTGTCTCTTTAGCTGCTAAATGCTCCACTATGTTCACCAGCTAGTCTCTAAATGTGTCTGTTTGCTGTTTGGTGCCGAGCAGGTAGTGTACGGTGGGTTTTTACAGTTTTTACTGCCTGCTGCAGCAGAAAATGACGCTATGAGAGCAGTGAGAGGGAACCAAAACAGCTAAACAATGAGCTGAAACTCACTGTAAGGCTCCGTAAAGCTGAGGGGGTGGGGTGGGGGGGTAGCCAATTGGAGTGATAATTCTCTGTAGATTCATCACTACAAGCTACCCCTTTCACAGTTTCACATTGTTGTCATTTGAGACATTATTTATTATTCTAAAAATATTGATAATAGCTGCTTAGGTATGGCTGTTAGGGAAGATCATGGTCAGAAACCAACATCAATTATTTGTAGGAGATGTGATGCAATCTCAGCCCAGTCTCCTTGGAATTACGTCCACTCTGTACACCCAGCCATCTACCCAAACCTCCACCTTCAGAGGTTTCACGGTCCCAAATCAACATCATGCTACTTCTGCCTTGGCTTCGGATGGTCAACAGTCTTAATATACAAAACCACAAGAGGTTGCATGTCATGAAAGCGTAAACATTTCAAATTAATCATTTTAAGTGTTTCAACAAACGACCAATGCTGTCTTTTTTTCCAATGCAAACAGTGTGGGGTTCTTTCAGCCCACACATACACATACAAGGTACAAACATATCTCTTATTAAGGGTTTATAAGTCTTAACTAATGGCTAATGAATAATAGATCAGTTACAATCCATTGATAAGAACACATGCTGCGTCTCTATGTTGTGAAAAATAATGCTCTTATAAATGTTGGGACTCCATTAACAAATGCTTAAGTTGTTAATAAATAGTGCAGACGAAAGTCAGTCACAGGGACCCCAGAAGTCCCTGTTATTAATGGCTTATAACTCATTATAAAGCAGTATTAAATGGCTTATTAACTACTTATAAAGTGGTACCAAATAATCAAAAATATAAAGAAAAGTACATTTGAATGAAGTCAATTATGCATGGCTGTTTAACCTCCGATAAAGGAAGGAAGAGTAGCTCTGTATGCTGCACACACCTCAACCCAAACCCTTTGTCACCATCAACAAATACAACAGAAAGTCAGCACCATGAATGTAATTCACAACCTTAATCTCCCTCCTTAAATTAGCAGCCGGATAAAAAGATAGTGCCGCTGTCGACCTGCCAGCAGCTTTACAGCCGGCCATAAAGCAGGAGGGTGGGTTTTCCAGTGGCGTTGCTTAACCCCCCACCAGAACCCACAGCCGCTACCTGGAACACAACTTTTACAACAGCTAGCAAATTGAGAGTAGTGATTTTCCTATAAAAGCCCTGAAGAACAGGGGAGCCTGGATTCGGAGAGTTTAATGAGAAGGTTTGATGGCTATCTGCCGTCAAACAGGCCGACTTCCCTGCCAAGCGCGGCTCTCTCTTTTTATTTGTGAGTGTGTTCGAGTAACTGATTAAACATCCCAGAACCTCTTGGACGCGTCGCTAGCGGTCCCCTCCGAGTGCCACGCTCGTAAAAAGCCGACTTGACAGTGGTGTCGTAAAGCAGACATAATGCTGTCGTAAACATGTCACGACACCTGCCATAAACATTAATGACTGTTTATGAACGAGGATGATGAATTGGGGTTCTGTTTTTTGCTGGGAGGCTGTTCAACAGAAACACAAAGCTGTGTTATGGTCCAAACTTTTTGGCAGGAAACTCCAAACATCTCTGTGCTTAGCGGGATGCAGTCCAACCAAAAGTCAAAGCAAAGTCATCAAGTTCACTGAGCAGTTATCTGATTTATAGTCCAATCTGTCATTAATAATAATAAAGCTCAGTCACCATCTTTCCTGCCACGAAATATTGAAAAACACTAAAGTGAACATGCCAAGCATTTCATCTTCATCGTCATACGCCCAGCTGTTTTGCTAGGTCAAACACCTTTGCATAACAAAGCGGCAGACAGCGTGTGTGCTGCTGATGGAAACATGTAACAGCAAAAATCACAGGCTTGGCGCTCAGCACGCCGCGGAGGAACAGATAGCTGTAATCCCATTTTCCCACCAGGCGGTCCAGCATGCCTGTCTGCGGTACTTAGAGATAAACATCGCCGTGCACTCTGCGTGACCCGGCGCACACCTGCTGAGACAAGCAGACGCACACATAAATGCAGGTGCAGAGACAGCAAAAGACTGCTTTATGTGCTTTGTCAAAGTATGAATTATGGCGCATGGCTTGACAGTTTGTATTTAAGTGATGTCAGCAGATCCAATAAGGCTATGTGGAACAGATGTACGTGAGCTTTATATACTTTGTGTGCTGTGCTGTCAGACATCCCTAAGGGGACAGTCTAAGACAAATGTGTTGGTAATTTACAAGTGTGCTTAAATACCCATTATTCTTTCCTCTGCAAGCTCTCTCAGGATCCGCTGAGCTCATTTATCATCAGCTGCACACGAGGCGTACACACACATAAACGCAGGAAGAAAAATGAGGGGTAGTGCCAGAGTTGTTGCTGTTGGGATTGCGTCAGTGCGGAAGCTTTAAAGGATAATTTCCATTTATTATGATGTTTTTGTGAGTTTCTGTAATGATAAGATCGTAGACGTTTAGAAGTTTGATGGTGCAAGAAACCAGAGGTGGAATGTAGTATTCAGGTACTAAAGGCCTTCGCACACAAATAAATACGGCCTCACGTTGTGTCAGTAACCTTTACACACCAGCAACTTTCATTAGTTTTCAGAACAGGTTTATCAGAAGCCAAAAGAGAGTTGATTGACCCCTCAGAGCCACCGTCCGTGCAAACGTCATCATCCAAACTGGCATGATAAACATACATCCATGCCATCTTTCAGCGCAAAGCACTTAACAATAAAGAAATAAAAGAATTCAGGGATGCAGGATTTAAAGATGGCTTGTGGCAGCTGATTGCAGAACAGCTTGGAATCAGGGATGGATGTAGGAAGGATTAGACAGATTGAGCTCTAGGCAGCTAAACGATAGCTTCTTGCTAATGTCATTCATTCATTAGTCCCGTTTGGGACTAGCGCTAAACATTGCACCCACGTAATTAATTCTGTTTAATTCAGTCTCGTATTCAAATTTATTGGACTCAGTGTGCAAGATTTCCGTGCGTGACGTTTTTTATCAGATGACGGATAAAAAAAAATGCATATGAAAAATAAAGACTATAAAAGACCTTAAGTACGATTTTGAGCTATTTGTACTTCACTTGAGTTTTTCCATTTTATGCTACTTTATACTTCTTCTCCACATATTTTCAGAGGCAAATATTGTACTTTTTTACATTTTAGATTAAAATTTTACATTAAAAAGCATGATAAGGTTACAAAATACAATAAACTGTTAACGATTGAACCAATGGTGTCCAATCTTTTTGTGAGCATGACATGTTAGCAGTTAAAGGTACAATTAATAATGAATTAATAACACTCAGCCACTAGATGACGCATTTTCCCTCCCCCGTTCCATTGCATTTACTTCACAACAAGTGGTTGCCAGGCACTTACAGTCAATCTTGGCCATTTCTAAGTTTTTTCCACAGTAACTGACGACACAGAGACACCACATGATACCAACGTCGTTATACTAGTGGCTCACAAGCCTTGTTAGAAGTGGGAACCAAACATCGGATATCTTCCACAGAGATCAAAGGGTTAAATCGAGCATTTATGAAGTGCTCAGAGGATATTTGAAAATATCACGATATATATCGTGTATCGCGATATTGCCTAAAAATATCGCAATATCATATTTAGGCCATATCGCCCAGCCCTAGGTACAACACATGCGCAGTAAAATCTGGTCTGCACTCGCTGAAATTGAGCCAATTGCAACGCACGACCGCAGCTTCAGTTACACTGTGCACGTGTCACACCCCATACCCCAAGACCCGTGTCCACCCGTGTCCCAGCCTCCTTCAATAGGCTTTGATATATGTGGGGAAGTCCAAAGCTTGACAGGCCTGCCGTGCCTAGTTACAGCTGCTAAACTATAATTGGACATACACTATTCGGGGGAGGGGCTTAGCGAACGGTTAATTGCCCTTTAAAGGAGACAGTGTGGCTTTTACTTCAATCCTGAAAACATTAATGCAACTCTTACCACTGTCAAGCAAACATGACACACAACGCGGCTGCTGGACTGATCACCGGTACGAGGAGATTTGAGCACATCACTCCGGTGTTAGCTGCACTTCAGTGGCTGCCTGTCAAATTTAGAATTGATTTTAAGATGTTATTGTTAACTTAAGCTCTGCATGGTTTGGCACCAAGCTACCTCACTGAGCTCCTTACAACCTACCTTGTTACCTGAGGTCCTCTGACATGGCCTTACTGCTTGTACCCAGGTCTAGGCTGGTGACTAAGGGTGACAGGGCCTTTAATGCCATCAATGCCCCTAGACCCTGGAACAGCCTACCTCAGGACCTCAGGTTAGCCAGCTCTATTACCAATTATAAATCATATGTGTTGTAACTTATTGTTTTGATACCACTGGTTACTCATTATTTGGTCTTTATGTTTTGTTCATTTATTGTTGTTTTCATTTTGTCTGTATTTTATCTGTGCAAGCGCCTTTGTAAGGTGCTATACAAATAAAGATTATTATTATTGTTATTATTATTAACATCCTCCATTGTATCCAGTGCTGTTGTCACTGTAAGCGAAGTAAGCAAAGGGAAATGTGTGATGACATGACAATGTGGCAGCATGAAGCGCTCGCTGGGTGCATCAATCAGGAGGGATGACGCTGTTCATAGCGAGGTTACAGTAAATCACAAGGTGACGGTTTAATCCCGGGGAGTCTTACAGGAAGAGGGTGGAATTCAATTTCCTAGCATGCCTGAGCAAAGGTATATGCTAATACAATACAGCCTGCACAGACCATCCGTGGGCTGGGGGGTGGGGGGTGGTGGTGGAGGGGAGGGTAGTGTTTCCTCTGGGGTCTCACACCTTTCATGCTGTTCAGAGAGATTACATTTCAAAAATGCCACAGACAAGACAGACAGGATAATCAATCACGTGAGTACAAAACACACACAGGAGCCGGTGCAGTGATGTCTGCTGGTTGTGTCTGTTTGCAGGAGTCATAAATCAATGCTGTGTTGTCAGAGGAGTCTAACATGAGCTGGATGCAGAAACAGAGTGTGTTCAGTCTGATCCACGCTCTGCTATACTCCCTCTCTTTCTCTGAATGGATGCCAGGTCCAAGTGACAAGAGGACAGATAATGCTGCTGATCTAGTGTGTGTGTCCTTGTAGCCGGCCACAGTGGCAGACAGCAACCTCATTAATGTAGCACAGTGGCTCATAGGTGACCTCATTATTCTCCTCCACAATCTCACTGATAACTAACTGCATTTGCCCTCTATTCAAGTGTGTGTGTGTGTGTGTGTGTGTGTGTGTGTGTCTCATGTTTTCACAGTCATGAATCAGCGCTGCTAACCAATGTCACACTGTTTTGATAGCAGCTCTCCTGTTTAGCTCAGTAATTATAGCACTCAGGCTCGTGTTGCTCCGGTAAATCTCTCATGAAAATTCCAGCGAACGAGCGTCACAGTTCCAAGAAAACACGAGCAAACAAAGAAGCAACAGGGAGTAAAACGTGGGCCAGGACTTCCTGCTTGAGCAGCGCGTGACGACTAGCTCGCCGACCCGCTGCGTCTCTCACGCGTGTGATGTCCACACAGACAGCGTTGATACCAACAGCACAGAGTTTGACTTTTTTTGTCACTCCGAATTTAATCATTTGTATAAGAGAACATCCTGAAGTGTGATTTGGTGGATTACATCTTTGGAAAATGTTCTATATATTTGCAATGTGCTGTTCTGGGCCTTACAGTATGACTGGCCAGGATTACTTTGTACATTGTTAAATGCAACTCTTACAAAGCATTAATGTTGGTGCATATTCCTGAGGTAGGGAGGATCCTTAAGTGTGAGATTTCATTTCATGAATGGACGGTTACGTAGCTGGATTATTTGGAAGAGAGAACTCCAAATTGGTCCAGTAAGCAAGTTAAAGTACCAGTGAATTTCTTCTCCTCCCTGTCTGTCTGTCTGACTGGCTTGTATGTGGGACAAAGAGCTGATAGTGTTGCGTTATATATTCAAGAGATAACTTCTTTCTCCCCCTCCACCATGACTTTGTGTATGGAGCCTCCATGCAGAACGGCCCCACGTGACTGCTCTAACATGTTAACAGGGGCGCCAAAATAAAAAGCAAGAGGTTCTGCGTCGTACACGTGCTGCTCACACAGCCAGTGTGACCCGGGCGTAAGATGCTGTGAGATAACATGAGGATTATTTCATAAATTTATGTCAATTGTTTCTACCATAAAAACAAAAAGTACTAGTAGTATCTAGCATGCAGAGTGTTTTTAGTTTTGTAACTAAGTACATTTACTCAAATACTTGTATTTAAGTACAATTTTGAGGTACTTGTACTTAACGTGAGTATTAAAATGTTGCTATACATCTCAGGGGGAAATATTGTACTTTTTACTGCACATTTATTTAATTCATTTAGTTACTAGTTACTTTACAGATTGAGATTATTAATAAAATATGATGTATTATTATAGGTTAAGCTACCTAGCAGTATATAAAGTAGCTGCAACATTAAAGTAATGTACACATTAATGCATCAAAAATGATATTCCAATAATAAAAAATATATAATTTTGAAATAGGCCATTCTTCATAATGAGCGCTTAAAAAGGTAAAACTTCGAAAGCACAACTTTGACTTGTAACAGAGTATTTCCACATTGTGGTATTACTACTTTACTACAACCCATTTGTGGCCCAAAGACTAGTTTTAGTATAAGAAGGAAAAGTCTTTGGTATGGACATACTTTGGGCGAGTATCTAACGGTACAACTTTGACATTTTTAGCATGAATATTACAGACATGTATGAAGGTGCAGTAGCCTACCATCAGGGGACAACAAGTCCTGTGTTTGTTGGACCTGTCCACCTCTCCTCCTGCCCTTCGCACTTTTTCTTCCACGTCACTCGCTCTGAACGAGTGACATGGAAGAAAATGCATTCTTTACACGGATGCATTTCAGTCACTACAAACCACATTGTGTACAAATGATGCGCCTAAAGCAAGAACGTCTTTTTTCTTCTTACACGATTCTGCCGTGCACATTCTCATGTCATTCACACTCCTTTCTGTGCGAACGGGCTAACCGCCGCCACTTGCAGTAAGTGAGAAAAAAATATCTATTTTTCTTTGTTGTTTTGGTGACCCGGCCCTTTAAGAACATCCAGTGAAACAGCCACATGTTTTTTAATGCGAGACATTCAAGAGCTCTCTGGGTAAGTGCATGTTTGGGCTGTCAGGGTTGTGATGTGGACAGCTGAGAGCTGTTGTAAGGGGATCTGCCGCTGATGACGGTGATGATAGTGTGGCTTATTGGCCTGCAACTCTGCTGTCTGCTGTAATAGCAGCGCTGACAGATACAGACCACCCACTCTCCTCTAGCCAGAACACATTCATCATACTCTGACTGGAAACTTTTTTTCTCCCTTTACCCCAACATCTCAGCCCGAGGCAAGACAAATATATATTCAGAACATGCACTCCGCACGCTCCACTTTTTTTAAGCGAAGGGATGTTATAGATTTGCAGGATGGCCAGAATAATAAAGTGTCGTGAATTCAAGTATCTGGTTCATATTGAGGAGTTGACCGCAGCGCAGCAGGACCGAGTCGCGGTATGAAAGGAGTTACCACCCTTTCCTCCCTCTTTCTCAACTTTTTTCTTTATAATATTTTTCTGCTACAGAATACATATCTCCCTTGTCCTGAGTTCTCCTTCGATAAAAAAAAAAAAAATCAGAAACCAAATGTATATATTTTGGTTTCATGATGGTGCCCCCTACTTTAGTTTTGCATTAATTTATCTGAATAATGATCCGTCTACGTAAATGGAGAACTTGTTTCCATGCAGCCAATCAAATCATTGAATTTTAAACCATATTTGTGTAACAGGAGGGTTTGGATATGTGGTGGTTGGATCACTCCAGGGTGCTTTCACAAGCCAATATTTAGTCCGCTTTAATTGGACTCTGGTTCGGTTCGTTTGGGCGGTTATAAACGCGGTAATGGAACTCTGGTGCAGACCAAAACAAAACCGAGACCGCTTGCAAGAGGTTTCCAAGCCAACCAAATCATAAGATTTGAGCATATTGTTTATGCTAAATGCAGTACCTGTGAGGGTTTCTGGACAATATCTGTCATTGTTTTGTGTTGTTAATTGATTTAAAATAATAAATATATAAATAGTATATACATACATTTGCATAAAGCAGAATATTTGTCCACTCCCATGTTGATAAGAGTATTAAATACTTGACAAATCTCCCTTTGAGGTACATTTTGAACAGAAAAAAAATATGTGATTAATCGCAATTAAATATATTAAAGGGACTGTTTGTAGGAATCAGAAATTGCTTGTTAAAAGCAACACCTGTGGCCGTTAAGTCAACGAAAGTCAGCGTCCTGTTGCTTGCGCTCGCTCTACATAGACATGAACGAGCATCAACACAGTGAGGCGACACACGTCAGCTAAAAGCACAATATCACTCTATATTTCAGCTGCTTGGCAGTAATGTTAGCTGACCAGATGAAGGTCTCTCCATGAATCAATGCTGATCCTAGTGTTGGCTTTTCCTGCCTCAACCTCTCGACCGCGGCCGGAGGGAACAGGAGACACCGGAGTTTTGGTCAGAGACGATAACGTTTCTCTCTGTGGAGCCCCGTCACTTCACAAGACACGGGAAACCTCTGTTGGTCTGGAGGAGCTGCAGCAGTTATTTCTGCACAAACGTCCACTGTATATTCACTAGATATTCTCAGAGCTAAACTAACTCTTCTGCAGTGTGGAGTGTGCGCGCATGCACGTGAGAGGTGGAGCGAAAGAGCGTGAACGAGCGCGGTGTGTGAGTGAAGGCAGGCAGAGGAGCAGAGTACAGCAGAGACTCCGGTCCTGGAGACCAAAGCTACGGGGACGGGCTTCACTAGATACAACCAAGAGGTTTTGGTGCTTCCGTGTAGTTTGTGTTGGAGTCTCGTCTGAACAGCGTAGACACACGCGAGCGCTCATGAGACACCGACCCGCAATGATTTATACATGTAAGAAGTTACAAACAGTCCCTTTATTTGATTGAAAGCCCTAATATTTTTACTACATCACTGCTTCTCTACTTCCACCAACAGCACAGATTTGTCTATAAACGCTAAATTAAAGTTAATGTAACTATGGCTCTATGAATTCTACATAACTAGTTTAAACAGGTAGAGATAGAGTTACACCAAACGATGTGTTTTAAAGCTCTTTAACCTCTCTGATCTGTGATTTTTGGGTTGGGTTTGATGAGCCTTTCCCACTAAAGACTGTACATGTTTGTTATCCATGACTCAGTTGTCACCAGGAGATCTTCGGAGGCCTCTGGGAGCTGCAAGACCGGCAGTAATTCAATGCACAATCTATACGTCGGTCAGAGCGCCATGCATTCCCTTCCCCTCCCTTCTGACCAGGAGGCTGCTGCTTCACCGACTCGGAGCTCGAGGAGGATGTGATGTCACGGCCTCATATCAACAACAAAGCGAAGGCCCGCTGAATAGGTTGATTCATCTCATCTCTGGAGAGAGATTCCTGCCATGTCTGCCGCTGCTCCATCTCTCATGTCTTTCATCCTCCGCCACGACAGTGATTAATGACCCTCAGCTGCCATGTGCTTCCTCGCTGACACTCCCATCTTTCTTTTTCTTTGCACTGTCTCACAAGAAGAGGGATTAAAGTAGGAGAATTTAACCAAAAAAATAAAAAACAACGATTGATGCCACATATTCTCAGAGGGGGAGAAAGGTGGAAAAACCCTGATGTTGGTCAATACTGAGAAAGTAAGAAATCCAGGTTATTCCCAGGCATATAAATAAGTGTTGAAACCTGCCAGCACAACTAGAGGAATGTTCCCAGGCTGCGTGAAGACTGTGTGAGCATCAACAGGTCATCTCTAATAATGTATGGCACAGATGGTAAAGCTCTGGGTAGCCAGGAACTCAAATTATATTTAAGTTCTCTTCCATATTTTTACCACAGGCTGATACTTACTGGAGGAAGAAAAGATATCTGCCGGCTATGATTGGTTGTTCCACATCACATGACATACGGAAAAGGTTGTCATCAAAAGTTGAACTATTTTTATCTTTTATCTCGGGGGGGAGGGGGGGAGGGGGGAGGGGGAGGGAGGGGGGGGGGGGGCACAGCAGTCGCACCCTGAAAAATAGGCGCTTGGGAACGCTTGTTTGCTGCGACGGCGTCGTTCTCGCGTTTGAGCACGCTTTCTGCGCATCTACATTGACAACAATGGATTTGAGGGGGCAAAAAACGCGACATGTGAACGGCATCTTATCCTTTAATGAGGTAGACCCCCCCCATACACCAATTCACCTACCTACTAACCTTCTGCAAAGCATATTTATCTATCTCTTTCTGCAAAGCATAGTTATCTTTCTAAGTATAAATGCCACAACCTATCAACTTATTAATGCCTTATTACTCATATATAAAGCATTAATAAATGATCTATAAACTGTTAATGAAGCCATATGGCGGGTAATAAAAGACTAAGAGGTCAGTAGCAGCCGGATGCTAACAGGAACATAGTTACATCTCATTGAACAGAGTGACAGTCTTCATCACCATCTTCATCACCTTCAGTGTCTAACCTGTTAACTCTCAACCGAGAGGTTCCTCTCACACAGGATGTGCAGCTGACGAGAGGCAGAGAAACATCTCTAACCCTCCGTGTCACTTCCTGTTTCTCTGTCACCCTTATTTCTTTATTTCCCCTGATGTCTCTCGCTCCACCTGATCCCCGGTGTCAGACAGGTGACAGGTGACGGACAGCAGGGCAGCGAGGACGACACACAGTGACACATCTAATGTATCTCTCTCTCTCTCTCTCTCTCTCTCTCGCTCTCTCTCTCTCTCCCCCTTATTTATTTGATCTTCTGTTTAATTTCCCCTTTAATTTATGTAATTATTTTTATAAATCTTTTAATTATTTTTTTATTTATTTTTTATTTTTTTATATCTGTTTTTAAATATATTTATTTATGCACAATTTTCTCTTTGCATTTCACCCCTTATTTATTTCCCCGTATTTATTTCTGTATTCTTTTCTTTATACATTGTTTTACACATTTCTAGTTACACTATAATGTAGTTGCACAAAGTTATAAATGTTTATTAATGTATTTGTCATCACTTAAAACTCCTCCTGTGGGCACCCTAAAGTGGAGGCTGCTGAATATACAAATAATGATGACAATATAACACAGTAAAATAGGTCTTTATAGGAGAAGTTACAAATACTGAATATTAATAAACACTTCTTTAGCTGTGTATAACCATGTTATAGTGGGTTATAAACCGTTCCGTGGCACAAACTGGTGCCGGCGTTTCCTGTTCCGTCATAGTTAGTGAGAGGCCAGAGAAATCCAACGAGACACACACTGTACGAGCCACTTTTGAGAAGCATTTTCTTGCAAACAATATATGTGTTGTTGGAAAAATCCCCCGTATTAACATCATATCTCATTCTCTGGGATGTCTTCCTTGTCAGATAGATAAGAGAGGAGAGAGCAGAGGAACTAATGTCAGCACCTGCCAGTTGTCCAACGTCCACACACAGATAAATCATGAATAAATCATTGAGGGAGAACCACAGAGATAAGACAGCGGACTGTGACCTCGGGATTATTGCAGTTTAAAAGCTCCCAATCAGTGGGAGCAAGCAGTTTGGGAGAAAAGGGGGTCCAGAGGAGATTAACCCCTGGTCACCCCGGTATGTCTACTGAGATAGTATCATTGGCTTTGGTGCCACAATACTGAAACAACAGTATTACGGCTGACTTGTATCTCTATTTCTGTCTGCCAGCCACTCCTGGTGCTTCACACTCTCTCAGCTGTTCAAACACAGCTCTTCTATTTATATGCATTAGCCTGAGAATATATTTACTCAGGTCCAATGAAGCAGTCCAGTATGAAAGAGCACCAGTTTAGCTTGTCAAATTACCCATGAGCCTGTGCTGCGCTGCCTGCTAATGACAGATAATTGAGCTGCTGGCAGGTTCGCTTGCCTGGTTTAGCGTCGAGATCTGAGTCCCCCCCCTCCCTGGGGTCATGTCCGTCTGCTGATGAATGTGTGTCAGTAGGGTGAAGTTAGCTCTCTAATGTACAACCATTACATTCAAGTCATACAGTTCACAGCGATTTATTTCTAGGATCCTAAAAGACTAACGAACTGGATGAAAAAAATATTTCTTTTGCTGCATAAAAATATATATTTTTAATCCGTTTTCTAAGTTTTGACTCCTTTTCTTATCCAAGTAGCTGGAAATGGCAAAATGAAAAAATATTAATATAATCTATTGTGCAAAAATATAAGCATATAGGCCACAGGGTTGCGCAACATGACGGTATATACTATATACCGTGCGACAGTAGAAATGTGTCCACCGGTAGAAATTTGGTAATATCGTTTCCACCGTGGTAGGTATTCTCTCGTGATCTGGTGAATCCAGCTGCCTGGCAAGGTAACGTGATTTGGGCAGACATGAAGAAGAGCAGGAGGAGGCATCCCAACCAACCCAAGATGTTTACATGATTACCAGACATGTACACACTGTACTTTATTTTGACAGTGTTCTGTCAGCTTCTCAAAGACGAGCAAATCCCAAAGGAAAAGTCAAGTCTTCTTTTATTTTGCTGACTGAAGCCAGGCTGGTGTATTTGCACCTGTTATCCTTAAAACCTTATAACACTTGAAATGACTGTTCTCTCAGGAACCTTAAAGCTTCCATCTTTAAAGAATTTGAGCTTCACTGTTTTGAGTCTGTTTTTAACTGGTGTTGTCTCATGTGAGGCAGCTGTTTTTGCTTTGTATGGAAGTTCCAATTAAAAGAAGAAAATAATCAGACGGCCTAATAGGCCATGAAAAAATATTAATTTGCTGCATAATAATACAATAATAAAATAGATTTGTAACACAAGTTTCGGGTCCGTTTCCTATCAAGGTAGCTGGAAATAACATGTTTCCTTGCTCGTTTTGTACAACACAAGAAAAAATATGGACAAATATCTCATAATAACACTATAACATGTTTGGTTCATCTTGTACAAATTGAGCGTAACATGTACATGTCTGATGAAAACGATTGTGGCTCCAGAACCAAACAAAGATGGTCGCTGCCACTTAAACTTGGAAAATCAATTAAAAACCTTTCTTATCGTAAAAAATATTTTTTTCTTCCAGATGTTTGAAAAATCTTTGAAGATTTTGAAAATACCATCATAACAGTGGTAAGTGTTGCTAAAATGATAATTCACTCATAAACAATGTAAATTGTATATAGCACTCAGCTCCCTAGGATCTCCATGGTCCAGCATATCAGTATCAGCATGGCAGTGCAAACAGACTTTGACAGATGCAGAACAAGAAACAACAAAAAAAAGGTTATGAAACGTCTGTGCAGCATTATCCAAGTGTCTTATATCAATTCGTGGGCTCATGGAAATCTAAACAACTATTCGCTAAACAAAGCATTTCTGGATTATTCTCCCTTGGAGGAATTTGTTGTGCTCATACTAATTTCTTTACAGGAAAAAAATGCTTTGTTTTTCTGACATTTTATAACTTTTTTCTTTTATTCAGCCTCCGTTTTTCAGGAGCTCCGCTCTCCTTTTTCTGGGACCGTAGAGAGCCCAGGGAGGTGAGTACTACATACCATTTATATCATTTTGGGGTGAGCTATTCCTTTAAATGACCTTCAGGTTTTTTCAAACGTCACCAGGTATTTGTTTTTCAGAGAAACTGAAGTGTAATGATAAAACATGAGAGGGTGAAACATGCAGGTGTATCAGTAGTTTCTCTATTTGCTGTGCACCTGCAGCACACTCCAGTGTGTTCTCAGCTTTCCACCTACACCAGCGAGGGCAGCAAAGGCCAATTTATGGTTAGTTTGCTCAATACATCCAGTGTAATTTAATTCATTGCCAAGAACCTGTGAAAAAGTTTAATGGCGGTATAGAACGAAAAGAATTAGCGATACCAAAGGAGATTAGAGAGGCATTAGGATGTGGGAGGCTGGGCTGCGCTGCTTAACGACTCCTCTGTCCTGAACAAATCAGTTTTACAAAGCAAAGCTGCTCTCAGCAGAATTATAGCCACTGTTATCCACCTCTTATTACCTGGCCCCATTAACTAGGTCCTACCTGAAGAGGAATCGGTGGAATAACACCATCAATTCAGACCGCTGCCTAACAAGTTAGTCCCTTGGAGGAGAGGAGAAGCTCTCCAGCAAGAACACAATGGCTTTTCTAGCTTCGTTTTTGGCTCATATTTACAGAAAGATGACTTAGCAACAGTAGCGGCAAGGCAGTGTCGGTCGGTCAGTCCACCACTTTGATCCAGACTGAAATATCTCAACAACTATCGGATGGATTGCCATGAAATGATGTACATACTGTATATTCATCAGGTCCCCAGTGGATGAATCCTGTTGACTGGAGATCACCTGACCTTTCCTGTAGCGCCACCATGACCTTGACATTTGCGGTTTATAGTGAAATGTCTCGGCAGCTTTTGGATGAATGTAATGTGATTTATGACCAAACACCTGCCAAACTAATGACATTCCCATCAGCCTCTGCTGTACTATGTGCATATTAGCAAATGTTAGCATGCTAAACACACTAAACAAAGATGAAAACTACCACACAAGTACCATACATAATATAAATACTTCATGCCTAAATGTTCCAGTAATACAAAATACTCTATATTACTGGAGACTTTTGGAGCTCGGTGCCAAGTTCTATAGGAGAGTGCTGCAGCCTTGCTGATTTTAAATTCAAGATGAAATCATGGCTAAAATCAACCCGATCATGTTCCATCACACAGGAACACAAACACTAGATGTGTCTTAATGTTGTTGTGTGTTGTTGCTGATGTTGTTTAGTGAATATGTGACGTTACTGTTTTATAATTGTGTTTTTATACCACAGTGTTCATTTTCTTAATAGAAATGCCATTCTCTATTTTCTGCCCAGGGTCTACAGATGTAAAATAGCTTAGTGCTAACTCTGGCACAGCTAAGAAGCTGTGCACTGTCTCTGTCACACACACACATAAATAAATAAATAATTCTGAAATGGGTCATTCTCCATAATGAGTACTTTTACTTTTGGCACTTTAAGAATATTTTGATGCTAACACTGATGTACTTTTACTTAAGTACGATTTTGAATGCAGGACTTTTACACTGTGGTATTTCTACTTTTACTTAAAGGGGAACTACACCCATTTTCAAAATTCATACATGTTATTCCTATGGTCTGAGACAGTCCAAAAAATATTAGTTAACATGAATAACTCTCCCAAATCCAAAAACTAGAGAGCTTAAACTCAAACTTGTGATGTCATAGGGTATAAAGTGTGGAGCTGCTCCATAGACAGTGAATGGAGACTGATTTCGTGGACCCACAGAATGTTTGTGTTATTTCTCTTTATTCTACTGTAGTTGTGAAACAGAAAATGTTCCCATATCAGAACGTTCCTCTGGCTGCTCTCAGTGTCATCTTCATTATCTCTCCCATTCACTGTCTATGGAGCAGCTCCAGACTTTATACCCGATGACATCACCAGTTCGAGTTTTAGCATTCTAGTTTTTGGGTTTGGGAGAGAGTTGTTCATGTTTACTAATATTAGTTATGCCAGGATCAGACTACACAACATTTTTGACGGTTACGATAGTCACTATGTCAGATTAGACGACTGAGAGTCATAAAGCCTTGTCGTGATTTGGCCGCAACACATGTCGTGTGCGATTTTCTCACACGACACTCATTTATCGTTCCCGATCCGAGTCGACACCCTACGATGGCCGTGTCGGGTTATAATTGGGCTGACATCGTGTAGTCTGAACCGGCCATTAGACCATATGAATAACATGTATGAATTTTGAAAATGAGCGTAGTTCCCCTTTAAGTAGAAGATCTGATACTTCTTCCAGCATTGCAGTAAAGTGCATTTTTACCTAAAATATTTAATTTGAACTATTTGAACTACTTGAATTACATGCCCATGTCAAAGAGGATAATCTATTGCTGTCGACATATCACTGTGTTTCATGCTTCAGGTGCAGCTGTTCTGCCTAAAAAGGGCTGACAAGTTCAGTTTTCTCACATAAACCTGGGCTGCAGGGAGCCAGACGTGAGAGAAATACAGTGGAGAGGAGGAGGAAGGAGGAAGGAGGAAGGAGGAAGGGGGGAGATGTGGTGAGAGAACGGCGAGGGGCTGATGGAGGGGTAGAAGGGGAAGGGCTCGTATTGATCATCCGCCAGGTGTGATGGATAGCGCAATAAGTGGCAGCGGCCAGCGGAGGAGAGGAGAGAGTGATTTCTGCTTTTCAAAGTCCTGATGAATGAGAGCGTCTGAGAGGAGGCCGGTGTCCAGAGCCCGGCACATGATGGACTGTTGTGTCAGGAGGAGAGAAATTGAAGGAGAAAAGAGAGGTGAGGGGAAAAGGAGGGAAGACAAGAGGGTAGACTGGGAAGATGGGGGGTGGGGGGGGGGAAGGACATCAAGGAAACTGTAAGTGAGATGGGGGGGGGGGGGGATTTTAGGAGGAGGGTCAATAAAGTGCAAAGGGAAAGGAGACGACTGAGAGACAGGAGACAGGAGACAGGAGGCAGGAGGCGACAGCAGAGTGAGTTCATCTTTATTAATGGCCAAAGAGCAGAGAGGGAGTTATTAAAAAGGAGAAAGATGAATGAAAGAATGAGTGTGAACGAGGGAGGAGGGTGACGAAGGGAGATGTGATATATGCCCCCTCCCGGCTTTTAGAAATCCAATAATAACACTGAGGAATGGGCCAGTTGGTGGACTTGAAGAGAGGAGGAGGGAAGGAAGCCAGTAAAGACAGGCAGGTTCTTTTCTTTATTAACCCTGATAACATGCTAATAGTGCAGCAAAAGACAAAATAGAACCTGCAGTGAGGAATGATAAATGACCAGCTAACACCACAATCTGGCACCATTTTTTATACTATATCATACTATAGTATAACAGACAGCAGCCTCTTTCACATAGTTCCTGGTAAATTACTATAATCAGACTATAATCATACTATAATCAATAGATAATCAGTCACCGCTAGTGATTTTCACTATTCACACATGCTTCAGGAACATTTTCGTCTTGCACCTTTGAATAGATGAGGCAAAGGACAGTCCAGTAGATGGCGGTAATGCAGGCTGTTCTCATACACCATTTGTAACTAATGCACTGTAATTCGTGTGTATACCACAAAATCCATTCGTACGTAATCTACGTAATCCACGTAATCGTGACCTGGGAAATGTAAAGAGCGACAAATGCCGCGTGGGGAAGAAGTCGGGGTGGGTGGGTCGAAAAACACCAGACTTCCACTCAGAAGGCCGGTGTTCTTACCTCGTGTGAAACCAGAAGTCAATGTTGATTTACTCGTCACGTAACTTCTGTACTTAATTTACGCCACTTCCGGAGTTATTTCGACCCAAACCGCGATGTTTTCCTAAACCTAACAAAGTAGTTTTGTTGCCTAAACCTAACTAAGGTGTTTCCTGTGAAGACGGAAATTTATTTTGAAAAGACGGTATGCATGTAACAAGCGGAAATTGACACGTGCATCACGTGTTGCTGGACCTTCGTAGGAAAACGAGGAATCATTTTTGGTGAGACATCACACGCACCGTTGTATGAGAATACGTTGGGTAATGCAACACTTGTGGATGCCAACCGTGATAAGCTCAACTGAAGAAGAAGATGAGGCAAGGCCGGATAATACGTGTACGCGGCGAAAGACGTCTCTTAATATTTTCAGGAACATGGCAGGCGAGGAGCTGTTTTTGTCCAGTGCCAATCTTCTTTATATTTATTATTCAGCAACTTGGTAAAGCATTTGCGTAAATGCTAAACTGTAAACAACACAGCCGTACATTTTAAGAGGTCTTCAGGTGGGAAATTGGTGACACTAAATTCCCCTGAATATCAATCCCTGCTCCCATTCACACATGATCCCATGCAGGAAATGTTCCTGAACATTGCAGGGCATGTGTGAATGGACTTAAGAGTCTACAGCCATAGCAGCAGTGCTTTGAGCTAAATGCTGATGTCACTATGCTAACATCCTGACAATTAGCAGGTATGTTAACCACGTTCCATGTTTACTATGTTACCAGTGTAGCAGCTGAGGCTGATAGGAATGTCATTCGTTTTGCAGGTGTTTGGTCATAAACCAAAGTGAATATTACATTTTATTACCCCAGTAATTTATTATAATGTCTTTGGCTTTGCACGGTAACTTCTGGGGTAGAAAACGGGTTCTTACAAGTGAGCAGCTTTTAATTTACATGTGATAAAAACTTATCAAAGCATGTCAGACGTGCAATAACTCAACTTTTATCGGCGTGGTTATCTGAATGTCAGACTGGGAAAGACCGCAGTGACACCTACCAAACACTTCTTCTAGTATGTCTTTGCAAAAACAAAAAGTAAGGGTTATGAGAAACTACATGCACTTCATCTTGCGACAACAATGACTTGCATCATTAAGTGGATAAAAATTCAGCACTGTTGGGAATGGGATGACATTGAAATCGAAGCTTGGGAAGATTAAGATTTATTAATTGGCATCCGCACACAACGAGAATGTGGAGGAACTCTCAGAGGACGGATGCTGCTTCCATCACTGCCTTTAATGGTGTAAACGTGCAGCCCAGACAGCTCCAGCTGTGACTGGATGCATGCAAGGAGCAGCACCTGAACCCGGAGTGAGGATCCGGCCTTTAGAGAGGTTATCTCTAACAAAGAGCTTCGAATGCAGCAATTACTAAATTCCAGCATCAGGCCTCCCTCTTATAGAAGAGGGTCACCTCTGTTAGCTGGACGTTCAGATCGGTAGTTGTGGAGAAGTGGGTCACCTCTGTTAACTGGACGTTCAGATCGGTAGTTGTGGAGAAGTGGGTCACCTCTGTTAGCTGGACGTTCAGGTCGGTAGTTGTGGAGAAGTGGGTCACCTCTGTTAGCTGGACGTTCAGGTCGGTAGTTGTGGAGAAGTGGGTCACCTCTGTTAGCTGGACGTTCAGGTCGGTAGTTGTGGAGAAGTGGGTCACCTCTGTTAGCTGGACGTTCAGGTCGGTAGTTGTGGAGAAGTGGGTCACCTCTGTTAGCTGGACGTTCAGATCGGTAGTTGTGGAGAAGTGGGTCACCTCTGTTAGCTGGTTGGCCAACTTTTCTCTCACTGAAATGTAGAACTCGAGTAGAGCTTTCTCCGCAAAAAAGTTGTGACCAGGCAGTTTATATTTTGGATCAAGTGTCTTAATGAGTCTTTTGAATCTGGGCTTTTACGTATGTGTGTGTGTCTGTGAGAGGGAGCCGGAGGCCGGAGGCTGTAGGAGGGAGGGAGAGAGGGAAATGCCAAAGCGAGTCTCATCCCGGTGGGTTGGCTTAAAAACATTACATGACAATTTTTAGTCGATGTTCGTAGTCATTTTATACACCGCGCGTGGGACAAGCCGCGATACATGGACTATATTCCATGTATTGCCCACCCCTACTCCAATGTGACACTTAGTTTGTCAAAAGGAAGGTTTTAGTGGTGATTTATTAAAAGAGAGATGGAGAAGTACATCACCAAAATAAGAACTAGAAGTGCATTCGGAGAGAGCAGACCTCCACCAAGGCAGGTTTCATGTACGTGGCTGTAGAAAAATACAGAAGTCAGGATCAAAATGTACTAAAAGTAAAAGTACCGCTATCAGAGTGATATACTGTATGGAATATTATTATTGATGCATTTAAATAAGCAGTATTTTAATGTCATCAAGGTAGAGCTCATTTTAACTACTTAATATACTGTTATAAATTAAACTCACATAAGAATACATAATTTTTTTTTTTTTAAATCCTGATGTGAAAAATGTACTAGTAACTACAGCTGTCAGACAAATGTGTTCAATATTGACCTCAGATATAGTGGAGTAGAAGTATAAAGTAGCGGAAAATGGAAATACTCAAGTAAAGTACAAGTAGGAAATATTCTTAGTTACATTCCACCACTGTTTATAGGAGTGCAATGCTAAAGCGGTGCAGTACTCCTTTAATAAATAAATATGTATTGGATCAACCGATAATAGTGTTTATGGTTTCTAGAGTTGTAGGAACAGGTTGTCTCCTGTTAACTGTTTGGCACCGTTCTTTCCATTACTGCTCTGACCGTCGTTATTTGCATCTGGAAAAGTTGTGTGCCAGAAAGAAACAGAGACTCCAATCTCTTTAAAGTGCAATGCCTGCTGATATTCTGCTTACACTGCTATCCAACTGTTTTACATGGTTTTTATGCTAAATATGACATTCATTGGAATGTGCTCATAGTGTACCATCACATGCTAGCGTCACACACAGCCATGTCTCTTATTCAAAACAACAAGTTGTGTGGCTGCTTTGCTGTATGGTCAACAGAGGCTACCAGTGGTGGATGGTACTAAGTACAAGTAACTAAGAACTAAGTACATTTAGTACTGTACTTAAAGTGACAATGTGCAGATTGCAAATAACTGAGTAGCCCTCCGCTCTCTCATCCCTTTCCAAGACGTTTGTAACATGAGCCGCCGAGTGCAAAACCGCAGTAACGTGCACAATGTTAGTCTAAAGAGAAAAAGCCCCCGTTCTGTTCCAAAGGAACTGACAACTGTTGATGGATTTGGTAGCTGGAAAATGTTACAAAACTGTGCTCGAAATATCTCAATGTGACATCACTTCATGCACATTTGATGCGGTGTTAGCGAAGATAATCACACCAATAAATATCAAAAAGGCTCCAGGAAAACAAGTTATATCACCAATAGTGCTTTTTTTTAAAGAGCATTTTAATTAGCGTCTTAGGATAAATGTTCCCCTGAAGCCTCCCTCCTCTGCAGTCAGAGAATTTGGCATCCTGTTCTGCCGGGCTTTATGTATCTGTATCCACAGGACATCATCCATTATAGCTGTGATTTCCAGCCTTTGATTCTCTCATATGTCTCATAAATCGCTGTTTGGAACTCATTCTGGGCTGGAATGACACCAAAGCATAAATACAACAAGCTGCGTCTACCAAGCACAGTTTGAAAAGCAGCACACATGGATGAATCCTCAGTTAGTTTCACTAGCCAGTAGCACAACTTTCCATGAAGAACACTGAAGAGCTGCACTGTTGAAGGTGCATGGTGAGAGTTTCATATTGCAGTTGTTGGTATACAGTCAGCTGATAAGAGTGAAAAAACTCCACTGTACCTTTAATGGTACGTGTCCACAGGCTCCGTCCTTTCCGTGCTTCCCATTCATTGTCTATGTAAGCAGCCGTGCAATGCATTCTGTTAGAGTGGCGGCGCGATTCGAGAGACGGACCATCACGTCGCCCGCTCCTCAGTTGCATAAATTTGAGGTCTAGATTACTTTATGAAAAACATGGGCGTCCGAAGCGACTCGCCCCTTCTGGAAACTCGCGAGAAACTTTTAAACTAACCGTTGTCAATCCAAAATAAAGACAGATTCATCAACATGGAATATTTCTCGCATAAAATGTTTTCAGAAACACATTTCAGTGAACTATTTTCGTGAAATAAGAGAAGAAAGTTTCCAAACGAGCTGCCATGTTGTTTCTGGTTTGAAAACTGGGAGATGCTCTCCAAGGAGGGAAAGCGTTCGTCCAATCAGGTGCCTTGTGTCTAGTGGCAGCCCATCAAGCATCCAATGCTGGGAAGCGAGGCGATCCCTCGCGTTAAAAAACGCCCCTGTGGACACGTACCATAAGGGGCCGTACACCATGGCACATTTTTTTGCACCCTCAAATCCATTGTTGTCAATGTCAATTTTTCAGGCCGCAGCGGCTGCGCCTCGAGATAAAAATAGTTCAACTTTTGGAACGCGTGCAAGGAAAGACCAATCACAGCCGGCAGATATCTTTTCTTTCTTCCGTAAATATCAGTCTATGGTAAATATTTAGCTAATCATTTTAGCCCATGGCTACCCAGATGTTTATGATCTGTCCCATCATCTGTCCTATTTTACTGGCTTTCCGTCCGAGGACGTCACAACATCTGGTTGAAAGGTCAAAAGGCCAAACTGACACGGAAATCCAGCAGTAACGTTGCTGTGAGGGATTTACGGTGCTGGAAATTTATTTCTCTTTGTTTCGACTTAGTTTAGTTTAGTCAGTGAGGCTTTTACTGCTAAATCACTACAGGTTTTGGTTGCTTAGTAACGGCAGGCGCAACAGGAGCGCAACCTCCAAAGCACGTTGGTTAAAAGGATAAAAGTGCACTACTGGCGTTTTCGACACGTTTTAGGCGCGGCGTGTGAACGGCCCCTTAAAGGTGAAAATATGTCAACATTGTGTTTACAGCTTGTTAAATCTACTTAAACTACCAAAAGTAAAAGTATTCATTGTGTGGAATTTATAATGAAGTTCACTATTTGAGTTAATGTGCTTAGTTACACTGTTGTAGGATTACATTAAAGATTATGCTCATAAAACCCAGCGTCTCTGCAGTTATGGCCTCACAAATCAACATCCTGATCAACAAATGCAGAGAAACTACCACTACTCCATGCACACACATCCAGGCTGATGAGGTGCTGTGTTTGGGATCCTGGGGCCCATGCATCACCTCTTGTGGGACAAGTAAGGTGACTCCTGGCAGCCCAACAAGAAGTGGCACCACATATATCTCCTAATAGAGTCGCTCACAACTCCTCCTCCCTCCCTCTTTTATTTCTCTCTAGCACACAAACCTCATTCGTCTGGTCTTCTTAAGACAGATTAGCTGCTCAAGCTCCATGGCAACTACACATCTACCATCATTACCTCAGCACGTTTTACTACTGCCGTCACAAATTTACCGACCCGGCGCTCCAGACTATCCAACTCTAGTGCATCCAAGTACTGTAGAATGATCTCCTCATACCACTTTATACTTCTACTCCACTACATTAGCTCAAAACTGTACTTAAATACAGTACATATAATAATACTGCAGTTTCTCACCATCTGTTTTATCTAATAAGATACAGTTTTCCCTCTGTTCATCTCAGAGTTTTCATCACATACAGTATCTTGAGGTCAGAGGTCAATGGACCCCTTTGAAAATGGCCATGCCAGTTTTTTCTCGATAAAAATTTAGCGTAACTTTAGAGCGTTACTTAACGTTCCTCCCGAGAAGCTAACATGACATGGTACCAACTGATTCCTTAGGTTTTCTAGTTTCATTCTAGCTTTACGACTGAGCCCGCTACAACCTCTGGTTGTTAAGAGGTTAATAGTTTATATAATAAAAGATCGGTACTTGATGCCCATGTATCCATGCAATCCATGCAATATTGCAATGAAAAATATTTAGATACTACACTATTTTTTCCTCAGCCCTCTTATTTATATATCACTACAAATGGTACAAAGTGCTTCACAAGGCAACAAAAGCAAGATTAAGCAAAGTAAAAATAATAAAATTAGGGATGCACTGATACAACTTTTTCACTCCCGATACCGATAGCGACACCTGGCCTTTGGGTGACGGCCGATATCAGTCTTTAATGAATAAGCTGTATGCCTCACTGTGTGGAAGTGACTGGGATCATTCATATCATCATATGTGTAAAGAAACATCAGGCTGGACTTAAACGTCGTTTTCCTAACTTTGTCAAACGAAACGTAACAAATAAATACATAGAAATACATTTACTGAATTGTTATTATAATTATTTATTATTAAAATAATATATCGTACACCAGTACGAATCAAGTGTAAACCTTTTTAATGCAGCAAAATTGGTCTAAACTTAAACAGGAATTATAATTCCAGTTTATAATGTATATGGTATATAAACACAGAATTGAATATAATAGATCGGCCCCATCGTCACCGTAATCCGATCCCGTATCGGCATCGGTGCATTCCTAAAAAAATAACTATTAAAACAGAGCAGCGCAAAAAAGATCAATACCAAATATAATGGTAGAATAGTAAAGTGATAAAACAAGGTGATAAAAACAAATATGTATATACATAAATGTATATATGCACATACATATAATGTATATAGTACACGTACTCCACCACACTAAGCATACAGTATGTGCACATACAGACACATGTTAAAATACTATCCAAGTTTGCAAATGTTTTTTTAAATTGAATACAGATGTTGATGATGTAATTTCCACAGGAAGTGCATTTCAGAGTTTGGACCATTACTTTTATTAAAAAGCATCGCCATCACTGGAGGTATTAGTACTTTTACTTGAGTAAAGGATGTGAATACTTCCTCCACCACTGGCCACAGATAAAGCCCACTACCTGCTGTATCATTACCTAAATAGAGAAGAAGTGACATCTGGCAGCGGGACAAGGGGGGAAAAACTGTGTTTGTACATCAGGCGAGTGGAGTGAAGAGATGGAAGTAGTCAGCTGAACGAGGGATGAGAGGTGAGGAGGAAACAGAAGGAGGAGCTGAAGCCAGACAAGCTCATTAAAGAGAGGGCAGCGGTGTGACAAATGATGCTTGGAGCTGGCGGCATTGATCTCCCCCCTCCTCACAAGGGGGTGGGTGGTGTCTGGGAAGGGAGATGCATGTAAAAGTGTGTGTATATCTATGTGTGTGTGTGTGTGTGCGTGTGTGTGTGTGGACTGAGAAATACTCAGGTGCCACTGCCCTAATGGAGAGGCCAGGGCTGCCAGCCCGCTGACAGATGACTTGTCAGTGGAGGGGAGGAGGAAAAAGAGGAGAGGTAGTGATTAGATAGTTGCGCTAATGCTTGACCTCCTCTACCCTAGTGGCTGTCCTTCATCTCCACTGATGAAGAGGGTAGAAAGAGAGGAAGAATGAAGGAGGGAGAGGAGAGAGCGGGAAAATAAAGTGCAAGGAGAAATGCTGAGATGGGGGGGCGGGGGGGGGGATAACTTGGCACTACATCAGCACATTGTTCAGACGCTGAAAGCTCAAATTAATTTCAGGGATTTGTAGGTGTGACAGCACACACAGTTTAAATCATTTAAATCAACCTACATCATATCCTGTCTCATGCTTCGTCTGCTTGAAGGTTTTATTAATAATTTCAGATGGAGGAGGATTTTTTTTAAGAGACTATTCTCCCAAGAAGAACGACAGCAAGTAGCCCAAAATGACATGAGGCTTACGTTCAAGTGACAAAACCCTCTAGTGACCGTCTGCTGTCAATAAATACACACAACCTAACAACACAACATTTCCTTTGATTTCCTTATTAACAAGGCAGCACATGCTACCTTCCGAGCTAGCTAACTAGCTAGGGGATAGGGCTGCACACTATTGGAAAAACTGACATTGCAATATTTTTTTCTATGATATATATATATATATATATTTATACACTGCAATATGAAAAAATACACCCTTTTTCTAGAAGAAAATATTTTACATTTTAAAGTTAAATGCATCACTCTGGAACACTTTGAAAGCAAAAGTTGTGCTCTAGTAAACAATTTACTGGCAAAGACGCGGCAAAGAAGTCCCACCCACAAAGAAGTCACACCCACAAAGAAGTCACACCCACAAAGAAGTCACACCCACAAAGAAGTCACACCCACAAAGTGTCGACATGCTGCGATACGCCGCGATACGCTGATGATACACTGCTGCCGCCTGATCTCCACAACTTCTCCAATGAGCCTGGTGTTGATGGCAGAAGGCAGCGGCTAACATTAGCTGGTTAATTGTTACAGTTACTTCTCTCTGTGGTCGTCAATTTAACAGCAGCTAATGCTAACACAGACTCTTCACCTTGATGCTGAGTAATAAGCTCAGCAGTATTGGTCAGTATGAGTAGCCTTGTTAAGCTCAGGCTTAAAGTTACTGTGTATATTTATAGTAGCTTCTAGTTTCAGAATGACTTTGGTATTATGGTTGGTCTAGCTAACATTAAAAGTAACATTATGAAACAAGACTTGACATAAAATCATTTTCATTAGGAAAAACTTTTGAAAAAGGGCATTTCAAAATAAAAAAGGGTATAATTAAATATAATGATATCAAATAAAATTAAATATGAAAATAAATGATTAAATTATTTTATATTATTTCATAATAATGCCTTGAGTTGTGAATGTAGTGTTGAATGTATTCATGTTTATTTAATATCTTTATTTAATATTGAACACTGTAGAGGTTCATATAAAAGACACCTGTACAAATAAATGCAATCAATACCTTGCAACAAACCTTTGCAAGTTTATAATGTGCCGTTTTGGTTGAGAAGTGTTGATTAAACTCTTTTCGTAAATTCTCTGTGGAGTTACATTATATGAAGGTATACCTAAACTACAGGCTAATAAAATGTGTGAAGAGATGTACCCGGCACGGTGCCACTGTGGTTGGCTAAGAGGAGAGCGGAGCAGACTCACTGTTGGCAGCTTGAAGTAGGCAGCTGCTGAGAGTAACATCCAATTTCTGTAGAATATCTAAATGTTAGCAAAAATCAGGTTAAATGTAGTAGCAGCACCGGGGAGAACACTTTACTTTAACCCTTCCCATTTACCATTTAAGAGGATATACACTTGTGATAGATATAAAAACATTGATTAATGTTTATTAATGTATAAATTTGCCAATAATATATATAACTCCTCCTGTGAAGCCTGTGTAACTACAAACAATGAATGAATGACTGACAAGATAATAAAACACCGTTGTATTCATATATTTACCGTATATATCATCAGACATTCTGCAGCAGCAGAGAGTAAATAAACAAAATGTTATAGTCTTCCTGTTATGAGAGAGAACGCTGTGGATCATTTTATAAGTTCATAAGTTATAAGCAGCTTTTATAAAACAAAGACATTTAAATACACTGACCAACAATAAAGTATTCCCTGACAAATACTCTTTAGAAGTCTTTTTCTAAATAATAACTACTTGTCAACGAATGAACCAAAGAAGCTCTAATTTACTGACAACTTGCCATGTAGCAAACATGACTGTTCAAAAGGGTTTGTCAATTTTATTACAGGTTGCAGTAAAGGCTTTTTCCAGGAAGACAGCGGTATGCATTTGTGTGCGTATTATTGGGAGATGAGTCAAGACAACTGCAAGGACAAAGTAAAAAGATAACAGTTTGCAAAAGAAAGGCAGTCATGAAGAGAAGGAGGGAGGAGAGGAGAAGAAGAAGAAGAAGAAGAAGAAGAAGAAGAAGAAGAAGAAGAAAATAAATGAGTGGGTTTGTTGCAATTCAGGCAGCCACACCGGGACTATCATTACCATACATCAGGACAATGAATGAGGCTTTCAGCAAGCGGTAATAAGAATTTGATAAATCATGAGCCGAGAATTAACTAGACGTCAAAACAATGAGAGCACCCTGATAGATGAAGAGAGGGTGATGGCATAGATTAGTCAGAGAGGGAGGAGAAGAGAGAGGGGAAAGGAGAGAGTCTCCACAAGGTCAGCAGAGGGTAAGGAAGGGTCGACAGCAAAGGAAACTATGGTGGTGGAGGAAAGAGATGGATGAGTAACTGAGTAAGAGTCAGGGAGTGATACACTGAACAGGTTGGCCTGTGGAGACGTGACTGGATGATACAATAACAACTGTGTATATTTGAAATCATCATGTAGCGGTTGTCTTAACAACCACTGACTGGCTGAGCTAAATGCTAACATGCTCACAATGGCAGTGCTAACAGCTGATGTTAAGCAGATGTAGTGTTTACATCTTAACCATGTTTTTTTTTAGCATTTTGCTTATTAGCACTAAACACAAAATACAGCCGAGGGTGATGGGAATGTCATTAGCTTTGCACATATTTGGTTTTAACTGAAGTAGAAGTCGACCGATATAATAACGATAGTTTGGAGCAGGAAAGAGCCGATAGCCGATTAATTGTCCGATATCTTCTTTACTTCTCCAGCAGCCTAGTCGGCTACTTTTTCATACACCATTTTTAATTCATCCGTTTTTTTGTCACTCATTCAAGATGTTTCACTAAAACACACCAATAGGAACCTGGTGGTGGCGCTAGAGGAGAGGTCAGGGAATCACCAAAGTCAGTAGGATTCACACTCTGGGGAGCATGAATGTCTAGACCAAATTTCACGGTAATGAGTTTAGTAGTTGTTGAGATATTTCAGTCTGGACCAACGTAGTGGACCAGCAGACCAACACATCCCTGCAGCCATGCCGCTAGCAAAACAGCCCCGCGAGCTATTCTGCGAGGACGTCAACCCACATTTTGCAACCGACTTGACTTTGATTGGCAAGTTTTTCATTAACATTCCACTTCATTGTCTATCTTACTCATACCTCCTCCCCTCTTTGGCCCTTCTGCCTGGGTTACTCGTCTTCTCGCAGGCTGAGGGATGTGACAGGAGGATGTTTATTTAATGAGAGCAGTCTGGAGGGGGTAATGAAATCTACCCTAACACCATTAACAACCAGGCTTATCAGCTCGCGGGACACACGTCAGCATGCTGCAGCCTTTTGTTCTCTGGCTCGAGGCTGCCACCGACCTAAAGGACAGATTAAGGATTCCCTGAACGGCGTAGACACCTACTTTGAGAAATTAAAAACTGACCACCAATCTCTGTTGTGAACTAACTCTATCGTTTTTCACTTAGCTCATTAGAAAAGGACATGGATGGCATTAGAGGAGGCAGGGTAAGTGGGCAGGTGTCTGACAGGTACATGTAAGGTATCTGCAGAGTGTGTGTTCGAGTGTGGGAGGTGGTTGGTTTGTTACCTGACCACACAGACACAATCAATCTCCCACCATGTCACGGTAATTGATGCTGATGGATGGACTTCTCTAACACACACATGCACAGACAAGGCACAAGACAGGAAGTCTGTGCATGTATGGTAACACATAGAAGGAAAATAAAGCTCTCTTCTTGCAAATATATCCGATTCCTACTTCTTTTTCCTTCCCAGTTTCAGATCCATGTTTGTGGCGATAAGTGCCATCCTGGTGCCGCTGTTCCACCCTTGAATCGTACAATATTCAGTGAAAGGCTCATTTGCTGAGCATTACATTAGAGCAAAGCTGCTGATGGCCACACAAAAGCCATGTAAATGAGCTGTGAGAGAGGCCCATCAGTCATCATGCCAGATGCGCTCTCCCATTATTATTTATGGCCATAATTGGCCCGTGTTTCCTCAGGCAATGACTCTGCACTGATGGATCTGATGATGACTCCGCTCAGCTCAACAATCGGGAGGAAGTCAGAAGGAAGGGAGAAAGTTAACATGTGCAGGAGGGCTGGGTTTATATGATGCAAAAGGCGGTTGGAGAGGTGGAAATTATGAATCCCTTTGCTGGTTCTAATTGTTTTTTCAGTTCAGTTCAAAGCTTCATAGTCATTCAAATGTTTCTATTCAAATGTAGCACAAATTTTAACCAAATTACCAGAAAATCAGCAAAAGAAAATGCAAATGAATGTGTGTTCCCATCCTCCACGGTTATTAGGACGAATATTAGGATGAGAATATTACAGATTAAATATTAGATATTAAAGATTGTGATTTGTGATATTGGGCTATACAAATAAAAATGTACTTGACTTTTAAGAGTTGGTGATGTTAATCTTCCAGTTGGGTGCCATTTAACAAGATGAGACAAACCAGTCACACCCAAAGACTGTATCTAAGAAGTGGACATAGTCCACCGTGGCGTCACCCGTTGGTTTGTGGACTGTCGTTCTGAAGCCTTGAGTTTGACATTTTGGCCGTCGCCATCTTGGTTTTTGGTTGTCGGCATGTTGCAACCAGAAGTGAAACGACAATTAACTTTCATGAATTGAAAACCCACTGTGTAAGGGTTAAAGTTGTAAGACGAAAACTCGGACAACTCCTAGAGCGGACAACGCCGTGGTAGTGACCTGTCAATCACAAGGTAGCCCCGCCCTAAAGCATCCCCTGCTTTATGGTCTATCTGACTCTAAATGGGACCATCATTTACTAAATGAACATCATGCTGTATTGAAGAAGACTTGAAACTAGAGATTGAGACCATAAACTCATGTTTACAATGTTTACTGAGGTAATACATCAAGAGAGAAGTAGGCTCATTTTCTCATAGACTTCTATACAACCAGAGGAGTCGACCCCTGCTGGTTATTAGAAAGAATGCAAGTTTATGTCACTTCAGCATTGGCTTCACTTCTCAGACACGGAGGTAGCCCACTTGTCACATGAAGGAAAAAACATGGATAATGTTTCAAAGGAGGTTTTCTATGTGCAATTTAAATGCATAAAAAACGGGTGGATGGAAACACACTAATTGACGATGTAGTTTGTTCACTTTTTTTCTAAGCTAAGTGATCGCATTACCCTCAAACATACTTCAGCATATACATAAAGAAGTAAACACATCACTGTTCACATCGCCGGTGGTCCATCTTCAGTTCAGTGAGTTCAATCAGTTGCTGGTTCAAGACATTACATTCAATCCAGTACAGAACTAGACCTATACAAGCACTGTTTAGAAGGTTAATGGATCAGCAACTAACTAAACACCTCTACTTGGTCAAGGGTCTGATACACAAGATACTGAAACGATGCATGGCGAAATCGACTCACTCCACAAAGTCATCCATCATTCAGGGGTGATTTAACCCTCCTAATATGTGGTTATCAATATGGGTTGTTGTACGGTTAGTGGCAATCATGACAGACAGTTTGGGAATTGAGCTATGGATTGTCAGTTGGATTGGGTTGGTTGACCTGAAGATTGTCAGGCAAGATTCAGAGGTCGTTGGGTAAAGGGTCAATATCACTTTCTCTGTCTGGTCCTGCCTCAGCCATCAGTTAATGACTTTCTGTTGAGGCAGGCTGAGTGGAGTTTGTATCGAGGATGTAGAAATGTTGCATGTCACGGATTGTCGTCAGTCATCACGGATGTGTTGACAAGTCCCGTCAGCCTGCCTCTACCTCTTCCAGTTGGCAGGTAGACGACCCGTTGGCAGGTCTATTTCCCTCTTGTCTTACACCGAAGGGCACCACGTTAGATTAGTGCGTGTTGTTGAGTATGCATATCTAATATGTGTGACTCTGCCAGGCAGGCTCACATAATGTGTTTTGCCTCGTTCATTTGGCTCAGAAAACGCTGACCTCTGTAACTGATGATCGGTGTTTCCTCGAGGTTTTTCCCCTTCTAATGTTTTAGTTTGTGCTGAGAGACACACAGCACAGTATTCACTTATTGCGTGCAGATTGTAGTAACCTTTCTGACCTTATTATAATTACACAGTTGACTCAGGAGATGAGGGATTATCTCTGAGTACGATGCAACAACAAACTAAAGTGAAAATAAGAATTAATTTGTACCTTCTAGGATTTAAGAGTACTGTCTACATATATAGTACCACACCAATTACCATATACAGTATACTGTATATATACACTGTATATTTACAGTATACTGTATATATATATATGACAGTAAATTTGGGGGCCGTAAACCAAAACAACTAGCTAAAACTGCTATAAGGTTGGTTGGTGTGTGCATGCAAAATCTTTAAAAGTAACTAATTTACTGACTTCAAACAGTCCAATAATATTAATGTGCACAACAACAGCAATGTGCATTTTCCTAAAACCAATATGAAATTACAAGTTGATGAAAGCAATGGGCAACGTGTAAATGAATGGACATAGATTAGTTGTGATTAACGAGAGGAGGTGATACTGGGAGGAAGGAATGTCTCATCAATGAAATAAAAGTTTCCAAATGACGTAACCTGCTCTCAACCCCCAAATATGCTATAACAAAAGACAGGGAAAAAGGTAGAGTTAGATCACCTTCTGTGTGTCAGTAAATGCAATGGATATATGACCTTGGAGATCATTTGGTCTGCAGATAATGTGGAATGACAGAGCTAGAAGAGAGCTGTCGGCTCAGTGCGTGTCTGTTGCCTGGTGTTGACAGACATGCAGTTATGGTCGGCTGTATTTTGGCTGCTTCCACTCACTCAGTCATACAATAAGAGAGACGGACAGAGTTGACTTGGCTGTGAACTTTGTCACATTCCACTTGACATGTGGTTGTGAGAATTGCTTAAACCTAATTTTTTTCTCTCTTTACAAAACTTGTTTGTCAATGTCTGTCCGTCAGTCCACCACTTTGGTTAAGACTGACATCTAGATGATATTAAAATAGATTGCCATGACATTTTGGTTCAGGCATTCATGTTCCCCTCCGGATGAATGAACTTTATTCCAGCAGCATCATTAGGTCTTTTATTTAACTCTATATTTTAAGGCGGGTCCATCTACGTTCTGTTCTGTTTTTTTTCAAATGGAAACAACCACTCAGCCGTTGCAAAAAGTAGTGACGTGCAGTGATCGAAGCTAATCAATAAGGTTATTAATAATGTGAACGCTAGCACTAGCTGAGTCAAAGTTAGCTGTGCTAAGTTTGGAGACAACTAAAACGGTTAGCTTGGATTTTTTGAAGTGGGCTTGTATGTATATTCCTGCATTCTGCGAGGTAAAATTACTATTTTTGTGAAAGTAGTCTGGTGGCTTTGAAGAGAGCGATATAATAGCTTCAGTTCCCCGTCGGAAAGAGCTGTCTGACGGTGAGGTAAAGCTACTGTGGATGGGAGCAGCAGAAAAACATTTATTAGCCACCTAAAAAAATCAATGTCAGTTTAAGTGTATGCTATATTTAAAATATTTTTACCTCGCCATCAGACAGCCCTTTCGAAAAGGGAACTGAAGCCGTTATATATCGCTGTCTTCATAGCCACCAGACTCCATTCACAAAAACAGTCATTTTACCTTGCAGAACATGGGAGTTGCTGGTCTACCGCTGCATGATGGGTTAGTTCAGCAGTACGTTGCTTAGCTTCTACGCCGGTACTCCTGTCTGCTTCTCTAAACTGGGAGCACACCAACCGCCATCGAAGTTACTGTATGTAACGTAAAATGACTTTAAGGATGTATATATACTGTATAAGTGC
This sequence comes from Sebastes umbrosus, assembly GCF_015220745.1. Classification (NCBI taxonomy): domain Eukaryota; kingdom Metazoa; phylum Chordata; class Actinopteri; order Perciformes; family Sebastidae; genus Sebastes; species Sebastes umbrosus. The sequence goes on from NC_051287.1 coordinate 26,171,655, forward strand.
CAGCGTCATCATGCAGAAACCTCCGTCAGGTCACGTGGGAAAGCGTTTTTAGAAGGGCTTGGGAAAATAGCATTTTGACTCTAAAACATACATACTTTGACCAAAATGTTAATGTTTGGATTTGAATACATAAGGAACACTACTGGGAAGCTACAGAATGATATAAAAATCAAAAAAACAAAATATTATTAATAATGGAATTGCCCTTTAAGCTCCTCGTGGTAGTAAAAATGGTTCCATAAAAATGTTTCCATAAAAAGGCCGATGGTTTGCAACACTTATGAAACAGGAGTCGATGCAAATAAACTGCGTGAACTAATTGTCCCGTCACTGAGCTAAGCTACCTAGATGGCTAACTGACCGTTAGCAAGTTAGCTATCACAGAGCGATAGATCCAAAGATTAATTTGTACCACTTTCTGATGTGACTAGGCCTTAATTCTTTTTTTTTAAATAATATAATATTCAACTCGTCTGCTTTCTGGACATTTGTTTTACTCCCCCCCCCCCCCATCAGGCCCTTTCTGTCTGTCTGTAACACATCTCTCAGGCGACGGAGGAAGTCTCTCTGTCACAATGTGCTTGCTATTCCTTCCAGGAGAGGATTGATGCGTCTCTGTGACTGACAGACTACATAAACAGCTAAATGCGTGGCTCAGAGCTGTCTGGCAGCCGGGCCCCCTGTGCAGCAGAGGCTGTACTCAACACTGATGTCCTGGGGGCCTGTGAGGGAGGAACGCGGCCGGGGGCTGGCACTCTTCTTATACGCCTACACCCCTGATGTAGATACACAGTGTGCAAGCTGCTATTCTGAGGAGTGCATATAATTTGGCGTGATGTTCTCATGGTATTAACTTGTAATCTTAATTAATTCATGAACATTTGGACACATTTTGGAAGCATGTGTGATGTTTCCAGTGATATATCTAACAGCAAGTGTGTAATTCCTGCTTTGTGATGCCCAGAAGGGAGGAAGCCAGATCCAGCCAAATTATGAAATGCTGTTAAACACTGAATTTCCTTCTATATTTGTTCATTTTTCTAACACAGAAACAGAAAACACTGAGGCACTGGTTACACTGATTTTGTCAAAGTAAGGCAGTTTGAATAATCCTTTCATGTATTCCACCTTCTCTACTTGTGTTTGCTTGTAAAGCTTTAATCCAGTAAACCGGTTGGGAAAAGATCCGGCTTATGTCTCCATCTGCTGGTGGAAATGTGTACATCCATCAACTCATGAAAGTTAAGGAGGTGATACAGAACTTCTCTCCACATAAAGTGCCACCGACGTTCATCACTAACAATAACACACATCTCTTCCCATGGAGCAGGTTCCAAACAGCTACATTTGATTTAACGGCATTTATACCTTTTGTTTGAACTAAAAATATGACCTCACACAAACCAGTCAGTCAGGACTGCAGACAAAAACACTGGTGCCAACCTGCACTTCATTCAGCACTTCTCCACCTCCACAGTCCGGAAACAGGCATGAATCATCACTGCAGACCTCTGGAAACAACCTATCTCAATTTCTCTCCTCTCGTTGGCGCTACAGAGCACTGTAGACACAAGAGAACAGTTTCTTACCACAGACCATCACTCTGATGAAATCAGGCACCCTGTTACACTAAAACACCCACTTCAAATATATTTACAGTTTATTTCATTTCCAACCTGTATTTAACCAGGTGAATCCCATTGAGATTCAGAATCTCTTTTTCAAGGGCTACTTGGCCAAAAACACACAGTTACAGACACGGAAAAACGGATCAAATAAATAAATAAATGAAAAATAAATAGATAGATAAAAAAATAAAGAAATAAAGAAAAATAAAGAAAACTTTAAAAAAGCCAACATAACTGGGCAATGATCAATATCATGTGACTGTGTGCAGTGTGTGTGTGCTTGAGAGGGGTGAGGGTGGCTGGCTGTCAGTCAGGGTCCAAATCAAATTAAGGCAAGATTAAAAAAAAGAATAAGATAAAATAAAGTAAAATATAAATAGATAGATAGAAGTAAAATAATGATGGATAAAAGGATGGTGTTTTAAAAGAGAATGATGGATAAAAAAAAAGGGGAGGGGGGGGGGGATTGATAGTTATGGAGGTTTGTTTTGGAGTATTATGGAGAGGGGTGTTCTGGTGGCCCATTGTCCTTCATGGATTAATTGTGTCATGGCAGGGTTATGGATGGCTCTCAGTATATATCTCGCAGAGCAGAGCAGAGCAGAGCAGAGCGTTTCCCTATCGAGTGATCACCAGAGTTTGACTGTTTGTTTCCTGCGAAACTCAAATTGAAAATTGAGCTGAGCAGGAGAGAGGAATGCAGCAGGAGCCCAACGCCACCATCACAGAGAGGAGAAGCGTTTTTTATTGATCTTTAATCTGTTTATTTATTTATTATTTTAAGCCAACATGGGCATGGTCTTTTCACAAAATCTAGTCACTGCACTAAGACAGATTCACTCACCTCACTCAGCAGCACTAAGCACATCATACACTTACCTGTTCTCACACATCACTTAATCATTCTCCAGACACCGATTCTCACTTCTGCATCACCATCACCCCTCACTGGACACCACCACTCAGTGCACCAAGCAAATCCCACCCCAACAATCACTTGTTTTACATCAGGAGCCAGTATTTTATTTCCCCCTTCTAAGTCTTTTTTTTTATATATATATATATATATAAATTATCATTTTTTTAATTGCCACTGCTACTGCTTGCTAGTTTTATCCTCTTGTTTTATTTTATATTCAGACCAGTATCTCAGCCTAGCCAACTGTTTTACTGTTTTAATGCTGTTTCCTTGTCCCTCTCCACAACACTGCACTCTGGCACTTTAGCCCCACTACAGCCCACCACACCACCAGGGGGAGCCACTGCACCACAAACTACCAGTCACAAACCACAAGACACCAAAGCACCAAAGGAAACACCAGCACTGCACTCCTCCCTCACCATTCCCACCACCAGCAATAATGAAACAATATCCCCCCCAACCCAACACCCCCATGGAAACCCAGGTCCTAGCAACACTACTGGACAAAATCCAACAACTATTCACCGAACTCAATAAAAACATCATATCAACTCCATTTGCCCACTTCATCCCACAACTCCAAAACACCATCGGACTCATGAGCACAACCCTGATGCACAGTAAACCTACACCCACACCCCTGTACAGTAAATGTGCCAACTGCGGCGGCAAGCACCCCTCCATCTCCAAACACTGCCCCACCTACCTAGCCCTCACCACCACAGCACCAAGAAGCTCCTGTCCACAAGATCGTCCAAGGTTCCAGTTCCCCCCCAACTCCCACATTCCATCAACCCCCCCAGGACACCACAACGACCCACCAGGACCCTACAACGACCCCCCAGGACCCCAGCACAAACCTCAACAACATTCACAAAGACCTCAAACTCCTATGCAAAGATGAGACTACCGTACAGAAAATCCTGGAAAGCATCAGAAAAAACACAAACTTTTTTAAACAGTCCCATCTTTTAAACCACTCATAATTTATTTTTTAGTCTTTTTATCCAATCCTTTTAACCCGTTTTATGGCTACCACCTTTTTACACATGAACATCAGAGGAATAAGGAAAAACAAAAGTGAACTGAAACAAATGTTAACTGAAAAACAAGTCACAGTAGCCTTCATTAATGAAACTCTCCTCAGAAAAGAAACAGCTTTTAACCTGGATGGTTTTAATATTTTTTAAAAAGAGCGACCAACAGGCCATGGGGGCGGAGTGGCACTTTTAATCAAACAGGAAATCGAATACAGGGAAACTGTACTGTTCTCTGTATGTGTTTTACTTCCAAAGTGTTAACATAAATAAACAGCCAGCCAAACTCCTTTTCAAGAGCCAGGAAGTGAGCGTGCTTGCTCCTTTAATGACTTCTTTCACAGCAGGTCAAGTCAAGATGACACATTGAATTGGAGTGAAAAGCCATTGCTTTCTGAGGGATTCATATGCAGGATTACACTGGATTCAACATGAGAAACTATACAACTGCACCATGTTCTTTCTCTGTTTTCAGGTCTCCTCTATACTTCCTACTTCCTGTTACCCGCTTCCTGTTTACACCATCTTTCCAGCCTTCAAAATAAAGCTCAACAATCTTTTCTGAGAATAACAATACAAACACATTTTTAACAGTCAACTTGGTCTTTTTAGCATTTTAAACGCACTCAGGGCAGAACAGAAACCCTTTTTAATCTGACACAAGAAGAACTTCCACATAATGAATACATGGCCACCAAACTGCTTTTAAATACATCCACCACTCTCCTCATCTCTTCAATATATTGTCCCCCTGGAATACAGCCCTCAGGAAAACTCATCAAGACCATCACCAACAAAAACAGAAACGTGCTCATAATGGGAGATTTGAATGCCAAACAAGGATTTTAACTGCAACACTACAAACAAATCAGGAATAACACTCAAAGAAATACTGGACACCACCGACCTCAATATCCTCAATAATGATGAACCAACACACACATCCACTCTGCTAACTCCACCATGGACATAGTGGACCTGTCCCTCTCTTCACCAGACCTCTCAGCCACACTCCACAACTTCCAAGTGAGTCACGACATCGGCAGCGACCACCTCCCCATCCTCGCCATCTTCTCCCTCCCACTCCAACACCTGCCACAACACCACGGTACAACTACAAAAAAGCAAACTGGGAAAACTACAGGAAACACATCATCAAAGACACCACGGACATCACTCAGATCCCCCTCGACCACCATTCACTAGACCACCTGGCTACAAACATCGGATCACTACTCACCCAGGCTCGTGACACATGCATCCCACTTCACTCCACCACCAAACCACAGCAACAGCTCCCACCCCACATCCTGCACCTTATCAAAAAGAAAAAAGAAAACTACGGAGGCACTACATCAAATACAGATCACCGGATACCAAAACAGAAATAAACCGGCTCCAGAACCAGATCAGACAACAACTCACTCTGCACTCACAGCAACAATAATTCTACAATAAACTGGACAGCGACTACAGATCCAACCAACGCAGCTTTTGGCAGAAAATTAAAAAACATGAACAGTGCACAAAACAAAAACAACATACCAACAACTCTCATACATCAAGGAAAATACACTGAAAATAACCAAGAAAATGCAACCCTGTTCAAAAACCACCTCCAGAACACTCACTCCTGTCCCTCAGATCCACACTTGGCCACAACCAATCCAGTTTCAATCCAAAAAATAATTCACTCTGACAATATTCATCGACATTGAAAAAGCATTCGACAAAATGTGGCACAACGGACTAATATACATACTACAAGACCCAAAACTCCAAATACCACTTCCGATATACAACATCATCTCAAGCTTCCTCCACAGCCGACAAATAAAGGTTAAGGTCTCCACTTCCCTCTCCACCCCTTTCAATCCCAAAGCTGGTGTCCCACAAGGTGCAGTCCTCAGTCCCCTCCTCTTTCTCATCTACATCTCCGACGTCTACTACCTTCCACCCACTATAGGACACATCTCACAATTTGCAGACGACCTCTATTACTGGACTCACTCCAAATCAATTCCACTGGCTGTCAAAAAACTTCAAACATGCATCTCAACAATAGAAACGAGGTCCAACAAATGGAGAATCAAACTCAACCCCAACAAAACCCAGCTCATCCTGTTCACCAGAAACACCCAACTCAAACCAACGGTCCACCTCACCCTCCACAACACCCTCCTCACCCTGGCCAAGGAGGCAACGTTTTTAGGAGTCACCTTTCAAAGGAACATGACATGGACCACCCACATCAATAACCTGGAAAAACAAGGCAACCAACGACTCAACCACCTCAAAGCACTCACCGGACACAAACACGGAGCATCACCAGAAATCATCCTCAAGGTTTACCAAACATCAGATCAATCTTTGAATATGCAGCACCAGCCTGGACCACAGCTTCACAACACTAATACAACAGACTACAAATCATCCAGAACAAGGCAATAAAACTGGCATACCGACTCCCTCAATACATCAGCACCCACTACATCCACAGTATGTCCGGACTCAAGACCATCCAAGAAAGAAACACCATCCTCATCTAGAGATACATACAGAAGCATTCAACAAGACAACTCACTCAGTCTCGAGTCCTTCTGCAACCTATTCCATGCCGAGGCTGCAAAATACACAAAAGCCCTTTACCAATTCCATACGTGCATCTGAGACAGAAAGCATAAATTAGTCCTGAGAGCAAAAGGAGTAATCTGTTTAATGAGGACACATAGGTAGTATGGGAGCAGACCAAGAATGCTTTGTATATAAAAGGTGAACCAATGACAGATCCCACGGCTGGCCAGAGCAGGCCATCCTACCCGAGAATATAACTCAAAGTGGAGTCAGAGTTTTACTGGTAATGAACCTCAGAGCAGCTAGTAAGCTGTGTCAACCATATGAAGACACTGAGCAGAGGACTGCATACAAAAGATCACCATAGTCCAACACAAAAAAAAAGTGTCGGCACAAGTCGCTTTTTGACATTAAAAATGCACTCTCTGCTTTAACATGTAAGTATCAGCCATATAAATCCTGCACACTGTAAACAGACATACTGTACATGCATATACTCCAGCTTTGGGGCGGCTGTGGCTCAGAGGGTAGAGCAGGTCGTCCACCAATCAGAAGGTCGGTGGTTCGATACCCGGCTGCTTCAGGTCACATGTTGATGTGTCCTTGAGCAAGACACTTAACCATAAATTGCTCCCGAAGGCCTATTGGTGTGTGAATGAGTATTTAGATTAGATCCTGATGGGCAAAGTAGGCACCTTAGCAGTGTATGAATGGGTGAATGCTGACATGTAGTGTAGAGTGCTTTGAGTGGTCGGAAGACTAGAAAAGTGCTATATATTTACCATCTACTTCATGTATATAAAGTAATCTAGTACTTTCAATATTTGAGGTTTATGGTTAGGGTTAGGCTAACCAATATTTGATTCCTTTGCACTATTTGTATTTGTTTACAATCTACAGAACTCTTGACTTGTATGTTCTGGATGTTGTTGGTCATTGTTGCTTTATGTACAGAATAGTTCTATGTTTAGTTCTCTTTGTTCTACTTTGTTGGCCTTGTTTTTAGCTGTATGTCTATTTCTATCTTCCTGTAAATGATTCTGTCTTTAAGTACATTGAGATCAACTTCAAATGGGACTTCGTTTCCTTCTGTATGTGTACACACACTTAGCCAATAAAGCTGATTATTTTCTAAATCATTATTCATCATTTTGACGGTCTGTTGTTTCTAATGATCCCTCAGTAACAGTACGAGTCTACAGCAGCTCAGAGGGCTGGAGGTCACAAAAGGACTAAAGGTAGGTTAGCTAAATGCTAACCTCAGCATGCTAACATGCTAATGCTAGTTACGTTCATTTGGACAGATGCAAAACCAGGAAATTACAATATTTTACAATTTGACATAATGCGCTATTTTACATTCCCCACACAGTTTAACCCAGGTGGACTTGGCCCAGACCTGTTCTCCTGCTGTCCAGCCCAGTTTTACCGCGTTCATGTCCGGTCTTCCGGTCTGTTCTTGACCAGGTAGTATCCGGTACCATCCGGTACCATCCAGTTCTATCCCCTCCGAGTAGCGTCTTCTCTGTAAGCTAGCAGTTAGCCGTTTTGTCCTAGAGAACCACTCCGAGTTCAATCAGATTATTTTTTTACCAGAGGTTTGGTTTATAACAATATCCCACGGCTGGTTTCTTCAAAAGAAAGACTGTAAACGGTGTTCTGTAGAAGATAATCCACATCTCCATGGCGACAGCAGAAATATTAACTTAAACGCCTGCCATCTACGATCCAATGAGGACGCCGGTACGAGGCAAACAGCCAATCAAATCTCCAGCGGGGCAACAGCCAATCAGCTTTGAGCATGCGTAGTTCAATTCAAACTTTATTGCAGACTCAAAACAAGACATTACATATAATACATTACAATACAAGAAGCACTATAAAAAACCATGATTAAATATATATATATATATATACATACATTAATGCCTTACATATTAAGAACTATACCAATGCCTGCGGCCCAGCTAGCTGGGACCGGTCCTGCTAGCTGGGACCCGGCCCTGCTAACTGGGACCGGCCCTGCTAACTGGGACCGGCCCGTCCTGCTAGCTGGGACCTGGCCCTGCTAGCTGGGACCAGGAAACCGGCCCTGCTAGCTGGGACCAGGGAACCGGCCCTGCTAGCTGGGACCGGCCCTGCTAGCTGGGACCAGGAAACCGGCCCTGCTAGCTGGGACCAGGGAACCAGCCCTGCTAGCTGGAACCGGCCCTGCTAGCTGTGCGTCTTAAAGTTGGAGGAGCTGCTGGACAAAATGCACTTGTCTTGGGGAGAGGAGCATCTACTTTATTGACTGCTGTATTGTCTCTATTGTCCTGTTTGCGGTTCGCGGTCTCCGTTTGTCCACGATGGAGACATTTCACTAAAAACCAAAAAAGATATTTTTGTCCATTAAATGTGTTTTATTTTCTTTATGCTTACATAGCAAAACAAAAATCCTTCTTTGAAAGTTTGAACACATCCAGGGTCTTTTTCCCCTTTAGGAGACGTTCTAGTGAATGTGAGGAACTGGCACGTTTACCTGCTGTGAGAAAGACTGACCGACCCAAAGTTCTTATTCACTTTTAAATCAGTATTACTTTTTATTTTTACTGATTGTATGATTTGTCTTGAGCAAAACATGTTTCAGTAATATGTTTTTCAAAAATGCATATTTTTCAAAAAATATATTTCCTTTTTTGTAGTTTTACTTTGAGAGTTTGATATTTTGAATATTTAGCATTATGATGAGTTCTCCTCTACAGACTAGATTGTCTAAAAATACTGTTCAATAATATACTGTGTAATTCACATGGCAACTGATACCTTGCATAATATAACATGGATATAAGGGTATGTCCCATACTGTATAATGAGTCATATTAATCCATATCTGTCATCCCAGAGATGTGTTGACACTGTTCCTGTCGTTAGACGACCACCTGAAGGATTTCGACAGCCTTGGTGTTTGGTTTGGATTGGGTTGAGTCCGATTTGTTACGACCTGCTTTCTCAGCCGCGCTCGTTTTCTCACAGTTGTCCGGCTGACCGCTCTGCTGGTGGCCAAATTCAAAGCTGATCCTGAGTTCTCCCATCTGACAGCGAGGGAGAACGTCTGGGATCCACTCCATCACAAACGGACTGGCTTCCTTCTGATCTGCCGGTCCTGGAGAGATACCACAGTGGAACTATACAGCCGATTTCTTGGTGCTCTATCACGGCTGAAAACGGCTGAAAACCCGTCACTCACCGACTTTGAGGAAGGTGCGGAGCTCCATCGGTCGTATAGCCTGCGGCCGATCTGTCCTGCATCCATCTGGTAGTTCTGGTTCAGGCGGAGGCTCAGGGCAGCGGAAACGTGAATAAGAGCCGTCTGCGTTCTTCACAAAACTCTGAGATAGCTCCAGAGGCAGCTGGTGGAGGGAAATAAGGAGGTATCAACACTTTTATCAACTCATATCTTCTCTGCTTTTTGGCAGCCGGACTGTAAGAGAAACAATGTTCAGAGAGGTTTTACTGACAACATCAACCTGAAACTGTAAAAGCGAGACGGAGCAAAATATGATTTTAAGTGTTTACCTCTGAGGTGTCAAAGATGCGTTTGACCTGCATGAGACTGATGATGTGCCAGGTGTACTTGGAGAGAGGAAGTCCATCGTTTCTCACAAACGCTGACGTCCACACAGAGAGAGAGAGCGAGAGAGAGAGAGGAGAGGAGAGAGAGAGAGAGAGAGAGAGAGAGAGAGAGAGAGAGAGAGAGAGAGAAAGAGAGTCAACATTTGCTCACATTTGTGGTTTATTTAGCCAGTGGTGGAACAAATATTCTGATCCTTTATTTTTGAAAAGTACTAATATAACAATGTAACAGTACTCCATTAAAAGAAAAAGTCCCTTGATTCAAAACTCACTTAACTAAAGCAAAATGTACTTAAAGTCTCAAAGTAAAGTACTCATTCTGCAGAAAATCAGTCTCTGTGACTGATATTATTAGACTATTAATACTGGTGCATCAGTGTATTAAGTGTATTAAGTAGCAGTGCTGTCCTCAACCAAAGAAATTCTTAGTCGACTAAGTAATTAGTTGATTTAATCGACAGATCTGTGAAACTGAGTTTCTCCACAAAGAATCATACAGAGGCACCACTTTAAATCTGGCGTTTACCAGAGATGTGCTCATTCGTTTCTTGGAAACAAGTCATTCAGCATGAAAAAAGCATAAAAAATGACTAATCAACTACAGAAATCTTAGTGAAATAAGACCAAAAGGACCGATTAGTCAGGAGCAGCCCTATTAAGTAGTATTTTAGTATTGTAGCTGATGGAGGTGGAGCTATTTTTAACTACTTTATATACAGCTAGGTAGTTCATTCTAGTGTTTCCAAAACTCCAAAGGGTCACAATGTAAATCTGAGATGATTAATGAGGGTCGGATAGAAGAAAAAACTTCTGTTCTGCTACACAAATTTGTATTAGTTTTTGTATTTTCTCAAATTTTTGCATTTTTTGTGAAATATTGGATACTTTTACCTCTTTGAACCTCAAAAAACTGATTTAAGTGAAACCATGCGAGAAGTTTAGTGGTGAAATGTCTCTTTAATGGAACTGCTACCAACTCATAGATATGTGAAACATGACGAGAGGTCACCACATTTAACGATGCATTGTATTTTATAAGATTATCATTTGTTCTTTTATATAAAATCTTTATCTGAAAAGTAACTACAGTTGTGAGATAAATGTCGTGGAGTAAAAAGTAAAATATTTGCCTTTGAATTGTAGTGGATTAGAAGTGTAAGGTAGCATAAAATGGAAATACCCAAGTCAAGTAAAAGTACCTCCAAATTGTATTTAAGTACTGTACTTGAGTAAATGTACTTAGTTACTTTTTGTCACTGTGTTTGTCTGAGATATCTGGGTGTGATGCAGCTCAAACACTTGTGGCTCCAGATTTGTGAGAAGAATGAGCTGATTTATGATGTTGAAATGACATAATGAATGGGATTTAGTAAAATGATGTTGTTCCACCTGTGGTGAAGTTGGGCAGCCTCCTCTTCTTGGAGCCCAGCGACAGACGATGCTGCAGAGCGTTGAAGAACTCCTGGGGGATGTGGTACACCAGAGGTTGTGGTTTCCCTGATGGAAAAACATCAATGCAAAAACTTTTTACTGCAACAAGAGTCAGAGTCAGAGTCAGTCACCCTGCAGAGAATAATCATTGAATTATGCTTTCTATCAGTATTGAGCCATTAATAAGGCTTATGGGTTAAACCAGAGGTGCTTATATACATACAGTATATGGTGAAATGATTTATCAACGTGTCTTTACCATCAAACTGGTAGTGCATTGTCTGGTGGATCTTCTCTGTGACGCTGGCCAGCCACTGCTGGAAGCTCATCGTCACCGTATGCTCATCCACAACCTGCGTGCTCCCTGAGACATCAACACACACACATTCATTATCTTCCTTTTGTTTCTAGGTGGACCACACACCAACCACATACTCAAGTCTTTAAAGTCTCTCAAGCTTTTGCCAGTAAATTGAATTGCAAATGTTTTCAAATGAAGTGTTAAAATAGCACTGCAGTGCGCCCTGGATCAGGATTAGTGCTGCAGGATTAGACAGAGGGCTGATAAAGATAGAGACAGATGTCTGAGAGACGAAGTAAGGCTCTTTAACAGACAGAAAGATGAAAAGGCAGGGAGGGGGGGAGGGGGCCGACAGGCAGCACCTGGAGCCTTCAGCCCACCGGCACCAGCGGCGTTCCTCTGACCAGCTCTCCTCAGGCTGGAGGCCGACACTCCCTCCTTCCCCACCCCAGAGACAGAGGCCACTGAGGGGGCTACACAGAGCCAGGGAGGTAAAGAACCAAGATAGAGATAGACAGAGAGGAGGGAGGACAGTGGAACATTCAGACAATCATCGTGCATTAATGAGTGAGAATAAATATTTCAGGAAGTATTACGATGAAACCACCAGAGAGAGATTCATCCAGGCGAGCTTTCTTTGTCTTATGAGGAGAGTTGACGGGTTGGGCCTGTTGCAGAGGCTTCTCACTGGGACCAGTTCCTCTACTGGTGGCGCTTTGCTGCACGCCTGAAAGGAAGAACAGGACATTAGAAGCAACAGGTTACATTAAACCAAATAATACACTAAAGGATTAGTTTAGACTTTTTTATTAGATGTATAAGATTTTATTATTCAACACAGGCCATTTTAGTAGAATATGACTATAGAAGAGAAATTATTTAGTTTACTTTTGTACGGCACTTTTAGGCGGATGTTTTACTGCTGTCCGGTGGACGCTTTCAGTCCAAAATGGCGGAAGCGTTGCTCTGCTGCTGGGCGCTGATGTTGCAATGGAACAACCTATTGACTTTCACTTCTTAGCAATATACGTTCTTTGATTTAAGTGCCAGTTTATTAGGTACACACAGTTAAAACTAACGCATTCTGATACTGAAGGTTATGGACGTTGATAGAAAGGTGTTGATTCAACTGTATGATCATTTTGGAGGCTGTTAAATTGTATTGCATCATACAGTACAGAGGGGTGTTTCTACTGTCTAGCCTGCCCTCATTGATATAGATGGGGTGGACAAAGCTATAGACACAGCTGTATAACAGCACCACAAACTGCAGCCTCCAAAATAATCACAGAGTTGAATCAGCCAAGCCCACAGGAAGAGCGCCGGGCTTTGAAGCTAATTTTCGTAGTGGCCAAACGGTGGAATTACAACCTCCGTGTCCGTTCACGTGATGCCATCATTTTTTTTAAGTGAATCAACTTCCCAGTACAAACACTAGTACAACGCACTAATAGCTGAATCCAGAGTTATTTCCCTTCCCCCCGTTCATGTGAATGAGACCCAGACCGCGGTTGGAGCGAGGGCTGGGAGGAGTTAAAGGAAACGCTACTGTGTCTGCTCTATGGACCCATGGCAGTCGAGCCATTTTAGCTTTATGCACCACTGAGACACTGATAGGAATGAACGGGAGCCTCCAACACTGTATCCAGTTCTCTTTATACATCCGTGGAATCAACACCTCCCTAAAACAGGACTGTTATATTAGACCGCACTAGTTTTAGCTGGGTGTACCAAATAAACTGGCAACTGAGTGCATGTGCCAGTTCTATGTTTTGCCTGAAAGTGGTCTAGGGGGGCGGGGTTATATGCTGGATCATTTCTTGGCCTATAACAGTGACTTCCTGTTAGGAAACCAGTACTCATCTAACTCTCGGCAAGTATTTTCCAAAATTTCAAACTATCCTTTAAAAATGTGTTGAAAGTGAAAACAGTGCTGGAGAAATATTATGAGATATTTTAAGACCCCACACCAGGAAATATACAAGAACACAATCTTGACGTGTTGGAGACAATGTGGATCAATGGAGGCAAATCATCATCAAATTCATATTTTCTGGGACCGCCCCAACTGAGTTTATACTGGAAAGGTATTCATAACTCATTAAGCACTGTATTTAAGACTCAAATAGCCCTGACCTGGAGACTCTTTATCTGGGACACGTTTTGTTTTGAGTCAGAGGAGTGATATAAGGCTGCTGCAGGCCCTTTTGGCGGCAAGTAAAAAATCTATCACAAGAAGGTGGCTAAATCCAGTAACACCTACATCGGATGATTGGTATGGAATAATCCTTGAAATATTTAAAATGGAAAGTTGACTTACTCTTTGAGGATCCAAAAGGGAAATTTGACCAGATTTGGAATAAATGGATCGAATTTATAACCCAATAAGAGCAGACTTTGTATGACTCTACTGACTTTTCCTTTCCTCTTCTTGCTGAGAAGACTAAGAATGTAATGTAAGCTCCCTTGGTTCTAATGTATATAGTTATGTCTTTTAATAGAGTGTGAGCTAGCATATGTAAGAAAGCTAAATGTAACTGCTGACAGTTTGATGGAGTAGTATGCATGGGCATGTAGGCTGTATACGCGTGAGTATGCAACTGAATATCGATGTGTATATGTGTAGATGTGTTAAATCTGGACTTGTGGAACGGTTTACACGGCCACGTACTTCAGAAATTAGGTTGGAGGACCCACAGTTCTCCAGAAGACTGAGTTGACTCACAAGTACTGTGGCATCCGCACGCCTCTTTTCGTGCATATGCATATAAACTGTACATGTATGTTAAAACGGGAAAAAAGTTAAGTATAACTATCTGTAAAGATTTGTATACACTGTGATAACGCCTTTTCCAAATAAAAAGAAAATAAAAAAAAAAGAAAGTAAAAACATGCTGAGTCATTGTACCAGTGGGGTGTAGTTGATGAAAGCAGCAAACTCTGACGCCAGTTTCTCATCGCTTGCAAAGGCCACACACACAGGCGTAGAAGTGAAGGCAGGGTTGTGGTGTGACCGAGCTGGAAGGAGGAGGAGGAGGAGAGTTGTTGGATCCAGCTGCTCCATCAAACACCAGTTTACTTCTTCTGCTGCTAACTTCACAGGCACAGTGAAAGACGGCGTGCTGCTGCTGCTGCTGCTCTCTGCTCCTCCTCTCGCTCTTTACAACCTCAGACAGCCCACCTGCACCTACTGTGAGATGCAGCAAACCCAAAGGATGCTGGGAATCTGTGTGGCACTTCACCACCAGGGTGTCTTTTGTAACCCGCTGCACCAGAGGGCCTGGAGACTCCGTGGCCAGCCTCCACAGCTCCTCCCTGGCTTGAATGGAGGCCTGTAGACCCTCCAGGACGGAGCTCTTTAAGGTCAGCGGCGTCGCACGGCTCCGACACTCTATCGCCTGCTTGATGTGGATGCAGAGACTGTCGGAGGACTGTTTCGAACCGGCCACCGCTGATTCTGTCTCGCCCTGATTTGACCTTTGACCCCTGTCTGCATGACGGCAAAAAGCAGCGTCCCAGGTTGATGCGGTGTTAGCAGGTGGCGCCGTCACCTGTCGCTATAGCCGTATCGGTGGGAACGAGTTCAACAAAGCCCAACTGCGTAGCTGTGGCTCCTCTTCCTCTGTGACACACTGAAAACACCTGCACTCCTCCACCTGAGCCACCGCCTAGGACTCCTCCTCCACCCTCACGCTCTTTCCCCACCCTCTCCTCGCTGTCTATTATCACTTTCACCACCTCCACCGCACATTTCTTGCTGTTCCTGCTCACCGCCGAAGAAGCATTCTGAGGGAGACCCCACAGGCTTTGTTCTTGCAGCTGAGCCCCCGGGTGCCGTTGTACACGCCACACTGCGGACACTTGCGAATCCCCCGCAGGGTGGCCCTCCCCAGGTCGGAGAGGAAGTCGGGAGTCGTGTATGTGGTCTTTCTGCTGTCTCTCTGCTTTGCTGCCAGGTTGGCCTGAGCAGTGGAAGTCTGGGGAGCGGAGGTGATACCACGCTGGACGAGGAGGACACTGTTACTTCACTTTCCATTTTGGGACTCTCCATCACAAAACAGGATTCAAACCTGGATGAAGAGGGAAATGAAAAAGGAGAGAAGTCACCTACACAACCTTCTCCTGCTACAGAAGCTTGTTTGGGTCCCGTCAGATGTCTGAGAGGACTACTTTTAGTACTTTAGTACTTCTTTCATGCTTTTATGATGTATGAAGGGTTTGTTTTTGTACATGGAGGGCAGAAACCAGACAAATATCCCTCTAAGCAACAGTTCAATAAGATTAGAAGAAATCATCAAGAAACTGGAAGCTTAGCATTTGTCAGAACCCTCGACGTCACTTTTCACTCGCAGTAAACACGTTACTTAATGTTGTGAATTCACAAAAACACTCTTTTAGGGTTCAGGCAATAAAAGTGCTATAGTTAAGGTTTAGGAAAAAAAACAACATGGTTGGGCTTAAAATGACTACGTTTGTACAATGAAAATGAGACGGAGCGATGTGAACAGGGTATATGTACATATGAAGCTATAGCTGATTGTAAAGAGGCACGGGACACAAACAGCGACCTTTCCACCTCCCCTCCTGCACCGGTACGTCACCACGCTGCAGCCGCACTTTCCCTGAGTGGTTATATTGACGTTGTAGTTAATGGAAAGCTCGGTTAGTCTCATACCAACGCTAAAGGGTGCGTCGGTATCGAACGCCGACGGCCGTGACGTAGTGCCGGTATTTGACACCCTGGGAATGAGAAACAGGCCTGAGACTGCAGAGGGAACTAACCCCATGTTTAGAGCCATTTGCACCGTTGTGGTTCAATAATGATGGTAGCAATAATAGTATTCTTCCTTGTCATGCAACACTGTGGGGTCATCGACTAAATACAAGTTTGATTCATTTAATTCTTCATCTTTTGGGCCAAAAACTATTTCAAATGTAACACATGTGGTTTTTTGAATCTCTGTTAAAACAAATCCATAATCCAATTAAAAATTAATTAGAATCTAAGACATAAAATCGTGCAGAAAAGATATCCTGTGATGTGTGCCGGTATGAAGAGGAAGCCTAGTAATAATAGAATAAATAGATTATGATGTAAACAAGAGTTCTAATCAGTAGACACGTGTGTAGATTAGCAGTATAATGCAGTATGGCAGTAGTAGAAAGTGCATCCATGGAACAAAGTGAAGGGGAAATAATCCATGTTTTTTTTATGCTAAATTGAAGTTGCAATATGAAACTTTATTTAAAACACATTGCTTTCTTAAGTTTTGCTAACACAGTTCAATGCTCTGTAATGTATATCATGTATATGTTCACATGCTGTACACACACCAGCAGGGTCACGCACGCGCTTACTGTGTGAGAGCGTTAAAGGAGCTGCGTTGCTTCTGTTTGGTTCATTCAGACTCCTCTCCGGCTCCGGAACCGTCTCGACCGTCGCCATTCCTCCTTACATACCCCACAGCCGCATTGCGCCTGTAACGACACTCCCTATTGGCTGGACGCGATCACGTGGGGGAAAAAGGGGGGGCGGCCCTCTCCTGGGAGCGCTGGCTCATGGGAGATGTAGTTCATGTGGATTAACCAGTGTATCTTTGGTTTTAGAGTCCTTTATCAGGTGTTTTCTTGTTGACTTTGGCCTTTATAAACACAATAACAGTCTAAATCTATTCCAGTTTCTATTCTACTCTCTTGTACTCCACTGTAATATGAATTATTATCAGTGTTTATGGGTACAACTAATGTTAGCATGCTAACACTCTAAACTGACCAGCTACACATTAGCATGTTAGCATTATCATAGCATTTAGCTCAAAGCATGTGCTATAGCCCTATAGCCCTCCTATGGTAGAGCCTCACACAGCTCTTATTCACCCAGCTAGATGTTAAATTCCTTTAGATGTTACATGTTAAAGTCTTCAGAAAGTCTTGATTTTATCTGTATTCAGTTTACAATGAAATCAAAACTGATGAATGCAGTTAATAATCAGATTGTAGAGCTGGAACTAGATAATGGAACTAGATAATGGAACTAGATAACGGAACTAGATAACGGGAGGACAAAGACGGATTAATCGATTACCAAAATAGTTGCAGGGTTAATTTTCTGTAGATTGACTAATGGATAATGAAGTACTTGTATTAGCTCTAGTAAGTATTATTTAGCCTTTAAATGGACAGTTGGTTCAAGTAAATCAACAACTAATTCTAAACTAATGACAGCTAATTAACCAGGCCTGGATCAGCCCACTAGGTGCTGCCCCAAACTGTCTGTGCATTGTGTGTACATGTAACTTAAGCACTAATGTATTTAGTTAAACCCACTTGAAAAAAGATGGTGCTTCAAGATTAGCAAATAAACCCCTATAATGACATTTATACTGTACTTCATTAACAAACAAATGCTGTTACAATATTTAAATGACCACAACCCTGGTGAAACCTGGAGTCAGAGCAGTTCATAGCTGCAACTAACTAATAATTTCATGTCTATCTTTTTGATTGATTGATTGATTGATTAGCCTATAAATCTGTTGTCCGACTAACAATCCAAATAGAATATATTCAGTTTACAATGATGTAACACAAAGAAGAGGTAGCACATCCCCACTATTTTTGGGCATTTTCTGCTCAATGAAAATGCTGAATCTATTATCAAATAATTGTCTGTCAATCATTTCAGCTCTACAAACAATTCAAGTCCAACTCAAATTATGGGCCTTTAACTTTTGACACCAGTGTTTTCTAAGTACCAGACTTACTAAGTTTTGTGCCAGAATAAAATTCAGGTGGATTGCTGAATTTAGTTAATTATCAAATAAATAAGAGTGTAAACATACTGGAATCAGCCTACTAGTGTTAACTGAATATTGCTTAAAGTAAAACGTAAAAAATACAAAGGACGTGACCATAGTGTCTCAATGGCAGTGACAACCTTTATAGGTGTTATTTTGTCCTCACACTGCATAAGTAAAAGTGCAATGTACTATATTAGAGCTGAGATGGTTAATGGATTAAACATTAGTCGATTGGTCATCAAATATGTTTATAGTGTATTAAAAGTTACAGTCATCTTTCAAGCAAAATATCATAAAAGCTGTCTGGTTCGACTTCTCAAATGTTTACATTTGCTGCTTTTCTTTGTCATATAGATATAAAACTTAATATCTATAAGTTTTGGACTTTTGGTCGGACAATACAAAACATTTGAAGATCCTTTGAGATTTATTTCTTTACTGTTTTCTTGACATTTCGTGGACTAAACAATTAATCCAGACAATAATCAGATTAATGGCTATTGAAAATTATCTATGACTGTAATTATATGTTACTAGGCAACTTTTAGAGACTTAAGGAAAAGAACAAAAAAATGAAATCCGTACACTTTGAATACATCACATGCTGCTGGAGACACCTCTGCGTCTGCAGGAGGTGCTGTAATTAAAAGTGATGCTTCGTCAAACCCGACATGTTCCAGCTGGTTTTAAAGATACGATGCAAACAGTGTAACTGGGGGCTGTTTTAAGCATCAGCATTTTAATGAGACAAAGCAAAAATTCAAACCATGTTACTGAAGCATCAACAGAACTTCCCTCGCCAAAACATAGGTTGAAACATTCTTAGGCACCGCCTACTCGTGGATGATTTTTGGTTAAATTAAAAAGTAACTCACGGATAATAATAAGGCAACACAATGGATTTTTCCAACTATATTAAAAATGATGGTCACAGTGCAAAAATCTGATCCTTTCTTCGTCTATAAAAACAATTGTTATTTAGGTTTAAGACAGAATAACTTAAATTATGTAGTACTTGTCAATCGAAAAGGCTTTTGCATTGCATAGCAATGCTGCTTGTCGTCCGAGCCTCTGGAAGAATCAAATGTTGCACCGTCTCTACTGTACACGGACCAGCACTGGACAGGGATGCTACTGTCAAACAGCTGTGTATAGAGTCCATTAGCCCAACCAGAAATTAACATGTTGTCTTTATACAGATTCAGTACAACTGAACAAACCGTTTGGTTATTTACATTAAAACAGACAAAAGAAAGTGGAATGCAAAAACATAAAAAAAAAAAACCTAGTATTTCAAATTTTGAGAAAAGATAAGTATTTGTGCAATATTTGTCTGCCTATAAGTAAGATAAGAGTGGCAGTAATCCCTGCAATTGGTTTGTTTGAGATATTGAAAATCTAATTTAAAAAATAAAGTTGACAGTTGACAGCTTAATGTTTTATACACAAACATAAAAAGGTCTCACGTGTCACATGATTTCGATGGTGTCACTGCAACATTTCTTTATAAGACAGTCCCCAAATGAAACACAAAAAAGGCAAAAGCTCTTTATACAATGTCAGCATTTTAAAGTTGCTCAAAACAAAAAAGAAAATGACGCTATTTTATCGGTTGCAAAAGAAAAAAGATGGCGTAGTCCTTTCTGTTTCAGGGGAAGATGAACTGGACATTGTTCTTGTGTGTAAAAGCATCAGTTCATGCACACACACACGCAAGCACACACACATTTCTGTTCAGTCCGTTCAGTCCGTCCCGGGAGATGAGTGAAGGAGCTTCTGAATTTTACTTGTTTTGTGGTTTCCGCTTTCCCTCAACCTGCCTGCTTCTTCTGCTCAGTGATTTCCTACATTTCACAGAATGATTCGACTTGTTTGTCACTTTAGTAACAGGTGGACAGACCAAAAGTGAGAGTGAGGAAAAAATTTAAATTGCACCCCTTACTCAATACACTGCATTACTTGCTCTGGACTATTGGGTGCTTTCTGTGGTAAAGTTGGTAGCCTCTTCTCCCCGTATGA
Source organism: Sebastes umbrosus (assembly GCF_015220745.1). NCBI lineage: Eukaryota > Metazoa > Chordata > Actinopteri > Perciformes > Sebastidae > Sebastes > Sebastes umbrosus. The sequence goes on from NC_051287.1 coordinate 26,191,982, forward strand.
TTGTTAAACATTGGTATAAAATTCTGCCCTTGCTCTTCGGCTCTGAGGGGCTGAAAACAAACAAAACCTGGTGTTTTACTAGAATTCATCGATCTTGCTTTTAAACTAAAATGTGGCTGTGCTAGAAATATCTTGACACACTCGTAGAATTTACATTTGGCCAGTTATCTGCAGGCATTACAAAAATACGCCAAAGAATAAAATGGGCCCAGGGAATGCAAGGTGCATTAGCAGTTAGCTGATTGGACAGTGTTTAAGTGTTCTGGAGTGGATTGGTTTCTTTACACTTGCAGATTTGGGCAGTGGGTGACGTTATGGGCTGGTAGAGGTTTGATAAAATGGCGTACCAGCCTCTCTAACAGAATAACTGTGTGTGGTGACAGAGAGAGAGAGCATCTAATGCACTCCTTCCCCCAGCAGAGTATCATCCTTGTGGCCTCGGAGGCTTTAGAGAGGGCTACTGTGGTGAGTGATCAGTGGGTGTGGTAGCCGGCGGTGCTCATCCCGGCCGTGTTGGTCAGCACCGTCCCGTTGACTCCCTGCCCGGGCTCCACCATGCTCCCGTTGCTCACAGCGCCCACGCCTGTCCATCCGGCACCGGCGTGTAAATGACTGGAACAGCACACAGAAACAATGCAGTTAGACAAACGCTAACGGACGCTGTTGTAGCGTTCATCTGATCCCTAATGAGTTCAACCATTTAATGATGTGTGTGGCGTGATGGAGTCAGAACTTTTGTCTCGCTCCTAGTTTATAAATACGATTCATCCATGTTTGTGTTCCGTTTATAAGCTATCTTCCTAAACTGCTTAAAAGGTCTTATTGATCACTTTTTTATGTGGATGAATATTTGTTAAAAAGTAACACATCCATCCACAGAGCTTTTAGAAAAACAATTATTAGGATTGTGAATTAATCGTTTACATTTCGGTGTCGTCAGCGATCAAGAGTCTTCGTAGTGGAGAAAAGGGATAAATGGCTGAGTTTGACAGGAAGTGCCTGGCTGCCTCCGCCATGCCTGGCCACACTGACCCTGGTGTCTCCATCAGGCTGAGCAATATGTGAAGATTTACCGTGGTAACAAGTGACCACTGACGTAAACACATATTAACTATCTTAGCTTAATCGTCCAAACAACAATAACCCATCAAATTACAATTTGGCATATTTAAACAAAACCAACAGCAGCTACCAACAGCCATCGTCCTTACAGCCTGAACGAATGTGTTGTCACCGGTTAGGTCGTCAGAATGAGAACAATAACAGCGTCAATCCCTGAGGAACTACGTTAGCATTAGTGATGCTTGTGTGTCACTTATAGTTTCCTTAAACAATGTGTAACGAAGATGCACCTCAGAGGGGGGGTTAGCAGTGGGTGGACGACTGAAAAAAAGGCGTATACCTGCGTACACACACTGCTTGGATGACAAGCTAAACGTTACCTAAAGCAAGATAGCCATATCCGCAGATTATGTTCCATGAATCTGGAAACACCACCGCACAAAGTCTCCTAAATATATTGCTAATGTAAAGCTACATGTTGTAAAATGACTTCATTACTCTAACACAGAAGATTCATCACTTGACATGACTGTCTGTTTGAGTCTCATCACTTGTTGTGGAGTGAATGCAGCGTAGCGGGAGAGGGAGAGTGGGACATCTAGTGGGGCTGATCTGGAGCAGTCACATTCGTGATCAGGCCAACGGAGACACAAATATGTGGCTAAGCATGAATGGAAGTATTAGATTGCATTTGGACGTTATCCTGATATGAGGCATTTGCAGAGGTGAAATGTAACTAAGTACATTTACTCAAGTACTGTACTTTAAACTTCTACTCCACTACATGTTGGAGGCATATATTGTACTTGTACTACATTTATTTGACAGCTTTAGTTACTTTGCAGATTCAGATTATTATCTAATACAAAATATAAATCAATATATCAGTAATTCAACACTGTAGTATTGTTACTTTTACTTCAGTAAAAGATCTGAAATACTTCTTACACCACTGGACATTTGAAGTAACAAGTGTATATAGGGCCAGTAACGCTGGATTCATACGTCTGCGTTAAGTCGTACCTAAGGCAGCTACATGTGCAGGCTTCAAAGCTACACTGGGAGTTCTTGATGGCGGCAGCGATCGTCGAGAGTGAAGACAATATCAGAAATAATGGGGATGCACCGATTGCAAAATTATGGGCCGATACAATACTTAAAATACAGATTTGTGCTGATACCCGGTACCGATGTTTTGTTGTTGTTTATATTGTTATTTATTCCCCCTTTGGGAAACCAAGACATCTTCATTATTAAAAAATAACTGAACTGTGTTCACTCTTAAATTCATTCATTCAGATCTAGAATGAGCACAAATTAAAATCATACAGATTTATGAAACAAGCTTTAAAATAACTGCTTCAAAGCCCCTCAGCCTGTACACAACTACCGTCTCAATGAGGACGTTATTACCTCGTCCAACATTCAGCATTTTGTGAAACTTAAATTAAATGTCAAATGTTAAATCAGCAGCTGACACATTTAGCCGGCACAAAATGAGTGCAACACACAAACATTGGCCACTGCCATCGGTGAATGTCATCTTACTTGCCGATTGGCCGATTGCAGTCAATGAGGCGAAAATCGCCCGATACCGATGTTTGGCCGATAAATCGGTGCATCCTTAGTAAATAAATATCGTAAATACGTCAACCTCACAAAATAGTCCCATATTCAGAAATGAAGCTTTTGCCCGCATCACATAGCGAGAGAGACATTGTTAACACGGTTACTATGGAGACCATAAAAATACAACCCGATATCACCCACTTAGTGTTGCCGTGGTGATAGCAACTGGCAGAGCAAGAGAACAACAGACGCAGGGAGGGGAAAGAAACAAGATGGCTGCATGAAAACAAGATGTTCGCTGCTTGATCCTGCATCTTCTCTGGTACTCACTTGTAGCCCTGCTGATCCCAGGTCTGTCCATAGACTCCATAGCTTGGCACCTGCCATCCATTGGGCACATACTGACCAATCTGCTGTGCAGCAGCAGCAGCAGCTGTGTTGCTGTACCACTGACCCCCTGACTGTAGGGCTGCGCGGCGAAGCTCACCGTGTTCTGCTGACATACACAATCATATTTTAGGAGGCAGAGTATCACATTGCACCACAGTGATATGAACAAGCACTGCAGCAGCTCAGCAGGGATTTCATTTGATGTCAACAGTGCAGGATGATGATTAAAGACATGTGTTGGGGATAATCCTTGTACATACCTGTGGCATCTGTACCTGCTGGATGGGCTAACCATGTCTGTTGTTTCCTTGCCCCAGTAACACTTAACAACATAGCCCTCTATGGATGTACCGTTGACAGACACGATGGCATGAGCTGCTGCTTCGTGGGAGTTGAACCTGCACACAGAAAAGAGACGGACTGTTTAATATCAACTCATTGTGCACGTATGAGACGTACATATGTGACTGTTAAGCCTTCATTGCATCAAATAAATGTCCGACAGGTCCATCAGAAAGTTACCTCACAAATGAGTAGCCTTTGTCAGGAAAAACACGGATTTCCATGATTTGGCCGAAAGGTGAGAAGGTCTGTCTCATGATTTGCTCTACAAAGAAAATAAAGCTGTTAATATTCCATTAGAAAGTAGTGCTTCTAAACCTGCATCTTAAATCATATGGACGTACTCACCTGTGAGACCTGTTGTGACTCCCCCGCAGTAGACGGTGCAGTTAGTGGGGCTAGACTGGTTGACCACCTCATCAAAAGATAGCTGCTTGCTATTGGTCGCTAAAAGAAAAGTTAGAGCAGTTTTCATTTCATTTGTTGCCTTTTCTCAAAATATTTCTCTTATAATACAACAGCCTGCCTCTTCTGGCGGGGTATTGTTTAAAAAATGACGATGCCAGTACCCTTAAAGTGATACCGATACCAATAGAGTACTTCATTGGATACCCATCATAGGGTTAGGGGAATAGAAGCTCTGCTTGCTGTGATTGGCTGCAAACAAAACCCTACAAATTGTCTTTTTTTTCTAGATCCAGGCAAAAAAAAGGATTACAGGTATTGTTTTACTGGAGAAGTTTGGATACTACTTGGTATCGGGTTATTTCAGTCAGAGTACCGATACCCAGCCCAACTGCCTCTACTGTATGTGCTGATTTATCAATCAAATACATAGATTTCATTCTTTGGGCACCGAAGTGTTAACTTTAAATGTGTTTATTAGTCCTGTGAGATTTTCATGCACAGGAGGAAACAAACAAAGTCATTGGATGTTCCCAGTTGCAACAGCACATCTGGAAACCCTTTGCAAGGCAAGGTAAGTAGGTAGCAGAGCTAAGATAACACTCCCATCCATTTATTATCTTTCATTTAATTACAGTGAACTTACTCTCATTTGTAGTTTTAGGAGCAGGCTTCCTGGTGGCCCAGTTGGTCCTGATCTGCCTTCCTCCCAACCACTGTCCTCCCATCTGCTGTATGGCATTCTCTGCATCCTGATTATACAGACAGAGAAACATGCAAACTCCTGAGTCACCAACACCAAACATCTGCATGTAAACCCTGAGCTTCAACTAAGTGAACAATCAGAAGCTGCTCATGTTTTCTCAGTCCTCTAACACATGGGCATTACTGGCACACTTACCCATTTGTTGAAGAAGGAGACAAAGCCATAGCCTTTAGATTTACCTGTGGCCATGTCTTTCACCACTCGACAATCCCTGTGGACAAATTAAAAATGTATTAAATATCCATAAAGAAAGTTTTCAAGAAGAGATTTAAAATATGCTAATGATGGTAATATAGAATATATTAAAAATAAAGAATCACACAGACTAACAATGATCATGAGAATACACTTACGATATTTTCCCAAATGGAGCAAAAGCAGCTTTTATGTCATCTGTGGTGATTTCAGGACTTAGATCTCCAACAAAGACGTGGAAGTGACCTAAAAAATTAAATAAATAACAACATACATTCACATTATAGTTCACACAGACAATATAAAAAAAACAGTGAAGTCTGACTGTAAGAACTTGATTCACTAAAATGTCTAATGTTGCCATTTTGTATTTCTTCTATTTTATTGTTGCAGGTATTATTATTACGTTTTCATGTACAGTTTTATCCAGTAGAACATTTCCTGTTTTTAATAAAAAAGGCACATCCTTACATGTGGGATGGCACTTTTCATTTATTGCACTTCACTCAACTTAATAGTATTTGCGCTTGTTATCTATTTTTATATTGTATCTGTTTTATTGTTTTATTTTCTGGAACTACTTTGTTTAGTACGATAAAGACAGATTTTGTAAATATGGATAATTGAGTTGGCTGTTCACGTATGAAACATTCAGATTAGTTGGGAGATGAGAAAAAAAACTCAGAAATATGAAATAAACAAACAACGTTGTGTAGAACTGTAGCACTATACAGAAATCATTTAGTTCCCCTGTACACGGAATATTGAATGATAATATTTTTCTACCTGGAAACCCCTTGAAGAAGAAACCATAACAATCTTTATAGTTTTTCTTACTACTTACTGCTTGTGTCTTTCTTTTGGCTGGTTGGCGTCGTGGCCCAGTTGACCTTGACCTCCTGTAAAAGAGACAGATGTCGAGAACGAAGGAAGAGGGGAGAAGGTGAGAAGTGAAGTATGCTTGCAGAAGAGAGGAAGGTGATTTTTCTTTGATTAGAGGTTTTGTCACACACCAGTTTTACTTTATATTTTGTGATTGAGAACTTTATTTTTAATAAGGTGGCCATGTGGGTTCTTAAACCACCACTTCAACTGGATTTATCCATTGTTATTATCTAATTGGCATTACTTAATCAAACAGTTAAATACAGTGGAGACTATAAAAGGGATATCAAGATTTCACCTTCAATAATCAGGAACATTTCAGTCTCAGTCAAGTCAAATTTGGAGCAAAACTGTAGGAAGTAAGGTCCAAATAACAAGGGACTTACAAACAAGTGATTTTTACGAACTTGTTATACTCCTCAAATGGTCCTTCAATACCTGTTGAGGATAAAATATTTTCAACTGAATGGATTTCTCTTGAAGTTGCTCTTATGTGGATTCTATGTGGAAATAACTTTGCAAAAGAACCATAGCAGTAAAGATGTAAGGGGACAGAAGAGCATCAATTAAAGTAGATCAAAATACATGTAGCAAGATTACACAGCAGGGCCATGTTAAATCAATCAAACAGATGGAACATCTTAATTCAACAGACAGCATGGTGCATTAAGTGACAATAAAAACCCCAAACAGCACTTTGTTTACACCTGTGTACAATCACAACGTAAGTTATCAGTTATTAGGTATGCCTGTCATGTAATAGAACTCTACAGCCAGTGACAGTGTGGTGACAACTGGCCCTAACCTGAACAACACACATGCGGAAAGACAATTCATTGAAAATGCTTTCATAACTTTATTTGTCAAATGTCTTAACTCTAAGAAACGAGTTGGATTAACGTGCAACTATTTTGATGGATTCAACATTATTCCAGATCATTTTGTAAGTAAAAATGACCAAATAAAATCACTGGTTCCGGTTTTCCAGTCTGGATATTTGCTGGTTTCATAGTTTTTTCTATATCATTAAGTAAACATTCTTGGGTTTTCAACGGCCATAGAGTGCAAAACAGAACAACGGAGCTTTTTTTGTGTGCACAAACTTCAATGATATTGTTGCACAGAAAAAAATATTGCACGATGATAACAATATTGCTAAAATAGATATTGAAACATTCAGAGCTTCAGTGCCTGTTCAAAACATAACAACTGGTCTAAATTAAATCTGAAACGGTGTCAATACTAAACCGCATCAGTCTGAAAGTTGTATAAATTCCTACACTGTATAGAGTGCTGCGGGGTGACCTATTTTGTGTGCCAACTAGGAAGTTAGCATCGCCCTGATTCCTTCGACAAGAAGCCGATGGATTGTTCCATTGGATTTTGGATTATTGCAGAAAGAATTATTTCAGGCACTAAAAAAAACCCATCGACTTCCAGACGAGGGAACCAGAAGAGCTCAAATGCTAACTCATTTCTGGGTTTTAGGACTCATTCCTGTAGCACCTAATAGCTTCTCTCTTTTTAGAAGAATGAAAAAGCAAAAAAACACTTTTTCACAATCCTTTAGCCTCCTAAAAACCTCAAACTAAACAACTGTCTAGGAGATAACACAGAATACACTAGAATAACCTAGTAATTTACTTTGAATCCCTCATGGCCAAACAATTACAAAGGAAATCCAAAGCTGACATTGTGGAGTATTTAGACGTTGTGTTTTCAGGATTCACAGCAGTAACGTGACAGAGATCAGTGTCTGGTGTTCCCTCCCCGGTCATTTCAGATTGTGCACAGAAGAATAATGTGCACAGGGGAATAAAACAAATTAAGTGCAGTGGAGCAGGAACAGGGAAGTAAGATAAAGTCTAAAAAGATACAAGTTTCTCCAGCCGCTTCATTTCAACCCTGCCCACCCAGCCTCGCCAGTCGACTCACCCAGGAGATATGATAGCTTACCTTACCCAGTATTTTCCGACCATTCATGGCTGCGATTGTGGCAGTGGCATGTCTATGCTCATAGAACTCACAAAGCAGTACGGATCATGACCTGCTGTCTGGAGTGGACAGGAAACACAAATATTAATCAAATGTATTGTTCATTGTTTTTTATGATTAAAGAAGGAAGAACTAGAATTACAGCCTTGCAGTTGTATGCCTCCGTTGCAGTTTACATCCATGTCTGTCCAAAATGTCATCACTTCATCATTTTATCCTACTAGACATTTGTGTCAAATTGTCTTGAGTTATGGCCATAAACATATTTTGTGAGGTCACAGTAACCTTTGACCACCAGAATCTAATCACGGTACACAGTACAAGAGATGTTTGTGCCAAATTTGAAAAAATTCCCTCCAGGCGTTCCTGAGATATCATGTTCCTGAGATGGGTCAGACGGACAACCCGAAAACAAAATGCCTCTGGCCACGGCTGCTGCGCTGTAGCCTACTAGTCACGGGCAGACATGTTGTTATTTATTGAAGAGCAAGGACCACACAAGCATCTAACCAGACAAAGTGACATCTGCAGGTATGATTACATGCACTTGAATATGCTGCAGCTGAGCAGCTAATTAGCTAACTGTTAGCAGTGCACTTCTCCCTGCAAGATTTGACTGGCTGTATTGAAATAAGGTCTCCATCTATGTAGACTGCTACCAGAATGGTATTCTATCAAATTTATGTAAAAATTGGGGGCGCCATCATGAAACGAAAACATTTTTAAATATACAGAATTTCTCCCTTTTGGTTTCAAATTTTTTTTACACACACACACACACACACATACATATATATATATATATATATATATATATATATATATACAATATATATATATATATATATATACAGTATATATTGCTGTAGCAGACAAAAGAATGTGTAATTCAGTTGGACTTTAAAGTCACTGTGGCCTAGGGCTGACCCGAATGCTTCGAAGCTTTGACCGTTGCCATGGTAATCAACCTCCAAATCAGTTATCAAATACTTAGTTTTTGTTGATTTCTTATATAAGTATGTAATAATAATGTATAAATCCCCAAATAGCCCATGAAATAAGGAATAATCCCACAACATTATTCATATTCAACATTAATTATTAGTAATTTTCAGACGGATATCGCCGTTTGTGTGTAGAGGTGAGTGTGTGTGCAGTAGTGGCACTGAAACGGGGAGATGGAGACAGACAGAAGAACATGTCAGCCTGCTGCGCTGTGCTGCGAAGCTTCAAATACCTTTGAATATTTCTCATTGAAGCCCAAAAACTGGTATTCGGGACAGCCCTACTGTGGCCATTATACAAGTCTTAGTAACTATAATGACATTATTTAGCATTAAAATGGGAGGCCAGAATAATCCTTGACAATGGAGAAATAGTTGTGGATCAACAGGATGAGCATGATGAAGAGGTGAGCAAGCAATTAAATCAGATCACAAGGTCGAGAAGCAAAGTGTTGATGTATGAATTCTCATATGTTTACGACAGTTGTCCTTGGATTGTACTGCCAAAGGTTCCTGTTGTAATCCGAGTATATACTCATGCAAGATGGGGGGGGAAGCAAAATAGAGTGAAAGCTGACAATGAACTCACATCTACTATCATTTTACAGCTTTTGCAGGGTCCAATCTGGCCAAACAACTCCAAGATGAGGGCCTCTGTCACGTCCCGGGACAGATTCCCCACATACCTGCAATGGACAGAACACACAGAAAGTACTGATTACTGTTTTTGATGTAAAATATGACATCTTGTGAGGGTGCTGAAGCAGTGGCGAGCTTTTCCTCCGACTATTACCATACAGGGTAGAGGTAAACAGATAATCTGGACCTGTTCTTATATTGTTTTAGTTGACACATGCCTAGATCACTAGGTAAAGGGCTGTGTTTGGGTTGGAAAGGTAAGAGTAGAGTAGCTCACCTCCGTTTTCTAAATTGTGTTATGTTTGTATCCATATGCCTCGAAACCATAAATGTCTTTAACTGCCTGATTACAATGGTGTTAAGTTTCTTCCCTATACTCTAGTGTTTTGTAACATAACTACAAACGCATTTTAAACATCCATATTCCCATGGAATATCAGTATTAAAAGACTGGTGGATGTGTAAATGCCAAAACCACACACACAAAACACAATAAAAAACAGATAACTTTACCAGCAATAATCAGATTTCAATTCTACCTTCAAGATTGGAGTAAATGAAGAATGAAATCTCAAGGCCGTTTATGGCAAATGATTTGGTAGTATGGATTTAATAATCCAAACATAGAGTGCATCTAGGGACAACTAACATGATGGTAATATCTGCAGCCTGACCTTGTCTTACAACACTGCAGGCTTGAAATAGATGTATGTTCATCTTACCCGGGTCATTAAATAACCCGTTTTCTAAATTAACTTCAGCATTAGCCTATGTTCACCTGTAGCGAGGTTACTGGTAATAAAATGATCCGTACAAGGTATCCACGGTCCTGGGCCTGTGCAATGAGGATGCTATCGCCAAGTAAACGTCGTGGAGGTGATCGCGCACCAAACTCAATACAATAACAGGCTCTTCTGTCTTCTCCTCATCATCCTCAGACGTGTTTGCAGTATAGAGCAGTCTGACCACATATTGCCAATCTGTGCAAGTCATTATTTAATTCGGTTTACACAAAACACACCAAACTGTTTTTATTTTAATGATAATTAACATTTGCATGGCGAGCAGCGTGAACCTACGCGTTGATTTGAGCTCTTTCAGGACTGAGCTGTTAGTGAACGTTAGCTACAGATGTTACATCATTACCATGGGTTACCTTATCTTTAAACCTACATTCAATGGTTGGATGTTTAATAGAGTTTGAGGTTCATATCTCTCGGTTTTGGGACGCTGAGGATGAACCGCTGCCTCCGAGTGATCACTGAGCTACCGCTAACCTACAAGCGGTTAGCTAACGGTACCGCAGACACACACACACACTTACAGGGTTTTGGGCTGGTCATCGTCCATTCTGTTTAACTTGCTGGCCGAGAACAAGTCGCAACCCTGAGAGCAAATCCACGACTGTGTCGGGCAGCAGCCTGTGACCCCGTCCGGTTCTCTTATTGCGCAGTATGAGCTGGTTAGCTGGTGAGCCGCCGCGGTTAGCTGTTAGCTGTTAGCTGTTAGCTCCACAGTGAACACTGAACAATGAGCAGCCGACAAAAGATGGCGGAGCGACCGGGGCCGACCAGCCAAACGCGCATGCGCAACGGTTCAGCCCGCCATGGACGAGCAGCTACGTACAAGCGCTTACGAGCACGTAACCCTCGCTGTTACATTTCCATGGCAACAGCGAGCTCCGCCAATCAGAGAGGTCGCTGTTACACTTAGGATTGTGGGTAGTGTAGTACTTCCCGATGACATCGCGAATAAAACATGTATTTCTTAAAACCAGGTTGATATCATACGGACTTGTAGCTTCTACAGGAGCATATACCATCGTTTCACAATCTCGTAGCTCGTGGTTACATTTATCTTGGATGTTTATGATATTATAGCTGATAATCAAATCCTCGATTCGAAAAATGAATGGCAGCGTGGGCGCCATATTGGACAGGGCAAGACTGTATACCTATACAAGTGAACGGGTAACCTATGCAAGTGAATGGGTAAACCTATACAAGTTAACGGGTAAACCTATACAAGTGAATGGGTAAACCTATACAAGTGAACGGGTAAACCTTTACAAGTGAACAGGTAAACCTATACAAGTGAATGGGGAGCTGCCGCTGGTCTGGATAAACAGCACTAGAACGTCTACATTTCTCAACCGGTTTCAACCAGTCCTTATTGTATTAAAGGTTTTGCATAGTCTTAACAGTGACCAGTACTAATAGGCTACACATTTGCAACTGTAACATACATGTCCTGACAACAGAATATAGCAACCAAATCAGGATGAAATTAGCTTTTCTCCAAATTAAATTGTATTTATTAATCATTTTTGCATGAAAATGAATAACTCTCATAAGTAATATAATAATATACCTGTCACAAACACAAAGTACAGCAACTGCAAGAGTTTTGGTTATATAAATATTTTGGTTATTTTATTGTTGTTGTTTTTTGTATCCATACTGCTGGTTGATCCATACTTGATTTTGATCATGTATACAGTACATTGTATATGTTGGGATTAGCATTCTTTGTATTTGCACTCTTCCCACTTTGTATTGCTGCACAGTAGTTTTCCTCAGGATAAAAAGGTTAACCTTTGTTGTATACATTTTGACCTGATGATGGCGCCAGAGAAAAAGTCAGGGGATCGCCAAAGTTGTCTCAATTCATTCTTGAATGACCACCCAGGTTTTTGACTTTTGCTTGTGCCTGAATACATCTTGGTCTAGATAGGATACATATTAGAATATAGGGACCTTTCAAAACCATAGTATTTGAAATTTGCGTTACAGAAATAAACCAAATAATTAAATTAATAAATAAACGACTCAATAAATAAATGTCATTAAATGCAGCAAAAATAAAATAAAAAATAAATGTAGTCATTAATTAATTGATAAAAATGTGACATAAATTGATATTTCTGTTTTAATTTGCTTTTTTATCTATTTATCTTTGTATTAAGTCCCTCATTAATTTACTATTCTGTTTAATTTTCCCTTTTATTTATTGATGTATTTTTTATTAATTTTTAAATGTATCTATTTATTTTTTAGTGGGTATTTATTTATGCATTTTTTTATGTATTTATTTATGCACGATTTTCTGTTTACATTTCACCCCTTATTTATTTCCCCAAACTTATTTATTTATGTATTCTTTTCTAATACATTTCTTTACACATTTCTTTCTACATGTCTTTATGCATTTCTGCCTCATTATGCAAATGAGGGGACACTCAACTGTCACTCAACATGTGTCATGGGGTCAGAGGTCATTGATGGACTATATGTTTGCCAGCTAGCTGCACTCCAGTCTTCATTCCTTGCTCCGTACAGCGGGTCGACCTTAATTAATGGCTACATTTAACTTTAATATTATATTTGCTACATTCAATGACATATTTATTTATTGAGTAATTTATTTATTCATTCATTTATTTTTGAATTTTTTATATGAATATGGATAATTTTGCACCAAGGTGCAACATAGTATCTAAATTTCTACCAGAATATGGTCAAAAATAATTTACTAGGGGGGAAAGAAAATGCTTGAATAACACAGGAAGCTGTTTCCAAAGGAAAAGAAGCTACAACAATAAAAGCACCTTCCCTCTCTAAACCCTATCTTTGTCTTGTTTCCCTCTCTGCTCCGGCCTTGTCAGGACTGAACCACATTGTCCTCCTCGAGCTTCCATCAATTAAAGGAGGAATGCACTTCAAAGGGGTCAAACATGAAGCCACTTTACACTGACTGGGTTGAATAAGGTTGAGTTTGTGACTTTAGAGTATGGGGCAGGTTTAATATGAAGATAAAAGAGCTTGAGAGAAAGTAAACATGTAAGGTTTTAAATCCACTAGGAGCAAAGGGGAATATTGTATTGTAGCTTTGACATTTCTAATTCAGTACTGGCCGACTCTTGACCTAGTTTATATTTGGGGAGTTTGTCTTCTTACAGAGCCTGGGCTGGGTCAGGAACTGCTGCTGCCGTGGCCTTTAAATCCCACTGAGACAGCCATATGCAACAGGCTATAAATACCCTAATCTTGACATGGCTTGACTTGATATATTTGAAATGGCACACTCAAAAGTTTCTGTCGTTATTTTGACAATATGAGCTCTTTATGCTTTGTGTCATAAGGTCATCCTCGCTGGGAACCCCTTTATTCCATGATCATGTTTTCCCTCTCCGGATCAGACTCGTCTATTATAAGAGAGCGTGGTTTATAGATACCAAATGTTTCCTCCAGTACTTCGCCCTCTTTGCAGCCTCTGAAGCCCCGGGCTCTGCTAGGCACACTTTGAGGATAGGATGGTGACACAGCGTAACCAAGAACAGGTTTGAAGCTAACCTTGCAGCTGGATATGTAATAAATGCATAGGCAAAATAATAATAAATTTTAACACAGGACTCATGGGCTGTAAAGAGTAGTGCTATTTTAAATATGTCACCCATGTTTTAGACAAACTCAATAGGTGAAGTAAAGAGCACTGAATTCATATCAGGCTCTAGATACTATATTCTTGATTACTGGTTCCCAAGCAAGGGGTCCCGACCCCCACTAGGGGCCGCCAAAGCTTCACAGGGGGTCGCGAGGCCTTCTTGATTTTAAGGGGTGTAAGACAACTTTTCTAAAATATACAGTTGGCCTATATCTCAGCATTTCATTGTGAAGAAAACTAAATGAAATTGTTATTTTTAAAGTTTGGATTATTATTTAAGAGGATAAGTTTCACGGTGAAGACCTGAACACAGAGCCACCCCTCTCTGCTAAACAACCATCCTGCATTAGATAAGTACACAGTTAAAACAATCAAAGAGCTAATGGAACAATGACCAAGCATCAGGGAGAAGAAAGAAGCCTATTAAGTTTGTGTGATTGTTAACAATGAACCCCCCCCCCGACATAATACAGACAAAGAATTGTATTAAAAGTTCTTAAAATAACAGGAAAACTCATCTCCATTGCAATAGGAAATACACAGGAAATAATCTGCTCAAAATTCATCCAAATGGCAGTATTACATTCACTATTTGGGTTAATTGTACAGTTTATTAGTTGTTCTGTACCGTTATTGTTATGCATTGAATATAATATGAAATAGTCAGGGGTTGTTAATTTACTCAGTGATGGAAAAAGGGGAACCACTGTCCTAGATCTCCCTCCATAGCACTCGTACTCTCAGCCGCCATGACACTAAGTCCTGATCAGGATGGCGGTCATAAATCTGCCAACACAGACCGTCTCACGAGGCACAAGGCAAACAAAGGACCTTCGTTTTCTGCTGCTGATGCTTTTCCTTCCTCTCCTCCAGCCTGTCATTGTGGCGGCGTGTCCTTCCTGGTGTGGACGGGGTCAGACGGTGTTCCTTATGTTCCCGGATCAGGGCTCTTCCTCGAGTTCCTCAGGGTGGCTCTTCGGGGAGGGGGACCGTGACTCCTGACGAAGCCCAGACTCCCTCGTGGGCCCAGATAACTCGAAGGGAAAGGAGGGAATTGAGCTTCCTTTGATAGCTGTGAAAAAAAGTGCAAAAAGTGCTTGAAAGCAGCCCTACGCCTGCTCTGTTGTTCCCGCTTGAAGCAGTTCCCTGTTATATCTGGTAGCATCAACAACTTTAGGAAAACAAGGTACCCACATTTCTACAACAACCTTTGAATGAGCTTCAATGCTCATCTCTTTCATGACTTTACATGACTGTATGGTATAACTATTAAACATCTATTTTAAGTGAGTGTCAAGGCGCTTTAAACAATACTGTCCATCCCAGGGAGAGCGGACACGCTTTGGACTCGTGCTATCTACCAACAACATTCAGACAGCTAACACTAGCATCAACTGAACATAAGCATTCCAACAATATCTTTTTGTATGTGGCAGAACTAAAAACAGTATGGAAGAAGAAAAATAAAAAAAGAGCCAAAAAATACTACTTACTTATATATCTGTGAATAAAACGTGAGGAACAGTCAGAAGGTCTCCCACATTGAGGTTGAAAGTGAAGAGGGTGGGCTGAGTACGAGCGCATGGTGAACATGGTGAATGGCATAGTTGCTTTCTAACTTACTAAAAAGTCTCTGACTCTCTGCCGTCCCGACCAACCCCGCTCTCCCCCTACACTAACTCTCTGGGCATCATCTCAACCATCATCAAGTGTGGGAAAGAATAACTAAAAATGTCTATTCACTGTGGATGTTGGAAAATGATTTGAAGACTCTGACAGAGCAAAATATTTAGCTTGCTTTAAGACGATTAACTGTGCTGTTACCAGGTGGGAGACTTGAGTGGAGAGGTCTTTTATTCCCACAAACTCCTTCAGTGCTGGCTCATTCAGAGGTTAAAGAAAGGGAGAGGGCACTTGTGGAGGAGTTGGAGCTTTGAGGGGGAAACAGAGGGGGCAGGTCAACCTCTAATCTCACTATGAACAGAGGGCACTGCCACCACACACTGACCCCCACCCCCCCTCTGGTCACCCTGCTGGATGGCCTCTTAAAGAATCCAACCAGGGCTAAAGCACATTCCTGTGAAGTTAACAATGAGAGAAGATGAGGAGGAGATCAGAGCCTTGATTGGTAGGAGAGATTAGATATAAACTCACCACGCTGGCTGACCTGCAACGAATCCTGGTTGAGGAATGGAACGCCATCCCACAGCAACGTGTGACCAGGTTGGTGACCAGCATGAGGAGGAGGTGCCAGGCTGTTGTGGCTGCGTATGGATCTTCCACCGCTACTGAGGCTCCTGACGGTGGATTAAATGAATAAAGTGTAAAATTGCCAATATGTCTTGTTTGTTCCTTGTTACTGATAGAGAGTTCAATCATCCAATCCACCAAACAACTCAAAACAAGAGTCAACACCAACAGGAGAATACACTGTTTAGCATTGGCAGAGCATTTTGGCAAATTTCACTTGGGCGCTACCCACATAATCAGCTGTGCTGCTGATCCCACAAATGCATGATCCTTACAAGTTGGACATCATTGTGAAGGTAAATAAACAGGCTTTCCAACGATGTAAAATACAATGACCATTAGCATTGTAACAACAGAGAAATAATCCACCAAACACAAATTTCCAAACTTTTTTCTGAGTTTATAACAATGAATGCCATGTGTTAAATAGAACAGACAGGAGTGTGCAGACAGTGTAGTTACATGCTTGTATTTGAATTGTTGTACCTCATAACACCACCAGGAGGGGCTCACTGCTTTGGTCTGGTTTCCCCTTAACTGTGGATGTCTTCTGGAAAGAGTAGAACACAACACACACAAACACACACAAATCACTGAATTAGAGTAAATAAAGCTTCCACCACTGAGGTAATAGGAATTACAAGAGAGAAAAAAGTAGACACAATACTTGGGCTACCAAAAATACTGAATCATGTACAGTGGTCACTTAAAAAAACATTTCAGCTACCCTCCCATCTGTTTTTATGTCTTTCTCATTGTTAGTTTTCCCTCCAACATGCATCAGATCCTGTTGTATTTACAGTTTTATGTGATGCGTTTAAGTGCAACAGTTCACTGATGTGCAATAAAGAAGTAAGACCAGTAAGACCAGTAAGACCAGTAAGACCAGTAAGACCAGGGGGCTCATAGGCAACAATATGATTAGTGAATGTAAGATAAGACCTAAATGTTAGAACTGTCAGTCGCTGAGTTTTAATCTTTCTTTCACTTTATAGCTGTTCTCATCAACATTTTTATAACAACAACGGATCAAATGACCAGTGGTGGAAAGTATCTAACATTTACTCAAGTACTGTGCTCAGTGCAATTTTGAAGTACTTGTAATTAACTTGAGTATTTCCATTTTAGGGAAATGTGAAGGAAAATATTGTACTTCTACTCAGTTACTAGTTGCTTATCGATAAGTCTAGTTGGAGCCCAGGGCTTTCACCACATCACATTTTCACTACATAATTATCGTGGCCAAAAGAATTCACAATAATGATATTATTGCAATATCTATAGAAAGTTAAAAAAAATAAAAAATAATAATCCTATCAAATTCATCTTTAAAGTATTGTGCATTTTGTCTCTTTTTTTGGCAAAGGACTTACACTCAAAATACGAGTAGCGAGGTTGAGAGAGAGTCTGTAACTATAACTGTATATATTTTATTATTTACACAATATTATCATGTGTATTATTAACATGATATCAATATTTAATTTTTTAAATATCAGTTATTGTCAATACCGAAAGCACAGAACACACAAATCACTGAATTAGAGTAACTACAAAAGCTTCCACCACTGAGGTAATAGGAATTACAAGATAGACACTATACTTGGGCTACCAAAAATACTAAATCATGTACTTGGAAGTATTTCTTTTTTCTTTCTTAATTTTCTAATAAAATGAGGCTGTGGTCTAAAAATCTATTTTTCTGTCAGCACCCCTCCCCTCAGTTAAAACTAGCCCCAACTCGTCTAGGTACAGTGTGAATTGCTGTTAACGCTTTGATGCATCAGTAACAATCTAATATCATATATTCATCTGTGGGCAAAGCCATCTCCAATATCTGCAGACTGCAGACGTAGATGTACATAATGGCGGGTTCACTCCGGGTGCTCCAGTTTCTCACACGTTTAGTGAATATATGGAACTGATTCACTAAATGAAGTAAAAAAAAAAAAAAAAAAAAGAAATCTCTTAAATGTGGTATTCATCTTGAAGGAAAAAAAAATTCTTTTTCCTTCAAGATGAATGCAATAAAGAGCTCCAGTCCTGCCTATCATCCTTGTTACCATATCCACTGGCCTTGGCCATTCATCTTAAAGGGACAGAGAGCAGTGGAGCAGGCCATAGGGTGCCCTTCCAGCGGAGAAAACATGATAAGGTGCCCGCTAGGGTGCCCTTCCAGTGGAGAAAATGTGATGAAGTGTTGTCTAGGGTGCCCTTCCAGTGGAGAAAACGTGATGAAGTGTTGTCTAGGGTGCCCTTCTAGTGGAGAAAACATGATGAAGTGTTGTCTAGGGTGCCCTTCCAGTGGAGAAAATGTGATGAAGTGCCATAGGGTGCCCTTCCAGCGGAGAAACATGATAAGGTGCCCGCTAGGGTGCCCTTCCAGTGGAGAAAATGTGATGAAGTGTTGTCTAGGGTGCCCTTCCAGTGGAGAAAACGTGATGAAGTGTTGTCTAGGGTGCCCTTCCAGTGGAGAAAACGTGATGAAGTGTTGCCTAGGGTGCCCTTCTAGTGGAGAAACATGATAAGCTGCCCGCTAGGGTGCCCTTCCAGTAGAGAAAACGTGATGAAGTGTTGTCTAGGGTGCCCTTCCAGTGGGGGGGGGGGGGGGGGGGCCAGAAGGAGAGAGAAATGGATGAAGTGTTGTCTAGGGTGACCTTCCGTAGAGAAAATGTGATGAAGTGTTGTCTAGGGTGCCCTTCCAGTTGAGAAAATGTGAAGTGCCATAGGGTGGCCTTCCAGTGAAGAAAATGTGATGAAGTGTTGTCTAGGTGGCCTTCCAGTTGAGAAAAGTGATGAACTGCCATAGGGTGCCCTTAATGAAGAAAACATGAAAGTGACCTATAAGGTGCCATTCTAGTGGAGAGGGTGTGATGAAGTGTCCTCTAGGGTGGCCTGAAGGTTGATAAAACACAATACAGTGCCAGATAGGCTGCCTACATGCTTGAAATCTTTCTGCACGCTGGTGCCCTTTTTGTTTTTTTTTGCCCCTGCCCCTCAGACAGCCTGAGTCCGCCACTGGGTGTGTTCTGTCAGTTTTGTTATATCTCACATAGAGTGGACTGCAGAGAAACCTTTATAGACGGTGGCCCAGGAGAGTCCATCAAACAGGCCAAGACACGGCTCAGAGAGGAAGGAAGAGTCCATTTGACACAGATAACCTGGAACACCTGCTCTCAGATCTGTACTACTGTACTACCAGCGTGGAAAGTCATTCATAAATGTTCATATGAGTGAAATGTGTTTTATGCTGACTACCAAATAAATGTCTGAATGTTCCACAGCAAAATAAGGACCACAGATATCCAGCATGCAACAGGACAAACACAGAGCAACAAAGGGCCAACTGGAGCTCTACTTAAAGACAAAGTGAGAGAATACGTCTCTACAGTACAATGCCTGCCGTCATCCAACAAACATGCGTCCCTATTGTGTGAGGAGCCCCTGCAGTCCACTATGTAAACATCCCCTCTGTACCCCATCAGGACTACATTCTATATTCAGACCCTGAGAAGGACGTGATTTCATATCCAACATCCGCCGCAGCCTTCCTCTCTCAGGTGGTGAACGTTCCTCGCAGCCAACCTCCAAAACCAAGGGGGGGAGGGGGTGGGGGGGGGGGAGAGCGGGCAGGGTTGAGTGCAAAGAGGCGCTATATGTGGACTTTGACAATGTAGGGGAGAGCGGGGTCGGTTGGGACCATTCACCATGCGCTCGTACTCAGCCACACCCTCTTCACTTTCAACCTCAGAGTGGAGACCTTCTGACTGGTCCTCACATTTTATTCACAGTTTTGAAATATAAACGTCTGTCACCTAGTGACTGAGTGATGAAGTTACACCATTGGTCGGCCGAGTGTAGTTTCCTCATTGGTCGTTGCTCTTCAAAATGAAAAGGTGGGAACAGTCCTTCATGCAAATGATTCCGTCCAGCATGATGCGTCCGGCTCACTAAACTAGGACCAAACTGTCAAACTAGGCGATCTAGTTCTAAAATGAAAGGAGACTCAGCAGTGGCATCGTCGCCTATTTCTCTCTTTAAATGTTTTCATAGGTAGATTTTGGTGGATTGTTTAGACGGAATAAGTTAAGAAGAAGAAGGTTCACGAGCAGGCCGCCATGTTATTTCCTGTTTGAAACGGCGAGCAGAAAACCAAGGACCAATCAGGTGCACATAGAACGTCAATTGTTCGTTCCATGTCAACATCAGCGCCCAGCAGCAGAGCTATGCTTCTGCCATTTTGGACTGAAGCGACTACCGGACACCAGTAAATCATCCGCCTAAAAAGTGCCATAGAAAAGTAGAACTCAATTATTTCTATTCTATTGTCCTATTCTACCGAAATGGCCTGTGTTGAACAATAAAACATTTTAGATATAATAATCGTTTTCAGTCCAAATGGCGGCGGAAGCTGTAAAAAAACCACAATTTCCTCTCTTTGCTTTTATACTCTTTGACGGGTATTCAATACATCACCGCTTGACCGGCCAGTTGAGTGGAGCAGCGCGTCCAATAGTGTCCTCGCCGGACCTGGTGGACATGTACCGCTGGATTTAACATTATAGACATGACCACTGACTATTAGTGGAACAATTTAGCCACAAATTCACAGACTGACTAAACACGGTGCAGCCGTATACTCGTTTTAACCGAGTCTTGTTGTTGGTAGCTAGCACAGGAGTCAAAAGTGTGTCGGCTCTCCCTAGGATGATTGGGACAGTATTGATTATATATACGTATAATAGGGATGGAACGGTTCAGGTAAAAAGTCAGAACCGTTCGGTTCTCTAGTCACGGTTCGGGGTGTGTATGAATTGTTCGGTTCATTTGAAATAAGTTATGAGGCCGATTGTGTATTTTTTTGTAGAAATCAAGGCCTATTGAAGGAGGCTGGGACACGGGCGGACAGGTAAGAGGTTTAACACATGCGCAGTGTAACTGAAGCTGCGGTCGTGCGTTGCTATTGGCTCAATTTCGGTGAGTGCAGATCAGATTTTACTGCGCATGTGTTGACGAAGCGTGACCCAGCCCCCTTCACGGATGAAGTGCGGCTGTCGGTCAGTTTAGGAAATGGCAAGTAGACACGATAAAGTCCAGTTAGAGGATCCACCAGCATCGTTTGGCTTTGCTGTATGGGAGCATTACGGATTTAGTGTTACCATGAAAATGATGGAAAAAGTAGCGGCAACACTTCGGGTAGGAAAGACCAACTCCTCCCCGCAGCATTTAAACAGCCTCTACATGCAGACTCAGACTCAGACAGGGCAAAAAACATAACCACAGCATCGGGGAGGTTTATAGTGAAAGATATGCAGCCTTATGCAGTCGTGGAGGACGCTGGATTTCAGCATATGATTAACGTAACGTTACTTGAGCCGCGCTATTATATTCCCTCTTGCCGACACTTAAGTAACACAGTAATTCCAGCAGCACAATCCCTGTAATGTGTTTCATATTTATTAATTATTTTTAAACAACACAGTGGTACAGAAATCCAACCGTATTCCTCCAAATACTGCACTTTATGAGTGGAAAAACTAATCTTTCAATTAAGAGCTGATAATCAGGGAATTGAGACACACTGTATGTTATACTGGTGTTGTTGTTTTTAGTATAGTTCTGGTTGAGCTTATGCTTCAATTAATGTTGATGGCCTTAGTCTATAATACATCATATTTATATCAAAATAACAAAGCTGCATTTTTTGTCTGCACTAATTACTGTAGAAGACCTATTCTTTCAGTTAAGATTTGACAATGAAGAAGTGTTTATGTTCTTTATGTAAGCCATACTTGCATGTTGAAATCAGAACATGACCTCCGCACTGTAACATTAATGTACCGAACCCAAAACCGTGATATGAACCCAACCGTGAATTTTGTGAACTGTTCCACCCCTAATATATTATATATATATATACACACCTTGTGACAAATCAACAAAAGCAGACAAAAACAAGACAAAGGTATTTCCTAATTGAATCAGACCCACTGATTTGCCAAATTCCATATCTGAGTAATTCATGAAAATGTAATCATTTTACAAATGTTTTCTTCTTCTCAAAGGAATTATGAACTAGTGACATTGTAAATAAAATGTGTTTAGACTAAATTTAGACTACATTTTTTTTCTATTTAAATGATAGCCCAGAACAAAATGTCCCTCTGTACCGGGGAAAATCCCACAATTCTGGGAAAATGCACTCCTTAGACACCTGTCTCTGTTCAGGGATCAAATTATTTTCATTACTGTTCAAGTAGTCTGTGAATAATGGAAGGTTATTTGGTGTTGATACAAAAGTGTCCCAACTGACCCCGCTCTCCCCTACTTGAATGGTACCTCATTATTTTATTATTATTCACCTTTCTTTCCTCCAGATGAATTCTTTATATCCTGAAAACGTGTGTAACAGTCATGAGCGACAGCGTGTTATTACAGCGACATTCGTTTTTTGTTTCTACTGCATAGTTCCACTTTTACTTCAACTTAAAGCAGCTATAATCAATATTTTTATAACAATACATCAACTCAATGTGAAAACACTCGTAGTGATGTACCTAGAGAGAATTATAACCTGAATCTGTTGTAGCATGAATAATCTAAATGTCTCTTGGCGTTACCGTCACTTTACAAATATTGACCTTGAACTAGCCAACATAATATCCACTGTGGACCCGTCCCGTTGGCAAACACATCCAACTGCACTGATTACTATGGAAGTATGAAGTTGAGCCGAGGAACCTGCGGGGAGAAGCTGACGAAAGACAGACATGCTTGGCTGAGTGTCATAAAACCTTATGAGGGAGCTATAAGGTTCAAGCTGGGCCAAAGCCAAACATTAATCGTACTGTATTAAAACATAAAACTCACCCACTTGAGGGATGCACACACACTTTTGTACAGGATTAGTAACATTTATTTTGAAAAACCAAACATCCACTTTTCTCAGCACACAACACTACTGGGACATAATGTGTTTGTGGAAGAAAATTAATTACTCTTCTGCTTCCAGGTTGAGAAACTAAGCTCCAAAACAAGCCTCGAGATGGTGTGAGCTAATCAATCAGCGCTTTAGCTCAACGGTGGTATTATTTATTGTTTTAAAATGCCGGAAAACATGTATGAGGAAATGCATTACAAGCATATAGAACATGATTAATAGCTCATTTTATGGCTACATGGCAAAGAAATGTAAAAGAGCTTATAGATGTGTTTGATTTCTTTGAATGACTCTAGTCTGTGAGGCGCCGTGAGGTCACATGAGAACATTTTACAAACCAAACAAGACTGTTTCAAGGTGACAGCTGGGACAAAAAGCAAGAATAGGATCAGTGAAAGGACAGGGATAGACAAACACACCTGTGGGGACCTTCAAGGTAACTGGCCCTTTGTGAGTGAGTGTCCTTCAGGTCAAAAGCTAAATAAACACACTGACTGGGGTCTTCAAACACGGGTCTCGAGAGCAACTTGAGCATCTCTGCTGTTAAAAAAAAAAAGCCACAAGAAATAACTGATAATTCAATCAAAGGAAGGTAATCAGAATGTGTGATTATATAGTTACGAGTATAACTTATAACTACGACTGGATGAGACGCAGGAGGAGTGAACTATCTATCTGCCATCTGTGAATCCCTGCTGTGAGAGGGGCTTGGGAACAACCTGCCACAGACAGAGAAGTGAAGGATGAAACGAGGGGAAGCTAAAATAAATGAAAGGAGGAAGCAACAGCAGGTGGGGGTGACAAAACAAACGTAGGGCTTGTTTTACACCCACCCCCTCCACCGGCTGTCCTTCATCAGCAGAGTGACTATAGGGATGGCAACGCCAGTCACTTTGGTACTGACTGAAATATCTCAACAGCTACTGGATTATCATTACATTTTGTACAGACATTAACGGTCCCCACAGAAAGATTCCTACCGACTTTGGGGATCCCTTGATTTCTCCCCTAGCGTTACCACGAGGTTGACATTTGTGGTCTGGAGTGAAATATCTAAACAGCTATTGGATGGATTGAAGGCTGTTCTCATACACCGTTCGTAGTTATACCTACGAAAAAGTAATGCACTGTAATTCGTATATATATGCGACAAAATGATTTTTGTATTTAATCCATGTAGTCGTGAACCAGGAAGTACAAAGAGCAACAAACGCCGGGGTGAATGGGTGTGTCAAAAAAGACCAGACTTTAGCCCAAAAGACCGGTGGTCATACCCTGTGTGAAACCAGAGGTCAACATTGATGTATTGGTCACGTAACTTTTAAGTATTTTTAAGTTACGCCATTTGCAGAGCTATTTGAACCCAAACTACGATCTTTTCTTAAACCTAACTAACTAGCTTTTGTCACGTAACTTCCGTACTTAAAATCACAACTTCCTGTGTTATTTTAACCCAAACTATGATCTTTTCCTTGACCTAACTAACCAGTTTTTGTCACGTACTTATGTACTTATGTTACGCCACTTCCTGTGTTATTTTAACCCAAACTGCAATCTTTTCTTACACCTAACTAACTAGTTTTTGTCACGTAATTTCTGTATATAAGTTACACCACTTCCTTTGTTATTTTAACCCACACTACGATCTTTTCCTAAACCTAACTAACTAGTTTTTGTCACGTAACTTACGTGTATTAGTTACGCCACTTCCTGTTTTTTTAACCGAAACTATGATCTTTTCCTAACCTAACTAACTAGTTTTTGTCACATAACTTATGTACTTAAGTTACGCCACTTCCTGTGTTATTTTAACCCAAACTGCATTCTTTTCTTAAACCTGACTAAGTAGTTATGTTGCATTAACCTAACCTAACTTTTTTTTTGAAAAAGCCTGGAGCGGAAATTGACACGTGCGTCAGGAAAACGCACGAAAAATGAGAAATAACATTTTATGAGAAATCATTCGAGCCGAGAATACGTTGATGGATTGTCATGAAACACATTTATGTTCCTGGTTGGAAGAATTGTTAATTACAATTAAATGTACTTGAATCAAAATAAAAGTATTCACTATGCAAAATGGTCCAATATATGGTAAGATTATTACTACTGATGATTTTTATGTTGTAGCTAGTTGAGGTGGAGCTGTTGGGTTTGGGCGATATGGATAAAACCATTTATTTTCAATATGAGGACATTTTCCAATAATCAAATTGATGTTCAAAGCAATAAACTGCTGCTTTACATTAGACCAAATGTGTAAAAAAAAAAACTTATCTTAATGCCTTTTTATGTCTTATGTAGAAGACTTTCAAACAAATGTAAATGGGTGAAAAATACAATATTTATCTCTGAATCGTGGTAAAATAGAAGAATAAAGTTGCATAAAATGGAAAGCACAGTACTTGTACAGTAAATTGTAGTTAGTTACTTTCCAACATTATAATATTTTTTTACATTTATTCCTGTCATGACTTATTGTAAATTTATTAATAATTATTGTCAGAATTTAGCCTTTATTTTATCTCACCTGCTTGCAACTAATTGACAATTAACTTAATTATGTACATGTACATTTTAGTATATGGTCAATAAATAATTGATTAATGCTGCATAGATCAGCAATAATGATTTTATAAGAACTTCTTTTGGGTTGCCAGGTTGTGACTGCTCTATCCTCCTCCAGCATAACTTCTTTTGTCTTAAAAAAATAAGACAAAATAAAGAAATATTTCATCAAGTACCAGAACAGATAGTACTCTCAGCACACACACACAGCACATCAGTCTCCCACTAAAAGCTGTGAAGTGACACATAGACGGTATAAAGACTCAGCTGTGAGATAAGAGTTCATTACTTCAAGGTTTCTGACGAAGACGGAGAGCGAGGCGGATCGCTAAAGCCATCTGCAGCTCTTGGAATCCTTTCATTTACTCTCCCTCCTTTGGTCTTTGACCCCCCCCTCCCCCATGTAGATAATAAACGGTGTTACAGAGACAAGGAGTCACAAACACTGATTGAACTGTGAAGGTGACTCGGTGCAGACAGCCGATGGACCGAGACGCTGATAAGAGCTGCTCGGGAGGCTGGTGATTGTGTGTGTGTCTGGATGTTTGTGCTCCTGCTTAAACTCACTGCTATTATTAACTGCCACCCACACCACGTACTCACCAACACCAACAAAACGAGAAATTCTGCACACATACAGATACTGATACTATTGATGCATCAGCATGAAAGGGATAGTTTGGCTGTTTCTCAGTGGGGTTGTATGAGGTACGTATCCATAGTCAGTGTATTACCTACAGACAGTAGATGACGGTCAGCACGCCTCCAGTTTGGAGAAACAGACAGGAGTACCAACATGGGAGCAAAGCAATGCACTGCTTTGGGCGGGGCAGCAGCAGAACCTATTTCATCGCCCTAAAAGAAAGACTCAACTAAAAAAAAACAATATTCATTTAAGTGTATACACTATATTTAGAATATTTTCAGATGGGGAATTGAACTCAAAGTGAAACTTATCTATACTTTTTTCTTGAACTGAGAGAGAGCGTAGATACCGTAAGTTTCACATTCAGTTCAGTTCCCCTCCGAAAAGGGCTGTCTGACAGCAAGGTAAAGTGGTGAAAATATTCTAAAGATAGTGTACACTTAAACGGATATAGGTGTTTTTAGGTGAGCTTTTCTTTTAGGTAGCTAAAATACGTCCACAGCAGTACATTGTTTTGCTCCCGTGTCGGTACTCTGTTTCTCCAAGCTGGGGGCGTGCCGAGTGTCATCTGCTGTTAATACCAACCCGCCCGGCCTCACAGGAAGGCGTAGAAATAGCACGACATTACACACACCCACAACATTCCATATGAGGACGCATTTTAGGCTTTTCACGTGTTATTTGTACGCCACACAACAACACTACGGCAACGTCCGCAGTTAAGTTTAGGCAACAAAATCACCAACTTAGGTTTAGGAAAAACATCATGGTTGGGTTTGAAATAGGAATGTGAACTAAGTAAAATACGTACGGAAACAACGTAACGTAAGTAAGGAAAACACGTGACAAACGTCACAAACGTAACTTACAGAACAAACACCAGTCTCGAACACGGCCTCTTGGTTAAAATTTGTGTGTTTGTTGGACTTAACAGCGACACCTGTGGCCGTTAAGTCAACGGAAGTCAGCGTCCTGTTGCTCGCGCTTGTGCTCGCTCTACATAGACATGAACGAGCATCGCTCAAAACAGTGAGGCGACACACGTCAGCTAAAAGCACAATATCACTCTATATTTCAGCTGCTTGGCAGTAATGTTAGCTGACCAGACGAAGGTCTCTCCATGAATCAGTGCTGATACTAGTGTTGGCTTTTCCTGCTTCAGCCTCCCAACCGCGGCCGGAAGGAACAGGGGAGACACCGGAGTTTTGGTCGGAGACGATAACGTTTCTCTCTGTGGAGCCCCGTCACTTCACAAGACACAGGAAACCTCTGTTGGTCTGGAGGAGCTGCAGCAGTTATTTCTGCACAAACGTCCACTGTACATTCACTACATATTCTCAGAGCTACTAACTCTTCTGCAGTGTGGAGTGTGCGCGCATGCACGTGACAGCAAGAGACCGAGAACAAGCGCGGTGTGTGAGGGAAGGCAGGCAGAGGAGCAGAGTACAGCAGAGACTCCTCCGACCGCGGCCAACACTGTTTAACAGACGGGCTTCACTAGATACAACCAAGAGGTTTTGGTGCTTCCGTGTAGTTTGTGTTGGTCTCGTCTGAACAGTGTAGACACACGCGAGCGCGCATGGGACATCGACCCGCAATGATTTATACATGTAAGAAGTTACAAACAGTCCCTTGAACATGCTGACGTGCTAACGGGCTAACTAAGGTATTAAGGGGACTCACTGGCTGGGATGGAAAGCAACAGAAACATTAGATTTGTACGCATCAGGTGGACAGGGTTGTGGTTTAGTTTAATGGCGACAGCTGAGCAGCAACTCTGTGACGGCGACATCCAAAAACACGCCCCCCCCACCCCAGTAGCCTCCGATGGCGCCTTTTCATATGAGAGCCGGTTCATTTTTCAAGCTGATAACTCCCTGAGCACAGACTGACAGGCTCTCTGGGAAGACGGATGGGCCTGCGGAGTCTCGTTAAAAGGGGGGGGACCTCACCACGCTCCTTTGGCCAGGGGCAGGCGGGGGAGTTGCTCTGGGGAGGTCATCGTCTCACACATTAGCGGCCTTTAAATCTTAGCACCAGTCACCGAGCGCAACACGCATCCACATCAGCCGGAGGGGGAACCTGAACTCATATTAATGTAGAACTGAGAGGGGTTCGCTGTACGGCATGTCAGCACTTCATTACGTTTTCCATTGAGGGTTTTGCTGTTTGGGAGACGTGTATTTCAGTGTATACATTACATGGTGCAGATGGTGCCAATGACAGAGACCCAAGAGGATGATTAAGAGGTGGCGAGACAGGAACACGAAGATCTGCATCCGCGGAGCAGGAAGCTCATTCATCGGGGCACGTTTTGTGTCCTTGAACGCAACCTATTCCAGTGTGGTCCAGGAAGAAGAACTGAATTTGTTTTTTTTTAGTTATTTTCAAAAATAAACTGGCAGCAGGGTTGACCAGCATGACCATGTAACTCCTGTGGTGAAGTATAGACTAGTGTCATCTCTCTTTCACTACACATACACAACCCTATGTTCCCCCTGCCGAAATCACAACACACGTTACACAGCTTCTCTGTTAGTAGAGCAGCTACAGATCACCAGGCCATGTTACTGCCCAAACAAGCTTCTCTGCCCTCCTACATGGTAGACTTGTAGTTCCATTACTGCTGGTTCTGTACCGCTTTAATCCCCGTCTCAGTCCACCCTTCCCTCCTGTTCGTCTCCTCATCTATCAGCCCGACTCCACTCATATATTATTGCAGCATTAACGCAGGGAAGCACCCGTCAACCGGAAGATCTGCTGCTGGAGATTGAGCCAGTAACTAAATGGGGCTTCCTGTCTCCCCCCCCCCCCCCCCCCCCCCTCCTTATTCCCTGTCTAATGTTGCCATTACATCAACATGAAAAGCTTGGCTATAGCCTTGCTAAATGATTTCTACCAATTTGAACTAAAAGTGTGTGCTTATATAACCTACATTGAAAACAATCATGCCGTTCATGATGCAGCAAATGTATTATACAGTCAACCGACTGTACCTGTACAGCGGCTGGGATGGAAGAATATCTCCCGTTATGGGAACAGTTCAGGTTTCCATATTTTACAGAAAGAAGTAATTTGCATGTTGAAACATTTGTCACATTCAAATGAATCGTGACAAAATCAACAGGCGAGGGGGAAAGTACAGACCCGACCCGAGACACCCTCCTTGCTGCCATCGCCCGCCACAGTACCTGCAGCAGAATGCCATATGAATCAGAGGTCGTAGGTCACAGCAGGTTTGCATTGAATCAAGCGCAAAATACACCCCGACACATGTTACAGATGTATCCTCCACTTCTCACCACCAATACATCTACATTTACGTCAAGGGATCGAGGAGAAATTTAAGTTTGGGCCAAACGGGGCGGATAATCACAACCAGGCTGGTTCTGGCTGAGCAACGGCTCATACGATGAGGATCAAAGAAGGGCAACGATTGGAAGATGTTGCTCGCTGGATGTTAAACGGCGGGGTTAACCTAACTGATGTGCACGGATAAAAGGTTGGAGCAGCAAGCTTTGGTCAGGGTGGGGCAGAGCGGGCGAGCAAGCCTGCAGGATTGAGATAAATTCAGAGGGGAGTCGAGAGGAAGTGCTCTCACATCACTTCCTCTCTTTGTTTTAGCCGCTATTTTCAAGGCTTGGAATGTAGTTCCTGTCAAGAGGTGAAGGAATTCAAAACAAGTTCATTAACCTCTGCGTAGGGCAGCGCCGAGGTGGGAACGGACTCTGGGTGTGTGTGTGAATGAGCATCACGAGAATGCACGTTTCCACAATCTCTCTGTGGCATTTGATTTTCTGTAATAATTCTAAATCACATGCAACTGGTTTCTTAACATAACATGTGTATGTTGCATGTCCTGTATGTGTCCCAGGGTCTGTGGGAGAATGAGAACACTGGAGCACCACACCCTCCTCACATCCTGTGGCAGGCCTGTCCTTGTGCAGTCCCAGCACACTGACATAAACACTGATCCTTAAAAGGAAGTCTGTGTTGTGCAGTGCAATAAACTACTATCAACGACATATGTAACATGTAGGAGTCACAGAACTTTATTCCCCTTAAACTTCAACCTAACCATGGCTCTACATGTATGTTTCCACAGCTCCAAACTGCTGCCACTTCCATTGTGTTGTGCTGGTGAAGACAGGATGTCAGTCATGCACCAACAGTATATCTGCAGGCTTTTATTAGTAAGTGGGTACATGTCTCTAGGGACATCTCAACGATGCCCAGTTTTCTGACCACAGTCATCCGGAAATCACCATTTTTCTCCAGAGAAGTCCTCAGTCCCACTAATGACTGTCTAGGAAGCTGCAGTCAGCAGTAGAGGGATTTGAAGTGGAATACAGCAGACTTTTTACAAATCCAGTCTGACGACCTCTCACAAATGTGCGCATGAATTCCCTCCTCCCTCCCTCTCTGTGTGTGTTACCCCGGTAATACAAAGAGATGTGTACTTGCAACCCCTCATCACTAAGTTCAATCTCAAAGTGATTCTCAGTTTTGAATAATTTTTACAGCCTTGAAGATGGGACTGTCCAGCACTTCACAAGAAACAAGACTCAGTCAAAACCGAGTATATGTCCCGACCGTATACGGTCAGTCTGTGAATTTGTGGCTAAATTGTTACACAAATAGTCAGTGGTCATGTCTATAATGTTTTGTGAACAGTTTTTTCCACTTTCTTAATGTTTGATTGAAAGACAACTTATAATGAAGCAAATGACATTCAGTGGTAACATTTACTAGTCAGTATATTATACATTTTATACAAGGTGAGAAGGTATTAGCATGACATACAGTATGCAAGGTTAACAGTATTTCAGTTTTTTATTTAAGCATGTGTATCAAAAGCATTCATCATATAAGGGGTGTGTAGCAATATATACATACTTCGCGAAAGTTTATGTCATCACTGACGTTGTTGCTGCCGTATTTATTCCTAGATGGAGTGTTAATGGAGCAGCTACAATGTTAGCATAGCCTGGCACTGATCGATCCGAACTCCATTCAGAAAACAAGCATTTTAAAAGTTGTTTGCTTGTTTTGTTGCGGACAGACTTCACAAAACATAAATTCGGTCTTTTTACAAATCGACATCATAATGTCGTTATTTTGGCATCATTTTGATCCGTTTATTGATATTAAATCACAACACAGTCTGTTTTATTTTGGGTTCATACGGCAGTAGAGACGTGTGGCTTGCTAGATACAGATACAGTATGTGAATACAGCTCGCAGCCGGGTGACGTTATGAACCCAGACACAACAGGGTTTGGTTTTCTGACAAATCTGGGACTTCACCAACATGTACAAAGCAGCAACAGTGGTTATTTCTGGAGGAAAGCGAGGCGAAGATTTCCTCCGCGCTTGGTGTGAATGCACGGTAACACAATACAAAGCACAACATAACGTAACTTAAACGAACATAAACAACAGCACATGCACAACAACAGCACGATGTAATGATACATTGAACCACTGACACGCTCCCCAGAAAACATAAACACAGAACTGTTCTCCGCCTTTTCAATTTGAAAGAGCAACGGCCAATGAGGAAACTCCAACAGTCGGCTGACCAATCCTGTAACTTCATAACTCACTCAGTCAGTCAGTGACAGACTTTTGCGTTTGTAGGGCTGGTCCTTTGCGGTCCAGCCAAAAAGCAGTGCAGAGACAAGTCTGATTTAGCTTCATATTCTCCATGTATATATATCCGTCTTAGGACCCCCTGGTTGGGTACCACTGGTATAAATGAACACCTTTCCATGTAAATGAATGATTAAAGGAAGAGTTTAACATCTTGGGACCAGTATTCACTCTTTTACCCAGAGTTAGAAACCAGGAATCGATTTGGGTTTGATGACCTTGATAAAGGCCTCAAGCTGAAAAGTGTTCTAAATAGTGTAATATACAGTAAACATATACCAATAAAGGTATATGTAATAGTGGTATATACAGTAAACATATACCAATAAAGGTATATGTAATATTGGTCTAACAATAAAGTTGTTCTGCATACTTAAAGTGTTGCTGGAGTTTTACCTTGTCAGACTTTTTGTCTTCTCAATGTACCGTCTGTTCTGTCAGTCTTTCACCCGGTGTCGTCATCCTGGACAAAATGTCCTCTGAGCTGTCCTCTCATCTAACTCCCAGCAAGAAAGCGAATAAGCATATTTCCCCAAAAGTCAAACTGCTCCCTCAAGAGACAAAATGACACAGTGAAGAATAAACACAGGTATGTTGTGATCATAGACTATATATAAGAAGTGGACGTAGTCACCGTGACGTCACACGTTGGTTTGTGGACTGCCGTATCGAAGCCTCGAGTTCGGCATTTTGGTTGTCGTCATCTTGTTTTTTTGCAACCAGAAGTGACACGAGAGGGTGGAGCTAAGTACAACCAAACGCTGAATAAGATATTTTTAAGCGACCAAATTGTTACAATTAACTTTCATGAAGTGAAAACACACTGTGAAAGGGTTAAAGTTGTATGAAGAAAACACGGACGACACCAAAATCGGACAATGCTGTGGTAGCGACCTGTCAATCACAAGGTAGCCCCGCCCTAAAGAATCCCCTGCTTTATGGTCTATCTGACTCTAAATGGGACCATAATTTACTAATTGAACATCATGCTGTATTAAAGAAGACTTGAAACTAGAGATTGAGACCATAAACTCATGTTTACAATGTTTACTGAGGTAATAAATCAAGAGAGAAGTAGGCTCATTTTCTCATAGACTTCTATAGAACCAGAGGAGTCGCCCCCTGCTGGCTGGTAGAGAGAATGCAGGTTTAAGGCTCTTCAGCATTGGCTTCACTTTGCAGACCCGAAGGTAGCAGGCTGGTTGTGAGCCACTATATGTGGCTGCTTTTGATTGAATGCATCGAGGATTTGTACTAAATTCTATTTATGACAGAGGAACCCACTAACTTAACCTAACTATAGTTTTGCTGATAGCTTGTTTATTTTGTCTTCACTTGTTTCATCACCCTCCCTTGCTGTTCTTACTTCTCCTCCATCTATACTGTTGATCAGTCTGTTGATGGGGCAATGCCACTCCCACTTTGTGGCCACATTAGGCCCCACTGCTAATGTCTTTGACATAGTTATGAGAGCGCCTTGCCTCATAAAGCCTGTGTGCAGCAGCGTGCGGTAGCTGTAAACCCCGTCAGAGAGAGGCCCATTTGTCAGTCTTGTTTATTGAAACATGTTGCTGCCGTGCACGCCGGGCTCATCGAAGGTTGAGAGGTCATGATTTTGTAGTTTCATGCTCTGTCATTAGAATGATTGACACAGTTAGGGGGAGAAGCATGGGGGTAGATAGAAGATCTAGTATCTGATGGCCCCATGTGTTCCCCCTCACTTCTACAGGCACACTCATAGAAACGCTGAACAAACTGTCAGTTCTGATTTGCCTTGATTTGCTCTCCACAGCGACAGTTAATAATCACATTTACAGTAAATGGATGCCAAGGACAGAGAAGCTCTGGATGTGATGTAAACCCGGAGACAGACAGGAGATCAAATAGCTGTAATGTTGAGACCGCTGCACAAGGTTCCCGGGGTTCGGCTGTGGTTTGGCATAAATCTCCTCTGAGTCTTTGTCTGATAGACCATAACTGCTTCTGGGCCATCTGTGCTTAGTTAGTGAGCTAGATACCTTTTTAATGAACCCGTCATTAAGACTAGGAGAATGTAACAGCACTGGGCTGGTATTCCCTCTCTGTGGTCCACCGATGGCTCCTCTACATACAACAAGTCAAACAGTACTGTACTTCATTATAGAGCTGCACTGCACGGCAAGCTGTGCTAGTCCAAAATATCTATTTACCACATCAATGAGAATCGAGTTAGAACCTGACAGAAAGAGCAGTGTGGGGTCTCATTCTCATAAAGCTCTCATCATCACACGGAGTCATGCAGCTCCTCTGACAGCAGTTCACTCTGAACTTACACTCCTGCATGTTCCACTAAATGTCTC
This sequence comes from Sebastes umbrosus, assembly GCF_015220745.1. Classification (NCBI taxonomy): domain Eukaryota; kingdom Metazoa; phylum Chordata; class Actinopteri; order Perciformes; family Sebastidae; genus Sebastes; species Sebastes umbrosus. Next base: position 26,226,072 of record NC_051287.1, read on the forward strand.
TACTACTCTCAAACCACACGAACATCTGAGAGGAGGCAGAAACAGATCTGCTGCCTGCTGCAGGGAACGCGTTAAAGCCGAGTAGGGGGAAAATGCCTTCTTTTCAAAATAATACTTCCATATAAATGTCTAGTACTAGAAGTAATCGCAATGAAATAACTCAGAAGTATGTCTTTTTTTAATATTTATTCTCCAATTATGTCTATCCCTAGATCAATGCTAATCTTGCATTACAGGTCTATGTGACAAGATCACGCAAGAATGGCGGGATCAAATGTCACACAAAAATCCATCTTGTCAGGCATCAAGTAATGTGTTTGTGTTCGGCAAGCCAGATACCAGACCATTCAGCGTCCTGTGAGGAGCTACTGCAGCTACAGATGTGGCTTCGGAGGCCCGGGGAGACCATATTGTGAGACGACCAAGCCTCCAGGAAGAGCGTCGGGCGTTGAAGCTAATTTTCGTAGTGGCCAAACGGCGGTACTGCAACATCCGTGTCTGTCACGTGATGCCATTGGGCCCAAAAAGACTTTTCCCCATAGAATTACATTGGGAAACAGACGTCTGTAATTCAGAGGATAATTTATTTTGAGGTTAATCAACTCCCCAGTATGAACACTCTCATTAATCATTAAGTCCATTAGGTAGTTGTAAAATGCACTAATAGCTGAATCCAGAGGTATTTCCCTTCCTCTGTTCATGTGAATGAGACCCAGACCGAGGCTGGAGCGAGGGCTGGGAGGAGTTAAAGGAAACACTACTGCGTCTGCTCTATGGGCCCAATGGATGAGGAAGATCACCGGATGATCCGGGTTCTTTATCACACTGCAGTCGAGCCATTTAGGCTTCATGCTCCACTGAGACACTCTGATAGGAATGAACGGGAGCCTCCAACGCTGTATCCAGTTCTCTTTTACATCCGTGTAAGTAATGCGTTCATGTCCAGCAAGCCAGATCACGGTCAACAATCAGTGTCCTGTGAGGAAAGCTACAGGCGTGGCTCAGGTGTGTGAGAGCCAGTGAGTCGTTATGGAGAGGCGTCTGTCGGTTCTAAACAACAATTGCGGCTCCTTTAGAAGTTAACGTAGATGCCGCAGTAGCATCAGTTCTATCAGACCCGGAGAGGATTTCATCATTGGAAGAAGAGCGAAGAACGGCACTGAAGATGTTTTCGCCTTCAGTTAGTTTGATTGACAGATGGTCCGTCCAATCACATGTCAACCAAGTATTTTTTGAAAGTGTCTGCCCTTTTCCAAAAAGTCTCCAATGACAGCTTTTCAGAGGGTTCTGTGAAACGTCGGTTGGATCAATGAAACGTCGGGTCAGATCAATGCTGTTAGTTTGGCTCAAATTTCAGTTTCACAAATGTGAAGATTTGCTTGTTTTATCCGTTATATTATATTTTGGTTGCACTATTCAAAGTCATCCCATCGGGCTCTTATGATGGAGATTTTACACTATTTTCTGACATTTAATAGATAAACATGATAATAATAAATAATGAAAACAATCATTATTTGTATCCCAAATTCAAATTTGGTCATGTTATTGACACTTTTGTAAAAACAAAATAGCTAAATGTGTAAAGAATGTTTGTGAACAGCAGACAGAAGTTGAGTCTTAATGTGGATGTTAGGTGGTCCTGGTCTTAATGGACCGGTACTCTCCCAGAGGACCGCTCTGAACAGATGCTCTCTGCTCCTCCCTGATGTCACTCAGGCCCGTTTGATGTAGGATCCCTGTCTTCAGCACAGTGGACAAACCAGGACAACATGTCATCAGAGCTGCACCGAGAATCTATAACGGCGCTCGGGCCTCTTGAGTTGCTGCAGGAAGAGAATCACTTATGTTCGACCTTTTAGCCAAAGCAGACTTTCAGTAACAAGGACAGACACGTGCACAGGTCAGTTTACACACTGTTGAGGATCAGATGACTAAAGGGTGGAGGATGAAGGGATGAATCACTGGTTAATAGGGTCGTCATGTGGGGAAGAGTTTGGTTATCACGCTGATGGGGAATCATTTGGTTTCATCGTCTCCCACCATGCTTTACATACTGATCAGGATCAGAATGATGCTGATAACTGATCTCTATAGAACAAACTACAGACAATAAGCAGGCAGATCAACAAGTGCTTTTTTAGATGCAGTATACTGAATGGAGCTTTGATAGTTTTTTTAATTTACTCCCTTTGGCGTGTCGCTTCTCTCACGGCTCTCTCCCTCTCACAAACACACTCTTCTGGGCGAGTGTGTGTGACGTATGAGGCGTATGAGCGTTTCTGTATCTGGAGGGAAGCAGGAACGGTGATGGGCGACGCCAGCCTCCGCTTGGAAAAAGACGGTCAAACTAGCCCCCACCTTGTTTTGTGTACCGTGTATCTACCGGGCATTACGGTAAGAGTGTATAAGAACTGACTTCAAAAATAAAAGCGACCTTCCGGTGAATGTGATTCATTCAATAAGTCAGTCTGTCAATAATAAATAAAGAAATTATATAACATTCAACATAAATAAAACAAAATGAATAAATATTAAATGATAATAAAATTTATGATAATTCAAAAAACCTACTGCCTGCAAAATATTTCAGAGAAAAATTTTATTTCAACTGTGTGAATAATTGTAATAAATATTGTAATATTGTATTGTAATAAATATATATGATATTTATTTATTTATATATATATAAATAATTTGTTCAACATGTACCTGAAAGGGAGATTAGTCAAGTATTTAATACTCTTATCAACATGGGAGTGGACAAATATGTTGCTTTATGCAAATGTGTGTGTGTGTGTGTGTGTGTGTGTGTGTGTGTGTCAGTGTGCTGACTTGACTATGACTTGCCCCAAACTGCATGTGATTATCATAAAGTGGGCATTTCTGTAAAGGGGAGACTCGTGAGTACCCATAGAACCCATTTACATTCACATATCTGGAGGTCAGAGGTCAAGAGACCCCTTTGAAAACGGCCATGACAGTTTTTCCTCACCAAAAGCGCAAGTTTGGAGCATTTTTTTAGCCTCCTTCATGACGAGCTAGTAGGACCTGGTCGGATGGATTCCTTCCTTAGTTCTTTGTTTCTTAGTTTTCTAGTTTCATATGATGCCAGTATTTTTTTTTTTAACTTTATTTATTCAGGGGAGGTTCACTCACACTCAGGAATGCCCTGATCACATTCACACAGTTACACATTCACACCTGGAAGCTGCCCAGTACAACCACAGTCTGATCTGTTGGCCTGAGCCAGCTCCACTAAAGCAGTTGGGGCTAAGTGCCTTGCTCACGGGCACCTCAGTGGTGGTAATGAGGAAGGGGCAAGTGCTGCTTTTCATTTTTCCCAGATTTATCCTTCCAGTCCGGGGGATTGAACCGGCAACCTTCCGGTCCCAAGCACACTTCTCTAACCTTTAGTCTAACCTCTAACCTTCTAACCCTTAGGGCACCGCTGCACCCACCACCACTGTATCTTCATGCTAGCTTTAAAACTGAGCCGTTACAACCTAAAAACCACAAGTTGAGTTAACACGTTAAAGAAATGAGTGACGTTAAAACGAATTTGTGTTAATGCGCCAGACCTAGTGTCCAAGATGATGTATTCTAATGACTTTTCCTCCAGCGTGACCAGCAGGTTGAGCCCTTTTAAAATCTAAATCAGCACTTTCATATCAAACATGATTGATTAAACGTTAACAGAGTAAATATTTATGAAACATACATTTGTTTCATGTCTTTTTAATCAGTCTTGATGAATGAATAATGTTCTCAGGCCAGTATCAATTCCTTGTTTAGTCTATTTCTAAAGTTGGATAATAATCCACAGAGCAGATCTAAGGATCCCCCTCATGGAAATGCCAAACACCGCTGCTGACGAGCCGTCATAAAAGTTGGCAACACTATGACGAATTTCATAGCCAAACAATATTATATTACTCGTCATCTAACAGCTCGTCATCCTTGCTGTGACACCTCAGCGTCGAGGCGATAAATATCCGTGCGGGAACAGAACGTTGTGGAACAGGCTGGAGAAAGTATTTGAGGATTAGCGAGGCCGAGTGTCCACATTTAACACTCTTGCAGCCTCAAAGAACAAGTTGTGGGAGGACGCCGTTGGACCGCAGTCGACACGGCCACTGTTCCAAACATTGGCCTCAGAGCAGGAGAATCTGATTACGATGGTAAATAAGCCAATCAGACTCACATGTGTTTGGTGGAATGTGTGTAAACTCCCTAATCTCTCCACACTGCTGATGACAGACTGACAAGGAGAGCTGGCAGCAGGAGGACGGAAAGACTGTATGAAGGAGAGGCCATTAAAAGGGACATTACACCATGCACTCGCATATTAAAGAAGCACATAGGACAGAATTAGTCACGGGTATTTTTGGTTTGGTTAGGAATTCTACAGCATCAGGTTTGAATTATGTGAAGTGGAGCACAGGAAGTGCCGGGACCACCGGCACAAAGTATTTCAACCCCAGGAGGGCTCTGGATGAGTGCATGCCTCGGCTTTGTCTGACGCTGAGGGTGACAGGGGAGTGATGGTGTTGGTGGCAGGCCTTGGACTACAGGATGTCCTGTTTGGCTGCTCAGCATGGAAACCCTACAGAGCTGAGACACAATGCTACACCTCTAGTCTCAGTCCCTCTGTCACTGGTGATTCAGCACAGTTCATCAAATCGGACACAATGGTAGTTGGCATTTAAACTAAAGAACTTAATGAACTTACACTCCTTGAGGGCGCCGGCACTGTCGGCCAACTTTACCGTCTTTCAGAGGGCTCAGTTTTAGAGCTGGACTGAAGGTACTGGTGTCATATGGAACTAGAAAACATAAGGAATCCGTAGGAGGCTAAATAACGCTCCGAAGTTAGGCTAAATGTTGGCCAGGACAAACTGTCATGGCCATTTTCAAAGGGGTTCCTTGACCTCTGACCTTAAAATATGTGAATGAAAATGAGTTCTATTGGTACCCACGAGTCTCCCCTTTACAGACACGCCCACTTTATGATAATCACATGCAGGTTAAATGTGTTATTGTCTCCTATTCTAAAATGGTGTATCTGAATATTTCTGCATACTGGGGTCCCTAAACAGTGTTGAATTCCATAAATTGGGTATCACTGTAAAGCTGAGACTCTGATGGATCCAATGAGTCCAACTGTATTCATGTATGATGATGTTAGTCCCCATAGGAGACATTTCATTGACCTCACTGCATAAAATGACCTGTGGTGACCTCTAGGATAATCACAGCCTCATGAAACTTTACAGCCACAAACTAGAGACCTAGAGCATTCAGAGGATGGATGGATCAGATTAGAGACCTAGAGCATTCAGAGGATGGATGGATCAGACTAGAGACCTAGAGCATTCAGAGGATGGATGGATCAAACTAGAGACCTAGAGTATTCAGAGGATGGATGGATCAGACTAGAGACCTAGAGCATTCAGAGGATGGATGGATCAGACTAGAGACCTAGAGTATTCAGAGGATGGATGGATCAGACTAGAGACCTAGAACATTCAGAGGATGGATGGATCAGACTAGAGACCCAGAGCATTCAGAGGATGGATGGATCAAACTAGAAACCTAGAGAATTCAGAGGATGGATGGATCAAACTAGAAACCTAGAGAATTCAGAGGATGGATGGCTTTCCTAGCAAGTGCTCGCCATCCATGCGCCGAAAAATGAAAATTCTTGCAGAAATCTCCAAATGTCAAAAGTTTTGATCCAAATCACAGCATGGCTTTTTCCATGGTGTTCCTCAAGGTCTTGGTGTTTTAATGTGGTATTTGGAGGGATTATTAATCATTGTTTATCAATTCTCCAGTGATCCATTTTTTTTAATTTAGCACCAAATCTGTGTAACAAATGGTATCAACAACAAAAACTGCTGCAACAACTTATGAGACACAATAGTTCATGGGATAATGGAAATCATATACTCTATGATAATGCTCTTAGCCCTTATACACTTTCAAAATATATTAATTAATGAAATTAATTTTGACTGAGTAATGACTAGAAGAACTTGACACACGAGTGCTGAGCTACATAATTATCCTTCAGGTTCCAGCTTTCAGGTGATGTACACCACTTCTATGTGACAATCTACTGTTGACCTGCTATCTCCTCCTAAAGACCCCCTGTACCCCCTAAAAAAGACTACAATACGGTAATGAGTTGTGGAGTGGAAAAGGTTAATATGAATTCCAAAAATGAAGGAAATGTAGGGGAAATGTTTCCATGTCGTCATAGCGATCTCAGCCTGTTTTTACAGTAAACCACAAACACAATCGCACAACATTAAGCCTGGCTTTACTTCTCTATGCGTGGTATAACCATATTAAAGTATCGGATCTCTAAAAGCTGCAGTTATGTCAAACATTCTGCTGACTTACACTCCTCCATTAGTGTGATGACTAAATGTGGACCCGTAAAACACTGGCACACAAAACACACTGAATCAAGCTCAAAAATAGGAGACGAAGGGAAAGAAACAACAGGTTAAAGTTTAACTGAAATATAAAGATACGACAGCTACTGTGCAGATTTTCCCTCCAGTTTTCAAAACAGATAAAACCATTTTTGGACAAGCTTCAAGCCCTTGGCGCGGGCGTTTCCCATGACAACGGTTTAACATGGCAACTTAAAACCGGTGTTATTAGAACAGTGGTTCCCAAGCTATTTTCCTTGAAGCCCCCCTACTTGTATCTAGGAACTATTTCTGCCGTTATCGACCCTAAACAGAATTACAAATCCTCAATTTGAATAAAGTGATTCATCAGATTAAATGAGTTCAGACTAGGATATGAAATCAACTTTCTTTAATGAATATAAACTCAGTCAGTGTAAGCCTCCTTTGTGTGCGGCCAGCAGGAGAAAAAGTTGTTGTTTTTTGAAAGACTAAACGCCAACAAACACGGATTGAATCTGAATATTTCGTTGGGATAAAAATATGTTGTGAATTTTGGAAATTATTAAATCAGCTTTTTTCAATCCATTTTTCACTTTTAGGCTTAACAACACTCTGGAGTTATTGGAAATGTTTGGGATCAGTTGGAAACAATCCTACGCAGCCACCACTGGAATCTAATATCTACAAATAGTTTAAATATTAATATTATTAGTGTAGCCTGATCTTTATCTGAAACTGTGCACAAATACCAGCTTTAAACAGAATGTGTCCAACTATAGTTTTAAATACAGACTTTTGTATAAATGAACCAGTAAGTTATATATGTGTAATTCTAATTTTAACAACTCCCAGTAGACAAATCCTGGTGCACCCCCTGTGATCTTTGGCACACCAGTGAAACAAGGAGGTGAATGAATATTTAGATTTATTTTGGTAATTGCAATTTTCAGCAAGTCCCTCTTCTGTCGCTCTTCCCAGAGTATTTCCTTTTTTTTTCCCTCTTCAAAGTTTTTGGGGGACTTTTCCCTTCTTGAAGGGCGATGGTGGATGGAGAGAGAGGGGCAGTGATGATGCTAGCTACGCGTCCTGCACATTAAAATCTGAAAGGACGCAAGTAAACTCACTATCAACGTGTCCAGGGAATGCACCCTAGTTTTTTCCCTGATAATGCGACATTGTGAACAACAAATCTGTGTTGAAATTATAGAAATAAACAAAAGAAAGCTTGCTGTCAAAAGCATTAGGTTTAGGCAACAAAACCAATAAATCAGGTTTAGGAAAAAACCTCCTGGTTGGGCTTAAAATAAGTATGTAAACTAAGTAAAGTACGTACAGAAACAACGTAACACGTCCCTGACCGTAACTTACAAAACACAACACCGGTCTCGAGATGCCGTTTACATCACAGTCGGTACAGACTGAATGGCATAAATGACATGCGAAAAGCTCGAAAGACGTTCTTTTGCAGGCTAATGCCGTCGCCTATCATTGTGGCATGTCTCTTTGTATGAACGGACTGGTCGCCTGAGGACCACGGGACACGTCATGCTGAAATTCCTTTTTCATGTTTTCATGTATATCATTATTGTTGTCATAAAGTTTTCACATTTGGGATTTTATTTAATTTCCAGATACAAAACAAAGCAGAAACTTCCTGTGACTCACTGAGTAGTCAATGAGTATGACAATGACCTGAATCCCGGATTAGAGCTCCAGAGACTTGTAGAATCTGTACCAAGGAGCACTGAACAAAAGAGATGATGGATGATAGTAGATTTCCGGAAGAATCCTACGGTCTTCTCTCCTGTAAGGCTTAATGATCAAGCTGTTGAGGTGGTGCAGCAGTACAAATACCTCGCGCACGGTACTGGATGACCAGCTAACCTTTGAGACTCCGGTGGACGCTGATGTAAAAAAGCTCAATCAGCGGATGCATTTTTACCGTAAATGTTGTAGTTTTTATGAAATGTTTTATTCTTGTTTTATCGAGTCTGTCTTGACTTCTCTTTTTATCAGCTGGTATGGGTTGTCTTACCCTCAAAAAACAGGAACAGGTTGGCAGGGTATAGTCAAAGTGTGTAGCAAAATTGCAGGCACCACCCTGAATGACTTGACTCCTTTGTTCCAAAGCAAGACCTTGAAGAAGGTTCAGTCGGTCGTCCTAGCTGATCCTAGCCGATCTCCTCGCCGTCCCCTGTCCATTGAGTTCAGCTTGCTCCCCGTCAGGCCGCAGCATTCCAGTTTTCCTATTGACTGCCATTGGTTTCCTAAACAATGCCCTGTAATGTTGTATGTTGTAAGCTTTTGTATTTCTTGCCTTTAATAGTCTATTTATTGTGTTTATTGTGTTTGTTTGATGGCTGTGTGGTACTGCTGACTGGACAACAAATCCCCCCTTAGGGGATAATCAAGTTTTCCTTGACCTTGACCTTGAAGGTGATCTGAAGGCCTGTGGTGGCCCAACACCTGAAGACATTTCATACTGTAATAGGCTACACGTGTCTCCTGCCAGAGGAACAGACCAGAGTGAAGCTCTCTTACCATGAAGGATGTGACTCAAAGCATCACACAGATTGAAGCAAACAACAGAAGCCCTCCTTCATGTCCACAGACTATTATGAAATGTAATGCATTTAATTTTTGGGAGTTATTGTTGGGCACAGCTGCCCTCTTGTTCATGCCCCATCCAGGGTCACCGCTGCTGCCCTTTAGCAGAATCTGTCAGGCCCTCTCTGACGCAGATCCGTTTCCTGTCAAAGTGAGATTTTTATTGTTCCAAGGGAGCAGCCTCCAGAATCTCGCTCCCCCAGCCTTTTCCTGTTTCCTCTCACAGAGGAAGTGCTGCTTTGCTTCACTTTTTTTTCTCTCCCCCCCTTCCTCCCCCCGCATCTTCTCTGGGACAAATCTGGAACACAGACTGCAAAACTTTGCTTGTGTCGGCCAAGTCTTGATTTCAAAGAATGAAAAGAGTTCCTTAAAAAGAGAAACCCTCCCACTTCGGTCTCTCTTACACAAGCGTAAACACACACACACACACACACAACATGCATCCTATATTCTAATGCCCCCCCCCTCTGAGCGATCAGCCTTGATGGTGTGTGGTCACCTGCGACCCCGAAGTGAAGTGTTCCCATGGTGCCTCAGCACGTAGCCTCTTTGTTATCGCAGAGAAAATACTTCTTTGTATGCAGGGAGGGTCAGATCATACATGTAGTCAGTATAGTCAGTATAGGCCCTTAGATGACTCTCTGAAGCCCGTCACCCAACCAGCATCACATAAACACTCATTTAACTGTGGAAGTATGTGGTCCGTTTCTGCACATGCTGAGAATGACAAATGGTTGTCAGCTTGAAGGCAGAGGAGGAGCAGCCGGTCTGTCTTTAACACATGATATCAGCTACTGGATCACTACAGACTGTCTTTAACACATGATATCATGCTACTGGATCACTACAGACTGTCTTTAACACATGATATCAGCTACTGGATCACTACAGACTGCCTTTAACACATGATATCAGCTACTGGATCACTACAGACTGCCTTTAACACATGATGTCAGCTACTGGATCACTACAGACTGTCTTTAACACATGATATCAGCTACTGGATCACTACAGACTGCCTTTAACACATGATATCAGCTACTGGATCACTACAGACTGCCTTTAACACATGATGTCAGCTACTGGATCACTACAGACTGTCTTTAACACATGATATCAGCTACTGGATCACTACAGACTGCCTTTAACACATGATATCAGCTACTGGATCACTACAGACTGCCTTTAACACATGATGTCAGCTACTGGATCACTACAGACTGTCTTTAACACATGATATCAGCTACTGGATCACTACAGACTGCCTTTAACACATGATGTCAGCTACTGGATCACTACAGACTGTCTTTAACACATGATATCAGCTACTGGATCACTACAGACTGCCTTTAACACATGATATCAGCTACTGGATCACTACAGACTGCCTTTAACACATGATGTCAGCTACTGGATCACTACAGACTGTCTTTAACACATGATATCAGCTACTGGATCACTACAGACTGCCTTTAACACATGATGTCAGCTACTGGATCACTACGGAAAGCTTTTTAAGGCTCACATCAGATACCCCATCTGAACCCAGGCACGACCCCATTACAAGTAACACACTCTAAAAGCTATACAAGACTGGGAAAAAAACAGGTCTCATAAGAAGTCATTTGACAGTTTTGTAGTACCAAGTTCTTGCACTCCAGAAAATCTTATGGTCAAATCATAAGCCCTGTTTCCACCGCAGGAACTTTTCCCCAGAACTAGGAACCTTTTGAGGAACTCTTTGCATTTCGACTACAGGGATCACGGTCTGAATTAAGTTCTGGGGTCATTTTCCGGGGCCTTTTTACCCCCCCAAAGGCCGTGGTCGGGGGTATTGTACTTTCTGAAAGTAAAACCCTAACAAACACAAGGCTTTCATCCAGGAGGCCGCTGTTCGTGCGCGTCCGGTGTCCACAACGTTCAGTTTCATTTTCCCTGTACAAACGTAGTAATTTTAAAGCCCAATCATGTTGCTTTTTCCTAAACCTAACTAAGTGATTTTGTTGCCTAATCCTAAGTACGTCTTTTTGTTTAAGTCACAACATTAAGAACGTGTTTACTGCAACCAAACAGTGACACAAAGGAGTCTGACGATGCATCAGTATGTGACGAGTTGGGATAAGAATGTGTTGTCTAACCATATTATAAAAGAAATATATTACACCTGTCACAGGTTAATAGACTATCGTGATCAACACATGAACATGTGTCTATTACTCACACACTTTAATAGGCTACTCTATCAAAAACTACAAGCAAAGTATTCCTTTCTGTAGGCCTATAAGGCAAGAATACTTATTTATACTTTTCTAAAGTATATCTCGATCAAAAGATTAAGTACAATTAGGCCTATAAACCAAGTATACTTTTTTGTATACTTGTTAGTATGAGCCAAGTATACTTAGACTTGTATGTATACTTGCAAGTATGAGCCAAGTATACTTAGACTTTGATGTATGATTGCAAGTATGAGCCAAGTATACTTAAGACTTTTTGTATAGGACGTTTATGTATACTTGCAAGTATGAGCCAAGTACACTTAAGACTTTTCTGTATACTTGTCAGTATGAGTCTAGTATACTTAGACTTTTCTGTATACTTGTCAGTATGAGCCAAGTATACTTAGATGTTTATGTATACTTGCAAGTATGGAGCCAAGTTATATTTAAGACTTTCTGTATACTTGTCAGTATGAGTCAAGTATACTTAGACTTTTCTGTATACTTGTCAGTATGAGGCCAGGTATACTTAAGACTTTTTTGTATACTTTGTCAGTATGAGCCAAGTATACTTAGTCTTTCTGTATACTTGCAGTATGAGCAAGTATACTTAAGACTTTTTTGTATACTTGTCAGTATAGCCAAGTATACTAAGGCTTTTCTGTACACTTGTCAGAATGAGCCCAAGTATACTTAGACTTTTTTTTTATACTTGTCAGTATGAGCTAAGTATACTTAGACTGTTTTGTATACTTGTCAGTATGAGCCAAGTATACTTAAGACTTTTCTGTATACTTGTCAATATGAGCCAAGTATACCTAAGACTTTTCTGTATACTTGTCAGTATGAGCCAAGTATACTTAAGACTTTTCTGTATACTTGTCAGTATGAGCCAAGTATACTTAGACTTTTCTGTATACTTGTCAGTATGAGCCAAGTATACTTAAGACTTTTCTGTATACTTGTCAGTATGAGCCAAGTATACTTAGACTTTTCTGTATACTTGTCAGTATGAGCCAAGTATACCTAGAGACTTTTCTGTATACTTGTCGTATGAGCCAAGTATACTTAAGACTTTTCTGTATACTTGTCAGGTATGAGCCAAGTATACTTAGACTTTTCTGTATACTTGGTCAGTATGAGCCAAGTTACTGATGTATACTTTTGTTAAGTATATCTCTGATAAGTACATAAGCGTAAAACTGAAAGTATACTCTCTTATTATAAGTTTAAAAAGAAGTATACTAATAGCACACTTGAAGAAATGTCTTTTTGTTAAGGTTAGTGTAGATGAGAGTGACACCATTCCTCCCCACTGAGCTACCATTAGTGGCACACAAGCAGAAGGAGGAAAATGAAACTTATTCTTATGGTGTCGACTTAACTAGCTGCAATTGTCCAGATTTGATCTGCCAGTGGCCTGTAAACATGAGCTGTATATATCAGCTGAGTATACTAGAAACCATAGGTGAGCAGAGTTCTATTAATCCAGGTGTAGGTACTGATGGTTCACTGTGTTGTTCCTCAGGACGTAAAGGCAGCAGTTGGGCCATGAGGTGAGAAGATGCTCCTCTGCACCACAATGGGGACAGAAAAGTGCTTCAGAATCAGATTCTCGGGCGGTTGGAGCAGGATGGAGCGTGTTTGGCAGGAGAGGAGTTTTATCAGCGGCAAACACTCACAGGAAGTCCGGTTTGGGATGTCCGTCCAATTCCTGCGTTCCACAGGAAGCTCTGCATAAAAGCAACTGAAAAACGCCCGAAGACATTTCATTTGTGGCCGCTCGACTCACCGGGACCGACGGGGACCGACGGGAGCAGCACCGAGAAGCTAACCGCCACGGTTTTATCTGCAGAGCACCGAGCCGAGCTTTAAAAAGAACCGGCAGCATGGAGCAGTCCTCTAATGCACCGGGTGTGCGGCTCGTGCCCGTGGCAGCCTGCGCACGCACACACACCACCTGATGACCCCCTACTGCCAGGGTAAGATCTTTTTATGCATTTCCAGATGTCAGTGTAGCTACAGCTGGGTTCATAAATACACTTTAGATTGACTTTATTACAAAGAGCAGATGTACAGAAGGATATATTATATAATATTATATTATGTAAACTCAACTATTTCATTCATGCAAGAGACTGTACAATAAACTATACTATACTATACAGCCACAGTTACAGCTAATACAAATACTTTGGTTTAATGCAGTGGTGGAGGAAGTACTCAGATCTTTTACTTCAGTGAAAGTACTTTAGTTGCTTCAGTAAAAAGTACTCAATACCACAGAATAGAAATACTCTGGTAAAAATCAACAGTATTCACAATTGTTCTTAAGTATAAGTACAAAAGTATTAGCATCAAAATATACTGAAATTACCAAAAGTAAAAGTAAGCATTATGTGTATTATAATTATTAGATGCATAATGTGTCCATCAACTTAATGTTGCAGGTGGAGCTCATTTAATAAAAGCTAACTGCTGTGCAGCTGGTGAATTTCCCTAATGATAATATTAATCACACATCATTATTATATTTTGTTCTGGATCTGTAAAGTAACTAAACTGTCAGATACATGTAGTGGAGTAAAAAGTACAATATTTCCCTGTGAAATGTAGTGGAGCAGAAGTATAAAGTAGCCATAAAATGGAAATACTCAGTAAGGTACCTCCAAATTGTACTTGTACTTGAGTAAATGTACTTAGTTACTTTCCACCACTGTTTTTTTGTGCATGTGTTGAAAGCATATGTACAGTACAGTCAGACTTATGTGACAATGAAAGGATCATTATGCATCTTGTGTCATTTTGGGGATGTTTGGGACTTTTTCTTTCTAAATAAATCCTATAGTGGACTTCCACATCCAGGTCCAGGGCCCGTAATGATCTCTTAAAGGAAATAATAGCCTGTAGTCGTAGTGTAGTGCAGGCTGTCTACATTAGTACTCTAGAGCATGACAGAATACAGTAATAATTCTTTTCATTCACTTTTTATTCATTTAATATTATCGTTATTCATCATTATAGGCTTTAGACGTAGCTTCATAGAGGGATCGGTACACTAGTGTTGACAGAATTTAATAAAAGAACAAAAAACTAAATTAAAGCTCTTAATCACATTATCATTTCTAATTTCCATTTTACAGACACATGTTTCTTTGCACATGAAGGTTTTAAATTGTAAAGGTTATATTATTTATCTAATTAATTAATTAATTAATTCTTTAGTGATTGTTTTTCTGCAAAAGACACCAGTTTGAATGATTTGTGATTTACTAAGACGAGAAAACCTACCTGCCCTCAAATCAACATGTTAAAGGATAAGTTCAACCATTTTATAACCATTGAAACTGACTTTGCTTGATGCAATCATTCCTCTTTTCCAAAATAGCCATTATGAGATCCTTCGTAATGCGCATATACGTGACGGGGACAACATCCACAGTCCTGTGTCCCGTGCACAATCTTATTCCAAAGTTTCATCTGAAGCTAATATGAAGCTCCAACAGTCTGAAACCAGGAGGATATCTAGATCTTTTTAGTATAAAAGTCCTGCTTTGTGTTTCGATATTTCCACCGATACAGATCAAGGAATCACTGAAGCATGTTAGGATGAGATCTCTTAAAGCTGCAGTCAGTAACTTTGGGTACATATGATTAAGAAAAAGTTATTTTTTATGAAAACGATCATTATATCCTGACAGTAGTGCATGAAACAGAGAAGGAAAACAACCAATCAGAGGTCGAGGAGTCTCTACAGCAGCTGTCACTCAAACGGTCAAACTAGGCAGCGCTGATCAAATATGAATCAATATTCTGTTACTGTAATGTCTATTTCTCTCCTCAGATGTTCTCAGAATCATCTTGTAGTGCATGGTTAAGCTGTAACATGAGAAAGGTTGCTCCGGCCGGTGGGCGGTTTTTGTCTTGACTATTCTCAACATGACTGCCGGGCCACAAACTTAAAAATAAGTCATCCCTGCCACCACTCTGTTTAGGAGCACTAGGAGGACACAGAGACAGAGGCCCATTCCAAACCCCCCCTACACCCTCTCTCTACCTACTTCCACTCCATTTGCACGTTCGCGTGGAGGGTCCGCCATATTAAGGGCCATTCCAAACCAATTCCACGGGGAGTGGAAGTGGGTTATAAAACCCTCCAACAGCGAGCTGCATCGATGCCGACTAACCAGCTGCCCTTACTGATGAGGTGCAATATATATATATATACATATATATAAAAACACACAACATATATTTATTATTTTTACCCCTATCAGGAGCTATAACCCCATAATTTATTATATCTTCAACTGTGCAATACTGATTTAACAGGGCAATAATTTGGTGCAATAATTCAGCTGTGCATTAATCTGGTTTACTCCGGCATTAACTGCATTTATTTATACAGAACATTTAAAACTAATGTTCTTATTTTACACTATTCTTGCATTCTTATAAATGCATGCATTTATATTATTTGCATAGATCCTATTTTTCAGCATTATTATTTGCACTGTTGTTATATATATATTTTATTATATTTTCTCATGATTTCTCTATTTTTATATATTTATATTTATATTCTAGAACGGGAGCAAAACGAGCTCATAGAGTGTGAGTGTGACTACAAACAGAGTTCACTCCACCACGGAGTGGGGGGGTTGGAGGGGCCGGATTGGAACTGGGCCAGATTATCTGTTATCTCATACTGTCAGGATGAAGTGACAGTTTTATAGAAACAACTTTTTTTTATCATATTTGCTCAAAGTGACCTCCTGCAGCTTTCGTGGACACTATGGACAGGAAGAATGATTGTGTTTCAGTGCTCATGTGGCTGCCTGAATATTGTTTTAAAGCTTCAGTGAGCAACATTTGTTGGCATCATTGTGCAACAATTCCATAATAACCTTTCAGCATATTGTAATTCAAGTGTTCTGAGAGAAAACTAGACTTCTGCTCCTCCTCATGGCTCTGTTTACAGGCTTAGAACATCTAGCCTGTGACGGGAGACTTTCACCAATTACAGGTCATTTCAGAGAGAGAGAGCGTTCCTATTGGCTTTGCTCCAGCTGGTGGGCGGTGCTTGGTATTCCCTCAACAGATCTCTACATTGCTGCCGGGTCACAAACTTTCTCATGTTACAGCTAAACAGTACACTACAAGATGATTCTGAGGACATCTGAGGAGAGAAATAGGCATTACAGTAACATAATATTGATTCATATTTGATCAGCGCTGCCTAGTTTGACCGTTTGATCGGAGTTCAGGAGTGATTGACAGCTGCTCAGAGAGGGCAGGACTCCAGATCACCTCTGATTGGTTGTTTTTCTTCCGGTCTGTGAAATCTTACAGATGAACCTTTTAAAAAATAAATAATAATAATCATATTTCCTTTATTTCTACCCACTGCAGCTTTAAGACAGACTTTAATCCTAGCCTAGCAGCTGCAGGGTCTCTCTCCTCCACTCAGTCTGTCAGCAGCTTTATGAATGAAGAAGTAGTCCACGTCCAGTGACGTCACTGGCGGGTCCCCGCCGTGCAGGCAGTGTGAGCTCCGGTAGACCGGGACACCCAGCTGGAGGAGGTCCTACCATCACCCCCCAGGTCTCTCTGACACTCTGTCTCTGAGCTGCACGGTGGACTGCTGGTCTCCTCCACTATATAGAACATCTGTAGAACATCTATA
This sequence comes from Sebastes umbrosus, assembly GCF_015220745.1. Taxonomy (NCBI): domain Eukaryota; kingdom Metazoa; phylum Chordata; class Actinopteri; order Perciformes; family Sebastidae; genus Sebastes; species Sebastes umbrosus. The sequence continues at coordinate 26,243,009 of NC_051287.1, forward strand.
GAACATCTAGAGAACATAACGGGGACTAACTTTGTTCAGTGGAGGACTGTGGGACAGTGGGACTGGTTGTAGGACAGCTGATTGTTCCGTGCACGGTTTGTGATTATTTTTTTATCCATGCATGCGCCCCTCGGCTTCTAATGGCTTGTGCGTGCGTGTCCAGCAGCACCCTGCTGGTTGATCAGTGCAGGATATCTGCTTTTCTCTGCGTTTATTTCTTATTATTATCCGTTTAATGCGCGAGCGTGTGACTGTGCGTGGCTGTGATGTGAGTGTGTGATGGAGATGTGCACAGGGCTGTCAAACAGCGCCCTCTCATGGACTCTATAATGTCCTGTAATGTGTCAGTAGGTCACAGTTTATTATCACATGGAGATCAGAACATGATGCAGATGTGAACATGCGCCCTGAGCCTGCTGAGCACACATCTGGATTACAAGCATCATTTCTGAATGAACGGTATTCAGAGTGAAAAACCAACATCTATTCAGATTAATTTAATGTGTTTTATGTGAGATTAATTACCACTTAATCTGTGCAGAGTGGTCTCCCTCATGTAGAAATGTTGGTTTATGCATCCCAGAGATGAAGAATGTGTTTTTAAAGGTCCCATATCATGCTCATTTTCAGGTTCATACTTGTATGTTGTGTTTCTACTAGAACATGTTTACATGCTGTAATGTTAAAAAAAAACATTATTTCCCTCATTCTGTCCGCCTGAATATACCTGTATTTACCCTCTGTCTGAAACGCTCCATTTTAGTGCATTTCAACGGAATTGCGTTGCTAGGCAACAGCTTTGGTCCATGTATACACTGCAACAGGAAATAAACTGGGACACATTTATAGTGTTTTTATGTTTTAAAACCGTGTAATGGTCTAAATATTGTATATTTGTTGACATCACAAATGGACATAAATCCTAACAGCTTGTTTCAAACGCACAATTTCTGAATACGGGCTGTGTGTATTTCTCCGTATATTGAGCGTTTTGATAGTTTAACAGTATTTATATAGCACTTAAACCTATTTTATAATATAAAAGACTGAAAATCTCACTTTTTACAATATGGGACCTTTAATATTTAATAACCTTCCATAGCACAATAATAAAAAGATCTTATCCAATCATATCTTCTTCTGGTTCCCAAACTATTTTCCTCGAAGCTAAAGGAAAAAAAATTGCAAATCTTCGTAAAATGATTCAGTGTATTAAATGAGTCAATAAATTAGCTTTCTTTAATGAATAGAACTCATCAGTGCTTCCTTTTGAGAGCAAAGCGTTGATTTTGACCACAGTGAAAATGTTGTTTTTGGAAGGCTAAACACCAATAAATATGGGATTGATGCAGAAAAAAAAATATGTTGTGAATTTTGGAAATGATAACATCAGTCTTATTTCAATAAATGTTGACTTTTGGACTTTACAACGCTCTGGAGTTATTGGAAATGTTTGTATCACACAAGTCTGAAACAGTCCTATGCAGCAGCCTTTAATTCTATTAATAATTCAATATTAACAATATTAGTGTATCTGCAAGCTGTGCAGAAATAATGGGTTTTAAACACAATGTGGTCGACTACGCAGCAAAAATACTTTTGTAGAGATGAACCAGTGAGTGTGTTATGACAGCTTTAGTTACACATGTACAAATCTAATTTTGACAACATCAGAGAAGACAAATCCTGGAGCACCGACCCCCCTAAGGGGTCCCGGACCCCAGACTGGGAACCACTGTTCTATGTTAAAACACCTCCCTCGTTGCCAATGTTATGATGCTTTACGGTCACACGTGCACATGTTGTGCTCAAAGTGTCCTCCTGCTGTGCTGAGTCACGGCATGCTCTGATTTGTGAATGAAGGAGTCAGATGTGCGTGTCCCGTCTCTGGGCGTGAAGCCAGCGGGGGATCAGAGAGGCTTAGCATTGCCCCCCCCCCTACCCTCCCCAGGGTGACTGAGGACTCTCCTGCAGGCCACGCCCCCCCCGTAACCCGCCATCTCACCCGGCTGGCTTTAATGCCCCTTTTCCCAAGGGTTTAGTATCTGGTCTGCAGGTCCATGCTGAGTGTCCCATCCTTTTAATCCTGTACAGTATGCAATAATCCAAAATGGTGTGAAAGGACGAGTGAACATTTGTGTGAAGGGAGAGTTCTTTGTCCTTTGTGTTCTAGTCTCAGAGTCCATGCAGGTGCAGGTCAGAGACAGTTCAACCTGCTGTGTCCACAAGACCTGAGGACTGTATATACAGTACATGAGCACATACATGTCTACAAAGATGCATTCAGACTTCAGACATTTGCCCAGCAACAAGTTGTCTACCGTTGGTGTCCAACGTGTCTCAGAAAGTCTGTCTGTGCTGTAGGGAGCATTAACTTCACATGGACAGCCAGAGCAAACTCAGCCTTCAGTCTAAAGCACACAAACTTTACTTGTGGTCATAAAAAGGTTTCAGACTGGAGGATGTGGAGCACTGCTCTCTGTTTTACGACCTTTAAAATCACTCACCAGGGAAACACACTCAATCTATGGGAAAAATAATAGTTAAGAATGTTGAAAATAAACATTTGATCATGTCAAACATTTGAAAATGAGAATGCAACAATAAGAGCAGAATTTTAATAAAACAAACAAGAAAAGTCACATATCCATTTTGTCAACTGACACTTTAATTAAGGGAAAATGACAACTTCTGAACTCGTATTGCTCGGCTCATGAACTCTGTTTTAATACACAATTATGTCCTCTGTGTCCAGGTAGCTGGAGTCGTCCTGGGGGACAACGTCCACACTCAGCGTGAGGAGACTGTCTTCTTCCCTCCGACCGGCACAGAGAAGAAGAGTGTGAGAGAGCGAGTGAGGGAACGTGGGAAAGAGGAAGACGATGTACCAAACGCTGCTTCTCTCCTCCTCCCTCTTCATCCTGCATGTGATGGCCACTCCTCAGTTCTTCGCTCACCACGGGTAACGGCTCGCTAAATACTCTTCCTGTGTTTATTATCATGTGATCAGCGCGGCCCTTATAGCTACAGGCCTTCTCTTTAGCCGTCGCTCAGACATTCTCACCCACTGTCGACGTATACAGTGTACTCTCCCAGGACCGAACCCCCACCCTTATGTCCCAGACTGCGGCATCATGGGAGAGTCTCCAGGCGCGTCTTGTCATTTTCAGTTGATTTGCACAAAGACCAAAATAAACTGAGAGCTAAACTGAAAGGTCAAGTGGAGCCAAAGAGGTCAAAGATCAACTCTCAACTGACACATTCAGGAGTGATTACACGGGTCAGTCAGGAGCTATTAGGCTACACACCAACTTCTGGTGACAAACAGAAACCTCCAGACTCCTAATGTGGAATCAGATGGGAGCTTCCTCATCTCTGTGGAGATTACTGATGTACATTGGACATTTATACAAAATTCTGTATATAAAACTATTTAAAAATCTGTATTTTTTTGTTACTTAGTTGGCCACATTCTGTTTAAACCCAGTATTTCTTTGATCAGGCTACACTAATAATATTAGTGTTATACTATTTGTAGAACTAGACTCCAGTGGTGGCTGCGTTGGATTGTTTCCAAACATTTCCAATAAGTCCAAAAGTCTAAATTTATTTTAAAAAAAGGTAGATGTCATCATTTCCAAAATACACAATATGGTTTATCTTAAGAAAATGTTTGCTTCAGTCCGTATTTGCTGGCACACGATGGGAGAAACACACCTGTATCAACGGGGCAATCTAACAACACCATATATTACATTTATTTAAACCCAATAAAAAGACTGAATCAACTTATGTAAATTGAGATTTTGTTCGAGGATTTGTTAACTTTTTTAAAGGGTGATGAAGTCAGAAATATGGGGGTGGAAGGGGGGGGGGGGGGGTCAGCTTTAACAAGTAGGTTGGGAACCACTGATCTAAAATCAGCTCAGCTCAGATGCTCTTTGAAGCCGAAAGTCTGCATTTCAAGTTTTAAATGTTCCGTCTCATTTCTCCCTTTCTCAGGAGGAGGGTGTGCGGCCGAGACCTCCGTCACAGCGTTGCCGTGGCAACAGAGTCCTACGTCCAGCCGGTGCACAAGCCCTACATCACCCTGTGTCAGGGGCATCGCCTCTGCAGCACATACAAGTGAGACTCACAGAAACACACCCCTCAACACACGACAACAACATCAGACATCATCCTCAGAACAGCAGCTGAACCAGCATGTGAACCAGGACTCGACTGTCTTTACAGCGTCGTAATTAAGCCATCACAAGATTTACTGTATTTAATTAAAGATGTACAACAATGCTTGACATGTTTAGGAAGGGAACGGGTTAGAAGTGCAGTCATAAATAGATCGAGACTTTGTTTTACACAGAACTGGGTCACAGTGGCACATATTTGTGTGGAATCTAAATATCGAGTAGTTTGTGTAACTACGGGAAATGAACTGGCCGCCCGCAGAGACCGCGGCCGTGTTTATTTTGGACCGCGTCTCACTCCATACTTACATACACACTCTCAATCTCTCCTCAGGCCCCCCCTTACATTCCCTCCATCTTAATCTTTCTTTTTAACTCTTCCCTCACCACCAAATTTGTGTTTTTGCTCATTATGTCGGCAGGAACAGGCCTTCTGATCCCGTCGTGGTTCTCCCTACTTTGATTGATTTCACTTAGTTTGTAGCTATTTCCTCATCTTGTATCTCTCCTTGTAAACCCAACATACCAGAGTCTCAGTCTGACTCTTCTCCTCCCTCCATCCCTCCCTCCATCCCGGTCTCATCTCTGGTGGTTTCAGTATCCTACCAGATTCCCTCATCAGCGTTCTTTCAGTCTGACAGAACATGGAAAAGACGGGGTCAACCACACACGGCAGCATTACAAACAAGCAGGATCACCTAACTGTGTTCTGTCTCCACAGGACCGTGTACTCAGTGGCGTACCGGCAGGTGAGCAGAGCAGCGCCTCCTTCGCATTTCTACTCCGAGTGCTGCCCGGGCTGGCAAAGATTTCACTCTCACAACTGCAACCAAGGTAACCTGGAGGGTTTATCCAGCCGTACCTGCAACTGTTGAGTGGAAAGCTTTTTAAATGTTAAAGGAAACATGCATGTTCACTTTCGTGCAAGCACTCTCATGCTTGTGTGCTAAGTAGGAACCTCCAGCCAGGAGACGGTTAGCTTAGCTTAGCATAGAGACTGGAAGCAGAGGGAAAAGGCTAGCCTAGCTCCGTCTAAGGTGTGGTTTCATGGGTGGTTACTGTCTGTGCTGGACTGTTTCAGATGCAACCAGTGGAAACTCCAAGAAGTCCCTGCTCCCGGCCAAGAAATAGTCCAGCACGTAACTCCCCCAAAAAACACAACTTGTTGTTTTTACATTTTGTTTTCTGTGCGGCTTAAACAAACGAGATATGTAAGGGATAATGTACAGCTAGTGGGTCATTGTTGGCTTGGCTTCGGGGTCCACATCGTCCTGAAGGTGTTAATCTCACAACAATGACCCGCTAACTGCACATTATCCCGCTAGTTACACGGCTACTTACTGAAAAAAATCAATATTTTGACACAAAACTGACATCAGAACCGCAGCCATAGCAGCGGTCTGTTCTAAAGAAATGACAGGCCGTAGAACAATTTCTCACATTTGTGCTCAGACAAGCCGAGAGAATAATTCCACCAAAGGAAATTAAAAATGTCAGTTGCGGGCACAAATGTGCGTGTTGATCAGTGAAACTCCGGGGTGCTGGTAGGCAGACTCTAGACAGCCAGGCTAGCCATTTCCCCCTGCCCCCCAGCTAATGGTCTCCTGGCTGTAGCTTCATATTTAGTGCTTCTGATTTTATCATCTAACTCTTGGCAAGAAAGCAAATTTCCCCAAATGCTGAATCCTACCTGTAAACGTGTGTTCCAGCCGTGTGTGGACAGCCCTGTGTGAACGGAGGAACCTGCTTAAGACCCGATCGGTGTGCATGTCCGCTGGGCTGGACGGGACACCAGTGTCAAACAGGTACACACACACACCTTTACCTGCACAACCACACTGGTCTCTGTGAGCACATTCACACATATAAACTAGGAAGCTGTGAAAGTTAACGCCATAATAACGCAACCTATGATTTTTAGGTTTTAAAGCTTGTCATGAAGGAGGTTAAATAACGCTCCAAACTTACGCTAAATGTTGGTGTGGAAAACTGTCATGTCCATTTTTCAAAGGGTCCCTTGACCTCTGACCTCCAGATATGTGAACGAAAATGGGTTTCTATGGGTACCCACGAGTCTTGGGGCAAGTTTGAGCATATTGTTTTATGCTAAATGCAGTACCTGTGAGGGTTTCTGGACAATATCTGTCATTGTTTTGTGTTGTTAATTGTTTTACAATAATAAATATATACATACATTTTGCATAAAGCAGCATATTTGTCCACTCCCATGTTGATAAGAGGATTAAATACTTGACAAATCTCCCTTTGAGGAACATTTTGAACACATAAAAAATGTGTGATTAATTTGCAATTAAACGTGATTAACTATGTGCAATCATGCGATTAATCGCGATTAAATATTTGAATCGATTGACAGCCGTGATATAAACCCGTTTCTTTGTGTTTCTTGCCAGATGTGGATGAGTGTGGCGAGCAGCGGCCGTGCGCCCAGGAGTGCACAAACACAGCTGGCAGCTATCGATGTGCGTGCAGAGACGGCTTCAGGCTCGCTGGAGATGGCCGTTCCTGTCAAAGCCTTCCTCCTCCTCCTCCTCCTCCTCCCACCCACACCAGCCAGGCAACAGTGGGTGGTCACACTGACGCGGGTAAATGAGCAGCGTAGGAGCATGTGCGTGAGCTCACATGGTGTAATTTTGTGTTTCCTTGCAGCAGCAAAGTGTCTGGAGCACAGAAGAAGAGAACCATAGCCAGGTTCGCGGTCCATTATTACTTTTGGTACGCGCTATGCCACTCTCAACTCGTACCGTGAGTAATAATGCACTGCGACTGGTGCCGACTCCAGACAGAGGTCCTGTGGTCTGGCCCCCCCCGCTGCCAGACTGGGACCAGTAGGTCTTTGATAATGACTTGGTTGACTCTTATGAGTCCTGTGAGGAGAGCAAACATCTGCCTCCAATAGAGCTCCCATGCTAATACACACATATTTTTACCCTTTATAAATGTTGCAACGTTTGTCTCTTACTGCGAAAGTTTCTTCCTGTATCTTAGCAACAAAATAATACAACCCCCCCCCCCCCCACCATGTCTACAAGTGTAGTAGTTGACCCCAGGACATTCCTTTTAATTCCTGTTCTGTGTCAACATGAAACCTTAAAGAAGACTGAACCCTTTTCCTGATTTCTCCCAAATCTGTCCCCTTTTTGGGTATTTTTCCCCAGACAGTAAATCTAAAGGGGGAAACCGTCTCATGTGTCAGAACATGAAATATCTGTCATGTAAATGTAAGATTGCCAAATTTTCCCGGGCTCTGCTCCAAACTGCCTCCTATTTATCAGTGTTTCTGTAGAGAAGAAAGTCAGAATAGGACTGCTCAGCTAAAACCAGACCCTTCACTCCCATGACTCCACGCAAGAGTCTTGCTGAGTCAGCATGAGGGGGGGTGAAAAGCAAAAATATGACAGATCTTTCTACTCGGTGAAAGCGACGGATGGGTTACTAGTGGGAGCGTGCTCACTTTCACCGCTCAGCTCTCGGATGGGAAAGAAATGCAAAGTCAGCAGAGTTGTTTTACTTAGTTATCTGACGGTGTATCTGTCGGTGTATCTGTCGGTGTATCTGACGGTGTATCTGACGGTGTGTCTGACGGTGTATCTGAGGGTGTATCTGACGGTGTATCTGTATCTGAGGGTGTATCTGACGGTGTATCTGAGGTTGTATCTGACGGTGTATCTGACGGTGTGTCTGACGGTGTATCTGAGGGTGTATCTGACGGTGTGTCTTACGGTGTATCTGACGGTGTGTCTGACGGTGTATCTGAGGGTGTATCTGTCGGTGTATCTGACGGTGTGTCTGACGGTGTATCTGACGGTGTATCTGACGGTGTATCTGTATCTGAGGGTGTATCTGACGGTGTGTCTGACGGTGTATCTGAGGGTGTATCTGTATCTGAGGGTGTATCTGACGGTGTATCTGATGGTGTATCTGACGGTGTATCTGTATCTGAGGGTGTATCTGAGGTTGTATCTGAGGTTGTATCTGAGGGTGTATCTGAGGTTGTATCTGAGGTTGTATCTGAGGTTGTATCTGAGGGTGTATCTGTTGTTATGGAGACGTCAGAGGGATGTTGATGGAGATCACAAAAAGAAGTTTAAATGCTCCAAAAAAGCTGCAGTCCGCCGAGCGGCTGTGGAGGAGTGTTGGATTACGTTTGTGTCTCTCCGTCTCCCTGTTTCTCTGCGCTCTTGGCCAACACGTATTCTCATTCCAGCTCCATCAACTCTGTCTGCTGGGGGTCATCGCCAGCTCTCCCCTTTTCCTCCCTCCTCCTCCTCCTCCTCCTCTTCCTCCTCCTCAGCCTGTTTCTGAACTCATTCTCGTCTCAGTAATGGACCACATCTGGGAGAGATTGAGCCGCTCCAGCTCTGTCTGCCAGATCACAGCCGGATCGCAGGGGGTCCCAAATTTTGCATCCCGATCTGGGTCCCGCCTGCTCCGGGGACGTTCCCCCTGGCATGGAGCCGGGCAGACCGATGCCTGTTCACAGGAGGGATGATTGAGCGCTCATCTATTTCTGGTGACCTCTCTTTCAGCTTGTGAATCGGCCTTCTTTGGGCCGTTCCCATGTCTGTGATTCCCCCCTACCCCCCCCCACCCCTCCTGCAGCTCTGCGGTCCTCTTCCTGGTCTGTAGTTCAGAGACGTTGCAGCGTCCATGAATCATTCAAAGAGAGGGATTGATGAGGGAAGAGGGAATCTTTTGGGATATAAACTTTAGATCTGAAAGAGAAGATTAGACGTTTTTCCACAGATTCAACAGTCTCCGTCCTCTGATGTACATGTCTGTGTTTATGTGGTTTCTACAGGTGGAGGGTTCAGCCAGGTGGAGAACGTGACGGAGGAGGTCCAGATCCTGAGGAACAGAGTAGAGCTCCTGGAGAAGGTACACAAGGAAAGCCACCCACACTGATACCTCCCAGCCTCGCTCACCAGGAACACCTCTGGTCCTTGTATGATAGAAAGTCTGAGCTGCTGTTTAATCCCCAAACAGACGATTCTTTGAAATGCCAGACCTACACAGGATGTTTTACGGGCTTTAATAGAACCCTGCTTCTGTTTAGTGAAACAGGCAGAAAGAGTGAAAGAAGAAGTATAATGATGCCGTAGGTCGTATTGATTTGTTGTTTACGAGGTGAGTAATAGCCTCATTCTTTCCTCCCCGTGTGCAGAAGCTGCAGTTGGTGTTGGCCCCCTTCAGCAGCTTCTTCCCACTGTCGCTGGACGAGGGCTGGTCAGAGAAAACCACCTTACTGTCCCACTCCTTCCAGCAGCTGGACCGCATCGACTCCCTCAGCGAGCAGATCGGCTTCCTGGAGGAGCGCATCGGCACATGTGAGTGACCACAGGCTGACCTTAGACCGGTCACTTAGACGAGGGAAAATCCAACATTTAGCTGAACACTGCTGGAACTTTGTGTCCCAGGAAAGCAGAAAAAACTTCTTCAAAAAGATCAGCCCAAATGTAACAAATGTCCATAATGTGATAAATAAAATGTATTAATAGAAATCTAATAACATAATAAAATCTTGTGCCTGTAACTTAATAACCTTTTTGGCTAAGTAAGTTTGGTGATACGATCAGAGCAGCTCAAACTAGAAGTGAAACCTAATTAAGACATTAAAGATTAGATAAGAAGACGCTAGAGGCGCCGTGAGGCCGTACTCAACCACAGCGGCGCTCTGACATCCTCATAGTGGTGCTGGAGGAAATATCAGGGGATCACCAAAGTCAGTAGCATTCATCATCTGGGAACCATAAATATCTGCACAATATTTTCTGTCAATCTATCTAATAGTTGCTGAGACGTTTCAGACCTAAACGGTGCACAGACCAACAGACAGACATTGCCATCCTTGCAGCCACAAGCTCTTTATTGCTGCAGTGTAACTGGACATGCACGTACTTTACATCTTAAAGGTAGGGTTGGTAATGTTGAGAAACTAGCAAGCGTACGCTAGATTTAAAAAAATGAGCCCAGTGTTGCCAACTCTTCTCCAATAAAAGCAGCTAGCAGCACGAGCTCCAGAAGTCACTACATCTAGAGAGAAAGTCACCAAGTCATCAACACTGACAGTCCCAGACGCTAATAAGAAATAGTGTGCAATAGATTATTTAATTTTTTCTTTAAACACCCTGTCAAGGTGCTGACTGGAGCACTAACCTGCGGTCTCTTGCACATGCCCAGTGTGGCCTCTGCAGGTCACTGAGGGCGTCGCCTTTGATTGACAGCGGTGCAAGGATGACGTGTTTTTGTAGCCCAACCAGGAAGTTAGCATCGCCCTGGTTCCCTCCACAAAAAGACAATGGGATTGTTTCATTGGATTGAGGTTTACCGCAGAAAATAATCTCTGTGGCAAACACACGTTTATGATACTGACATGTTTTGTTCAGCAAGATAATCTCCACTAATGAACACCACTTTATGATCTTTGAAGCGTGAAGGCGATCGCCAGAAGTAAAAAGCTAACGTTAGGCTATAAACTAACTACGCCACGGTCACATGAACGCGAATATACACAACGAGGCTGTAAAGGAGGCCGAGTCTCCGTGATGACGTTTAGCTGTCTCATTTAGCCAAGTTTGCAACATCACATCCATATCTATGAAATCATGCTACAGTGTTAAAGCACGTTAACCGATGCAATTTCATGAACTTTGTTTTGAAATGTAATAGCAAATAGCCAACACGATTTAGTAACTCTTTCCACTCTTCTCGCCTGCAGGTTCTTGCCAGGAGAATTAGCCACCGAACATTTCCGGACATCTCCCGCCACAAAGTTAATAATGACACCAACCTGCCAGAGATCGTACGAGCCAACATGGCCGCCGCAGTTTGCAAGAAGCAGAAACAGCCTCAGTGACGTGATCATCATCTGTGATTCTCACTACTCCCAACAGCTTCATTTACTTTTCTTGTTGAATCACCGTCAAAGATCTGGATTTTGCAACCTGTGGCGGGGTCAGTGTCAGCATGACATCATCCCTGTAACATCTGAATGAGGGTCAAAGGTCAAATTGGCCACTTTTGTTTCTGTGTTTGTTTTGCATCGGTGCAGCTGTGTCCTCTGTCTAAAGCCCAAACTGTCCCGGGGTGGACGTGGACATCTGTATTTATCTATTTAAATTATGATTACATCTAGTTATTTCTCCAATAGACATTTTTACCTAGTTTTGTAACATTTTGTAATAAAAAGTCTTAATCAAAAACAGCCTGTGTGCTCACTAATATTAATATGACAGGATTACACTGCTGATATAAGATAGCTAACACAACATCTGGATGTCTTCTGTAGGCCTGCTATACCTGTACTTTAATCAATGGTGGAGGAAGTATTCAGATACTTTACTGAGGTAAAAGTATCATTAAGGCATCGTGACAGTACTTCATTACAAGTTAAAACCCTGCAATTACAGTTTTACACAAGTATTATTAGCAGTATGTAATTCAAGCATCAAAAGTACAATAACCCATTATGCAGATATTACTTATTGAATTTAACTATTTTATGTGATAATCATATTATGTTTCTATCCGCCTGTCTGTAGGGATTATTACAACCGTTTTTTCAACAGAACTTAAATAAGGGGTGAAATGCAAAGGGAAAATAGAGCATACATAAATGAATATATACAGTACATGAATAAATACATACATATAAAAAGAAATATAAAATAAACTAAATGCATAAATAAATAAAAATAAATGCAAAAATAAATACATTTATGAAAAGTAAATGTAAAACATAAATTATTATAAATATATGAATAAATAAAAGGGGAAATTAAACAGAAGAGTAAATAAATAAGGGAATTAACAGATAGATAAATAAGCAAATATTAGCAGAAATATCAATTTATGTCACATTTTATCAATTAATTAATGGCTACATTTATTTTTAATATAATTTTTGCTACATTTAATGACATTTATTTTTTATATCATTTTTGTCACATTTAATGACATTTATTTATTCATTGAGTCATTTATATACTCATTTATTTTTGGCAGGTTATATCCTCCGTACAAAGAAACCAGAAAGTATTCACATTTTGTTTTCTTAAAAAGTTATTCAAACCGCTCTGAAATGTAGTGAAGTATAAATTAGCAGAAAATGAAAATATTCAAGTAAATGACCTCTAAATTGTGCAGGTATTTGAGTAAATGTACTTAGTTACTTTCCACCACTGACTGTAATATAAATCACAGAAGCATTTCAGTGCATGACCAAGTATGAAAAAAAGAATTGATGTTTATTTATTCTTTTGCATTCACGTTGAACCAGAACCGGTGAAATCAAGAACACTACATCATCAATATTAACCAGATACTATAATGTGCGTCTATACCATGTGTGCATATTCAGACACACACACACATACAAGGCTCTGCAGGATGTCAGCTCTGTTTCTCAGATCCACGTAAAGCGACCACCACTTACACTTTTAATAGCTTTGGTGAAAAATCACAGAAAACGTTGTTTTATTTTTCCACCCAAACTCAGCATGAAAAGTGCTTTATTAAGGTTCAGAATACTTTGAATATTTTATCTTACAGTATCTCAGTTCGTAAACAACTGCCCAAAAACCAACCAGCGGGGTTGTTGCGGAGCCTGTTCGCCGCCGGCTCAACCTCAGGACACAAAGCTTACAAATCACACATTTGTATTACAAAATAACAAAGAAAAAAACAGGAAATAAATGGATAAAACACTCCTTTAGCAAAATTTATATGGTATACTTCATATTTTTGGAAGAAATCAATTTGGTTGAGTACATTTATAACATTCAGACCACCTGCTGCAAAGGTCAAATCTGCCCTTACAGATCAAAACTCAATAAATAGATTCAAACTAAGAAATCAAACAGAATTAGTATTAATATGGGGGGTATATTCTATACTGGCTGTGAACATGAATGAAACCCTTACAAACACCAGCAGGTAACTCACCTATGAACAGCAGTGGCTTAGTGCCAAAGTATTGATAAATCCATTCACAAGGTGATCTGCTCAGGAGGTTTGTGTGTACGAGTCAGTCTAAATTTAACATGTAATGGTCAAATAAATACACTTTCTAGATGCGATGCCAACTGTAAGCAAGACAACATCCACATTAATACAATAAAACAAATTAAAATAATATGATGCAGTTAGTAGTACACAAATATCCTGAATGCTGAAATACATTCTCAGATGGTGTTTAATGGGCAAAAGCGGCGAAATAAGTGATTTTGCAAACCGTGTAAAGGCAGTGAGCAACGTGAAATGTAAGACCTGGATGTAAACTAAAACAGTTCAGTCGGTTCTACGCGGTTAGAAGTCTTCGTCAGTTCACATTACAGAACAGAAGCAAACTAGCCCAACAATCCAAGGTGCAACAACAACAGCCAATCCAACTTAAGGCCAAAAGTTCCACAACCTTCTTAAAATAATCTAATATTCTTCTAGGAGGTTAACTGAATCAGAACATCACAACTAAAACAATGGTATTCACTTTTATATTGATTGAAAAAAACAGGGACAACCTTTAAACTCTTCTGAGATGTTGACATAGAGCGGGGGCAGGCGGTAGATTTTTTGGCATCATTGGGCAACAAAAGGACGTGAACGCTCATCTGCATTTCTAGAACAGCCAATAGGAACGCTCTCTCTCTGAGATGACCTGTGATTGGCACAAAGTCTCCCGTCACAGGCTAGATGTATTAAAGCCTGAAAACAGAGCCATGAGGAGGAGCAGAAGTCTAGTTTTCTCTCAGAACACTTGAATGACAATATGCTGAAAGGTTATTATGGAAGTCTGCCCGATAATGCCTCAAAAATAGACTGCCTCTCCGGGCTTTAAGTATGCCAGGTTTGTTAGTAATTAGTGAATATTCAAGTTAATCAGAACAAATGAAATCAGTCAAAAAAAATGCTCGGGATCAATCATTTCACGATTTGACACAAGCTGTACCCTCATCCTCATGATTGGTTCAGGGCTATCAGTCAGTGATGACTCATTAAAGCAGTTCATAGTGAGATAATAACGGGCTTACACTGGAAACTTCCCAAAAAAACACTTTGTCATGGCACAGCAGGTAGCTTGCACTTAACAGTAATGCTAAAAACAGTTAGCACAATATGAAATCACCTGTTTGATACGTCTTAAATATTTCACTTGTGAGTTGCTGTCCGAAGCGCAAAAATCACTTCTAAAAAAAACTAAAACAAGATTATCTGATGTAGAAATAAATAGAAAGCAAAAATACAGCGAGAAGACACTTGTTGGTCAACGCAGGTTATTTCTAATCTTTTGGAGAGAATATGAAAGAATGCACAATGATACACCCACAATGCACAACATTGAGAACTGATCAGTCCAGTAATTCAGTACAGATGGGTGCTATTGGTACACACTGCATCTTGTAAGCTTGAATTCCTCGCTCGTTGACATCATGAAGGATGTCACGAAGCTATTGGTCGTTCAGTTGAAGAGCCAATACGGATATAGAGTTGAATTCATAGCGACAGAACTTAAGAAGTCCGTGGTCGACCGGTGTCGACCTCTCACCTCCACACGCTCCTTCGCTCGCGGAGACCCTGCTCCTTTTGTCTTTAGGCAAGAGACTGGAATGCAGTAAGGGGGAGAGCACACTCAAAGGAAAGGAAGGAAGGAGATGGGGTACTCTGGATGAGGGTGTGCGAGTATGTTTGTGTGCGAGAGCATCCGAGGATAACTCAAATAAAGGCAGTATGAGAGGAACAAATGACTATCCACTGACATTTATGAACAGAGAAAATGCCAAGGATGATCTGTTAAACTGAAGGCAGGTGGAGAAACAAAGGCCAAAAAGAAAAAAAAGGTACAAAATGGTGATAAAGTAAGACAATAAAAAAGGCAGAGAGCAAAACAAGGATGAAGGTGGACAGAGCCATCCAAAAGGCATGCATGAAGAACAACACACACGTATACTGTTCGGCTTGCCGTCCGTCACTCCGCTCACGGCGTGCAGAGCAGCGCTGCTGCTGGTGCTGCTGCTGCAGACACAGTGAGGGTCAGGACTGGCTGTGCTGTGTGGTCAGGCCAGAGGCGGACCGGACCAGGCGTCGACTAGACAAGAAGAGATTTCATGACAAGAGACCTGTGTCACGGTGTTTCCTAGCCAGGTAATGGGACAACCCGGGGAGAGCGGGGAGGTCTGGGGGAGGGATGGGCTATAGGAGGAAAAAGAAGCGGGAGCATGGTAAATGTTCAGTGCCTCAACGGCCCGTTGCTCTGGGTTACGGAGTCAGAGACGTTCAGGTAGGCAGAGCGCATCACTTCGAAGGATTTGTCACAGAGGGACGCAACGTCGTCTGACGTCATCCCCTTTGTCTCGATCTTTGGGAGGATCTGCAATCTGATGGTCCCTGAGGAGGCACAAAACTTCACCGTCAGAAGTCTCACAGAACATCACACAGACACGTAAGGACCGCATGTAAGAGGAAATAAATCAAAGACAATCAAGATGAGTTACCCGAGTTGAACTGCTTTTCTTTCCGTAGGTAGAAGCCGCTGTAGGAGGAGAAAACGATGGGTATGATGGGTACCTGAAAAACAGACAGGGAAGAAGATCAAACAGGATATCCCAAAATATTATCATCACCTCACAGACCTCCTGCAGGAGATCCGGTTAAATCCATCTAAAATAAAAACATTAATAACAAGAGCATTCATTGTTTTTGCAGCAGAAAGCTAAAGGCCCTGAGTAACATCACGCCGAGCAGACAGTTACGTCACTCCAACAAATGACATCACAATAAGCAAAACTACCCATGTAGGCACTGGCAGACCATTTCTATTGCAGAGTTAAGGGGTTAAGCACACAGATCTAAAGTCATCTGACTCCTACGTTTTGCTTTTGACCATTTTCTTTCTCCGAAGCCAAAAGATGAGAAACAAACGGACAGAAATGCTTATCTGAACCGACATCACGCTCTTTCTCTCCCTCACACACACAATCAGCACGACACTAGCAATCTCCATCTCCTCCACTAATAGAGGCCGAGTTCCTCTCTCGAGGCCTCGAGTGGCCCCTTCAACGGGACCGGCTGAGCCAAACGTGGCTCCCCCTGGGGGCTGTCCTGCTTCCACTCAATCTGGCCGGTTGGGTACAAACGGAGAAGGCTGCGCTAGAACTCGGCAGAAGCAAACACAGAGAGATAGAAATAGTCTGTGTTCACACAGGAATAGTCTCGAGTGTGAAGCCAACAGGGAAAACCAAAACACGCATTGTGTTCTCCAAACCTCAAATGGAGTTATTCCACCACCTCATGCCAACACACACAACAACGAGTCCAACATGCATACTCTGTTTGTATAACACGTAAACACGCATGAGCCCCTATAGAACATGGTAATGTGTTTGCTAATAAGCAGCAGCAGGGCTTTATTTGTCTAGCCTCTCAGCCTCCGTGCATATCTGAACCAATCCCGTATTCATCTTTAGCAGCACATAACAAAAAAAACAAAGAAGGACTCACACATACATACAAACGCACACACAGCACAACACTTTTTTTTGCCTGGGGCGAACCGAGTTGCGGTTTCTGGCCACATCTCATTCAACAATGTTTTTTTAATTCATTCCACCTGTCGGACTCCCAAGTGTGTGCTACGAAACATCAACTAGAGAACAGAGACCTCCCACCTGCACGCATGAAGAGATCACAGAACGCACACAGCCAACTTACTCAATTACTCGAGTCATTCTGCGTCGTCTGCCCTCCCTATAATCAGTTGGTGTGAGGCGTTGGGGGGGGGGGGGTTACGTCATGCACAACCAAGGACAATTTCACAGAAGACCGAGACAGAAATATCCCAATGAGAGTGCTCAGACAAACCATTTCAGAGCATGTGTATACTGGATATGGTGAAATCATCATGTTGCCCTTGTGCCACATTAGGTTGCTAGCTCCCCCATGTGTCTAGAATCGGCACATTGCTGGCAACATCTCTCCTTTAGAAGACAAGAGTTGGCAGAAGTCTCGTGGAATACAGCCAGCATCATCACAGCCCTTTTTGCCAGCAGGGTTAAGGATGTGTTAGGATAGCGGACAGTTGCTCTACCTCAGTACACAGATGCTCCAAAAGAGAAGTGAATTTTGAGGAGAGAAGAGGGGAAGCACTCACTTGTGCCTGCACCGCCAGGTGGAAAGCCCCTTTTTTGAAGGGCAGCAGGTCGCCTCTCTGGTTTCGCGTTCCCTCTGGGAACACCCACAGACGGATCTGTGGAGGTCAAAGTACAAGGGTGGAAAGGAAAAACAGTGATTTAATCATCCCATGTCATCCGTCATCACTCAATGTGTCAAAAACAGAAAGTTGAGATGGATTAAGTGCAAAAAGAAAAACAAAGAAAAACCACAAGAGTCGAATTAATATGACATAAAAGCATGAAGTATTAGTTCTTCAGGGATCTAAACCATCACTTAAATTGATACAAGTGTATCCTGTGCATTACCTGGTCGTCCAGCATGGTTTGGGCAGCGTCAGCCATGACGCTCTTGGCATCGCTCGTCTTCTTGCGGTTGATAAAAACGATGCCACCCAGCCAGCAGATGAGACCTACTGTGCCGGCGTAGATCAACTCCTTCTTGGCGATCATGGTGCAGCGGTCTGGTAAGATCTCCATCAGGCCTGACAAACACACGACAACAGAGGAAACATGTGAGACAGGCAGTTACTGCAGATATACACTACTTTTTTCTTTTTCTTTTACAATATTGTGTCATAAATGAGAACCACTAATGTGTACTATGTGTTCCAATACATTATCTCCAAGTAAAGCTCGTCATTCATGTCTGACCACGAGCATAAGAAATAGGACTCAATTAATGAATAAAATTAGTTTTCTGGTATAAAATTAAAAGTAGTAGCAAAGCAGAGACAATGAGGTGCTTGGTATTTGAAGATAATCCAACATTTCATACTTGACTGACTAAAAATAGTGCAATAAACATCCAAATGGGATTCACTTTTTTGGAGATTTTATTTTCTATCCAGGTGCAAAAGTATGAATACTGTAGAATTTATTATTAATTATTATTATATATTTTTTATATTTATCATCATTTGTTGATATTCAAATTAAAACTCAAAATTAACTAAAATTCTATTTAATTCTAGCACTTAAAAATCACAAGATCTGTAGTGTTGTTCACATAAGCAGTATTACTCTTGAAGACATTTTCATAGAAGAAGTTGGTTAATTTATTATCATAGAGCCACTAGCCAATTGTTTATTTTTTTAAACATGTACTTATTGATTTTACACATTTAACGTATTGTACATACAACACAGAACCTTTCCCCAAACTGAACATATGGAAGTGTATAAAATAATAATAATAGTAAAAATAAAAATCTCTTGAAAATAAATAGCTTAACATAAAGTTAAAAAGGATATAGATTAACAATTAAAATATAATGGAAGTAAATATATAAAATAAAAGATATATACATAAATTAAATAAATTAAATTAAATTAAATTAAGAATACAGTCACAAACATAAAACAGAGTACAACACACATTCAAGCCTGAATTATATAATAATGTTTACTTTTTTTTAAGCATTTTCCACTGAAATTGGTCCTGGTAGTAAACAACTGAGACCTTGAAATAAGGCGTCTCTAATGGGGCGAGTTAAAAGAAGTCTCTAACGTATACAGTACGCTTCCATCTTATCCCTCTATGGCTTTGTCAAAACCTGAATTTCATCATCAAGTACAGCATAAAACCTGCTGATGTAATACATGTGATGTTGGAAAAGAAGTCTCACTTTATTGGTTGTCAGTTATCTCCATGGATAGTGTTTACATTATGAAATCAGACATGTTTGATTAACCTTCGTGCAGAAGATAAGAGTGCAAGATGTCAAACATACACCATATTAGAGGGAGGAAGTCAAAGTGTGTGAAATAAAGGATGGCAAACAGCAGGGCAAGTAGACGAGTCGACACCGGAGCAGACAGAAGCAAACTGACACCAGAAAGAGTGAAACCCAGCCCTAGCTGTGGAGGAAAGTACTTCCGTACGGTCTTATCACATCAGCTTGAGGATGAGCAGCTATTAATGGCTGGGGTGTAACGGTTGGCATGGCAACTTGGACGCCAAATCAGACTCATGCTGAGTTTTCTCAGCCTTAATTAGATGCCTAGTTCTCCCCCTGCTGTCACCACCCTGGCCTGAAGCCTGCCCTCATCACTCACCGGCACTGAGAAACACTCTCTGCCAGGCAGTGATGGAGAGAAACCACACCTCTGCTAAACAAGTGGCCTCAACACCACCATCAAGAAGAATGAGCCAATGAGAAAAGACATGACCACACATGCAAAATCATAAACGAACAAGAATCTAAATCTTTCTACAACATGCTCTTACTCAGTGTACAAGCAGCCATCATAGACTGGGTTAAAGGTTCCTTCTGCCCACTGTTGTCTGCGTTTCGACCATGGTCTAAAGACCTGTGAAGATTAGGTAAATTAGTCCGCTGACATATGAAAAAGCAACACGACATGGGACGAAGACTGCTGATGGTCACACACTTGACGACGGTGGTATTTACTGCTAGTATTTACTGATGCACGTTGAATGTAATGAATGAAATGCAACTAAGAGCGTCTGTCTCCACAGTAAATCAGCTGTTGAATGTTTGACGGTTATTTGTGCTTTAGAATGTTAACGCTGTAAAACAATCAGAAACACTGATTGCAACGCCGCGCCTGTTATGTTCCCCAAACAAACAAAAACCTGAATGACAGGGGTCGCTACTGGGAAACTAACAAAAATAAACTGCACACAGAAATAATAAGAAAAGGGTCCCTTGGGTTCTAAAAGGAGACTGAAAATATAACTCCCCACAGCCGACCACTAAATCTACCAGAAGTTGTGAGTCACTGAGAGGGGACACAGAAGAGAAGTAGAGGCTGGTTAAAGATGGTCACACTCAAAATCAAACCCCACAAAACACACAGAATCACTAAACCCAAAATAAAGCCAGAGAGCCAGCTGAAGGTGTTGACCCTCTGCAGACACACAACCAGATGAGCAGGGTGCAGCCAACCTGCTTCTACAGCTGAGAGTGATCACAGGTGATGAGCAAGGCTCAGAGAAACCTGCAACCCAGATCTGTCATGATCCCTCTGACCAGAACACGCCGTATCCCTCTTTTAACTTTACCGCTCGCCCTTGCGATCTCTCGCTCTTTTTCTCTTTGTCTTTTTAAAATGAGTCGGGAAGCCGACAGCAAAGCCTAACTAATCAAACAAAGAGAAATGCTCTCCCCTCGTCCCAAATCAATACTAGAGTACTTTCTTGTTTTATGAATGATGCGGTACAGTTGAAGCAGCGGCGCTGTGTGTGTGTGTGTGTTTGACCAATCAACCTTACAAACTCAACCCTGAAAGTTCTTGTACTTTCAGAAAGTCCTACCCCCCGACCAGGGCATTTTCTGGGGGTAAAAAAGGGCCCGTAAAATGTCCCCAGAACTTAATTTAGACCCTGGTCCCTGCGGTCGAAACGCAATGAGTTCCTCAAAAGGTTCCTAGTTCCTGTTGTCAAGAGGAGAAGTGGTTCTTTGTAGAATGAGGATTTTAAAGTTTCTATGGTATGCACCTAACGGACCTTAACATTTGGTTCCAACAAGTTGTGGCTCAGGTGAGAGCAGTATGTGCTGACTTTCCCTTACTGAATCGGGAGAAGTACTGAGTCCTGGAGGGTAGGAAGAGCGGCACCAATGATGACTTCAGTAGTCTCGAGTGTCCATTTGAGTCTGTTCTTGAACCGTTTGTTGGCCGATCCAAACCAGACTGTGATTACCGTCCAACGTAAACAGGATGCAGCCGTGTTGCATTCCGGCTCTGTCGCAGCTGTCAGAGACAATCCTGCTCTCTCTGTGATCACAAACACTGTGTAGCTTCATACATAAAGGTAGAACATCACCCACCCAAAACATCCAGGGAGCTCTGGTGGTTGGAGATGATGACATAGGGTCCCTCCGTCTGCAGCTGCTCCCAACCGCTCACATCAAACCGAAGACCCAGGAAGTACTTCACATGACGAACCAAGACGCGAATAATCCTGAGGGTGGGGGAAGGGGGTTAAAGTGTTAATTACAGTGCTCAATAAGTATAGGTTACTGTTCACAGTCATGTGAGTGCAGCAGGCTACATATTATTAACAAGAATCCTTTATGGAAAGGTTGGAGGCAACAGTGGAATGTATAAAGCCTGTTAGATACTGGAGTATTAGAGTTTATAGTATTATAGTGCAGTGGAAGTATGCCAGCTCAAATACATAACATTTGACCTAAATCAGACAATCATGACTGTCTTAAAAATACAGGACATCTGGTAGATTAACTGTGTACAACATCCCTCTTAGCTGTGTTTGTCTCTTGGTTGGTTAAATAATTGCCTGCAGTAAGAACAACGCTCTAATGAGCTTTGAGAAAGAATGTCCAACCATCTGCCTGTCTGCCTCTGACACTGAAAAAACTAAACAAAACAAAACAAAACAAAGTTATGAGGGATTATCCCCATTAGTCATGGGGATTTATCAGATCTAATCAATACTTTGATTTGTCTGGAACTACACTCTTGTGGGGTGGAAAGGCAGGTTTTTTTCTTATTTTTTTTGCTTAGCCCACTTCCAGTTGAGAGGGGGTAAATGCATACTTTATGCTTTTTTAATATTTGATAATTTTAAAAATCTTATTTCCCAAATACCTAAAATGAAGGAATTATGACAATATGATATAGACATTAGGGCTGAACTAAAAATAATTTTCATTATGAATTAATTTGCAGGGTTTTTTTTCTATTATTTGACAAATAGTTTCGTCTTAAAGTGACAAGAAATAATGAAAATGTCTGCTAAAATTTCAAACACTCAAGATTATGTCTTCAAATTTCTTGTTTTATTCAACCAAAAGTTCAAATTCCAAAGATATTAATTTTAATATCATATATTTAAAAAAGAAAAGCATGAAATCGACACAACTGAGAGGATGAAATCTGTGAATATTTGGCATTTTTGCTAAAAAAAATAAAACTGAAGTAATCTATTAACTAACCGACATAACTATATTATTAGCACGTCATGCCCGTCACACAGCGACAAGTCGGACAACAGTTTGTACCTTCTTGTCCCCGGCTTCCATTGAAAATGACTTGTAGCCTGTTGCTGTCGCTCATAGTGTGAACACAGCATTAGGTGTTTTGTTCTATGTGATTTTGGCACAATGAGTGACACTTTCAGATTACACACAGTCATTTGATTTAATATCAATATCAAGTTACTGAAAGAAACAATACGTAGTACTGACAGCTAGCGTTTTAAAATGAAATGAGCAGTGGACGGGATCACACCGGCCAAAACAAAGACAGACGTCCTGGACCGGAATGGAAATTTAAAAGGAGAACATACTGACTGTGGCATTGTTGTCAGAGAAGTCAGTATTTCCTTAATCTCTGATCACATATCATGATCATTTTATGATTTATTAGAGTAAATATAGTACATATTGGTCCTTTAATGAAGCTTCAAGAACTGTGTTCAAATTAAATATTCCTAATATTGTTTACTGTTTTTACTCTTTCTGGTCGTGGTTTATCTTTAGGGACGTATAAAACTCGAACTTTGTAGAGACAAAGAAGATAACTATAGAGATAAGTTCTGAACTATGTTAAGAAGTAT
Source organism: Sebastes umbrosus (assembly GCF_015220745.1). Lineage (NCBI taxonomy): Eukaryota > Metazoa > Chordata > Actinopteri > Perciformes > Sebastidae > Sebastes > Sebastes umbrosus. The sequence goes on from NC_051287.1 coordinate 26,265,922, forward strand.
CCAAGGTCATCTCTGTTTCAGTGTGATTCTAAACAAACAGCTCCAGGATGAGACTGGAGTCCAAACCTGATCATGCTTTTACTTCCATCAAATGAGATCCTTTCTCACCAAGCACTCACATCCATGATATTTTCTCTTTTGCCACTAAAACACTTTCGAAAGCCTGTCCTCAATCAATACACTTTCTCACCTCAAACACACAGAGTATGGCTGCCAATTTATCGGAACTCTGGTGTTGATGTGTAAGGCTGATGAGAGAGCCTTGGCATTTTATGTCCAGGCCAACTCCATGTTACAATCACATACTTAGCGCTCCATTTCTTGGCTTTTATTTGATCATCATTCGATCGGGACTAACCTCTTTTTCCTCTTGGAGCCAGAAGCAGTATAGTAGTAACAAAACTGTACAAAGCTGCTGTGAAACTACGGTTTCACACAGTCCTTTATCTGAAGGTTTGAGGAGTAAGTCTACTCTCAAGAATCGGCAAAGGACACGAGAAAGCTCAGACCATATTAGCTTAACATACATAGTTGCTGAAACAATGACCCATGAAGGTGAAGCCTTACACATTTAGGGATGCTCTGATTGACTACAAATGATTTGATCAGAATATCAATGGTACATTTGATGTAATTATGGAAAATAATCAAGCAAAACTCAGTAATTTCACTGATCTATTACTACTAAGAGCTAATAGCGCTTACAGAGATGATAACAAGGTGTAGGACCTGGAATTGTCCATTATAATACAGTATGGCAGGTAAAAGTTGAACCAGGGAGTATGTTTTAATGGAAGTTTACACTTTGACTTGGGTTTTAAAAAAAATAAAAAAAAAAAAAAAATTCCCTTCAACTAAAGTAATTAGTTTGTGATTGATTGATTTTTTGTCTGCAATGCCCAATGGAGCACATAGCTGAAAATTTGTTGACCGGAGTCCCAACTAGGGCTGCAACTAACGATTACTTTCATTGTTGATTAATCTGTCGATTATTTTCTCGATTAATCGATTAGTTGTTGTTTGGTCTATAAATATCAGAAAATGGTGAAAAATGTCGATCAGTGTTTCCCAAAGCCCAAGATGACGTCCTTAAATGTCTTGTTTTGTCCACAACTCAAAGATATTCAGTTTAATGTCATAGAGGAGGAAAGAAACCAGAAAATATTTACATTTAAAAAGCTGGAATCAGAACATTTTTACTTTTTAAAAACTACTGAAAATGGATTAATTGATTATTAAAATAGTTGCCGATTAATTTAATAGTTGATGACTAATTGATTAATCATTGGATCTCTAGTCCCAACAAACCCATATTTTAGCTGAGATGCCAATATTTGAATGACAATCAAAACTACAAAAACAAGACGCAATTTCTTAAAAAATAATAAAATAACACCCCTCCCAAAAATCTGACACCGGAGTTAAAAGCCTTAGGAAATATTTCACAGGATTGGCAGATCGAATAGTCCCTTCTCTTTAAATGATTTTCTAATTAGCTTTTACAAGATATACTGTACATTAATGTTTTATAATTACTCTACTAACTCTTGCCAAGCTGTAGTTTTTCCACTATTTGTAAGATGGGCTGGGTAATGATGACCCAGCATAGAAAACTGCCGTACCTTCTATTTTTGGTAATCAAATCAAAGTGATTTTAATTACTACATCAAAAGGTAAAGCTCACAATGTTAATCAAAGACACGAGGAAGCTCTTGAACACCTTGTGACTCCACCTAATGCAATCATCTCTCACTTATCTTGCACATAAAGTATACGTTTAATTGGTGCACCACAGTAAATTAACCTTTAAAAAGTCTTTAGGTTATCTTTCAACACAGCAGTACAGTGATAACACTGTCTAGTGCAAAAGCCACTGGTTATGCAACGACTCAGCCAGCGCTGCAGCAATCGTAAGATTGTTCAAGGGGAATGAAATGGCCTCGGTTGGATTCTTTTTATGGTCAATCCACTAAGCTTTTCCTCCGCTTCACTTCATTATCAGTCTCTACATAAGTTCCTTTTCCTACAGAGCATAATGACATTTAGGCTGATTTGTTACCAGCATAGATTCAACACCACCTGGCTGCTTATGGATTAAAAGGTTAGCCTGACCGGTCATCCCTAAAAATGTTGTACCAACAAAGATACCAGTGCCAAAGCTAATTCAGGTGCTAAAGGTCAGAGAGTTGTTCACAACAGGGACATGGTCACATGATCACAATGACATACCAGAAGATGAATTCATTCAGAAAGGCAGGGACAAGAAACTACGTAGGTTTTAAAGGTCAGTCACTCAACGGCCTGAGTGACAACATTACTGCTTAGTCAAACACACTGGTAGTCTCCCAGTGATGTTAAAATCCATTACACAGCATGGAACCTGAGCTCAATCCTCTGTCTTTTATCTTTTATCATGAGATCGTACCTGATAATTAACGTTAGAGCTGTTGCTAAAAGTTCACATACAGTATGTGAGAAGTAAAACGGTGTGTCTGTTAGGGTTGCTTGATTATAGCAAAAATCCCAATCCCGATTATTCTGGTCAATACCGCGATCACGATTATTTAACACGATTACTCATTGACTTTGGAAACATCGTGCATTTAGAAAGAACATTTTGTAAATGCATCAATCTGGTGCACTTTGAGAACTAAATTAAGAGGCTAGATCTATGAAGCACTTTGTGTTCTTGTAAACAATTTCATTAAAGGTCCTGTTCAGACCAGGTATTAAGATGCGTCCTCAGTGATCGGATCACAAGTGGACAGCTCCACACAGTCTCCACATGCATCTTGAGTGGCCACTTGTGATCCGATCTCACTTCCTGGCTATATGCAAGTAAACACGTAGTAAACACACGGCTAATACAGCAGACTAAGCGGCGAAGTCCGGGCGAGGAGTGTTGTTAAAACCTTCACCCAGGGCCTTTCCAAGCCGACCTAGAGTCGGTTGCGGTGCACCACTACGGAGGAAATACGACCGGCGGGGTTCCAGCCAGCGCCGAGGAGAGTTCCCATGAGGGGATCCTCCCACACGTGGCGGCCCTAACCCGCCAAGCGAGACGAAAGCGCACCGCTGTAAAGGAAAGGGGTTTACAGTATAACATGACAAAACGGATCGTGTCTATAAGGGAACCCGCGAGTTGGGGGAACTCTCACGAGATGATTAAGGGTAGGCATTGATCTTGAATAGTTAAGGTTAGGAACTGATCTTGAATAGTTAAGGTTAGGAATTGATCTCGAATAGTTAAGGTTAGGAATTGATCTCGAATAGTTAAGGTTAGGCATTGATCTCGAATAGTTAAGGTTAGGAATTGATCTCAAATAGTTAAGGTTAGGAATTGATCTTGAATAGTTAAGGTTAGGAATTGATCTCGAATAGTTAAGGTTAGGAATTGATCTCGAATAGTTAAGGTTAGGCATTGATCTCGAATAGTTAAGGTTAGGCATTGATCTCGAATAGGTAAGGTTAGGCATTGATCTCGAATAGGTAAGGTAAGAAGAAGTTGTCAGCAAGAGTTTTTGCAAGTTTTTGCAGATTTCGCAATTTGCGGATTACCTGCTGGACACAACCGACAAAACAAGAGCGTCATTGTGAAACAGAATGCCGCACAATAATTGTTTTAGGTTGATTATCTTGTTTTCATAATTGTTGGAAGTCAAAATCATAAATTGTAACTGAAATTTGATACTGCACAGCCTTGTGTCTGTAAACTCTATTCAAACACTTACAATAAACTGAAAACCAACAAGAGTGTTTCAGGAAATGCAAGTACAATATTAACAGTGACTTGAGGTCTATGGATGCTTTTCACTGTGCAGAGGTCTGTTCTGGCCCAACATAGTTGACTGTGTTGCATTCAAGTCCTCCAAGTCAGCTGTGAAGCCAGTAATCAACCCCAGAATCCAGGCCTTTGTGTACCCGTCTGACAGCAAATGTCTGTGACACACTACTCTGTCCTTGATGAATCACAGCGCTCTTTCTGCCAGAGCTGGCGAGTGTGTAAAATGTGCAGCCAAAACTCTATTCACTCCCAGTACAAGGTCTGACCCCGATTCAGTCGCTTTGTCACAGTCAACAGGTCCAGATAACCTTTGAGCTGACAGAACGGCTCACTGGTGCAACATGACACCACGGCCGTGGCTAACAGTTATTCCTAGAGCAGCGAGGCCGTAAGGTCTGCTGTTATAACTGACACGGCTGCTGTCAGCATTGTGGATGGGCCTCATAACTATTCAGCAACCCCACTCTAATCCGGGGGAAAGTTGCCATCTGGCATCGGTCTCTTCAAGGTAATTACTTGAATGCAGTCACTTGTGTCCAGCAATCCATCCTCACCATCTAGGTTTAACCACAACAACAAAACTACCCCTGCTACAAAGTGGACACTGACACTGGAGGCGTACTACATTTCAATCCTTACAGGTATCAGTTGACCCAATCGTTGTGTGTGTCGGGTATAAAATAACATATTTCCTTCAGTGGTAAGGTCAAGGGGTCATCCCTACAGAGCCAATATCCTATAATAACTTACAGTATGTTACAGACGATCAGAGAGTTGTAGTTAGTGCAGCTGTTGTTAGACTGCATTACAGTGGTTTCTAGTGGTGGAAAGTAACTAAGTACATTAACTCAAGTGCTGCACTTTTTTTAGGTACAGTACTTTACTTAAGTATATCCAATTTATGCTACTTTATACTTCTACTCCACTACATCTCAGAGGGAAATATTTTACTTTTTTACTCCACTACATTTATTTAAAAGCTATAGTCAATTTGATTTTACGTTAACAAAACATGATCCATTTATGAAATATGATGAATGTTATAGATTAAAGACCCTCACAGGTCAGTGATGTTGCTGATTAGACCTCCTCAGGTCGGGGTCCTGTGAAGCTCTGCTTCTGCTGGGATTTCATCATCATGTACTAAAAAGAATGATAAAGTTGTAAATTGCCCACATTTTTTTATCTTACTGCACACGATCATAATCTGTCTGTGCAAATTATTATCTTGAGTGCATAAATTAAGAAATAATCTTTCAGGACCTTGAAGATGGGGCTAATTCAGCAATCTGAAAGGGGCCATTTAGCCTAGAAACTACAATTACTTTTGATACGTTAAGTAGGGATGCACTGATACCGAATCAGATATGGCGCCGATACAGACTCAAACATTTAATAATAAATAACAATTCACTAAATTTAAGTTATGTTATCTATGTATTTATTTGTTACATTTTGTTTTACAAAGTTAGGAGCGCAATGTTTAAGTCAAGCCTGATGTTGCCTTATGCCTGGGTCAGACTACACAATATCAGCCCGATTACAGCCCGACACGGCCGTCGTAGGATTGGGAAGGATAAATCAGTGTCGTGTGCGATATTGATCGTATGTAGTGTGTCATAGTACACGACAACCGATGCCGCGTCTGGAACGCCTCACGACGTCCCGACAGAAAGTCTAGCATGTTTGATTTGCTTTTTTGCTTTCCACAACGTGTTCCGTCATGGCTGTGACTTTGACAGTAGGATATTCAATCTAGGTTGTGTTGGAATAAAAAACACCACCGCCATTGCGTCTCCCGGTGCCGGGAGAGTGTGTATTGTCGGAACAGGGGACCAACATGTAGTCTGTCATGTGTCGCGGCCAAGTCCCAACAAGAATTTGTGACTCCCAATCATCTAATCTGACATAGAGACCATCGTAACCGTCAAAGATGTTGTGTAGTCTGATCCTGACACAACACATACGAGAAAGATCCCAGTCACTTCCACACATTGAGGCATACAGCTTATTAATTAAACACTGGTATCGGATCAGTACTCATTATCGGCCGATACCCAAAGCCCAGGTATTGTTATCGGTATCGGGAGTGAAAAAGTCAGATCGGTTACTTTAAGTACACATTGCTGCTAATACTTCTGTACTTTTTCCTCAACTAGTAATTTCCTTGTAACAGAGTATTTTTACATTGTGGTATACTTTTACTGAAGTGAAGGATGTGAGCACTTCTTCCACCACTGGCTGATTGTAATAGTCAGCCGCTGACATATATGAGAAACACCATCACCACTACTACTACTACCACTAACTAGAGCCTCAAGAACTCAATCCACACCTCATTCATACACTTTCAACACCATTCAGAGCTTCATGAAGATAGGATTTATAGGATTTCTCTGTGGTGCACAGGTGTACTTTGAACGGGCACATTGACATTTGCATTATTAAAATGAGCTTCTGTCATTTCCAATACAAATCAGAAGAGAAAAGCAGCTGTGATATCAGAACTAGTAAAACAATGCTAGCCTTGTTGTGATATTCAGTGAGCAGTCTAACTCAGCTAATGTCAGCCATATGACTGGAGGGAGGAGAAGTTAGCAGACATTCCTCTTACAGGAAATCGAATTAGGTTTCTCTGAGGCTGCTTTGGGTTCACACACATCGGAACAAGTCCTGACTCGGTTCTCTCAGCATGTTAGCACGTTAGCATGTTAGCATTCCTGTAGTCCTCCTGCCGAGCTGTCTGCCTGCTGTCTGGGGGGCTAATGTTAAAGTTCCTGTTAGCACAACTACTGTGTATGATTAAACATGATTCATTGATGTGTTTTTGTCAGACTAGAAGCTCCCTGTCCGTTCTACAGCACCGTGATGTCCACACAGCACACCGCTACAACAACACAACGTTTCATAGAAACTAGCTAGCCACAGCAGCTAGCAGGCTAGCAGGCTAACTGTGGCTAGCTGCTGTGGCTAGCTGTCAGAGCTTCATGTCTGATGCCAACAGACTAACTCACCTCATGTTCTCCACGTCTCTGCCGCCGCTCTTCAGGAAACACAGAGGAATGGCGACCAGAGCCAGCACCATCATCCAGCCCACGTAGAAACACTTCTTGAAATAGAAAACAAAGGTTCTGCTGGTCCACATGAGGAGCGGAACCAGCAGCAGCGGGATCAGCCAGAGCGCCTCCATAGCGGTCCGCTACAGTCCGCCACACACAGACTCTCAGTGCCCGCTATAGGGGCAGCACACGCGGGTAACACAGCGGCCAGGCTCCGGTGCAGGAAGGAAGGGAAGCACCGTGACCCGTCCGACCATCACACAGTCACTAGGAGTCCTTTATATGGCACCCTGGCGACGGTACTGCTGCTCTCTGGCTGCCTTAACTCAACATGGATGGATCGCTGCTCATCTGTTGCTAGATGGCATCATGAGGTGGAGTCAAGTCGTCATCAGTTGTGGGCTTTTTTTCTCCATTTCCGGTTGCTGGACCACTACGGGTCTGATGGTCTGATGTCACAAGCTACACATTTCTCTCCTAGCCTGTCTGCTGGCTGGATTCATGCTCAGGCTGGTCTACGCTGCAGACTAGGGGCCCCAGATTGGCCAGATTATTTTAGATTATTTAAATGTACTTCAGAGAGAAAAAAAACTTCCCATATTGCCCCTTAAGAAACATTCACAAATAATCATCTCTAAATCAACTAGATATTTCAAGGTTTACGTTAAAGGCTGTCTCAGTGTGTGTATATTCCTAGCAGTCTTTTACACATGGCACTTAATTACTTTATTTCTGGTAATGTTAGAGCATGATGAGTAACGGTGGGGGGCCCATACTAAGAGTAGCCTAGTGGCGCCTGACCACCTTAATCTGCCACTGCCTGTATGAGATTAAATTAACTGTCGAAGCATTTGCATTTTTATGCACAATCACAGCTCTTGTATGATATGTGATTTAAAGTTTTGTGCGGCCAAACATCCAAATGTCTCACTGTTATAACAGGCCTACTGTATGTGGATACACTCTCTCCAAACTGTTATCTTTATGATACCAGTTTGACAGCCGATTAAACCCAACATGTATAATTGGATTAGCAGTGATAATCCAGTCATTGGCTATAATCTGACACTGTCCAGAACCCCCGACTGTGAAGTTTCAGCCATGTCGAAGAGCTCTACTTGACATGATTAGGATTAGATTAGGATCAATCAGTCATTAATCCTGATTAGTATGTGCGGTGATCCTAATCATTGACAGACTCTAAATTTGGCATCGGTCTACTCATTCAGAAACAGACTGTCTAATTTGAACTTTGTTGAATACACTGAAGCAAAGGATCATTTGAAGTAAAGAATAGAAACAAGCTTTCTAGATTGCTCTTGATTAATGTCCATTTAAAATCAGATAAAAACTTCTTTGTTGGGCTGGAATTCAAAAAGGTTCTTCTGTCTAAAGACTAAGCTGAGGGAGATTTGATAGAGGGATGGTTGTTGCAGGGGGTTGGAAGACGTAGAACAGGTTGGAGCAAGCAGGGCTGCAGGCTGTTATACTGTAAAACCAGTGTTTGGGATTGAACAGCCTACGCATTTTGAGTAGCAGCAGAAGGTTTTTAGGTTGTTGATCAGAGCAGGACAGGGGTACCTTGCACTCCATCCTCTTGTAGCCACTAACAACCAAAATGAATTGCATACGCCTACTGGAGGCAGAGTCCACTGGCTTTCAGGAAATGATTTTATTACTGCAACTTGTTGTCAGAAACAAAATAAGACCTCCCTTTTCTTTATTGAAGATGGATGGACAAAATTAGATGTCAGAGCTCCTGTTCTGCTGCTCTGTCTAGGAAAACACCATGGTTTCACTGTGCCCAGTCATGCAGGTACACAGTCAACACCTGTTTGCTTTGGAGACTCTCATGTACTGTTTACTTAGTAACTCAAGTGTCGTGACAAGATGTGATGCATGGAGAAAGGAAGAAACTTGACACACAGTTATAACAACCAATGCTGGAGATCCTCTATTGTTTGCATGAGTGTGTGTTTGTAGTTATGATATGTGTGGTATATTTGTACTTGTGAATGTGTTTGCACAAGGTTTGAAGCAAACTGTAAGATTGTACTACATCCACCTGGTGATGTAGCAACAAAAAAATAGCTCGTCCACATGAATTTAGACAAATACAGCTGACAGATTTATAGAAAATCTAATCCAAGTTGCCAATTCCTTTTCTCGTATTATTCCACCACAAATGCAATCAGCCGTCACACTGTTTCACTTCTGCTTATTAAGACAAAAAATACTACAAGCAAAAACTGAAAGCTTGACAAAGTGGAAAGGCAAGATACTCAGGGAAAGTTTCCTGAGTAAATGAAGGAGATATATTAGAGATGGCTGTTATTTGTGATGTTGTCAATGATACTCATTATATGAGGATAGAGAGCTATGCTTGTTTTAACTCAGTTGTTTTTCTTGCTTTGCTCTGTAGACCAAAGATTTACTAGTAAGGTAGTGTAGAAATAAGTCACCTGAAACCTCTGAAGCGGGAGCAGAGGGAGCAGTGACGTTACAATGCTTGTAGGGAGACATCCCAGGTGAATAGGGTAAAACATTTAACTACAGGATGAAACTTCCCCTGTTGATTACTTACATAGGACAATTATTTTTTGTATTGCAAGTTTTCTGAAATGTTATGTGTAAATATGTAAATGAGGTAGTATCTTGTGAAATACAAAGATATGGTATGGATAGTCAAATTCCATACATTTTGCAAGAAAGAAGAATAGTGTGTAAAACATTTTAACTAATAGATATCGGCATAAAAAAAAACTCTACTTGGGTATCTTGCCTTATTGGGAAACCAGCAGTCAATGTGGAATGGATCCACTGTCGGGTGGAAGGATCTAGATCTTGTGCGAGAGATTGAGAGGTCAGGGTCACATCCAGGCTCTCTGGAATCAAACTACTCCATCTGGAGCGTGTAAAGACCTAACGGCAGCCTTCAGTAACTTAATGTGAAACTACTGAGAAACCTTGAGAAGAGTGACCAAGAGAAACAGAGGTCCGGTTCTGACCATGGTTTGTTGTGATTGGACATCTGCGCGGGCCGTGAGTGGTTCAAGCTAAACATCCTGTTGAAACACAAGAGGATTCACGAATGATGCACGCGGTATCAGAGAGCTCAGGGCCAAAGGATGATGTTGAGTTTGGAGTTGTTTTATTAGACCTGCATGGGCACTTGGATGAATAAAGAGGCCGAGGTGTCCACTGATCGCCATCTGGTGATGTGCTGGATCAGAGGAAGAGGGGAGACTCGTGATCTCATCAGGTAAACTGAAAACAGGTGGGAAAAGCTGTTGATATGACGTAAGGTATATCACTGTCCTTTAAAAGTTGAGCCAGGAAGACCTCACATTCAAGTCACCGCTCCTCCGACAGAGAGAACAACCAGTCAAGTGCTTGGGTATTTGGGAGAGGACGTAAAACATTTAATGCTTAAGATTTAAAAATATTTGATTTCAGTAGCTTATATTTTGATGTTGTGTATGCAGACTGGTGCCTGACACTGACAGTGAAAGCCCCTGTGGCCCCCCCTGCTGGTGAAACTAAGTTTTACTTCTAATGATGTCATGTGTTTTTACAGTGTATAAAGGCACAATCCCTTATTCCAAATGTAAACAAAGAAGTCGACCTATGACCTTAACTTAAAATCACCAGAATGGAAACTGTTATGACTCTTCTAATACATGGACTAATACTAGAAAACCGAAACAAAAAGTTTTGCATTGTTTTTAAAGGTTCTTTTTTGTTGTTTTTGTTTTAATTTCAGTAAAACATAAATGAAATCACTTAAAAGCCAATTCAATTCTTTCATCATGCAATTAAAATATTTCAGTATATATGCAAATACACCTGCAATGTAAGCAATCCAACAAATACTAATAAAAATACAGATTGACCCTTTAATGAACATTATTGGTACTTAAACTGCTGACTCATTTTGTTTTACATGCAGTGCACATGCCTGTGTGGTATGTCCAACAGTTAACAGAGTTTACAGAGTTCATACCATATAGTTCATCAACGATACAGGAATGTTCTTTCTGTGTTTTGTTTTGATTTTTTCTCATCTTTTTAATTTTTTTTTTATCTCTGTTATTACTTTTCTTTATTTCTTTATGTTTTTACATCAGTTTTACTTTTTCACTATAAAATACATTGTAGGAAGTATGAACAACATCATATGTTAGAAAATGCAAATGAATGTTAACTCCTGCACTTCTGATACAAAGTATTAAAAAGGTGCAATGTAATCATATGTGAGCTGTCAGCATTTGGCAGCTGTAGCAGAGACTTAGAACTAAAGTGATCACAGTAAACATGATGCCTACCGCTGTTTAAAACGTGTTATCAAGTTATCATTGCATGGTAATGCAGTTGAAAGCACAGATTGGTTTGAATTAAAGTCTGCTCCGTATCACTACACAACAGTTATGTAACTAACAAAACTGAAATTGTGATAGATTAAGTAAATAGGAAGTTTTAAGTGGCTGCCTGGAACAACCTTTTAAAAAATCTCAAAATCTCTGGTCAACAGAAATGTTGGTTAAAGGTGATTTATCATAAATGAGCTGAAAAATACCAAACGTGTAAACGATCCTTTAGGGCATGTTGGAGTTCAGTCAAATACGGTGTCATTTTGGAAGAAACGGCACGCATGCCTGTAGATGGGTTGATCCTACTGAGTAATTATGACAGAACAGCTAAAGGTTTATTCTATTTGGTGGCTATACAACAATGCTGGGCATAAAATCATCAGAGAAATTCAATAAGAATGGACATCCTCCCATTGGGTTAGTATATAATCCCTAATAATACTGGATACTAATGTGTTTTGTAACTACTGACATTTATAAATGCCAACAGATGAACTCAGGAATCAGTGATGATACTGATAAGCTAGTTAGGTGTGGGCATTGTGATGTGAATAAAGGCCTCCATCTCGCTGCACCTTTAGTGCTGTCTCTAAAATCCAACCACTAGATGGTAGTGTTGTAGTAACAATAAAGGACTTCCCTTCATCATTTCTATAAAACTTAATGCTTATGTAATGATTCACATAGTTAATCACAATGACCGAGATCATGATAATTGCTTGTATACAACTGTTTTTGATAGCCCTTAATAATTAATCTGATTATCTGATGTCTTTAATTTTGTCTAATACAGCTATTGACCTATTTGTTTTATTGTAAATTTCTGAATGTCAACAGTTGGTTTTAAATGTGTTCTATGACAACATTTCACTTGATTATTGAACATCTCATTTCACTTTTCCTTTAACCAGGTAAAAGTCTCTTTTTCAAGCTGGCCAAGAGGGCAGCATTACAACCCACGTTACAACATTAAATACACACTAAGAGAACTATCACACACTACAAAAGAGTATACAAAATATCCAGTTAAGATGCAATAGTCTATTCCCCTGACCAAATCTACTGTCCCCAGTGACTATAGATATAGATATAATAGATATATTATAGATGTAGAAAGTCAGGAAAGAAATATTATTGAGCAACTAGAAGCGAGGGATAAAAAAAAAGAAAAAAGATGCAAATGCACAGATTATTTGCAACCTTGGGATTAATTATGGGGATCCTCAAACTGATCCACAACTAGTTTTGCATATACTGTTAGATGTATAGCTTAAATCAGGTCACAGCTCATATCAGGTCCTAATTATCAGAACAGAGCATCCAGTGGTTCTGCAGACAAAGGGGACGAATATGGAGGATGGAACCTGCCAAAATCTAATAAATAAATAAATAAATAAATAAAGTCATTAAATGTAGCAAAAATAATATTAAAAATAAATGTAGCCATTAATTAATTAATACAATCTGACATAAATTTATATTTCTGTTTTAATTTGCTTCTTTATTTATTTACTTTTGTATTAATTCCCTTATTCATTTACTCTTCTGTTTTATTTTCCCTTTTATTTATTTATTTTTGGTTTTGGTGGATTCCATTCTCCGCTGGACAGTTGGGGCCCAAAGTTTTGAATAAGACCGGCCATCACTAAATAAAAATGTCCCCTTTAATGGTGATCAGGTTTTTTGCCGCCCGTTTTTCTTTTGATTCCTGGTGCATGAAAGTTTCTTAATGTGCATGATGAACACAACATCCTGTGTGCAAAGTGGAAGCTTGTGGCTGCTGTGGGGTAAGTGTTCGGTAAATCTAGGGTGGTGTCAACACCATGCATAGTTACTGCAGGTCTCATCAGAGAGAGAGACAGAGAGACAGAGACAGAAAGAGAAAGTTAGCCACAATTTAGTATTAGACCCTGTGTGTGTGTGTGGGGGGGGTTAGTCAATGAAACATCTGCCAGGGGTGGTGACCTCTCTGACCCCCCCCAGCATTCACTTGAGAGCAGACAACAGATACAGCCCTGCAGTGACACCCCCCCCCCCACCCCCTCCCCCCACCACCAACCTCCCTTTTTTTTCCTCTTGCCTGTGCGCGCGCAAGAGCAGCTGTCATTGGGTCGAAGCGGGTGCCCGCGCGCTGCATATAGCGAGACCATCCTGTTAGAGAGAGAGAGATTGTACTGCAGCTCTGCATGGCCATCTTGTATCAGACAGGATGAGACGCTGAGGATGTGAGACAGGAGACGCGAGCAGCTCTCTCTACCAGACATATATAATACACAGCTCTAACACCAGCTCTGTCTGTCTCTCTGTCTGTCTGCCTGTCTGTCCGCCGCCGCGCGCGCTGAAACACCTCCATCGAGTTGTGGATTATTGGGAGGACACCGGAGTGGAACCATGAGCTGGGGGTCAGAGCTCTGGGTGAGTCTGCGCTGCACTTGTATCTCTATAGTTTATGTTGTAATGGACACTGTGTGGATCTAACGGTCCTCACACGCAGTAAACGTGCACATGACAGTGCGCAGTGGCTCCGTGTTATCACTGCTGCTGCTGCTGGTGGTGGTCGGTGGATGTTCAGCCGATAGCAGCTAATCTGTAGCGGTGATCACTGCGTGTTATTACTGCTCGTTACATCATGGTGTAACATAACATGGTAAAACGTGGATGGATGTTGGATGGATGGTTGGATGGATGGTAGCCGTGTAAAACCAGAGCTAACATCCATTTTAGTTCCATATGAGCGTTTCTAAGCACGCTGTCTTTCTGTCCGTGAACACACACACACACACACACACGCACACACACGCACACACACACACACACACACACCCTCACATGAGAGCAGCTCCTCCTGCGGTGCCCAGTTGTTGAGGCTGGATGTTCATGTTGCATTGACACTTGCTCTTTTTTTTTCCTAAATACATGCAACAACATGCATGTAAAGTGTGTGTGTGTGTGTGTGTGTGTGATCACTGTCACTAGAGGAAGTCGATGGTCAGGTTCTCTTATTTCTGTGCACGCTGAAGGGTGGTGAGGCACCGCAGGCTCATTTCTAACAAGACACTCACGAGTAACTACTGAAGAACTGCATTAATAGCTTTTGATTTGTTAAACTGGATTTTTATATTTAACATCAGGATCAGGTTTATCTGCCTCTATCTCTCTCAGTATAGAAATAAGAGCTAGAGGGACAAAGACAACCAAACTGGACAGATATAGGTGAAGAAAAGACACGTCAGTTATGTACACGAGTAGTGGAAAAATAGGTGTATATATAAATATGATATGAATATATATAAAAAGTACCAATGACCAACAATAACATAAGAATAACACAATAAAAGAAGTGTTTTGGAAGTTGTGAACAATACAACTACTGTACATGTATGTACATGTCTATATACTCTGTGTACAATGAGGAGGGTTTATAGATGATATGTAGTTAGTTAGTTCTTTTATTGACACAAAAGTTCAAATATTTGGGTCCAAACAATATATAAAAGAAAGAAAAAAACATACACAGTAAACCCATTAATATGAAGAAATATTAAAAGGTAATACGATTAACACCACAATATCCCATCAGTCAGTCTAAAATCACCTGCTGGTGCTCCAATAACGCCAGAACTACAATTCTTTTATCAGCACATATTACAACAATTTGTGCATTAAAAACTGTAAAAGAGACAGTAGATTTCTCCCTACCAAATCTACTCCCAGTGACTATAGATATAGATATACTAGATATATTATAGATGAAAAAAAAGATGCAAATGCACAGATTATTTGCAACCTTGGGATTAATTATCTGGATTCTCAAACTGATCCACAACTAGTTTTGCATATACTGTTAGATGAATAGCTCATATCAGCTCACAGCTTATATCAGGTCCTAATTATCAGAACAGACAAAGGGGGCAAATATGGAGCATGGAACCACCCAAAATAAAATTAAATGAATAAATAAATAAATAAATAAAGTCATTAAATGTAGCAAAAATAATATAAAAAATAAATGTAGCCATTAATTAATTGATCAAATCTGACATAACTTGATATTTCTGTTTTAATTTGCTTCTTTATTTAGTTACTTTTGTATTAATTCCCTTCACTTTATTCACAACTTCTGAGGCTAATGAACTATTTGGCTCTAAATGTGAATGCCTGATAGGTTAGTCTTAGATTTAGACCAGAACCTCTAGAATCCCTGGGACCCTGGATGACCTTATACATCTTATGAATGTGTGATTGGACTCATCAGGCCCTCTCTGAGAGCAACAATAGAAGACAAAGTATAAAGCCCAGTGACCTTACTACAATAAATTCCTGTGCAATGATGTCACTTTTCTCTGAAATTCTCAGTAAGGAGTGTTTCTCACAGTCCAGCAGTAGTCCTTATCAGTCCAGCCTCCGTATCAGAGGTATTTCCCCGGATTCACACACACACACACACACACACGTCGAGGCCGATGTGTTGTAAACTACAGCATGTGGAATAATGAAGATTACAGGACCGTGTTGACTATTTTTACGACTTGATAATAAGCAGCTGTCTCCGGAGGAATTCCTGTTGTTCAGATTTAGTTTCAGTGGCTCTTGTTGATTTGTTGTGGAAATGATCTGCTGTAAAAGGGAGCCGTCATTCTGCCGACAGACCGCCTGACAGATGTGCCGGCGTGTTATTGCAGGATTCGTTGTACATTTAGTTTGAGTGGTGGTATGTTTTAAGTGTGTGTGTC
The DNA here is from genome assembly GCF_015220745.1 of Sebastes umbrosus. Lineage (NCBI taxonomy): Eukaryota > Metazoa > Chordata > Actinopteri > Perciformes > Sebastidae > Sebastes > Sebastes umbrosus. The sequence continues at coordinate 26,281,868 of NC_051287.1, forward strand.
AGTGCAAACATACAAGTTGCTACATGGAGTGTGCATTTGAACCTGCAGGAAGCCGGGTCACATTTTATTGACGTAAACTCTCGAGCTGCAGGCCGACAAATCTGCTCGACACCTGATCACAATACTGCAGCGTGGAGATCAAACTGCAGTCTGATGTCAATACTATGAGCTGGATTTGTGTCCTTCTCCAGCGAGCAGCAGAGGGGGCCTGCAGATAGTTAAATCAGGGATGTGTTTTCCTTTCTAAGAAAGAAAGGAGGGGGGCGGGGGGCCCTCCGCTGAATTCTCCAGTAATTTACCTGGTCCAAAGTTCACAGGGGAAACCACCAGCACTCCACATTCTTGCCTTCTCCCAGTGATGTCAGTGTATTTTTACTTTACTACTGCAATGCTTGACTGAGAAACGCCGCTGCCCAGGTAGTCATGCACAGCGAACACAGCCTGGAGACATTCTACAGGCTTTCATGTGCACCTTCAGTCTGGAAAACATTTGAACGTTTTTTAAACAGAGCCTGAGCTTTAGCAGAGAATAACGTATTACAACCAGATGCTCGCTGGCTTTTTCTTCAGCGGGCTGAATGGAATCCAGACACTTGTTCCTTTAATCTTAGTAACGGCAACAGAGGACAGCAATACTCTGCAGGTGGCTGTTGCCCCTGGAGACGGCACACAGCTTATTTTCTTGTTGTCCCGAACCGGCTCAAACAGTAACACCAGCACTGTTGCTGTGGCAGAGCAAGAGCAGGATGTGGTGGGTTAACATAGTTCTTTGTTTTTTTTTTAAGGCCACATGTCGGATTGAAACCTCGGCTACCTTGTTCTTATTATTAGGGCTGAAACTAATGATTATTAATTATTATCAATTATTCTGCAGAGGCCAAGATGATGTGTTCCATGTCTTGTTTTGTGCAACTAAGTCACAAACCCAAAGAAAATCTCTTTACATTGATCTATAACAGAGATAAGCATCAAATCCAGGGCTCATAAAAATGTCTATCATATATAATTTTTACCATGATATAGGCTAGGCCTATATTTATTTAGTTTTTTCTCTATAGTTCATTTCACGCTCAAGTTCTTAAAATGAGAAAATACTTCACACAGGAGTATACACATGTGGTTATTTCATATAGACTATTTATTGAATAACCAGAAAACATGCTATATCGTGATATATATCATTATCGAGATATAAAAAGACGTATGACGGGATAGAAGATCGCCCAGCCTTAATCAAATCCTCACATCACATTTTAGGAGCTGAAATCAGTTGATTTTTGCTAGATAGATGACAGTTTCTGTATAATTTTCTGCCGATCAATAAATGATGAATTGACTAATAATAGTTGCAGCTTAGCCTTGTACAACAGCAATATCTTAACATAGCTGTCGTTTAGGCATATCCCATTCATCATAGTCAAATTCAACTCAACACCAGTTAATCTAGATTCCCTCTAATGTTATTTTTAAGGGTAAGATTCAGTATTTTGGACATCAGATTCATTTTCACGCTGTTTATGATCTCTGTTTTTGAGTTTAGTTCGCTTAAAAAATTAGATGGTGCAACATGACAAATGAAGGATGAGGCACCACTGCATGTTATCATGCTCATCCGGTTGTCTCTCGCTCTGAACAGGAAAGTAAATGATTTTTCAGGAAGTGAAGTCATAGCAGGGTTTCTCAACCGCTCACGAACATCACTGCTCTGGTTGAGGTGCTGCAAACAGTCTCGTTGTGATATCACTGCTTCATGAAGTTTGAAGCTGATTGAAACTTTATTTCAATAGAGACCTGTTGTATGGCTGCTATTGTTTAGGGGTTGTGCGTCAGCATGAGGAAAGCACCACAGTCACTTAATAGTCTCCAAAATGCTGAATGCCTTTGGTGCAACATCACAGCACTGATTATAGTCTTCAGCGTCCACTTAAAGACTGGGGATGAAAATTATGACCATCGCTGGGCTGTCCTCGTAACATTACCGACAAGGTGCCGACACAAGTGGTGCAAAAACATTGTTTGCATAAGGAGACTCTTTCGCTGCAGAGGAGAGAATATTAGTCGACTAAGGGCTCCCGAATACCATTTCTGGGGCTTCGAAGCTTTGGTGAGAAAGTATTCAAAGCTTCGGGACAGTGCTGCTGCCACACTACTGTACACACACTACTGTACACACACTACTGTACACACACACACACCTCTACACATAATAAAACAACGATATCCATCTGAGAATAACGAATAATTATTAATGTTGTGGGATTATTCCTTATTTCATGGGCTAGTTTGGGATTTATACATTATTATTATTACATACTTACATAAAAAAACAACAACAATAAAGCATTCGAATATTGATTTGGAGATTAATCACCATGGCAACGGTCGAAACTTCGAAGCATTCGGGTCAGCTCTACAGTCGACTAATATTTCTTCAGTCATTATTCATTTTGAATGCTTTTTAATGCTGATTGACTTATTTCAGAGCACATCTCTGGTAGACAGCAGATAGAAAGTGCTGCTTTTGTCTGATACTTTGTGGAGAAACTCAGTTTTACAGATCTGTCGATTAAATCAACTAATCGATTAGTCGACAACAGACAACATCTTATGAGTGTTAGTCCACTAAGAATTTCTTTGCACTGGCAAATATTCAGGGCGTTAAATCCTCACTGTGTATTTACAGGGTTGTGTTGCAGAGTACTGAAATGTGCTGGAAGATGGTAAAGTTTGAAAAATGCAAATTCTTCTTCTTCTTTTTGTGCGAGCAGAGATTGACGTAAATGGACCAGAATCACGTGCATCATGCACGTTAAAGAGCTCAAACCCCGTTCAAAAGAGGCATTATGTACAAACGCAACCCAGGAAGAAGGAAGTGAAATGTGGTGAAACATGTGACTGTTTCTCAGCAGAACAGGGCTCAGAAAAAAATGAAATCATAAACGACTATTTTAAATTTTGAATAACTAACTTCAGAGGCATCACGCTTTAAATAACCGCTCTAAATCAAGTTAGCCGTGCTTGTTGTAGAAAGTTCGAAGAAAGGGAGACCGCAACATCTCAGAAGTATTTCCTCTTGGGGCTCGGGTGTCAGAGTCACAGAGTCAGAGAGTTGTCACTCTGAGCAGCAGAGGTGTCACTACGGTGCTTTATAAATACAATTATTACTATTACTAATCAGGCCAACGGTATTTAGTCAAAGGGAGATCAAACACACACTGACTAAATATCAGCAGTACACACTGTAGTAGAGCTGATGGGCAATATATCAATATTATATCCATATTGTGATGATGAGACTAAATATCATGTTAGATTTTGGATATGGTAATATAACATAAGTGCTGTCTCTTCCTGGTTTTAAAGGCAGCATTACAGTAAAGTGATGTTATTTTCTGAACTTACCAGACTGTATAGCTGTTCTATTATTTTCCTTTAGTCATTATATCCACATTAATGATGATTATTTATCAAAAATCTCATTGTGTTAATATTTTTGTAAAAGCACCAAAACTCAACCCTACAATATCAACGTAATATTGATATCAAGCAGGGCTGCACGATATTGAAAAATTATCTAATTGCGAATATTTTGACTGATATTGCAATTGCGATATGATTTGCGATATTAGAGGGTATGATCATTTTTACATCATTATTCTCAATTCATTGAAAAACATATTCAAATGATCATGGTGTGATTTTTGTGGGGATCTGTACCAAACAAAGAAGTTTTCTTAAGTCGGTAGAGTATGATGTGTCGGCCGGGACACCTCTGTAGGATTTCCTCCTCATCCGTCCTGCCATTTGAAAATTGCATCAGAATATATTGCGATTTAGATAAAATTGTGAATAATTGTGCAGCCCTAATATCCAGGTATTTGGTCAAAGATATGGTGATATTTGATTTTCTCCATATGGCCCAGCCCTAGTGCACACATGTAATAGCTCAAATAAAAGGAGAAGTTGAACCTCCCAGGCCTTTCGTTGAACAAAGTGACGACTCCACCTTTCCACTATGATGCACCTTGAATGTTTCACTTCTCCCGTGTGGTTCTTTTGGGAACTGGATGTGAGCTTTTCTCACAGTTGCACTACACTAAATCTTCATCTTCAGTCTGTAGGATGTAAATCTGGTCTCGTGTCACGCAGCGTATTGATGAGACAACATGGACAAGGCTGAAGCTCTACTCAGAGAGCAGCAGCTGAAGGTGAGTTGAACTGCACAGAGGTCATCGGGAGGGCTCCAACTAACCGTTATTTTCATTGACGATTATTTTCTTGATTGATCGATTAGTTGTGTGGTCTATAAAATGTCAGAAAAATGATGACGTCCTGAAATGTCTTGTTTAATCCACAACTCAAAGATCAGTTATCTGTCGCAGAGGAGGAAAGAAACCAGAAAATATTCACATTTAACCAGCTGCATTCAGACAACTTTGACCTTTTTTTTCTTAAAAGATTATACTCAAACCAATCATCCAAATAGTTGCAGATTAATTTAATAGTCGACAACTAATCAATTAATTATTGCAGCATCGGCTTTAAAATAGTAGGTGAATTGGCCCACGTGTGGTCCCCTGAGTGAGCCACGCTTAACATCGTTCAAATGGTGCGTTGCTTTGTTCACTCAGTGTCAGTTGGGGCATGAGTTGTCTTGCCTTTGGGGACAGCTTGAGAGATGTTTGTCTTGGATTTGTAATTGTCGGCACACTCCTATCTGTTAGCCATCGGCCCTAATGTAACTGAGCAGGGAAAGTGATATGGTCTGGGGAGGCCTTTTAAACGCCACTTGTTGTCTCTGATGTCAGTGAGCGCTGCTCCAGACTCTGCCAGAGGAGGGGGGGGGGGGGGGGGGGGGGGGGGGGGGGGGGGGACGACGACACAGACTGAACGGTTCAATCAGAACCTCATGCTCGTGTTTTTGGGGGATTCACATTGAGCTCAGTGATGCATCAGGGCGGATCTCCTGGTAGCGTTGTTATGAGTCTGAGACAGCCTGGTGTTAGACAGAGATTTCCTCAGAGTTGTTGCTGTTGTAGATCTGATCTGGGCTCAGACTCCCCCACACCCCCACCCTCCCCCCCCTGGGTCCAGCCTCCTCCCCTGCTGTTCACTTGACATTCAGGGCACTTCCAGGGCTGAAACCTGAGCTAGTTTGTTTCCTTCTGTCAGTGTGCTGAAGTACTGAAACCTTTGGCAGACTACGACAGACATCCCTTCACCCCCCCCCCCCCCCCCCCCCCCGCCCCACATTAAATCTTATACTCTTCGCCCCCCACCTGCTGACTCAGTGATACAACCCTGAGCCCATTTTCTCTCAAGCTCCTCCTTATGGTAAGACAGTGATGAATGGATGCTGATGTGAAGGGCCTCAGACTGCCCCCCCCCCCAGGAGGGGAGCTATTCAAACAGAGGAGGTTCACATTGACATATGTAAGACATGCAGATGAATCACAATAAATAGGCCTTTCTGTTGTATCCGACCCTTTGTTAGCCTCCTTCAGGGCTGCAACTAACAATTCTTTTCATTGTCATTGTGCTCCAGACACGAGGACAACAGTAAGAACTATAAAAAACACCAGCATAGCATACACAATATATCACAACATATACTGTATGTAATAATAAACACATTCAATCACATCTTGTGATTGGATGGCGGGGTAAAAAGGGACAGCGTTTTACTTAAAGTTGAACATTTTTTTCGATCAGTGCCAGTCATGCTAACATTGTAGCTGCTCCATTAACACTCCATCTAGGAATAAATACGGCAGCAACAACGTCAGTGATGACAGCGTGAGAATCTCAACGCTGATAAACTTTCACGATGTATATATATAGCCTATTGTTACACACCAAATATATGATGAATGCTTTTGATACACAGGCTTTAATAAACAACTGAAATACTTTTAACGTTGCATACTGTATGTCATGCTAATACCTTATCACCTTGTATAAAATGTATAATATACTGTAATGTATAATAGTAAATGTTACAACTTACTATTACTGAATGTAATTTGCTTCATTATAAGTTGTCTTTCAATCAAACATTAAGATATTAGTGGAAAAAAACATTCACAAAACATTATAGACATGACCACTGACTATTTGTGTAACAATTCAGCCACAAATTCACATACTGACCATATACGGTCCAGACATATACTGGGTTTTGACCGAGTCTTGTTTTACTATGGTAATACGCTGGCCTCAGGAAAAACACGGCCCCTTAAATCATTTTTTAAGCAAATATGCTAAACATTTTGTAGCTTCTCAAATGTGAGAATGTGCTGTTTTTTCTTGTCTTAAAACTGTGGTAAATTGAATATACATTTTATTTGTGTTTTGGACAGTTGGTTGGACAAAACAAGTTATTTGATGACATCTCCAGGAAACTTAGTTTCTTTGATGATGAATAGAGATGTTGTGTCTTGGGCGTTTTCTGACCACAAGTGTAGTCCTTCCACTTCCTCGAGCCTGAACAGCAGGAGTCGGAGCTATTTAGTCATCTGATCCATGAAAAGGTGACTCAATCCTTCCCAGCACAGACCGCTGCAGCCTCTAATCTCTAGTTATTGCCTCTTCTGTTGTTTGTAAAGTCGGCCTCTAATCACTGCTGTGACAGAGGAAATGATACCGCTGTTGGTCTGTCACCTGAGCCTCATAGCCGTCCTTGTTCTCCTGATTACTGCTATATTGTACTACATACTGGAAGTGTCATTTGTTCCTCAGGCTGTGACAGCATTGAGTTTCCCTCAACAGAGTAACGGAGCAACACTAGCACAGACTCCCTGTTCTACGACTGTGAACAAAGAGCTACCACCTCTTTACTCTGCAACATCTCCATTGAAACTACTAATGCTTGTTGTAGACACAACTGTAGCTTATAAACAAGTAGTGGTGGCAGTGATAGTGTGTGCATGGAATGAAAGAAGCATTCAGTGAAAAGAGTAGGTGGCACAAAAGAGGTCTCATGATGACAAATGTGACATTTCTGCATGTAATCTTTGAATTCTGACAGAATTATAACGTTGAGCTCAGTGTTCACACCATAGACTGTGTATAAAGATGGAGGATATGACAGCTCCTCAAACGTGAAGCCAAATATCTGGATGGCCCCATGGTGGCTGGCTGCAGTATAGGTCATAAGTCCCGCCCCCTCCATGTCAGTGGATGGAACATGGGCCAAACTAAAAAGTCACAGTCAAATACATTTTTCCCAAAGATGGTTTCTGTCATTTTAGGTCGTTCTTATAAAACTGATGTTTGTTCAAGTGTTAATTTTTCTGATAAGTTTGGTTTTAGTTAGTTATTTGATGCTATAAAAAGGGGGTGAGATGTCATGATTGACAGCTGTGATTGACAGCTGCTCTGAGTGAAGTAGTCGTGGAGCTGGAGGCTCGGGAATTGTACAAGAGGAGATGTACCTTTAACTTTCTATAATGGTCACCAGTCTGTGTAAAAGAACATGTGTCAATTTGATCATAGATGTAGTTCTATATATACAGTATATACAGTATATACAGTATATAAAGTATATACTGTATATACAGTATATTAGTAGATACAGTATAGAGATATTATAGTTAATTGTGTCTTTCTAGCCAAACAGCTACCGTGATGCTAACGTAGCAGCTAGGTGGCTCACGCTAACAAGCTGCGGCCGTGCTCGGCTTGTGATTGGCTCGGGCGTGTGCATGGGCGGGGCCTCGAGACCCCACCCCGATCACTACAGCGCAGACTCTGGCTCCAAATGATGTCAAACTCTCAAGATGGCAGCTCCCACATACGGGATATTTTGGCTTCACTTTTGTACAGTGGGAGGAAGTGGAGACGCGTCCGTCTTTATATACAGTCTACGGTTCATACCGTGAGAAATGTAAAAAAAAACAACCACTGTATTAAAAAAAGAAACATCACAGTGAGCTTAAGGAAGTGATAAAGTGTGTTTGACCTCTGGAGTGTTTATTCTCCCAAAAGGCAAGTGAATGACAGCAAAGATGTTTGCTGCACGTGTGTGTGTGTGTGTCTGTGTGTGTGTGTGTGTGTGTGTGTGTGTGTGTGTGTGGTAAAGTGCTAAAGACGCTAGTGTAAATTTGATTGACTCAGTTCTCCATCTGTCCTCTTTTGTGATCATGAAGTCGGGGAATGTTTCTGAGGCCGAGAAGCGGTGGGTTTGTGCTTGTGAGACAGTAGTGGTCTGTTATTGTTCTTCGTTTTTAAAGGATACCAGATGTGGTCGGTAGACAGACACGGTCGGTACCATGTTGAACCTTTATAGCAGTTACTTTACGGCTGCTTAATGTGAAATGATTCGTAGCCCCAACGAAAAGTGGCTCATGCAGTTACCACACATTTGTCTCCCACTGCTGAAGACACGTCCAGCTTTCACTCCAGCCCACTCGTCACATTTCCTCATTTGTTTTTCTCTTCTTCTCTCTGCTCCCATCACACTGACTCACCAGCTTTCTCTTCTCCTGTAATTTCCTCTCTGCAAGACTGATGTTAATTCATCATGTGTGTTACTTCAAAATAAAAGCTTGTTCTGTGTATGTGGGAGAATGAACCCGACATGTTTTGTGATTCTTGAGAGGCTGTGTGGGCTTGAGGAGGCTTTCTTGGCAAGATGGTACATCATTGTGGTCTGTTAATGCTCTCAGATCTGCAGGATGCTTTATCAAAACCGTTTGGCGTTAGTTGGAATCTCTTTCTTCATTTAGGAGTTATTTATAATCAGGCAGTTATGGTGGGGCGCTGTGGACATTTATTAATGGTGCCAGACAGAGAGAGTGGAGGTCGCTGATTGTATTAGTATGGTTTTGGCAGTAAATGGCATTTGAAATGATATCCATCACTTCCTCTAGTGGGGTCTGGCTTCATACAGTAACAAAGACAGTCTTCCGCTCAAACTTAATAGGTTTCCATGTGTCTCCCAGTAGGTGTTGCCCCGCACTATGCTCTACGTTAGCAGAGAAAACTGGGTGCAACTGTAACGCATACAAGTGCATTACACACACTGAGAAATAGGGTTGGGGGAAAAAGTCAATACAGCATATTATCACGATATTTTGCGTGGCAATATTGTATCGATACACGGATGTCAAGTATCAATCTTTTATTATATAAACTATTAATATTGCAATGTAGACTCTAACACAAATAGTTATGTTTGTCGGGTGCTGTTGGTCAGTCGGTCTGCTTGACTGACTGAATCCCATTTTGCTGCAATAAAAATGATAGAAGTAAGAAAACTGGAACTTATTAGATAAAACTAGGTCTGTTAACGTGTTAACGCAAATTGGTTTTGACGCAACTTGGGTTTCTTAGGTTGTAGTGGGCTCAGTTATCATCATATAAAACTAGAAAACCTGATGAATCCATCGGTACCAACCATGTCATACTAGCTTGTCATGAAGAAGGTTAAATAACGCTACAAACTTACGCTAAATTTTGTCAAGGAAAAACTGTCATGTCCATTTTCAAAGGGGTCCCTTGTATGTAAATGGTTCTATGGGTACCCACGAGTCTCCCCTTTACAGACATGCCCACTTTATGATAATCACATGCAGTTTAGGGCAAGTCATAGTCAAGTCAGCACACTGACACACTGACAGCTGTTGTTGCCTGTTGGGCTGCAGTTTGACATGTTATGATGTGAGCATATTGTTTTATGCTAAATGCAGTACCTGTGAGGGTTTCTGGATCAATATCTGTCATTATTTTGTGTTATTAATTGATTTACAATAATAAATATAGACATACATTTGCGTAAAGCAGCATATTGATAAGACTATTAAATACTTGACAAATCTCCCTTTAAGGTACATTTTGAACAGATAAAAAATGTGCAATTAATTTGCGATTAATCACGATGAACTATTTTAATCGATTGATAGCCCTACAGTATAAGTAAACAGATGTTGATATAATTTGCAGTTGAAAAAAAGGTAATAAATTGCAGTATTTCACAATATATCTCAGCGCAATACTTAGCATATTGCAAAATGTTTAAAATTGCAATAAAATGATTGTGATGGAATAATTGATACACAAGTTATCTTTGGAAGGAAGAGGTCCGGAGCTGATGATGTCTTACAAAAGAAGGTTTATTGAAGCTTGATCAAGGAGAATTGTCAGGTCTCCACAATAGATGCTCTCTGCGTGAAGGCCTCACAACTCTGCCCTTCCTCCCTGGTGCTCAGTGTCTTACCCCTTATCATGTTTTGACTTACTCCGTTCCTCTGGCATCTCTGACCCTGGTTGCCCTAGCGACTGGCTCTACGGTCTCCACTACAGACCCAGCTGTACAGATAACGGTGGCTCCTCTAGACAGGACTCCAACCCAATAATGTCAACAGAGGGACACTCTGACAAACACTCTGACCTTTCTACCAATAAGAGAGGAATTGATGGAAAATTCCATCACAATGATATTGTGACTTCAGTATCGAGATGATATCGTATATCGTGGGGCCTCTGGTGAGTCAAGATTCAAGCCCTTTATTTTCATTGTGTAGTACAATGACATTAGATTGTGACAATCCCATAGGTGCTAATGAAAAGATAATACAATAAAAAAAGAGATCATACAACATAAATATAAAAAATATAAAAGATAATAGAATATAAAAATACAATATGTATATTGGTGAGATGACAGTTTGCCAGATTATTGCACAAAGTGTCTGTCAGATAATGATATAATTATTGCACAGCATCAGATAATTATTGCACAGAGTGATCAGCATGTTATTGCACACATGCGTAACAGTAGAAAAAGATTGTAATGGATAAAGATTCTCACATCGACTGAGAAATCGGAGTCTTTCCCAGATGAGTTTCCTGCTTGCTGTGTCAGGCAACTTCTTAAGTGCCATCTTTACTCATATCCTGATGAGATATGTCAGGGAGGAGGAGTGAAAGTGCTGCCACACAGTTCAGCCTGAAACACGGTTAGTGCTGCCAGCAAAGAAAGGACCACCCAGATATTCCATCTCATTTTGATGATACAGGGAAAGTACTTATGTATACTAAATCCCCCCCTGACTTTAACCTGTTAACAGGTTAAAGTGTTGGCTTTTCATCCAGTAGAATACAAGATAGAGGAGATCATTATAATTTAAATTATTATTAATATTATTAATATAATTAAATCATTTTTCTGTTTTCTTATTCTGCAAAATAATTTAATTCAGAGAAAATAATTCTTCAGCTAATGTGAGTGAGGGATGGTTCACTTGGCCATGCCATCAACCGTAGCAGCTATATGTTTATCTGTGTTAACATCAGTAGACCGTTCCACTGAAATACAATGCTCTGGTTAAAAATAGCAACCCCCCCTGCTCATTGGCTGTACTGGCCACACGTCTGCGTGACTTTTATCTTGACTTATGACACCTGTCTGCAGTGTCTCAGTTCAATGAGTTGTTACAGTCAGTAGAGAAATACACCACATCAGCAACAGACACCTGGAGAGGAAAACAAGTGGTCTGAAAGTCAAAAGAGAAATGCAATACGTGGTTGGCACACGGCCACACGAAGCGATCTGATCCTCAACGGACAGATTTGACTTGTGTCGCCTGAAGCTGAGTTATTAAACTGTAGCTGCAGTGAGTGAAGAGCCACAGCAGGAAGAGAAGCCTGACAGAGAAACAGGCAGATCTATTTATGAACTGAAACTGTGAGCAAGTGAAAGACACATAAATATGTTTAATCTAGTCTCTCATTTACTGCCATCATGTTTGCCAGCAGACTTAATTACATGCTCATGCTGTTTGTTTGTGTGTTCCACGGCAGCTACAGCAGGATTAAATCCAAAGACTGACACCTATTTGCAAAGACATATAGTAATCACAATTTGACAATTTTGCAAGAGAACATTATGTTCAAGTCATGGTCTACATGAGACACGTCATGAGAGCCGTGGTGAGAGATTCACCTGAACCATGTATAGCATGGTTACTATAAGTGGACAGCTGAGCACGGTGCCATTTACAGAAACACTGAAGTCACTGCTGGTAACGTTTGCCTCTTAGCATTAACACGTTTCATGTGTTAACGTTAACCTACTGGACAACCAGAATGTAGTGTACTCCGGCCAATACTAGATTTTTGATTAGGCCTGTCACGATAACTCATTTTGTTGAATGATATATTGTCCCAGAAATAATTGTCATTTTAAGACCATTTTATGCCCCTATATAATAATGATAACAGTATAATATACACCCTTTAAAAGAGCATCAGACTTTTAATTCCTAAATATATTCAGACATTGAAATTGGAATGTGAAAAAATATTAAAATATCCTAAATAAATATATAATAATATCAATAAAATAAAACCACACAACTAGGGCTGCAACTAACCATTATTCTATAAGAGTCTATAAAATGTCAGAAAATTATGAAAAATATTCCCAAAGCCCAAGATGACGTCCTCAAATGTCTTGATTTGTCCACAACTCAAAGATATTCAGTTTACTGTCACAGAGGAGGAAAAAAATCTGAAAATATTCACATTTAAGAAGCTGGAATCAGAGAATTTAGACTTTTAAATATACCAGTTGATAACTAACAGTTGCAGCTCTACACACAACCAAAAAACAATCAATAAAATGTGCTCTCTGGTTCTGTTCATAAAAATGTGCGATGTCTTATAATGGTGGGGAAAACCCTGCTGTTTATTCTGGCATCGTGTTGGCTAAAATGTTGTTTTACGGGTAATATCAAGGTGTCCACGTATCAGATGATGAGTCCATATAGTGATTATTGTGACAGGCCTACTCTGGATACGGATCCCTTAGATTGGATTTGTTAAAGAATTGTGACCAAGATACGTATTGAGCAGTAGTGTTGTCACCATACTGGAATTCCTAACTTTGATACAATACCTTGAAAAATATTTATATTCAATATCATTTTTGATACAATTGGGAAAAATTGATACAACATTGAGGGCATAAGATTTTTATTAGAAGAAAAATACGGTGTTCCTTTTTAATCTTGCCTTAATTTGATTTGCACCCTGACTGACATCCAGCCATCCCCACCCCTCTCAAGCGCACAGACACTGTACACAGTCACATGATCTTGATCTTTGCCCAGTTATGTTGGCTTTTTTAAAGTTTTCTTTATTTTTATTTTTTATTTTATTTTATTTTTATTTTTTTTATCTATCTATTTATTTTTCATTTATTTATTTCTTTTATCAGTTTTTTTTCCTAATTTTATTTGATCCATATTTCCTTTTTCATTTATTTTGTTATAAGAACAAAACAAAAAAAAAAAAATATATATATGTTAGGAAAAAACAAACAAAAAAACCCTTCTCAACTATGGATAGAAAAGGGCAAAAGCCCTGAGCTATCGACCGGGCTCACAAATTTACATTACACTCACATTCACACCTCCGGGACATTTAGAGTCAACAATGAACCTAACCTGCACGTCTTTGCACTGCGGGAGGAAAGCTACTTATTGGCGGACATATACACAGTTTGCGATAATACATCTGCAATAAGCTAATATGAGCAATTATGAGCTCTAAACGTGATTGGAAACTCTTTATAGCTGAAATTGAAACATTTTAGTGAATTGTAGGTCACTTCTATTCTAAGTGGACAAACAGCAGGTCACTGAGTGTCATTTCTTGTTTCAGCCAGTCATATCCAGATAATATTATCAAGTTTAGAAGCTAAGAGATGGCCTGTCTCAGACAAATCTGGATTACTTCCAACCTGTTCACTGAATGAACGAGCCAACAGCTTGCTGTAGTAGTTTGGTATAAAAGGTGTCTCTCATATTGGGAATATGAAATTCAAAGTTTTCTAAATTCATGAGAATGTGTTTATATAAGATTTAAAGAGCTTTATCCTCCGAAAAGAACAAAAACAGCTCAACAAGAACAATGGTTTATGTGTGTTTGCTAATCCCGAGAACAGCAGCGTCCTATTGGCTGGTTAAGGTAGTTAGAAGGGAGGTGTAGTAATCAGATTAACGACAACATCATTTAATCATGTTCCGTGCTGTTCCCTCTCATTATACCTTTGGTTGTGCCTGCATTGCCTGCATTGATGTACTCTGATTACCGGGACATCTGATGTCTTTGCATTACTAGAAACAGGATCTCAGATCTACTAACACAGCTCTGCTTGACCGAGACGTGTTCCTCTGTCGTATTCTACTCCTCTGAGGTGGATTAACTTCATCCGTAGCTCTTTTTTTTCTACTTTGTTGTCGCATGAAAACCATGACCATGTTGCGCCGAAAAAGTTACATTTTCCTGGGCAACGTTCTTTCTGTGAAATCGGAAACGGAGGAGCAAAAGGAAGAGCAGCCGCTGAGCAGTCATGACGAGTATCTACAGGTGCTGCTGCAGATGAGGATGACGAGTGCCGTAAGTGAGCAGAGATGTAATATGATTATTGTAGATAAATCAAATCCAAACACCCTAGCCAAGGGTGTGCCAACGGGTGTGCCAGTCATAGGATGTCTGTGGTGTGTAGTGTTGGTCAATATGACAAGAAAAGAGTTTCTGCTTTGTCAGATTAAGCCCTCGTTAGACGCCAGTTTACGGGACTTTTACAACAGCAGAGCCTAAAAGAATGCTGCAGTTAAAGTTCCTTGAATGAGTTGACCACCTTGCATGTTACTATGACTCACTAGTGAGAGGCAGCTATTTCCTGTTTCTCAACCGCCACAAGAAGGGCTGCTATTTCTTATCGAGTAAAGAACCGATCACTCATGCATGATGCTGTTAAGTGACACGGACAGAGGTGTAGTGGGGGTTAAAGGCAGGCACAGAGAAGACATACATACATGACACACGTGTGCGTACGCCAACACACATTCTTAAGTGTCAGACCGGCAGAGGCGCTGTTTCTATAAATATCTCCATGGTATGCAAACACATAAGGTCACCCACTGCCCCAAACAGCTGCTCTAGTTTGGCAGGAGGTTGGTGTGGACCTGAGTGCATGTTCCTCTGGGCATTTGGTTGAATAGATGTCACTCAACATCAGGCAGATGATGACTGATAGGACTGCTATACTTTTGTAATGTATTGATGTATTTTATTGTAGTATATCGTATTGTGTTGTATTGTGCACAAATAAGACAGGAGTGGTAATAAACAGTATAATAATACAGCTATTTTATGCGATGCGCGTTTTTTATGTCGATTCGCGGAGCAGCCATCTTGGATTTTGAGGTCAGGGTTGGTGAGATTCGTTCAACTTTCCGAGTCAGGAATCCTACCTCAGGGGGCGTTCCAGTTGACATTTCCAACTGGGAACTTGGGAATTCACACTTCCCAGGTCAAATGGAGCACAGCAGTAATTCTCAAGCTGTAGGCGGTATATTCTAATGAGCTGCATGTGACATAGGAAGGGGAGCCACATCTGAACGGCTTGTTGAATCACACGTTTTCTGATCTAGGCAGCCCACAAAAAACTGATGAGTTGTCGTATTTCACAGTTTGTGGGTTGGTAGACACTCCAGATACACATGTATGAGCACAAACGCTGAGGAAGGGACTTTTCCATGATATGTCCCCTTTAAAATTCATCCTATGCTGCAAGATAGATGTATTTACTGCATTGGCTTATATGGACACTATAAGTTGTCTTAGCCTTAGTTTGCATGTGATAAATGATCATTTAGGGTGGGTGGGCAGGGGGCTGACAAACCCCTTCTCAACCTTTAATAACCCAAAGAGAGATAGCCGAGGGCAGATATTCAGTAGTCGGGCACATGACTGTCGGCCTTTGTTGACGTGTGTGTGCACGAGCGTGTTTGTTTGTGTGTGTGAGGCTACTGTCCCTTTTATTGTGACTCCTCTCTGGCCTCCGGGTTACACCGGGCTATGGAGGCATTGTTCCGCCCCGCTTCCTCGTACAAAGCGCGGTGTGTGTTTGAGAGAGGGCTTGGCATCTCCCCCAAATATTTGTTCTCGCTGCTGGACGCCCACTGTCGCCAGACACAGTGAAGCTGCATTGACCCACTCATGATGGACCACAGTCCATTTCAGTGCTTTACTGAGCGTCCCTGACTCATCTCTCTGGTGTGTCTGCTGTGGTCAGGAAGAAGCATAAAGCTTTGAATAATTAGAGCAACTCCAGAGCGTTAGACGTTTTCTGCTGCTTCGCTTTATTCGATGAGGCAGGGCTAGTTTCGCTACAACAACTAGGCTATCTGTTTATTAGGAGCTTCACAGCCTAATGTCCACAGTTTCCTCCTCTCACTCTTCCCATCCTCTCTGCACTGTGAGGTTTGTTAGCTAACAAGGATCCTGAAATAACGCCTTCATGTTTACCGTAATGGTTCTAATAGACTACAGCGACCGCTTTTGAGCTCAGCGAGCTGCAGCCATCGGGAAAAAGTTGAGCTTTTAGCGCCAGAGAGGATCCGTAGCCAATCAGTAACCAGTAACCCGGCCGCAGACACATATAAAGTTATTGCGGCGAGCCGTAATTCACCGCTGCCTGGTGTGAAATTGGCCACTTTGAGTAACAGGTGGTGGGTGCCATCTCTGGTCGCTAGCTGCTAGCTGTCTGCTCTGCTGCTCCACCCACGGTCCACCTCAACTTTTGGATCAGCTGTGACTCAGGCTGTGTCGTCACTGCCGAGATGGGGACGGCCGGAGCTTCACAACGGCTCTTCATTTAACTCTGGGTCACGGAGACTACGTCCATATTTGATACAGTCTTTAGTTAAAAAGCACAGTGAAACCAGCTTCTCTCTTTGTTCTAATCACACTGAATAGGGTGTGTATACAGTATGGGTATCATATAATCAGTACTTCCATCATAGTCTCTGAGTGAAGGAGTATGGCCTCCAGGTCAGTACATGCTCTCCATGGGACTCCATGGGACAGTGGGGACTGAAGACATGAGTCAGTCTTTGATGTTTTCAGCACAAGCTCCTACCCACCTACCTAACACACTGAACCATTAAACAAAAAGACAAAAGCATGTATAGGTCTCTTGTCCCATTGTCCTTCCAGCAGAACATCTGTCCCCCTCAGCCTACTCTGGCTTGACATCTGCTTTTCTTTGTGTCAGCAGGTTTCCTGTGTGAGGCTGTAGACCTCTGAGGGAGCTGTTTAGCTCCTCCAAATCACAGTCAAATTTATACTGTTGGTTTGTTTTTTATGTAGTCTGGTTTGGGTTCACATCGCACAAATTAAAGAGGACCAAATAAAAAAGATAATTTGCTGAGGGGCGTGTACGAAGGAGCACATTTTTTCATCTCGAGAGCTGCCACTCCTATACAGGGAATCAGACTGACTGAACAGAATATTGCTGTTGAAGTGTTTCCACTTTGACTCTACACTGATCTACTGTGAGCACAAATCCCTTCTCCTCCGGTTTATCTCTATTTATCTCTGATTTTTGTGGACTTTATTTAGCATCTCTTTGGGCCAGATGTCGAGCAAACGTCGGACTTCTGCAGAAGTCCAGGTCAGTCCTCTCCCACTCATGTTAACCTGTCAGTTACCTGTGTCCATTTCAACAAATACCAGCGCAGTCAGCCTGTGTTTTGTTTAGCTTAGAAACGGTCTGAGACTGCCTCTCGCATGCGGTCTCGGTCCGGTTGTTTTGGTCCGCACCAGAGTATGATTACTGCGTTCACAACCGCCCACATGAACTGCACCAGAGTTTGATTTAAATGGACTAAATGTTGGCTTGTATAAGTGCCGTTATACCAGTGGCGGCTGGTGACTCAAGAAATTGGGGAGGACAGGAGGAAAACCGACCCACAGCGCTGTCATGTTGTTTTATTAAGTTATTTCTCATATTTTGCACATGCACCTCCATTTTATGTGTATGGACTCAGTGCTGCTTGATATATGTGCTCTCATATTGCTAATTTTATCATATGGGGGGGGGGGGGGGGGGTGGGGACTAACAAAAACGGTTTTGATGAGATTTATTCTGTTTCTGTGGAGTTTGAAGTGTGTTTTATGACGATCAGCAAGGTAAAACTAATGTTGTCTGACTGGAGTCTGGTGGCTTAGAGGAGCGCATATTAATTATATGTTTTGTACTTTGATAAATTATAATGATTGTCCAAATCCCTGTTGATCGGAGCTGGAGCCAATAAATAACCCATGACTACTGCGGAGCCATTTGTCCTGGGAATGAATGCTGATTGTAACCATCTCTGACAACCTTGAGATGTAAAAAATCAGGAGGATTTGAAAACCAAAGCATGGGGTTCTGGGAAAAATTAATATATCGTGAGAATTGTGACCCCGGGTGGAAACCAGGAAAGGGCAATGAAAAAAGGCAGTCTCCCGGGAAAATGGTGATGGTTGGCAAGATTGTAACCTTCCTACTGAAGACAACAGCCAGATGTCAGCGGGTGCTCGTGGGTTTTTTGTTTTTTTTCCAGATACCACTGTGACACAATCTGAAAGCTTGAGGCTAAGTTTGGAAAGTTTCACACTTAGTTGTGAGAGCTTGAAGACATTTTTTGGAAGTTATAGATACATTTTTGTAAATCCTTCCACAAATGAATTCCTACTACTGCATTCAGTTTCATAGGTGCAGTACATCTCAGCAAACTGTTGTATTAATATTGATTTAAATGCTTGAAGGTTAACAGTTATATTCATCTGATGAATGATTTCATGAAGCCATGTGATTTCTATCAACGATATCGTAGCCGGTCTCTCTGACACCGTGAGAGTTCCTCCTCGACTGCTCACACACTTCTGACATAAATACACGGTGCAGTCGCTCACAGCTTCCAACACAGTTCAGCAGACATAGCGTGGACGTCTGTATGAGTGTGTGTCAGTCATCGGAGCTCCAGCACACGACTGCATTTAAAGGAGAATATAGTTAGTCAACAAGCAGCGGCAGCAGAGGTGTCAATCAGCTCACCTTCTGCCACTGTCCTCACAACTCTCACACCTCTCACACCTGTCTCTGCTGCAGCTGAATGACCACCATGCTCACCTCCACATGTGTGTTTGGGCTCAGTTCATATACAGTCCTGTACCCTCGTTCAGGCGATGCAGAAGCTAATCAGGCACCGATCTGTTTTACTCTCTAGAATACATAATGTTCCTCATTTCTGATAAAAGAAAGGTTATAACCTTTATGATTACATAAAAAAGTTAGTTTTGTTAAGTTGCAAGCATCTTTTAAGGGACACGTGGGAGGTTTTTTATTTCAAACACAATAGAGAGGTGAAGTCCCGCCGCTTCCTGTGTCACCCATGGGACCTTATTTCAGAAACAATATGTAGTCAACGATGAGAGGCTATTCATTTTTTGATCCTGTTTGAGTTGTGGCATAAATCACACAAGTTTTGCAAGTCAGTTTGTCGTAGGTTTGTGGTAGTATCATTTAGTTTAGTGTGAAACCACTCAGTGAACTACATCTCTTGTCTCACATAATATACATCACCAACACTAACACACAGACATCGTAGCTTCAGAGAGAGAGACGTCACCACATCACTTTAGGCTGTGTCATCTTTCTAATGACGTATTTTCACAGTCACAAATGATCTTTTAAATTGACAAACATCATGTGTGTGATTCATGGAGCAATTCAACCTGGATCAAAATCATATTTGTCTGGTTAACTACTCTACGTATGTTTTCTGAAATAAGGTCCCATGGCGGTCCTCTGGAAGGGGCGGGGCTTTGCCTCTCTATGTATGTATTAGATTGGAGTGTTTTTTTGTTCATTCCCCTCAGTCTACCAATGAAACGACTCCCTTATTCCTCGTCTCTTGTGCTTTTAATGGTACAATGATTTTTTGCTGTGATCATCAGAGCAGCAAAGCGACCTCTGCAGAGGTGTTAAAGCTGTAATAAAGCTAGAAGTGTCCCCAGGAACGTTCTTTACAGGTTAAAACAAACAAACAGTGCAATGCTGTTATCACCAACCTTGTTGTGAAGTGCTTTCTGCTTTCTTTGTATCGGGCAACCGGACACCGGGTCTGTCTTGATCGATGATCTCATTCTCTTGCCTTTTATCCTCCCTAAAAGCAGAGATGACCATGGGTACATCCCACGTCTCTTATGTCTCCTTTCCTCGCTCCTCGCTTGAACCGGAAGTTGTTCTGCACCGTCCCAAAGTGCTTATTTCTGCACGGAGGAGCGAGGATCAAGGAAACGTAGATGCAATTAAGAGACTTGGGATGCACCCCGTGTCAAATAGTTCCTATTTAGTGTCTTGCCTCTGTGGCTGACAGGTGGCATTATTATGTAAAAACCCCACTGGGCCCTTCCTCAGGAAACGTGTGGTCAGATCAGAGAACAGTTCTTCAACATGCTCCATTTATTCCAGACCTAGTAGTGGTAGTAGTATTGTTGTTGCTCTCTACTGCCTCCTGTGGTGGGAAGGAGAAAGAACAGGAAGCCACATAAGAATTGACCTGCTTGTAAGTGCATTTGGTGTCAAGCATCACTCCATTTGTCTGACAATAAAGATACACAGACTGGTAAGGGTACTGGCGTATGTAAGGAAAGTTATAAATATTTCATTGTCTTCAGATATTGTAGATGGGTTTAAAGGGCCAGTGGGTAACATTTTGGGGGATCTCTTAACAGAGATGGAATATAATATTCATAACTATGTTGTCATTGGTGTATAATCATCTGAAACCTAGAATTGTTGCGTATTTGTTAGCTTAGAATGAGGCCTTCATATCTACATAGGGAGCAGGTCTTCATCATGGAGTCCTCCATGTTTCTACAGTAGCCCAGAACTGACAAGCCAAACTCTGGCTCTAGAGAGAGACTTCAGCGTTTTAACGTTACCTGAAGGCCACCGTAGCTCTCCGACACGCTTGTGTAACTGCGGTAACGTGAGCCGCAGAGTGTTAAACTGTGGTACCGCCAGGATGCTGTCTGACCTCCGTTGCTCCTAAAGTAGTATTATTATGGTATGAATGACCTCTGAGCGAGGCGAACGGCGTTACCACGGTTTTGCACTCGGCAGCTCACGTTACCGCAGTCTTGTAAAGGGAGGAGTGAGCGGAGGGGTACTCAGTAGGTTGCTATCTGCAACCACACCACTAGATGTCACCAAACCTGCACACTGTCCCTCTACGTAAAATCTTTCCGTGCAATAAATCCATTTAGATTCCAACATTGAGTATTCTGTAGTGGTTAAATTTCACTATCAGGTATTCAGTTGCATCAAAGATTCGAATCCTTTCCTTCTATAGGAGATGACCATGAAATGGGGTTAATATGAGAGTGCGTCTGCCTGCACCAGGCTCACCTCTGTTGTACTCTTGCTCTGTGTGTTAAACAGAGAGGAAAGAGGAAACCTCTGTGTTGTAGGGATGCAGGTCAATGGGCCATCGGTTGTGGGTGAAATCAAGAGATTTGATCTGGAATGGCTGCTAGATAATGTGCATTAGTTCAGATTAACTGGCAGTCTAATACATTAAATTGCACCATAATCTGCATCAGCAGTTGTGAAGGGTCAGAGGTCACGAGGCTGATCCTTAAACAAGCATGTATTTGTGTTCTCACAGCACATGGGCAACCTACATATATTTAGTGACTGCTAAGTGTCTCCTTTCTTCTCTGTTTGAACCGGTTTCCCATTTCCTGGATAATAAAAAAAATATGTAGCTGCTCTGTTCTATTTATTTTCCTTCATGTACTACCACAATAGCACATGCATCACAGCGAGTGGGATGGTGTCCTGAAACAACAAGCAGAGTGGGGCTGGTTGGCTTCCTGAAGGGATCCCCCACTTCTTCCCTCCTGCAGGAACGAGGTCAGGTGTCAGAGGCCACAGAATGGAAGTTGGAGCTGGAGCAGGAGTTATTAGTCTTTAGTACGGGGGCCAGAGGAGGAGCTGGTACACAAATTCCTACGCAGGTTTAAATATGAGTCGAGTAACTGTTCAGCCAACTGTGACAGAATACCAACCTGACACTGAATCATTTCATATGTGCACAAACGCTAACTGAAGTAACTGAAAGTGGATTCATTTTACATGTTTGAAATTCATCTTTTCCTACTGAAAGTATTTCCACCCCAAAAAATATTCCTGGCATCCTGCTGCTTTAGTTTCTGCAGAGATACAAGTAGGAAAATCATTTGTCAGTCTTTGATTTTGAAGTATTTGTGTTAATAATCAAGATCATAGCATGAAATACTGCTAACATGTTGGAGCGCTACATCAAAGCATGTGAATGGATTCATATTTCATTTCTGTTCAAAGTTTTCCTCATAAGGTTAAGGTTACTTTATTGTCTGGAGATCAAGACCAAACATCACAGTAAAACATCATCACTTACTTCATTTGAACCCAGACATTGTGGTTCGTCAGGGTTGCTAATGATTATTTCTTGATTAACAATGAATTGTTTGGTCAATAAGATGTTAGAAACAGACTGGGTTAGTATTCACATTGTTTGTTTTGACCGACCAACACCCCAAAACCCAAAGATATTCAGTTTACCATCATAGAAGACTAAAAAGACTCGGCACATATTCACGTTTGAATTTCTGCTACTTATGCTCAAAATTATTTAACAATTACCAAAATAGTGTTTTGTTACTTGTCTATTGATTGGCAATAATTCTCCCCCACTTCATATGGTTGCCTGCTTTGCTTTTCTTTGCTTTAGGGATGTCACAATACTTGGCTACCAAGTCGATGCCAAAAATTCTGAAAATGTGACGGTACTCATATTTCTACAGTACGGCGGATACCGCGGGTACCGCAGGAACTGGTGATCAGGTCTCAAGACTATTGGCGTGCTGTCGTCTCGTGAACAACAAATCCGAGTTGAATTGGGCAGGAGAGCTAGTTGATTTTAGCTGTTAGCAGCCGGTAGACAGCACAGTCCTGCCGTGAGCTAACAGCTAACGTTAACGGAGGACACGTCGAGTTACATCGTGATGCGTTCAGTAAAAATGAGTATTGGGAGAAGGTCAATGTATTGAAATGTAATCTTGTAAAATGACATTTTTGGCGAGAAACTTGAGGCGGATCATCAGGGATTAATGATGAACTCATTATGCCAAACAGTAATAAAGGAGCTTATGTTGAAATACATTTATTGTTTTATTTAGTTTTTTATCGTGGTGTCGAGAATTGTGGAATTTCACTGGTATTGGTGTCGACTACTAAATTCCTGGTATGGTGACATTCCTACTTGGCTAACAGATTCCTGTCATCTGTTTTCTATGGCCGGTACCACATCACTTACACAATGTTCAATAAAACGTCCAGGACTAGATATTGTACAAGTTGGAACGGCAGGAGGTTGATGCAGTGAAGCCTGGAGACTAGAGGACGGCATGCTCGCCGCTCATCTGACACACTTTCACATAATGTGTTGTTGTCTCTGATACTCGCCCCACTCACATTCATCATTTATTAAGCAGCTCTTTCTCCTGGAGCTGCTTTGCTGATGACTTTTTCCATTTTACTCGAGCTGCTTCCGTCCCGTCTGCAACGATTCATGAGCTCAGAATGACTCATCATGTTGCCTTTATTATATTTGATTATATTTGAAATAAAGAGAAGAGTTTTGAGATCCCAGCAGCAGTAGGATAGTCCTCCCCTAAATATAATCCCTCCCATGTAATCCCGCCTCTCCTGTCATTTCTATTCCTTTCAACCCCCTCCCTCTGCTTTTCCGCTCTCTCTCACCATCCTCACTCCCATCCCACTTATTCCACCTTACGCCTGACGGAGCATTGAGCCTGAATGCTGTAGGCGGCCGTGGCCTCAGATTCACAGTGTGTATGTGTGAGGGAGCCTCTGCTGCTCTCTGGGATTCTTCCTCCTTCCAGACAATCGGGAACTACTTGCTACAACCGTGCAGTTTCTTTGTTACTGTGTTGGAGCGAGGTCAGCGGACATTGTTCCAGACACTAATCTGCACTTGCTCCGCTTTGGATACCTTTGGAAATGCTCTCGTGGACGCCCTCTCTAACCTAGCCTCAGCCTTTTGTTGTGCTGCTGCTCTGGAGGGCGAGCTGGATGGACACTTTCTGGGATATTTTCAAAAGGGTACACATTCCACACGGAGACACGCCGGATAAGATGGTGCCCCTGCAAAAAAGGGTAATCTGAGTTATGTGTGGAGAAGTGTGTGTTAGAGAGGGGAGGGTTTTATGTGCATGATGTGGCCGCGGTGACGTGTGCTGATTGTTTTCTTCCTAGAATGGTTGGTGCCTAGGAGTGATAATGAAGTAGATGCTGTTTGATGACTTTAATTGGCACATAGCTCTGAGATGTGAGCAGGTTGTTGGGCATTAAAGGAGATAGAAACAAGAAGAATAGGTGTCTGGAGGGCAGAGAGACTGAGGGAGGAAAACAAATAGGAGTACCAAGGCTGAGGAGTTGCCTCATTATTTCAGTAAAATGTCTAATTGTTTGGTTTATCTTGTCATTTGTCTGTTGATGAGTGATTGCTCATTGAAACTGACTAACAATGCAGACTGGAAAGCCCCCGTCATTCCAACTGCTCTCTATTGTTGTCCTTGAGTGCTTCAATTAGGGGCTGTTTCGTTTGTGAACACTGCTTCAAAGGTGTTTGAGAGATTTCATCACACTTAACATGTGATTTCAATGAAGCTTTATCGTCTTAAATGTTCGACACGCTCATTAAAAAGTGAGTCAAAGAGATCTTAAAGTGCTCTGCGAAGGTGGAGGCTGAACCTCTCATCACCACAACCGCTTCCTGTGTCTTCGATATGAAAATGCATTTAGTGCAGATATGCACTCGTAGAGCACATTGCGTGGTTTGCACAGAGAATCAGATGAACCTCTTGGAGCCATCACTTGACATGCTTTAGTGTGTGTCGCGCTAGAGGAACTAGAGGAAGACTCCAGACATGGTGGAGGAGAGGATGGGGGACTGTTGGAGCTACACCAAGGTCATTGTTTTTGGTTCATCTCTGAAATTACAGCCAAGATCTTTAGGAAGTAGCCATGTGATCGTCAGTAAAGGTTAGCCGTAGCGTGTGTGTGTTCGTTGGTGTCGCAGATGAAATGCTCTCTATTCTGAGCTGATGAATTTCGAGACGTGACCTCAGCCAACTAGAGGCTCATTTTTTCCTCACAAGTCAAGAACAAATCATGAATAATGAGTTCAGTCCCAACAGCTGTATTTGGTTATCAGTAGTGTAGACGGTTACTGCCTGTTTTTACTATGAACTACCCTACACCCTCTGTGACAGACTGCACTTTAACATGATATTAAGCAGTGGTTCTCAACCTTTTTTGTGTCGAGGACCCCAAACTGTATACGCATTAGGTCACAGATCCCAGTTTGATCAGATTTGGCATCAGGGGCCTCCATTGGTTGTTAGATATGATAAAGACCAGAATACTATGGTCTGTAGTGGTTGATAACCGTGGAGAAAGTGAAACCTGTGATCACAATAGTCACTCTTATGACTCTTGCTCTCATAGGGCTCACTTTAGTTCTATAGTGAATTAAATAGTGAACTATTCCTTGTGTTTCTGGGGCCCCCCTGGAAGTCCCTCAAGGATCCCTGGTTGAGAACCACTGATCTGAAGGATATCAAGGGAGAACTCACATGTTTAATTCCAGTCAGTCATAGGCCAGGCAATGACACCTTTGAAGCTGTTAAATGTATGAATTGTAGGTCAGACACTTTTGTCTGATCAGTGGATCAGAATAAACAAATTGACTGATACATACTGTGTATGCCTGATTGCTTTGGTTGAGGGGAGCCAGATGGACAATATTACAAATGAGTGTAAGTTGTGCGTAGAGGCTAGTCTCAAATCAGCCCGTTCGCTCGAAAAAGGTGTATGAATGACAGGATAATGGGCAAGGCTTTTAGCGTGCAATAAGAACGCCTTTCTTGCTTTTGGCGTGTCATTTGTAGGCCATGTAGTCGGTACTGACTGCAATGTAAATATACCATGCTCAGAGCTTGTGACGTAGTATAATAAGCAAGAAAGATAGATAACTTTCAACCACGAGACCGGTGTTTTGTTTGTATGTTTGTTTGTCTCATGTTTTTTAGTGACATTTGTGAAGTGTTTTCCGTACCTCTGTTACGTTGTTTCCGTACGTATTTTTACTTAGTTTACAAACTTATTTTAAGCCCCACCATGATGCTTTTCCTAATCCTAAACCTAACTGTGGACGTTACCGTAGTTTTGTTGCGTGGTGTACAAATGACACGCGAAAAGCCTAAATTGCGTGCTCATGACGCGCAGGATGTCTGTGTAATGTCGTGCTATTAATACGCCTTCCGTGAGACCGGGTTGCTCAAATACTTAGATGGATGCTTGGTGATTGCGTTGCATTTGAATTCAGCATTACGTCCTACAATATATACAATACATGTTGATCGTTGATACTGTTATATCTGTATATATCTGCTGTGTATCTGAGTGATTTCATCATCACGTCTTCTTCTCTTCTGCAGGATCAGTTTGACAACTTGGAGAAGCACACACAGTGGGGGATTGAGTTTGCGGAGAAGTACACCAAATTTGTCAAGGAGAGATCGGAGATCGAAACCAACTATGCAAAACAAATTAGGTGAGTGCCGAAGCTGATTTATGATTCATAATCCAGCTTGTAAAAGTGTTTTCCATCCAGGTGGCTTAGATAAAGAAAGTGACCTACTGAAGTGTCCTTGAAACAGGAGACTGAATCCTCACCAGCTCGTT
The DNA here is from genome assembly GCF_015220745.1 of Sebastes umbrosus. Classification (NCBI taxonomy): domain Eukaryota; kingdom Metazoa; phylum Chordata; class Actinopteri; order Perciformes; family Sebastidae; genus Sebastes; species Sebastes umbrosus. The sequence continues at coordinate 26,308,527 of NC_051287.1, forward strand.
CTATAGCTGACCGTGACCTCTGACCTCCCTCTGGAGGGGGAAACTGAGACATGGGAAGCAGTACATTAGCAGTGTTATATTAATAACTAAATAAACTGACATGAAGAGTCTGTTCCCTGCTCCATCTATCTCTCTTTTTTGTCTCTATAGAGAGTCTTTCTGTCGGCCTCTCTCTTGCATGCACACTGTCTGTTGTTGCTAGCGTCTGCTCCAGGCAAGAGGAAGTCAGGTTGTGGGGGGATGGGGTGGTGCTTGTGTTTCTATAGAGACTAGAAGGTATCAGTATTATCAACCCCAGGTCTGACCCAGATTCCCCCCCCCCCCCCCCCCCCCCCCCCCCCCTCCCCCCCCTTCTATTCTGCCCACACACTCACTCTGTGTTGGTGCAGCAGTGATGGAAGCATGAGAGGATCCATCTCTTAAGTCCTTTTGCATCCCAACACAGTAGGAGATACAGCCCCCAAATCCACAATCCTCATCTTTAAAAGAGGCCTGGCAATATGGCTAATGCTCTAAGTATTGACCCCAACCCCCCATTTCATTGTGACGAGCCAATAACGATCCAGTATTCACACAGCCACAGATCCTCTACAGACCAGACTGAGATAATAGGACTAGCTGTCTGTGTTCACATGCACGCATTAACCACACAGCATATCCCTGCACCTGGGAACTTTTGAACAGACACAGATTTATATATTTGATATTTGTGGACTTTGTTCCATTTTCATTTTTTTTCTTAAACATTTTTTTCTTTCTACATATTTGATGAAACATCTGAATTAAAAGAAACAAACTTATTAAAAGCAAATTATTGATTATCAGAAAGTATTCATACCTCTGTTACCGTGGTGCTTAAATTAGCTTTTGTACACATGTACAACTTCTTAATTCTTAATTTGATCCAAAAATACATGACTAAAAAAGCCAAATTAAAGCTTTTAATGAATATTGTGTCCCAAAACATACACACTCACACGATCTGATATTATCACGATAGTTAAGTCATGATACGATATTATTGCGATTTGAAACATTTTGCGATATGCTTAGTATTGCGATAAGATATATTGCTATTTATTAACTTTTTTTTAACTGCAAATGATACAGTTTGTCAACATCTGTTTTATCTAATAAGATACAGTATTCACTCTGTTCATCTCAGAGTTTTTATTCACATATCTTGAGGTCAGAGGTCGATGGACCCCATTGAAAATGGCCATGCCAGTTTTTCCTCGCCAAAATATTTGTGTAACTTTGGAGCATTACTTAGCGTTCTTCTTGATAACATAGTATGACATGTTTGGTACCGATGGATTCCTTAGATTTTATAGTTAGATATGATACCAGTATCTTAACCTCTAGCTTTAAGACTGAGCCCGCTACAACCTCTGACTGTAAAGAGGTTAATAGTTTATATAATAAAAGAACGATACTTGACGTCCGTGTATCGATACAATATTGCCACGCAAAATATTGAGATACTATGCTGCATCTATCTTTTCCGTCACCCCTACAGATATCCCATAATTCAATTAGTCAGCGTCTGTCTACAGTATGTGTGACAGTAGAACTGGAGGTAGACTCATCTCGCCGTGGCAGGTTGGCTTTTGTTGAACTTCAGGCTCCACAGATGGTGCGGATGTTTTCAGTCAATGTGCTTACACAGAGGACCCCCTGTCAAACTGGGTCTGTTATCTAGCACACACACACACACACACACACACACACACACACACACACACACAGGCACACGTGTCAGTAAAATGAGGAAATTAGGATGTACACACAGGATAGATGGAGTCATACGGTTTTCCTGTGTTTTCAACACGCCCTGCTTCTTTATTGTGGTGCTACTACACTGTATTATACCTCAGGACTAATTATCCACTTTAATCAACTTAACTCATGCAATCAGGCTTAATCTAAAGGGGACCAAAAGAAACACAGGGCTGTTAGATCTGATAAAGTAATGGACTTGTCCCTGTGATCGGTGTTGCTGGGGACCTTCTGTTCTCACCTTTTAGAGGTAACGGGCCCTTTCACTGTGGAAGACATAGTTTGACACGTCATAACACGTAAGGCACAGGTGCTTTTATTAGCAATAGCAGCATTCAATATAACTGTGGAAAAGGTTCACAGATCTGGTTTTGCCAATGCCGTCTTACTGGGACATGAAATGATCAGTTGGTTTAAGTCTTTTCGTCGCAGGAGGTCTGTCGAGCTTCCAGCGGTGTGTCTGACAGCACATGTCCTCAAAGTTTAGAGGGGGAGTGTCGTATTTTTTCGCTTTTCCAAAGCCAAAGACGCAAGAGGAGTGATATTGGATATGGATTAAACAGAGTGGAAGACCTCACTCACAGCTGAATCTAGATCAATACGTTTGTCCTTCACTTGAGTTGTCAAGACGAAGGGGGTCTGACGCTACGCTCCTATATTTTGAATGTAGCTCTCAATTATTGAGATTATTCAGGATGTTGTAGACCTTTTCTGTCTACTTCTCTCTGATATTTCAGAAGGATTATTCCAGAAATCTGCCATTATTTCCTTTGGAATATCATTGAAAACGCCATATTGACATGCCGGGTGCAAAAGCTTGACAGGCCTAGCAACAGTAACCAAGGGGCCGAGGGGCTTAGCAAAGGGTGAATGATGAGGATTTGCTGCTTTTCTTTGTCTTATGGGAAAGTAAATGGAATATTTTGGAGGACAACGCCTTGGGCTCTGAGAAGACATGATTGTGAAAACTGTGATTTTTCAAGTGATTAATGGAGAAGATGTTCAGCAGATTGATACTGAACATTTTTACTAGCTTCAGCCTCGATGTTTTTAGTTACACAAGTCAACATGCTGCTGTGAAAAGCGCCTACAGAACTGGGTTAGAGGATAGTAGTTATTGATCAGCAGCTGAATAAGTGAGGTTCAGCAGTTATCATACAACTGACTCTTCACTAAGCCCCTCTCCCCTTGGTTACTGTTGCTAGGCCTGTCAAGCTTTTGCAATGGGCCTGTCAATATGGCGTTTCAACGTTGACGGTGTGCTGTACCGTTTCTTCTAATGCTAGCTCCACATTTGTTCATGTAGAAACATGATGTTTTAAGAATGTATATCTCCTTCCAACCTCTCCAGGTTAGGGTGGGTCAAAAAATACCGGACTTTTCCTCCGACCTTAGTTATCAGACCGTGGTCAGAGCTGGCCGATGCTATGATAGGCTCATCTGAAATCGAGGGGCGGGTCTTAGCAAAGGGTCAATTGCAAATACTTTTTTTTTAAAGTACATGAAATAGCCTACATTCCTCACCAACTGCTCACCACTTCTATCACCACACCATCCACACACTGCACCGACTAATCCATGAATAATCCTCTTCCACTGCATTGGTGTAAACATGCACAATGCTCCAGTCTAGTCACTGCAGGGCAATGCATTAATGCCTCCCCCCCTCCCACCCAAATTCCAGTCTGGCATAATCCATAACACAGTGGGAATAAAGTCCTGCTAACAAAAGAGACTGGGTGAGGGGGAAACAGTGTCTGTCTTTACCGGCGCGGTTACAGTCTGCCCATGTAGCAGCCGTGCACTCATGCAGCATCATCTTCCAGACACACACACACAAACATGCATTTAATTAAGAGCTAGCTGCTGCCCTTATTTTGACAAGTTTATATGATATGCTATTGAGCTGAGTGGACAAATACAAGCTGACACATGACATGTGGCTGTGAGTGACTGAATGGGTTAGCGGGAACTAGCACTATAATTAGAGATGGGGTGGGAAGGACAGGGAGAGATATAGACAGATAGATCTGCCTAGCAACAGTGCAAACACCATCGGGTAGGAGAGGTGTGTGTGTGGGGGGGGGGGGGGTGTTGTGAGCAGAGAGAGACACACGTTACATGTAGTAGAATTTTTTTTAACATGTGCATTATTTATTTCAGCAGGAATTTTGCACGTCCTTTTTACAACATGTACAAGCTGAAGCTTTTAGATTCCATCAGTGAACACAATCTCACAACGAGGGCAACTACCACAGACCGTCATCAGCTCTCTACCAGCAATTCACTTACAATAATTATCTATTTTGGTTCTGATATTAAAAGTGGAGTGTTGTGTTTTTATTCGGGCTCTTAGTGTTTTGGTCTTAATCGACTAGGATTTCTTTAGTCGATTAGTAGTGGTATTGATTCAATGATCAACGATCCAATATATGGATGCAAAGTGTAAACATCGATGCATATCATCATCTTTAAGATACGCCTTTATTTTTAAATTCTTAACTGATAAAAAAAACAAAAAACATTTGCACTTAAACATGAGAAATGTGGCCCTTTATAGTGAACAACAGAAGGTCTAGTTTTATTCTTTTTATTTAAAAGAATATATTTTTTAATTTAAATTAATGTAAAAAAATGTTTTATTTAAATGTCTGGAAGAACCCAATAATTAAATGGTCAATCATAATTTAGTCGCTTTTTGTGAGTTGATATATATATATATATATATATATAAACATATGATATTGTCTCATATTGATCGCAGTACTTTGCGATATCAGCAAATATTGTATCGTTGTCCAAAGAATTGAAATAATATCGTATCATGATGAAACTTGTGATTTACACCCGTATCGATTAGTCATTTTTATGCTTTTTTTTTTAATGCTGAATGACTTATTTCCAATGAGCACATCTCTTGTAAACAGCAGATTTAAAGTGGTGCTTTTATGTGATTCTTTGTGGAGAAACTCAGTTTCACAGATCTGTCGATTAAATCAACTAACTGATTAGTCAACAAAAACGTATGAGTGTTAGTCCACTAAGAATTTCTTTGGTTGAGGACAGCACTAGATTTTAATAATGAATCATGCTGTTTTAATAGAATTTGTCTCAAAATGTATTTCTAATAAGCAATAGCTTAACTTGTAGGACATAAAATAGGATTATAAAATGACATCTCCTTGTTACAGTCACATTTGCTCTTTTTAAAAAGCTTTTCTTGTTTTTGTTGGTCTGTTTTCGGTGCATGTGCACCGTTTGGTTGTTCATTTTTAAATTGAGAACAGTGCTCTGTAATTAGACAAAACATCCTGAAAGCATAAAGCACACAATGTGCACCCAAATTCATCAGAGCATAGTGCACGTTATTATGTTCTGTTGACGGAGTAGCCATCAGCACAGCTGGGTGGTGAGTGTGTGACACTGCAATAAGGAGATGAATGTGACAGGATGTACTGCAACCTGTCAAACAACACAATGGTTGCTACGTTGAGAGAAGGACATTAAAGAAAGACTGTTATAACCAAAATAAATGTTGTTATTCGCAGCCTGTTCCCAACAACATCAACTCACCTACAGCTGTACAGTGACTGATTTTCTTTCAACCTTACACAATATGTAATTTTTCTTCTCCTCCACTCATGTCGTGTCACTAACATGCAGCCAGAGTCAGACCAAGGGCACTGGCTGCATCAGAAAAGCATGCATTGAGTGGTTCTGCATGCATCCATCCTGGGGGGGCATGATTTATGACCTGGAGAGAGGAAAGGGGATGTTAGTAGAAAGCACTCTGCTGGATTGAATGGTGTACTGGAGGATCCTTTGGCAGGTCTATAAGGGCAGTGTAAGGGAAATATAATGGGAAGGGTGCACTATAGCCATCTGCAGACGGGAAGATACTGTAAGAAATGTCTGACAAGGCTGAACTCTTTGTCCACACAGGAATTTATCAAAGAAGTATCAACCGAAGAAGAACTCACGAGAAGAGGAAGACAGCAAGTGAGTAACAGGATCTTACACAAAGAATGGATTAAAGGAATATTTCCACATTTTGGAAAATACTCACTTACAGGTGGCAGAGAATGGACATGGCCAGGCTAGCTGTTTCCCCCTGTTTCCAGGCTTTATGCTAAGCTAAGCTAACCAGATGCTGGCTTTAGCAATGTCTGTCACCTGACTCTCCACCAGAAAACAATAAGTGTTATTTCCCAAAATGTCAAACCAATCAAATCCAAACTGCTATCGCTTCTATTTCTGAACTAAATGTGTTCTCATCATAGACTGTATATATAGATGGAGGACGCGTCTCCACTGCCATCTTGAGATGTTGACGTCATTTGGCTGCACGACTACTTCACTCAGAGCAGCTGTCAATCACAGCTGTCAATCATGACGTCTCACCTCCTTTTTATAGAATCAAATAACTAATTAAAACCAAACTTAGGGAGAAAAATTAACACTTGAACAAACATCAGCGTGATAAGAACTACCTTAAATGACAGAAACCATCTTTCGGAAAAATGTATTTGACGTTTACTTTGACTTCTTATTATGTCCCATCCACTAACATGGAGGGGGCGGGACTTATGAGCTATACTGCAGCCAGCCACCAGGGGGCCATCCAGATGTTTTGGCTTCACTATTGTGGAGCTGTCATGTCGTCCATCTTTATATCAAAGAACGTATACCACCAAGAAGTGCAAGTCAATTGTTCGTTCCATTGCAACATCAGCGCCCAGCAGCAGAGCAACGTTTCGGACTGAAAGCGACGACCGGACGCCACTAAAACGTCCATCTAAAAAGTGCCGTACAAAAGTAGAGCAAAATCATTTCTATTCTATTGTCATATTCTACCAACATGGCCTGTGTTGAACAATAAATTATTATGAATATAATAAGCGTCTTCAGTCCAAAATGGCGGCAGCGGTTGTTGTCAGAAAAACAACTTTGCTTCTATACTCTTTGTTTATGTGCAGTCTATGGTTGGCCCCTGTCTTTGCAACTATACCGTCTTCCTCTGACATCACTTCCTGTGTCTAACCAGGTACACCTACTGCCGAGCCTTCCTGACATCACTTAATGAGTTAAACGACTACGCAGGTCAACACGAGGTCATAGCGGAGAACCTGACGTCTCAAATCATCACTGAGCTTTCGCGCTACCTGCAGGACATCAAGGCCGAGAGGAAATCGGTGAGACGTATTTTTATATTCACACCTTTTGCTCCTCATCATTCTCCCCACACCACATTCACTTCAGACAGAAGGACACGGATTGAGTAAAGGATACTGGCCTGCAAGACATTAAGTAGCCCATTCCCTCTGCATGCTCTACTCTCCATGGACTGAGGTCATCGCTGAGTAAATATAGATACACCCGAAGGCTTGCCAGAAGTGCAGAACGTGACTGACTGAGTCCTTTTTATGGAACAAAGTCATCGTCTCTCTATCATTACAGGCTTATTTCTCTCTTTTATAAACTATCTTACAACAGATCGGTGCACCGCACACTATTCTTAAATGCTGAAGTCACTTTCGCCATTATAAAGTGATCTGGAAGAGCGGCGGAGCAGCAGCGCTATGATTCATAGATAACAGTGTGGTGCCCATTATACATATCTATAGAGTTGTTGGAGGAGCAGAGAGAAAGCTACCCAGCTGGAAAAAAAATGTACTTTCTGAAAAATCTGTCGTGGACTCTTGTGTCACGGACGTCCAGCTGAGGGAACTGGAGTGGAAAACCAAAACCAGAGGGCTGCTCAAAGGCACAGTGACCTCTTTTAGAGAAGATGTTTGTGTGCACAACTTGTGACAAACGTGTTGCTGCAGCCGCTACTGAACACAGGAAGCCCTGAGGCGCTTTATTACTGATCAGTTTTGATATTCATCTCGGTTTTAGTTTGGAAAGAGAGGGGATTTCCAGCGCTTCTGATGGGGAATCATTCACTTCCCCCCAGGCCTGTTTAGCTTTATTGGCTTTGGTTTAGCCTGGCTTGGCTTGGCTTGGCTTGGCATAGCATCTGTATCTCTAGTGTCCAGATAGAGGGTTCAAGGTCAGACGCCTGCAGGATGTCACTTCTCTCAACTTATATCTCTTCTTTCCTCTCTGTCCTCCTAGTCTATGATGTGTCTGCCTCTCTTGACTAAAAGAGCCTTCAGTTAGTCAGCGCTGGGGGGGGTTTCCCTTCGTAGCATGACCCCATAACTCTCAGTGTCTTTTCTGAACAGAAGATGGTTTCATCTGAAAGGGCAATGAGCAAATAGTTCCTCAGTGGTATTCAGAACGCTGTCCTTGTAGAGTAAATGTTCTCTTTTCACTTTTCATTCAAATGCACACACTCGCTATACAAAGAAAAAGACCTTCATCAAAATGTGCCTTTATTTTTTACAGAACAACATTCACAGTTAATTTGTCTGTAACACTATTAGAGAAAGTAATATTGTGAAAGGTATTAGTGGAGCAGTCATTACCCAGGACTTCCCCAGCTTCCCCTCATTCTTTTCTCTGGTTTCATTCATGAATTATTAAGCAGCACTCAGTGTGCTTTTTAAAACAAATAGTATCAATACATCAGACTATGAGGCAATAAGTCATCCAGAGTATGCTCTCATGACCACGCCCCCCTCATAGACGCTAACAGAGGAAACAGAGGAAACGGAAGAAGTTGAAACTTCTACTTTTAACAAACCGCTAACAGTAATAACGCTATGCTGAAGAGTTGCTGTGTAGTTGGTTGCACCAACAATAAATCCCAAAACACTGATCTCTGATCTGTTCCCCTGCCATGTCCTAAAAAAGATCTAATAGAGGGTCTTCATGGCTCCAAGCTATAGACCAGACCAGCATGGTCTTTATGGCTCCAAGCTATAGACCAGACCAGCATGGCTTTATGGCTCCAAGCTATAGACCAGACCAGCACGGCGTCCTCTCCGAGGCTGCGTTCCCTTTTGGGGGAAAGAAACTCGCTGTCACAGGAGAGAAAATTATGAAAAGCTGTTGTGTAGCGGGTTAACTGAGTCTTTCACACTGAGATTTGAGGCTCATATGATATGTTAATATTCACTGTCAGTGTGCTAAATGGCTAAATGATGCTGGTGACAGTGACTAACATGACTAGCTAACGTTCTCTTGAGTGTGAGGCTGCTGCAGTAATACAGTCATACATCAACGTTACAGCAGCATCAGACTGTCGTCTCCAACTAAATCTCAGCCTATAGATCAAACAGATGGTTATTAACAGACAACACTTATCCTAACAGGATTCTATCAACATGTGTGACGTGTATAAAACAAAACGTTTGTATAACAAGAGATGAATGCATACAAACTTATCAAATTTACAATCCTAACATACGTCAGATTACATCCATATCTATGGGATCCAAAAAGGGGATCCCTTTCTGCGAAGTACTCGTATGTGCCGGTCTGATGTATAGCCGTGTTTCCACCGCATGGTACGGTCCTTCCTTCTCTCTATGCCGTGTTTCCACCGCATGGTACGGCTCTGTTCCACTCGACTCACTGTCGGTACTCGGTCCTTCGTTCTCTCTGTGTCGTGTTTCCACTGTGGTTAGTATCCCCTCAGTGTGGGCGTAGCAGTGACATCATCTTCAACGGGACCCTCGCTGAATCCTTTCAATGGCAACCAAACAGAGAAATGTCTGCACTTCATCAGTCCTTCGGCGTAGTGTTGCGAGCTGCCATTTTCTAAAACATCTGGTTCGAGTGAATTAAAAATTGCGGTCGCTGTTGACGGTAGCTTGGCTATTTAAAAACTGCGGGTCGGTGCCGGTTTATGCAGGATGTCCCGCGTCGCGCTAGTTACAATTCTCTCTGACCAATCAGTGGTCTCTAGTGTCTTAACTCCACCTTCTACAGAAGTATCGGCTCAGTGTACCACTTTGGTCCAGGTACCAAGAACGGAGTGGTTCTGCTGGTACCATCCACAACTTTTGCTCATGGAAACACAAAAATAAGAGTGACGAACTGATATGGACTGAACTGCTTGGTGGAAACGTGCCGTGTGTGAGACCCAGACAGTTGGATTAGAGACGGGTTTATAGAGACGTTATTGGACAGGTAAAGTCCACACTACAAACCAGAAGGAGAACAATAATACCTCCTCATTAGTTTCTCATGTGGGGCTGTTTTGTAGCCCCCCCACCCCCCACCTCCCTTTGCTGTTTCCCTGAGTGAACCTCTCTCTAAGCTCAGCTTGGGGTGGCGCAGGAGGTGAGGCCAAGAATGTTGTCTTAACGGATTTCATGTGAGAGCAGATAATGCTTGTTTTTCTAAAGTGGAACCTGCTTTTATAGGTCAGACTGCTCCATTTAATGTGTTATACAAACACCACATTTGAATTATGAAGGCACCGGGAGAAATGTCTAAATATATCATGACCTCAATAAGATGTCATTTGCTTGTTTATGGTTTGTTAACAGTATAATAGTCAATGATGAAGAGCAGGCGGGGTTAATATGGGATGAAGAGCCTAAGTCTCACTGGACTGTGAATGTGCTGAGGAATCATAATAAAGTGTTGGGTCAGCGTCCTGCTGTCCTGATCACAGGGCTTAGGTGTCCTCTCTAATGAGGACTGATGAAGACCCTTAAAGACTCAGCAAGTCCTCCAGAGACGTCCCATTTACTCTAACATTAATAAATGTCACTGTGCTGTATTCACTGTATCAGCATGTGTTCGTTCAGTGTGTGCACGTCATTATATCTTTAGGTGTTGGGGGAAGTTTGATCTGTCTCATCCTGCTGAGATGTGACATGTTCAATCAGTTAGAATACGTCCCATTCAGCTGGCAGGGCCCGGGAAATATGCATTACGTTTAGCGAAAAGTCAGCTGAAAACTAAAATGCACTATAAAACATCTTTAGGTTTGGCAGAGGACAGTGTCCTCATTTATCTGTAAGGACGCCGAGAGGAAGAACAATGTGTCTCTGGAGTGGCCTCACGTGCCTTCTTGTGTTGAGGAAACAGGAAGCTCAGATGGAGAATTGATCGTTGGTTCTTCCCATAGAGAGCATTCTTCACTACTTTTAATCAAGTACTGTACTTAATTACAATTTTGAGGTATGTGTACTTTACTTGAGTATTTTATGCTACTTTATACTTCTACTCCACTACATTTCAGAGGGAAATATTGTACTTTTTACCCCAGTACATTTATTTGACAGATATAGGTACGAGTTACAAAAAAACATATGATCAGTTTATAAAATACAGATGATTAATACCTGATTAATCATCTCACGACCCCTCAGATGTATTCTGTGACAACCCTAGGAGACCCCGTAAAACACACACCTGTAATAGTAGCAGTGTTTGTGTGTGTGTTTATGTGGAGAAAGATGCTGTGTGTTAGAATTTTACTGATTAAAATAAAAAATCTATCAAAAGGAGACTCCACAGATAGATGTCCTTTTCATTCTTACATGCCTGTTAGTGTTACGGTACCTGGAGGGTGTCTGGTGGTCTGTGCTGCACCAGGAGGGGCTAGCATATGGAATTCCTTTGTAGTCATAGCATAGAAATTATTAAGTAAATATTAAAGGTCCCATATTGTAAAAAGTGAGATTTTCATGTCTTTTATATTATAAAGCAGGTTTAAGTGCTATATAAATACTGTTAAACTATCAAAACGCTCAATATACGGAGAAATACAAACAGCTTGTATTCAGAAACTGTGCGTTTGAAACAAGCCGTCAGGATTTCTGTCCATTTGTGATGTCACAAATATACAATATTTAGACCATTACACAGTTTTAAATGTAAACATTCTAAATGTGTCCCAGTTTATTTCCTGTTGCAGTGTATGTCAATGACATCAGCTGACAGGAAGTAAACATGGACCCAAACTGTTGCCTAGCAACCCAATTCCGTTGCAATTACCTTGAAATGCACTAAAACGGAGCGTTTCAGACAGAGGGTGAATACAGGTATATTCGAGCAGACAGTATGAGGAAAAAAATACAAGTATGAACCTGAAAATGAGCACGATATGGGACCTTTAAATCTGCTGATCATATTTTCCACTTTCCAAAACTTTCACTTTTCCACTTTTATAACAGTTATATGTCGATGTGAGTCCGGGTCAACAATCTGTTAGCGTGTTAACTCCAGCTTTGTTTCTCTGTCACTGTGTCTGGGTAAGTGAGAGCGGCAGCTTCAGGTCAGCGACATGTTGAAGGAGCCCAGATGTCCCTGACAGTGCCAGCAGTCGCATGGTGTTACTGAGAAGGACGGGGTGTGTCTGCTCTTTCATGTGTTGAACAGAAGGCTGGATGGACCAAGAGGGCTTAGTGGTGTATCTCTGCAGTTTAAACACACTGCAGAACATCTGCAGCACGTATACCTGCATCATCCCAGATGGCTGTTTGTCTCTAACGATGATGAACTCTTTTTTATGAGAGGGAATGAGCTCATGTTTCTGGGTTGCGGTCTGCAGATCCTCCAGCAGGATCTCGTGAATCTGATCGAGCTGTTTGGGGAAGAGTGTCAGCATAGTGTTTATCTTCGTAGTGATGGAAGATTTGTTGATGCATAAGGCATGAGACGCTGGATATTTTTCAGATATGTTGTTATGGAGACAAATATTTGGTTGAAAGAATGCGCCATGGTAACACTGATGTCACCCAGTCTGCTGCTGCGTGATGTGAAAAGGCTTCATAGTATCTTCACTGCGTCGTATCATAAGACATATTTTCATCACTGAAAGAGATTGTTCTTATCCAACAGGAATTTGAAGGTCAGGGTCAGTTAAAAAAACTAAACCTTGATTATAGATTGGTTTGTCTCTAGAGGCTCCACAACGTCCCGTTTTCTGTTCGAGCTGAAATACTTCCTCTGAAACACTGGAGCACTTCCTTATTTTACTCAGCTTCCCTTAAAACTTTGGGAAATGAGAAGTGTGACTACATGAGGTAAACCAGAGAACATTCTCACTACCAGTGGTATTCAGGTGAGATTAACCTTTAGGTCGCCTCCTCCTACATCACTCTCAATTTCACATCTCTTGCTTGTGTGTTGGAGTTAGTACGCAGGATACTGAGGACTTCCTTGCATAGGAAGTACAAGCCAAAGCTTTCTGCTCTTTAGAACGGTTATTGAATAGCACCATCGATATTCAGCTCAGCTACTGACCCACAGTCCGCGTAACCAGGGGATACCTCATTGATAGTCAAGTCTCATTTTCATTTGATTCTTTTTGGATTTTTTAGCAGATTAACGTGACCGCAGGCAACGGAGGAATTATTTGTATGTTTTATAAGTAATCACAATCTAATTTCAAAAAGGTGGTTTAAGATTGGTGCTGTATGTTTCCAGAGGATCTGGCTGTGATCCAGGCAGAGAGCTGGAGAGAGATGTGCTCTGCCTCCGGGCCGAGTGCTCCGGTCCCCCGGAGAGACAAGAACACACAGTGTTAGGTGCTGTGTGTGAGCTGAGACCAGCAGCTGCCCCCTATAGTCTGGTGTAACATGCTACAGTCTGGCAGTCTGTCTCCTCCTAGATTACAATATCTGGCTCCCATGTTGGTATCTCATGGTATGTTCACTGTTAGCATCTCATTGCATGTTCTGTTAATACATCCATGGAGAGACCGGAGCCAACTTCCTGTATCCTGCTACTCCGGCTCCGCCTCTTAAGGTGGGCTGTTAAGGTGGACCAGCGTTTCTCCTTAAAGAGACGAGCCGCTCCTCTGAGCCGCTCAGCTTTTCAGTTAACTATTAACATTTATTTTAACCGTTTTAACCGATAGCGTTAATCGGTTAAAATGCTTAATGTCGGATAACGGTTAAACGGTTAATTATTGACATCCCTAGATGTCACCTGTTGGTTTGTGGACTGCCGTTTTGAAGCCTCGAGTTCGGCATTTTGGCCATCGCCATCTTGTTTTTTTGCAACCAAAAGTTACACAAGAGGGTGGTACTAGGTAATAGGGCCATTAATTAATAATTACGAATAATAATAATTAATTAATAATGAATACATATTAATAAATATTTGAATCAATTGACAGCCCTACTAAATACATTTTTCTTGCAAATCTCTCCTGTTTAGATATTCCCTGTTAAAGATTATATTCACGTTTCTTGTACTGAGTTCATGAAATTAAAGCACCTTTAACGTATGCAGAGAGCACAGAGGACAGTTCTTTTTTAACAACACAGACCTCGCCGTTGGCACCGTGCTCTGTACATAACACAGCATCTGTTCGGCTTCACCACGCTGTTATTGGTCCCTCGGTCGTCATAGTTACTTGATCTACAGTATGTTTGACCTTTTCATATTATAAGAATCTCTACTTGGGATAAAGCATTCATTCAGTTGATTTTTAGTATGTTGATATTGTAATACTGTATTTTTATGGTGCACCTGTGTTGAACTGATGAGTTATAACGTGGCTGCTCTTCAATCAAACGGACTTATAGCCGTACGTACGGTACGATGGAGAGTTAAGCCTGTGGATTGGACGGTCATAATTTGTAACGTAGCTCCAGTATAGTGTCTGTCTGAATCTGCCCTACTTTCTCAGCTTATATTAATACTTCCCTGACACAGTGTGAGTAATATTCATAGTGTTTAATGGTATGGTTGAGACTCTCATTCCAGCTGATTCTAATTTATTATGTCAAGGTCACCTACTTTTAAATCCCTTAAGCTTGTGAATAGTATGATAATAAATCTAATTTTTTCTTCTGACAGTATTTCCACGATGGGCGTAAGGCACAGCAGCACATTGAGACCTCGTGGAAACAGCTGGAATCGGTAAGTGACCCCATTCATGTGCAGTACCACAATACAGATCACTAGTGGCAGTTAACCATTGATCACAGTCGGTACAGTGACTAGAACATAATAAACAACATGTAACTCACCTCATGACTTACTTCTACAGTTCGCTCCATCACTAAACCTCCCCTGCAACTTCATTTCCAGTATTTCAAACACCGAACATTATTCAATTATGCATATTTGAATAAATCATCATTGTTAGCTACAGCTGATAGCCTAGAAAAAGAGAAGCTTGCTAACGTCACCTGAATGTTTTCTACATAGGTGGAATGTAACTATGTACATTTACTCAAATACTATACTTAACTACATTTTTGAGGTGCTTGTACTCCACCACTGTTGGTAATAATAAAGAGGGATGAGAGGTGAAAGAGATATCCAGATATAATAAATAAATAATTGAAAAGTGATAGATGTAATCATTCCCAAAACGTCACGTTTTTATCTAACAAAACATTCTGCTTCAATTCACATTTATATAACCACAATACCAAAAAACATGTAATTTTTCCTCTTTTTTTTAGGGTAATGACGTCATAAAATATGACAACAGACATTCAAAGCTTCATTTGAAAACATCAATAGAAGCCTCCAATGTCTATAGATCCTAGGTAGAAATACGAAAGCAAGTTTCACTAGTGCGTGTATATATAGCAGAACAGACTAACATTAATTCAGTATATAGTACTGTATAATTCCAGTCTTTGTTAAAAGCCATCAGATCAGATCAGATCAGATCAGATCAGATCCAGGAGTGTCCGTTTGATTAGTTTAAGTGAAGGAGCTGAAGAAGAGATTAGACAGAACTCTTCTTTTCTCTGCCTGGCCCCTCTGACGGGGGGGAAGACAGAGATGCATAACTGCCTTGTCCTCCTCAGACTTCGCTGTGCGTTCAATGATCCCATTGTGAGCGCGGCAGATAGGCGTAGTTCAGAGTGCACGACGCCGGCCCAACAAACACTGATTGTTCCGTTCGAGGGTTGAATGAATGCTTGTTTCTCTACACAAATGAGCACTATGAACATTTGTTTAATCTGCAGGCTGCAGACCTCAGAGCTGTGTCAACGCCATAAACTGACCTCTGTCGCACACAATGCGAATCTATCTGACGTATACGTTACATGTCATGACGTTCATTACCATTTAAAGGTCAAGTTATAGACCGTTTCCTGCTACAGCTCATTACTGGTTTCATGTTTAACGTCTCTCTTTTTTTCAGAGTAAAAGAAGGTTTGAGAGGGACTGTAAAGAGGCCGACAGAGCACAGCAATACTTTGAGAAGATGGATGCTGACATCAACGTGACTAAGGCTGACGTGGAGAAGGTATGTGTCATCTCACTCCCGTGCAGCAGCCACCAATCACGCCAGCTTGTCCTGTTCCCTCCACGCTTGACACAATCGCCTGGCCTTCCTCACCCGCCCACCTAGCAACCTCCCCTTTCTCTCGCCATTTTCTTTTACTGTTTTTTTGCCCCCACAAAGCGTGACTCCTCCTTCCACTGAGCCCAAACGACAGCAAAGATTGAGTGACCATGTGTTTGATGCCAGGGAGTGTGTGTGTAAAAGCTGGCATTGTCTCAGCAGCACAGTGATCTGCTGCTAAACAAAGCTGATAGCAGCGCCGAGTCCTCATTATCACAGTAGAGCAGATACCAAACGCTCTGCTGTGCTGCATGGGCCTTAGCAACAGAGAGGACTTTGTGTTTACTGTATGTGTGGATTACACACATTAGCTGC
Source organism: Sebastes umbrosus (assembly GCF_015220745.1). Lineage (NCBI taxonomy): Eukaryota > Metazoa > Chordata > Actinopteri > Perciformes > Sebastidae > Sebastes > Sebastes umbrosus. The sequence goes on from NC_051287.1 coordinate 26,324,848, forward strand.
TTTTTTACAGCGAAGAATCAAAATCTTTAGTTGGTTCTTTCTGTGATTATACATCGTCTTCAGCGACCATCCGATTCTCAGGACTTGCAGACACACAGCCCCCTGGGCCTGTAGCTGATGTCATTTCCTGTTGTCATAACCAATTAAAAGAACAGCTCTTAACCCACACGGCTCCCACGCCCGCAAGGCATCATGGGTCAGCAGCGCGTGCTCTCTCTCTCGCTGCTTCATCAGCTGTTGGAGCAGAGCTCTCAGGCTCAGAGTTGACACAGTTCAGACCCGATTATTATGCAAATGTAGGCCGAAATAAAGAGCCTTTCTGCTCTCTGGACATACAGCCAAAGAGCTACAATAGGCTTAGGCTAACACTGAACTCAACTGGAAAGACCCGGCACAGCAGCTCAAGAAGCTAGTCTTCGAACAACGGCGGCGTTGTGTCTGATTACAGATATTTCATTTATTGAGGCATGAAAGACTCCTACATTAAACAGCATTCAGAGCTGTTTTATTGCTCTCATTTAGTTAGTATCACTGTTTGTGTAACGTGATCTTTAATATGCCGGATTCTTCTCAACCCTAAAGGACTGCTTGTGTGTATTATTCACATTTCTGCTGAGCATTTTCTATTGACGTTCCTTCCATGCCTCGGAAATTCAATTTCAGTTCAGTCCCTGTCAGTGCTTTTACAGAACAGCTACTTTACGGGTGTAAAAAAATATGAATACACTTCAGTATCGTGATGTTATGTTTTGTGATTCTGTATCGATTCTCAAAAACACTAATGATTTTTAATTAATAGTTTACTTGGAAAGATTTGTGGCAGACAGTGACTCAGGTTGTGTTGTGTTTAAAGCCCGACCTCTAGATAGGAGGGTGTAAATCACAAGTCTCCTCACGATACGATATTATATCAATTCTTTGGACAACGATACAATATGCCCATTTAACACAATTATTTATATTTATATCAACTCACAAAAAGCATCTAAAATATGATTTGACCATTTTATTAATGGCCTCTGTAGGAAGGAGGTGCGCTTGGACGGAAATGATGACACAGATGTGCAATGGGAATAGCTTAAAGATGATGATATATATCCATGTTTTCACTTTGCATCGATGATATTGAATCGTTGATCATTGAATCAATACATCGATCCAGATGAATGTATCATTAAACTACTAGATAGCAGTGTGAGAATGAAGGCTTCCGTAATACGGTGAATACGACGGAGCCTCGTCTTTATAGTATGACAGTTTTTCTAAAATTAAATTATAACAAAATCACACTATTGAATCATAACCCCTGTATCATGATATGTATCGTGTCCAATACACCGCCCTAGGTTAATGACAATTAGGCAAGTTAAACTAATTAAACTATCACATCATTCTTTTTTATTTAAAGGTAATTGTGTCGTATTCTCAGTAGGGCTGGGAGATATGGCCAGAATATTCTATCCCGATATACTGTAGGTCAGTTCATATGCTGATAACGATATATATAATGATATAGCATGTTTTCTGGTAATTCAATAAATAAATTACTTATATGAAATAACCACATGGTAAAGCCTATTACTTTATACACCTGTGTGAATTAAATAAAAAATAAATAATGACCATAACATTTTTAAGAGAAATTATTAAGAAAAAGCAATAAATATAGGCCTAGCCTATATCACGATAGAAATGATATAGATAAATATATATGATTTTTATATAGTTTTGATGATATATATGGTCATATTGCCCGTTGTGGCCATTCTGACTACCGGTCACAATAACTTGTGGTCGAGGTTCAGAAGGAACTCAATCCATGGAGAAATACACACAGCCCGTATTCAGAAACTGTGTGTTTGAAACAAGCCATTAGGATTTCTGTCCATTTGTGATGTCACAAATCTACAATATTTAGACCATTTTGCAGTTTTAAACATAAACATACTAAATGTGTCCCAGTTTATTTCCTGTTGAGTGTTTCAGACAGAGCATGAATACAGGTATATTCAGACAGACAGTATGAGAGAAATAAAGTGTTGTTTGAACATTAAAGCATGTAAACATGTTCTAGTAGAAACCCAAAATACAAACATGAACCTGAAAATGAGCATGATATGTCCCCTTTAAGGTTTGATTTTCTGACAACATAGCTGGTGAAGGTGGTGCTTTTCAATATCTCGCTCTCTGAAAGGGCTCTAATTTATTTGGGAACAAACTGAGTTTTAAAGCTTGTACAAAATATGAAGGCGACAAAATGTTTACCATATCGTGAGTGATTATATACAAAATCTCAAGGAGGTCTCTTCAAGTTGATTTTCAAGCTGTAGTGGAATAGATGAAAGCTAATGTCTGCAATGAAAGCAGGAAATCAATCTACAGGCCTTTGTTATGCATTCGAAATCAGCAATGTGAACTGTATGAGGATTAACGGGCTGAAACTAAATCATCTGGATGGTCCTTTATTTCAGAAACATTAACACGTACCTCTATACTCATAATGAATATGTATGCTTTTCAGTGTCTTGCCCTACTTGCCAATGTATAGATCACAGCAAAAAATATAATGCCTTTCTCATCTGATCTTCCTTTCTGTGGGTTTCCAGCTCTCTTTTTCACCTACTCACATTTCCATTGTTCAGAAATGTAAAACTCATAATGCAAATAGCAGTCACTCTGGTAGATGATTGGATTTTCTTCCCACATTCTACTTTATTGGTGTATTGTATCTGTGGTATCAGTTCTAACAACCGTTTCCTAGAGTCTAGAAAAAAGTGTGTGAAATGAAAAAAGAGAAAGGAAGTGTGTTGTTGGGTTTGCTATATCGTCTCTCACGTATGTGTGTCGGTGGTTTAGACACTCGGGTTGCGATGCCTCGTGCGTTCTTTAGCTCAGTGACATACAGAGTATATAGGGTATATAGGCACTTGAACACTTCTGTTATTAAATGTGCTACATCAGGCTGACAGTAAAGTTTGTTTTTTGGTAATAAACAGATTTGTTCATAAAATGAAGGCACAGAAAAGAACAGAGCATGTGTCTCAATGTGTTATTTTCTTTGCAGAGGAATATAACTTCATTATTTAGAGTATTTATCACCAGAAGGAATGACATATCACAACCTCAGCCTTGTTTGTGCTTGTGTCTGAATCATAGTTAAAGCCTTGTGGTGGAAGTAGGTCTGGGTGGGACAGAGCAGACGCATGATAGGCGACAGAGGGTTTATACGAGTTGTATGTGTACCATCAGCTGTATATAAAGGTGGACCAACTGACAGCTCCCTAAAAGTGAAGCCAAAACATCTGGATCGCCCCCTGGTGGCTGGCTGCAGTATAGGTCATAAATCATGTTAGTGGATGGGACGTGGGCCAAATTAAAAAGTCAAAGTAAACGTCAAATACATTTTTCCCCAAAGATAGTTTCCGTCATTTTAGATAGTTCTCATCACGCTGATGTTTGTTCAGGTGTTTATTTTTCTGATAAGTTTGGTTTATATTAGTTATTTGATGCAATAAAAAAAGAGGTAAGACGTCTTGATTGACAGCTGCTCTGAGTGAAGTAGTGGTGGAGCCGGAGGCTCGGTAAATTGTACGAGAGGAGATGTACCTTTAACTTTCTATAACCGTCACCAGTCTGTGTCATAGAACATGAGTCAGTTTGTTCATAAATGTAGTTCTAGAGATATTATATATAGAGAGATATTATGGTTAGTTGTTGTGTCTTTATAGCCAAACCGCTACCGTGGTGCTAACGTAGCAGCTAGGTGGCTCACGCTAACAAGCTGTGGCCGTGCTCGGCTCGTGATTAGCTCGGGCGGGTGTGTGGGCGGGACCTCGATACCGCAGCTCCACCGTCCAATCACGGCTGCGGAGATTCTGGCTCCAAATAACATCAAAATCTCCAGATGGCAGCTCCCGTATCTGGGATACTCTGGCTTCACTTGTGTACAGTGGGAGGAAGTGGAGACGCGTCTTCCATCTATATAAAGAGTATATGGTGTGTACATTAGTATTCTACAGCTAAAGGCCACTTCAGGATCTGAAAAGAGAGTTACTAATAAATAAATGATCTTTCTTGTCAGTAACAATAAAAGAAGACTTGAGTGGATATATTGTGACTCCAGGAGTAGCTCTGGTCTGTGATGCGACTCCAGGAGTTGCTCTGGTCTGTGATGCGACGGCTCGCTGTGAAGCTGCTGCTTGTTGAGCTGAGGTATTGTGGTTTTTCTCAGCAGCTGGAGCAAACCTCTAACTGTTCCCTCTCCTCCTCTCTGGCACACAAAACCCTCAATTTGGGGTTTGGATTCACAGCCCAGATATCCACAAAGCCTGTTAATAGGTCTTTGAGGGACCCCCAGCCCCCCCACACACTCACAGACCTCCCTATCGCGGAGATCCCCAGTCATAAACTTGTGTTCTCCTCTACTAACACCATGAGAGCCTGGTTTACAATTCCAGTATTTTAGTGGTGATTGTGTTTGTTTACCCTGATACCAACTTCCCCCTTTTGAGTGATGACACGCCTGGTGGTCCAGGAAGTGTTTCTATGGCAACGTCTTGTTTAGCTGGAAACGGCTAACAATCCTTTTTGTTATTGTTTTTGTGTGTTTGTATATCTATTTTATGCCATGCCTTGAAGCGAAGTTCCCACAAGGTAGGTCCGACGGACAGAGAGCCTGTTATATCTGTGGGAACACACACTGTCTCGACTTGTCTCGACACACACACACACACACACACACACACACACATGCTTTTCCGTAGAGTCTAACACACAGACCTCGACCAAGGTCACTGTTAACACGCCCTGTCCTGTCTGACTGTGACCTGCTCCCCGTACAGTGGCTTGTCTCGCTGTCTTCTGCTCAACACTTTCTATGTGTGATGTAAGGAAAATGACATGAATGCTGAATATGTTGCGTAAGGCTGATAGATAAATAGTTCTACAGATACTTGAAATATGTGTAGATGGAAATTTAAATATATTAGAGCTAACATGCTAATGACGTGTCCATGCAAATTCGTTTTAACGCCACTAATTTCTTTAACGCAACTTGTGATTTTTAGGTTGCAGCGGGCTCAAACCTAATGAATCCATCGGTACCAACCATGTCATACTAGCTCGTCATGAAGGAGGTTAAATAACACTCCAAACGTAGGCTAAATTTTGGTGAGGAAAAACTGTCATGGCCATTTTCAAAGGGGTCCCTTGACCTCTGACCTCCAGATATGTGAATGTAAATGGGTTCTATGGATACCCACGAGTCTCCCCTTTACAGACACGCCCACTCTATGATAATCACATGCAGTTTGGGGCAAGTCATAGTCAAGTCAGCACACTGACACACTGACAGCTGTTGTTGCCTGTTGGGCTGCAGTTTACCATGTTATGATTTGAGCATATTGTTTTATGCTAAATGCAGTACCTGTGAGGGTTTCTGGACAATATCGGTCATTGGTTTGTGTTGTTAATTGATTTCCAATAATAAATATATACATATATTTGCATAAAGCAGCATATTTGTCCACTCCCATTTTGATAAGAGTATTAAATACTTGACAAATCTCCCTTTAAGGTAGATTTTGGACAGATACAAAATGTGAGATTAATTTGTGATTAAATATTTGAATTGATTGACAGCCCTGGTATGCACACATGCATATGCACACAGAGGTGTGAGTAACAGAAAAAAGCAGGTCATTTCTAGAAAATGAGAACAGGATGTGATGTTGCTGCAGGCAGAGCAGCATGTTACCATGGCGATAATGTTTACCCTCATCATTTCTCAACACACTTTGTATGCACCTACAGCAGCATACAGCACACACATGCATGCTCACAGGCCCGCACGTAGACTTTAAACAGCTGGACTTTCACATGTGCTTTTTAGCTTTTCTCTGGAGTTCACATTCCTTTTTTTTTTTTTAAGGCTGTGACTATCATTTTCCACCCGAGGTATTAACTGTCATCCCTCCCGTGCTGGAAATAATGTACCTTTGTGTCTGACGAGCGTCTCTGCTCTGATGTCCTCCTTTTCTTTCTAGTATGTCATCTATTACTTACCCACATGTGTGTGAGTGTGAGAGACTGAAAACTGGATGAAGTCCTTGAAATGTTTCCCTCAGGCAGGACTGCGACAGATCAGGCTTATGTTCCCTCTATACGGTTATGTGGCTGCAGCGTCTGCGTTCAGTCAGTTGACCAAATGCAATCCCAGGGTCATAAGGTGACTATTTGTTATAGAAGACCCAATGAAACCACTACGTGTACGTATGTGTGGGCAGGCCTCAGATCTGATAGAAAGAGGAAACAGATACGAGTACTTAGTTACACACACACACACACCCCACATGCTGTCTAGCTGAGATAATCTCATCTCCATCTGCTTGCCTTGGATCTGCAATAGGCTGCTCCTGCTGCGTTTCTGACTGCCTGCCTCGCCTCCCCGAGACCCAACTAGCTTAAAATAATCAACATTATCGACAGTAGAGGTACGCCAGACTGGGCGGGCAATCAAAATCCAAATCCCTCCATCCTGCCACCAGTGCAGGCTGTTGTTTCTCTTTTTATATGTTAGTTCTGGCCTACATACGGTACGGTATGGTCTAATGCCAATGGCTGTTGCTACTGCCCGACTTGGAGTCTGCACCTGTGACCGTGTGTCCACGAGCTCTATGTTTATGTGTGTGCATGCCTGATCACTCGTATGCATAAACTCATGTATGTTTTTATGCTCTGGCTGCATATGTGTGTGTGTGTGTGTGTGTGTGTGTGTGTGTGTGTGTGTGTGACCCATATGTTTGTGTTAATCAGGTTTATTGAGGAGAGCGTGTCTCTGATGTGCATGTTTGTGTGTGTGTTTTTTTTTCTCTTCAGGCACGACAGCAAGCTCAGATGAGGCACCAGATGGCCTCCGACAGTAAGAGCGATTACTCCTCCTACCTGCAAAAGTTCAACCAGGAGCAGAATGAGCATTACTTTACAGTCATCCCCAACATATTCCAGGTAAATATACAGTAAGAGCAGCACAACAGCAACATACGGCCTCATTTTTGGTCAACCAGTGTTTCCCCATCAGCGGTGAAAGAAGTACTCCAATCCTTTGAGTAAAAGCAGTACTATATTCTAAAAAATACTCCACTAAAAGTAAAATTCCTGAATTCAAAATGTTACTTAAAGGTACAATATTGTAAAAAGGGCGATTTTCATGTCTTTTATATTATAAAGCAGGTTTAAGTGATATATAAATACTGTGAAAGTATCGAAACACTCAATCCATGGAGAAATACACACAGCCCGTATTCAGAAACTGTGCATTTGAAACAAGCCGTTAGGATTTCTGTCCATTTGTGATGTCACAAATCTACAATATTTAGACCATTTCACAGTTTTAAATGTAAAATTCTAAATGTGTCCTAGTTTATTTCCTGTTGCAGTGTATGTGAATGACATCAGCTGACAGGATGTAAACATGGACCCAAGCTGTTTCCTAGCAACGCAATTCCGTTGCCATTCCGTTGAAATGTGCTAAAATTGAGCGTTTCTGATAGAGGGTGAATACGGGTATATTCAGACAGACAGTATGAGAAAAATAATGTGTTGTTTGAACATTAAAACATGTAAACATGTTCTAGTTGAAACCCAAAATACAAACATGAACCTGAAAATGAGCAGGATATGGGACCTTTAAATAAAGGTACAGGTAAAGGTAGATTAGAAGTATAGTACTGCATCATACTACTGGGTAGATTACAAGTATAGTACTGCATCATACTACTGGGTAGATTAGAAGTATAGTACTGCATCATACTACTGGGTAGATTAGAAGTATAGTAGAAGTATAGTACTGCATCATACTACTGGGTAGATTAGAAGTATAGTACTGCATCATACTACTGGCTAGATAAGATACATATTATGTAAACATAACATGTTTTTTATGTAAAACTAGTAACTACAACTGTGAAATAAATGTAGTGGAGTAAAAAGTACAATGTTTCCCTTTGAAATGTAGTAAAGTAGAAGTATAAAAGTATCAAAATTGTACTTAAGGAGAGTACTTGAGTAAATGTACTTAGTTACTTTCATCCGCTGTTTGTCATACATCAGATATATTCAGGGCGCCTCCACCCAGACATATTGTTTTTGTTTATCATTTCAAAACTCGGTGAGAAAATGCAGCCAGAAGTGTTGACTGATTGAAAAGTGGTCCAGAATGGTGCATTCATGTGCAGTCAGTCATTAGTTAGCTTGTGAATTCAATGGTGTTTGCAGCCCCCCCACTCCCCTCTGGGTCGACTGCTAAAAGTAAACGTTTAACATGTGGGGAACACCAAAACGAGGGGAACGAGAGTGCACGTATTTTACACAAGATGTTTGTGTGTTACATGTTGACAGCTTGTGAACACAGAGTCACGGTGTTCGGAGTTTGAAATCTTTTTCCACTGAAAGTAGTGTCAAATGTTTAAGAAGATGTAAAAGAGATTTCCCAGACGGTGTGTCACATCTTTGATGACATCCCTTTGAGACAGTTTGCAAACTCACAGTGTATCATTCTCAAGCCCTGCCTACTCTGGTTACGCTAGTATTTACCGATGAATATTCCTGCTTTTTTACATAGAAACTTCAAGACATGGAGGAGAAAAGAATCGACAGGATAGGAGTGTGCATGAAGACGTTTGCAGACGTGGATCGCCAAGTGCTGCCCATCGTGGGGAAATGTTTAGACGGCATGACGAAAGCTGCCGAGTCCATCGAGCCCAAGACTGTGAGTATACAGAAATGAGATATACGTGCACACACACACACACACACACACACACACACACACCACCATATGGGACATATTACTCACTCAGCCTGTGTGTCAGTCAGTCACAACCCACTCACTACCGATTAGGCTTTCATTGAAGCAACAAGTGTGCTTCTTGGGGGGCCTTTTGAAAATAAAAACAGCCCACCTGTGAACCACAGAGTGGTCATTCATTTTAAAGAAATAGTTTTGACATTTTGGGTAAAAAAAGATGGCGCATTCTCGATTTTTTTTTAAAGTTACCTCTAGTCTCAAACAGGCAGTAAAACATTTAAAATAAAACCCACAATTGGTGTTGTCAAGGTAACCTGATATGTCGTCGCAAAGTGCTCATGCCCTTGCAGCCTCTCATACTCAACCATTTACCAGGCTGTACCATCAGTTAAGTTCCTGAGGGTTCAGGGCTGAAGGCCTCGGGGGGGGGGGATGTAATAAAGTTTAGGTTTACGTTTTTTTAAGGACCTGGTTAGCTTAGCTTAGCTTAGCATAAAGACTGGAATCAGGGGGAAACAGCTAGCCTGGCTTTGTAGCCTTATATTTGATGGACAGATATGAGAGTGGTATTAATCTTCTCAGCTAACTCTCTGCCGGAAGGTGAATAAGGTTATTTCTCAAAAATGTTGAACAGTTTCTTTAACACCTGTTCCTGTTGTGGAAATAGGAGGAAGTTGAATCACTTCCTGTAATGTTGATGAGCTCCTCTCTGATTTCAGTTTATATCTCGATGAAGCTGCAGTTGTTGGCTCACGTTCTCTATTATTATTTATTATTTGAATATTGAAATGGAAGGCAGCATTTGCCTACGCTGAAGAGAAAATAAGCAGTGTGATATATTGAGATGTCACATGTTGGCAAGACAAGACTATCCCCGGGGATCGCACAGTATGTGTGTGTGTGTGCGTCTCGCTGTTTGCGTGGCCCAGCTCCAAGGAGACGGCTCCAGCAGTCTGTGACAGTAAACACATCACACGCTCCTTCTCCGTCTCTGTCTCTCTTCCTCTCGTAGTCTTCTCCTCATGTACAGAGTGCACAGTCTTTGACCTCTGACCCCACCCTCCAACCAGACCTTCTGCTCTTATCACTTCATTCAGGCTGATGTACACACTGAACCTGATTAATGTCCTCCTTCCTGTGTCTGATGGGCCTGGCTGTGTCCCCGACCTCAGTGTCTTTGTCATAACTCCTGCCTGACAGATTTAGGTCTTTTCCTCTTCCTTCTGTGGCCCACAAACTGGATCTCCACAGTCTCTCTCCGTCTCCGTTACCAGACAAAAACTACTATAAACAAGAGAGTCACAGGCCCACTATTGTGTTGCATCTTATCTCCAGACCTGCTGATTAGCTGGACGATCTAAACAAACAGAGATCCCCCGGCCTTTTTAAGTCATTGCTTTGCATTTTACGAGTTTTCCGTTGATATTTAAAATAAAAAAAGTGGATGAAACTGTATCAAGGCTAAGGCTGTCGCTGATTGCTCCCCCACTAGGACTCGAAGCAGGTGGTGGAGTCCTACAAGTCTGGGTTCGAGCCCCCGGGAGATGTGGAGTTTGAGGATTACGGCCAGGCAATGAAGAGGACGGCGTCCGAAACCAGCCTGTCCAACTCCAAAGAGGCCAAGGAGAAGCCTGCCGGCAAGAGCAAGGGCAAACTGTGGCCTTTCATTAAGAACAAGAACAAGGTAACGCATGAATGCACACTCAACACGGAGCCACGTTTACGCTCCAACGTACAGCAGAGCCGCGCTGGTTTTAGGGCATTTCAAGATGTCCCTCACTTGGAGGTCACGTCGGGGAGTTTTGTGTGGAGTATGATTCTGTCTGCTGATAGAAATATATGTGTTCAATGTCACATTTGTAGTATCTGTCTAGTTGGTATTTAATTTAGTCTCATTTTTTTGTGTAGATTCTGTGACTTTGGTTGAAATGTGTTGCTAGTTCATGTTAGTGTTGCCATTTTTGTTGTTATTATTTGCCACCCGTTTCCTCCTCCCTGGCAAATCACCCTCACCGATTTTGGAAACTTCCTCCTGTAACACACACTAATGCATCTCTACTATCATCCTGCGGTCGGACTCTACTGGCAGTCATTAATTTGATCTGAAATAACAGTTTCTCTTCTTTGACTGGTGATCAACTCTTGAGTCCTTCAGTTTCCTGCTTCTGAACGGCAAAACTGATCTCTGACCTTACTTATGGGCTGGTGGCACTGTCGGTGTTGCGTTAGAGCAGAGCATGAGTGAGTAACTGGGTGTGTGTGTGTGTGGGAGAGAAAGGCTGGAAGCAAGTGTGTACAATGCTAGATGAGAAACCCCAGCGTGCTGACTGTATGTGGACAGAAACACACCGCTCCTCTGTGCTTGATGTACTCAGGATTACAGAGAGGTATTTCTACTTCACATGCATGCGAGCAGAACAGAAATACATCCCAAAATAATATTTCAGTACAAAAGCACCACTACTGTCTTCTAGAAACAGTGTCTTTTAGCGTTCTCTTTGTTTTTTGAAAGAGGGGTTTCTGACTCACGTGCCCATGCATGCGCACTACGCGGTGTCTTCACCTCTGCTTCATCCTGAAACTCGACAACTACTTGATGAATTATGCAGTCAGATGTTTTAGGACGGCGATAAGCAATTAAATTTCTCTGATGATGACCTCAAATTCAGCTGCTGATATCCTTGGGGTGGGGATGTGGTGAATTCCTCGTCCTGGCTGGCATGTGACGAGGTTGGGAAGGAGAGAACACATTTCTAAAACAGGAGCCTGCATGTGCTTTGACTGGAACTCTTCGCTTTGTTGCAGTCGCTTGCTTTAACACATTTGATGCTTCCTACTCACTCTGGTTGTTTTCTTCTTTTTAACAGTTTTTTTTATGTTTTATATGTTTGACGTACAACATAACTGATACACCCGGTTCGACGGTTGTCTTTTAATTTCTGTTCTGTTATGTGTTTATTTTTTTAATATTTGTAGGAGGCTTATTTATTTCGTTTTGTGTTCCCTCCTCCTTTTCCTCTTTTGTCTTTTTTCGTTGGAATCTTGCCCCCTTTCTTCTTTTTCTTCTTCTTCTTCCATGTTTTTCCTCCTCTTCCTCTCCGTCACGGCTTCCCTCTCTTACTGGTAGCTTATGTCCCTGTTAACGTCCCCCCACCAGCCCCCACCTGCCCCCCCAGCCTCATCCCCGCCCTCACCCTCTGCTGTTCCCAACGACCCCCAGTCTCCCAAGCAGCACAAGGAGCCCCTCTCCCACCGCCTCAACGACTTCATGACCTCCAAACCCAAAATGCACTGCCTCCGGAGCCTGAGGCGAGGGGTAAGTGTGTGTGTGTCCAGCAAGCTCTGTGCATGTGTGTGTGTCCTACACCTGTACCTGAGCTCTGTACCTGCTGCACTGTATGGGTGAAGGAATGGAAAGGTAGAATCCTTTCTGTCTGTTTAGAAGGTCATAATGCCGACATGGTATCATCATATAGCAGCCGATTGAACTGTCACCAGTAACTGAATGCATACATGTAGGCAATGTGAACTCAACCAGAAAACAGTGCTCACATTACAACTTTTAATTTTCACCTTTTTCTGGGCAGGCTTCAAAATGTGTGAAGGTCTTTAAACAGGCGTTATCAGTCACTATAAGCACCACAGATGTGGGTCATTAGGGGCCTACTATGCCTGCTACATTGTAAAAGTGAAAGCGAAACTTAAAAGCAACACGTAAAACTGAATGAAACATTACAATTTGAAAACAAACTAAAAGGCTTTTTAAGGTTTAAACATTGTATTTTGGCTAGGGCTGTCAATCGATTAAAATATTTAATCGCGAATAATATCATGATTGTCCATAGTTAATCACGTTTAATTGCAAATTAATCACACATTTTTTATCTGTTAAAAATGTACCTTAAAGGGAGATTTGTCAAGTATTTAATACTCTTATCAACATGGGAGTGGGCAAATATGCTTCTTTATGTAAATGTATGGATATATTTATTATTGTAAATCAACTAACACAAAACAATGACAGATATTGTCCAGAAACCCTCACAGGTTTTTAATTATCATAAAGTGGGCATGTCTGTAAAGGGGAGACTCGTGGGTACCCAGAGAACCCATTTTCATTCACATATCTTGAGGTCAGAGGTCAAAGGACCCCTTTGAAAATGGACATGACAGTTTTCCCTCACCAAAAAGTTTGGCGCGTTATTTAGCGTTCTTTTCGATAAGCTAGTACGACATTGTTGGTACCGATGGATTCCTTAGGTTTTCTAGTTTTCGAATTTGCGTTAACACGTTATTGTCACATTAACTTTGACAACCCTAGTCTTGAACTTTGACCCTCTTGCTCATGTATCCGCTGCACAGAGGATTGTGGGTCATAATAGCCAGAAAAAGCATGCTGGCTTGCATACTGGAACCGGATGTAGTACATCCTGGTATTTTTAGGTATACTGCATTTGACATACTATGTATTAGGACATACTAAATATTTTCTCTGGCATACTAAATAATATGGTAGTATGGGTATTGGAGCGCCTGACTTCCACTTCTGCTCCTGTCATAATTACTATGATAGCTAGAGGTCGCTGTCATGTTCTTTCATACCTTCTTTCGGTGATCTACCATGTGAATAGATAATAAAACCTACTATTGGGTGTAGTAGGCCCCTACTGACCCACATCTATGGGGCTTATAGTGACCGATAACGCCTATTTAACAGCCTGACAGCAGTCTAATCTGCTGGAACAGCAGCAGACAGCACAACAGGCCTTCCACCTTCACTCATACAGTGCTCAGCCTATTTGCTTCTCTAGCATGCTTCTGTAGCGCATAACGATGAATCCATGGTACTTGTCTGACTCACCAGCATTCTCTCCATCTTGTCCCTCTTCATATTAACTCTGTGCTCACAATTACAGTCCCTCCGTCTCACCCCCCCCCCACCCCTCCCTCTCCTTTGACAGAAATGAGCAAGACGCCTGAGCAGTCTTGGCAGTAGCATGGAGACTGCAGTAGCTCCCTGCGCACTTCTCTGCAGTCTCTGCTGGAGGCAGATTGTTTTGGTTTTGTTTTTTTGCATATGAAGGAAGAGGAGAAGAGGGTTAAAGCTCTCAGTATGGACAAGGTGATGGGTTGTGGGTATGGCAGCAGGCTGACTGAGTCAACCACCCCTTGAGGAGGGAGATAAGAGTAATTTTAGAAGGCTTCCTGGAGGGTGGCTTTATCAGCACCAGCCCGGTGGGTCCTGCTGGGTGTCATCACTATGTGTGCTGTGTAATGGAATCGCTGGGCCGGGGCAGGTCATAGCACGCCTTCCCGTAACGCTCTTCACCCGCCAGCTCTCCCTGACCTCAGGAACTGGGCGGCAACTCACGTGTTCCTTCCGCACCCTCCATAAATATAGATTTTGTTTACGCTCATATTTTGAAAGGGCAGCAGTAACTCAAAGTAAAAACATTTGTATGAATCGGTGCTAACGTGACGTCTGAAAAGAACAATACGGTGCAACAGTGCAGTGTGTGCGAGCATATCGTAGAGGAAATGATTGAAGGTCGGCAGAGAAAAAAAGGGAAGTGTGTATTTTTTCTAGCGGATCTATCAGGAAGTGCACGTTTCTGAAAGCGGAAGTGCTGAAACAGCTCTCGAGAAGAGCGATAAAAAGAGTTCATTGTTTGTCGACTATACAGATGAAAAAGATTGAAGTTTGACCTTACTGTAACATCTCATAGCACAGGGAAAAGGTCCATGAGCGGTTAGACGCTGTATCAGAGTAGAAAGAGAAGTTAAATGAATCTCCTTTCCATATCTCATGACAACACATTTAATTAAGTTCTTCACCCTTTCATATCTCATGGCAGCAACCGTTTTATGTTTTTCATGTATATAGATGTTTAATGTAGAGTACATTCTTACAGTATGATCTCTTTCTTTTCGTAATAAATCTACCAATTGTTATAGGTAACTAAAAGGCAACAGACAGTGCATGGTTAATCCAGTCTTTTAGGGAGACCAGCCCTACTGCCTCACTGACACACACACTTTGGGCTAATGCCTCTGAACAGCTGCTGGTAGCGTGTCTGAGCAACTCCTTCATAAACCCGGCTAACTAGCAACACTTAATCACAGTACTACAGTATCTATCTAAGCATCATTTTCAGGTTATTTTTGACAGGGTATCTGCAGGTCTTGAAAATCCTTATATCCTCCCCCTCAAAAAAGGCCATAGAAGGTCTGAAAAAGTCTTAATTTTCATTTACCAAAGTCTTAAAGGTCCCATATTATGCTAATTTTCAGGTTCATACTTGTAGTTTGTGTTTCTACTAGAACATGTTTAAATGCTGTAATGTTAAAAAAAACTTTTATTTTCCTTATACTGTCTGTCCAAATATACCTGTATTCACCCTCTGTCTGAAACACTCCGTTTTAGTGCATTTCAGCGGAATTGCAATGGAATTGCGTTGCTAGGCAACAGTTTGGGTCCATGTTTACTTCCTGTCAGCTGATGTTATTCACATACACTGCAATAGGAAATAAACTGAGACACATTTAGAATGTTTACGTTTAAAACCGTGTAATGGTCTAAATATTGTATATTTGTGACATCACAAATGGACAGAAATCCTAACAACTTGTTTCAAACACACATTTCTGAATACGGGCTGTGTGTATTTCTCCGTGTATTGAATGTTTTGATAGTTTAACAGTATTTATATAGCACTTAAACCTGCTTTATACTATAAAAGACATGAAAATCTCACTTTTTACAATATGGGCCCTTTAATAAATACTTAAAGGTGCAGTGTGTAGGATCTGGCGGCATCTAGTAGTGAAGTTGCAGATTGCAACCAACTCAAAACTCTCCCGTGTGCTAAGCATGTAGGAGAACTACGGTGGCCGACGCGAAAACGTGAAAACGAGAATGGCCCTCTCTGGAGCCAGTGTTTGGTTTGTCCATTCTAGGCTCCTGTAGAAACATGGCGGCCGGCTCCATGGCGAGGACCCGCTCCCTAAGTAGATATATACGGCTCATTCTAAGCTAACGAAAACACAACGATTTTTATTTTCAGGTGATACAGTATATACTAAAGAAAACCTACTTATTAATATCATATTCCATTTCTGCCAATAGATCCCCCTAAATGTTACACACTGGTCCTTTAAATTAATTAAAATAATTAATCATTTTAAATTGGTTAATCGATTTGATGTCACTTATCGGGGTCTAGGCCTATTAATTTAATCAATTTATCATCAGGATATCATTATTTTATGTCCTGCTGGGAAGTACTGAATAATGTGATGTAATATAATACTAAATAATTCTAGTCCCTACCTCTTTTCCATTATACTACGATATTTTGCCTGATATGAGCGTGAAAAACTTCTTAAAAAGTCTTTAAAAAGTCTTATGCTGCATTCACATGGAATGAGGCAGATGGACACACAGACAAACAAACAGATAAAATGAAACACGCATGGTGACATATTGCTATGGTGATGGAATCAAATATATGAAATACATTTATTTTGTCTACTTTTTTATGTAATTATTCTAGTAATGCATATAGCAAAAAAAAAGGCAGCTTTCTCCTAATATTCTATTGCAAACTTAAAGGTCCCATATTGTGCTCATTTTCAGGTTCACTACTTGCATTTTACCTTTCTACTAGAACATGTTTACATGCTGTAATGTTAAAAAAACAGATTATTTTCCTCATCCTGTCTGCCTGAATATACCCGTACCTCTGTCTGAAACGCTCCGTTTTAGCACATATCAACAGAATTGCGTTGCTAGGCAACAGCTTGGGTCCATGTTTACTTCCTGTTAGCTGATGTCTTTCACATACACTGTAACAGGAAATAAACCGAATTTAAACCTGTGACATGTTGTATATTTGTGACATCACAAATGGACAGAAATCATGACAGCTTGTTTCAAAGGCACAGTTTCTGAATACAGGCTGTGTGTATTTCTCCATGGATTGAGTGTTTCGATACTTTCACAGTATTTATATAGCACTTAAACCTGCTTTATAATAAAAAAAATACATGAAAATCTCACTTTTTACAATATGGGACCTTTAAACAACTGCGAGCTACGTAATATCTGGTTGTTGCGGAGGACGGCGAAAAGTTAAAATACTTTAACTTTGGACTGCAATGCCGTCTACCGTTACCGTTGCTGGTAGTCTCTGCCAGCCTCACCTTATTTTACCGTCCTGCCCTCGTCCACTAAAATGTATTATTTATATATATATATCCTGTTTGCCTGATTCCATGTGAATGTAGCATTAAACTTCACTTCCTGCAGAAACCCTGTTTAATGATTTAAGCCTAACAAAGTAAAAGCAATATCACTTTCTATTATACTCTGTATAGTTACAGCTGCAGGTAAATCAAGAAAAAAGATATATTTGACTCCTCTCCCACCTCCTGCAAGAGGAACGTAGCATCACATTAGGGGTTAGAGTAGTTGTGCCAGTGGAGGTGGGGAGTTGTGTCTCTCTGCACAGTGGAGGCATGTCTACCCCTGCAGGAGAGCCTTTGTGTGGTGCATATTAGCTGTGTAATCCATCCACAGTAACAGAGGAAAAAGAGGCAGCGGTTGTTATTAGATTAATACGGTATACAGTATAAGATCTTTAGGACGTCAGTGCTGTTTTCTGAGCTCTCATTGACAAAGCTGTGTTCTCTCTGATGATCACCTCAGCAGCAATCCCCACGCTCGCTCATTTGTCACAAAGAGCTTATGAAGAGGACTCTGGGTCGACCCACATATGCTTTCGAAGCCAGGCAATATGTTGTAAGTGTGTGATGGGTGTCAGTGAGTACCAGCGGTGTGTGTGTGTGTGTGTGTGTGTGCGTGTCTGTGTGTGTGTCTGTCACTGTGAGTGTGTGTGTGTGTGTATGTGTTTGTGTGTGTCTGTGTGTGTGTGCGTGTGCGTGTGCGTGTGTGTGAGTGAGTGTGTGTGTGTGTGTGGTTCAGGTGGTTGGAAGAAAGTGAGAATGAATGTTGGATGTGTGTGTGATTAGTAGAAGCCATGTACAACTCATGCTGTAGCCTCATTACTAATCATGTATTTTGTAATGTTAATGGGGTAAAACATCGTCACAAGGGGAGGCTGGTGTCTGTGCCTGGCTCAGTATTGATCACATGGCTCTGACGCGTGTAGAAAGATGATGACTTCATCCCACATCACATGGATCAGCTTGGGGGTTTCTTGTTGCTCACTGTTGTCCTGCAGCTGTTTCAGGGCTCCCCCCCCCCTCACTGAGCATCTACAAGGGGTCAATTCACAAAGTGTCACAAGCACCGGAGGATGTGGGGGATTATGGGGCGCGAGGATGCTATTCATCATCCCCTCCTCGCCATTTAAATCTCCCTGCCAGGCGGGGGTGACATTAGGCAAGGTGCTGGTCACACTTTGGATCTGGGTTCAGCCTACCGTACCCAGAATTCACCCCTCCAGGGCTTTCTTTGTGCTGGTGTTGCCATACTGCAGCGGTGTTATCTGTCTGTAAGGACCATAATATACCTGTATATCTGTGTCTGTCTGGGGGGTTGGAAAGAGTTCAGGTAGATCTGTGGACCGTATCCATCAAAGTTAGAAGAATCACACTTAAGAAAGCTCAAAAGAGCTGAATGTGGAGATTAAAACACATTTATCACTCACAGTAAAGTGCAGCTCTCAAGTGATCGCATGATTTATCACATGTGTGCTCAGAGCAGGAACAGCTAATCAGGGACAAGTATTTACCCACCCTGCATCTGCCCCATTGGTCAAAATCCTTTTACTCTGATATTTTCTTCCACAAAAACACGTGATTTCAATTTAAATTTAAAGTTCAATTTATTTTTGTGAAGGTCCTTTAGTCCTTTAGTAGTAAAACATGTGAAATAAACAACAATCCAAATATATTTATACGATATAAATGTGGATGAAATAATAGGAAATTGTCTGAAATGGAAACAAAAAGAAAATCAACCTGGAGAAGAATGTTCAAATCAAATGCAAGTAATAGTTTAAACTATCATCTAGAACTGCAACGAGTAATCGATTAGTTGTTAACTATTTAAATTAATCGCCAACTATTTTGATAATTGATTAACAGGTTTGAGTCATTTTTTAAGAAAAAAAGGTCTAAATTCTCTGATTCCAGCTCCTTAAATGTGAATATTTTCTGGTTTCTTTCCTCCTCTATGACAGTAAACTGAATATCTTTGAGTTGTGGACAAAACAAGACATTTGAGGACGTCATCTTGCGCTTTGAGAAACACTGATCGACATCTTATAGACCAAACAACTCATCGATTAGTCGGGAAATATAATCGACAGATTAATCAACAATGAAAATATTTGTTCGTTGCAGCCTTATATTCATTATGACCGATGATATTTTGCTCAGTCACTCAAAAATATGTCCCAGAAGGTTGTTCCCACCTCTCTGTACTGCAGTCAGCTAACATCTACTATTAAACTCTTAAATTTAAGAGCATGTTAAAGTTGTAAGAAATATGATAAATAGACGTTTTATCTCTTATTTAAGTTCCAAATTTCACTTTTACAGGCCCAGGTTTTATGCCGAGACTTAAATTAAAGAGTTTAAATTTCTCTTACACCCATGGTTCGTTAGGAATATAGTCCATATCTGACCCACTAGAAACAGAAAGGCCCAAACTAGATGCTAACCGAGAGTTTATGAAGCATTTTTATTACTTCTACTTGACCCTCAGTGATATCAATGTATTAGTGTAAATTGAATATTTTCTTTATGTTCTGTAAGTGAAGCTTCACACAGGAAATGTAGGAATAACAAAGCGTTGGGGAGGCGAGAGGGAGAATCACAAGGCGTCATAGCGCCGAGCGTAACAGGTCATTCCAGGTGGATGACTTGATTAGTGGACCAAAGTGAGTAGTGCACCAGCCTGTGAGCCTCTAACAGGATTACAAGTCATCTGCTCCGGCTCTACCAGCCTGTTAGAGGCTGTTAACCTGCTCTCTACTCTCTTCTTTGTATTCAAAACCAGAAATCACTCAGCAAATGAAGCTGTTGAAACACTTCTACTTGCCTTTTAGTTCATGATTAATCTTATTTCTTTTTTAATCTGATCTTTATCTAGACCTGAATATGTGTGGATTTGTCTTGGTAACAAGTGAATAGTTTGTTTTTTAAAGTGACTCTCCAGCTTGTCTGTGTACAGTTATCTGCCTCCATGTCAACGCAGGGATCTGCTGATGTGTTTTTGCTTTTGGCGCCCTCTGCTGTAACGTGCATGTCATTGTAACGGCAGCAGAGAGGGATCAAGAAGTAAAGGGTACATCCGTCCCTGTCGCAGTCACCATCCTTCTACTTCTTTCTCTACATCTATTTTCACCTGTCTTCCCTTAATTTGTTCCCCATTCTTTACTTCATGCTTGTGCAGTAGGTTGGCCTTTTTGCCAACTTATTTCTCATTAATCCATTATATTAGAAATGCTAAATTTCACCACATTAGAAAAGAGTGTTGGAGGGGGCGGGGGGGGGTTGCTCAAAGAGCTTTTTTATGACACAACTAGCATATAAATCAGCCTTTAAGCGCTATACCCTCTTTTCCTTAAATGGTGAAGTTTGGCAAAGCATTAAAATACATATAAACAATTCTTATTTAAAGGAAAATGAAAGAAATGGCCGTAATATTCTGCTGATGTTGACTGTTGTCTCTTTCTCTCTCCTGCTCCTCGCCATTTCTCTCTCCTCTCCCCCCATGAAGCTTTCTCTCAAGCTGGTAAGCATGACCGTATATAACCTCACGACCGTAGCGGCATGACCATAGCACGCATGTCACGTCCTCCCAATAACAAGTTGTTAATAACGTCCTGTACGCCGTTACCTTTTTGTTGTGCTCTTTTATTTTTATTTTTTGGATTTAAGTTAATAATTTAATCTTTGCTGTGACACAACGATGGAACCTCGGACTCATGTCGTTGTCTCATTTCTATGTTATTTTTTTGTTTTTTTTTGTGTGTTGTGGTTGTGTTCTCGTCATGTCTCTCCCAAACTATGTCTGTGTGGTCTCCGTGGTGCAGATCACACTAAATTCCCACGTCCGGAATCTCATTGAGGTGATCAGATTTACTCTATGTTTTACCTGTCCGTCTCGTAGTCTGTCTGGTAGTCCTCCTTGTCTCGACAGATCGTGTGTCCTTGTAACAAACACTAATCTGATTTTATGTGGTAGTTGCTCACTCATGTCCTTACACTGCATGCCGATGTCATTATATTTATAGAATGCTGTTCTGTAAAACTAACATACTGTAAGAGAACTGTATGATGGCAGAATATCAACCATTCGTTCATATTGTCCTCAGAACAAGACGCACTTTGAGGATTAAAGGAATAGTTAAACATTTTAGGATCTAATCTTATTCACTTGTTTGCTGAGACTTCAATGAGGAGGTCGATACCACTCTAACATGAAGCTACAGCCAGCAGATGCTTAGCTTAGCACTAATACTAGAAACAGGGAGAAACAGCTAGCCCGGATCACTCCAAAAAATTTATAAAAGTGTGCCAACCAGTTTGTTATATTTATAACAATGTTCAGACACCGTTCGTAGCCATACCTACGAAAAGTAATGCACTGTAATTCGTAGATATCCCACAAAATCAATTTGTATGTAATCCACGTAATCGTGAACCAGGAAGGATAAAGAGCGTCAAACGCCTCCTAGGGAGGAAGTCGGGTGGATCAAACAACACTGGACTTTCGCCCAGGAGACTGGTTTTCATGCCCTGTGTGAGTCACGTAACTTCCGTATTTAAGTTACACCACTTCTAACTTTACCTAAACCTAACCAAGTAGTTTTGTTGCCGAAACCGAGTTCCTGTGAAAATGGAAGTTTGAAAAGACTGTATGCATGTAATTGGCACGTGTTGCTGGACAAACGCACGGAAAATGAGGACTTTTCATAAGATATCATACGTCCATCGTCCTCATCATCTTGATGAGGACACTTTGATGTGTTATAAAATAATTACAACAATGGAACGAAAAAAGTAGCGTCCGAGGCGTGTAAACTGCTTTCTGCTAACAATCCCACAAAGCAATGCGTCGCATTCAAAGATGCAAAAATGACCACTGTGTTACTCTACACCTGTCAGTGATGAAGCCTGCTTTGGGATCAGGGATGTACATTAGCAGTCTTGCTAACTCCGGAATGTTTACATCTTGAATTTTTATACTGATGTCCATCAACGTACTCTGCCCCTATCAAATAAACACATTCATTCATTGATTTTTTTAAAAAATGATTAATTCGTGTCCGAAATCTCAGTTTACTGCTCCAGGTTCAACATTGGACAGACCAAGGCTAACTATTTCCCCCCGCTTCCAGTCTTTATGCTAAGCTAAGCTAACCGCCAACTGGCATCATATTTAGCATACAGACATGAGACATGGTCTCTCTGCAAGAAAGCAAATAAGCTCAATGTCTAAAATCTCGACCCAAGCTGACTTTGTAATGAAAGCTAGACCTGTGTGTTTTATAAATCTATTCCTGATTCCATACAACAACATTCAAACTGTGAATTCTCATCCTAAATATATCATACTACCAACAATAAATGAGGTAATGTCTGCCCATAGTTGACCTAGATAGTAGTGTTATCATCGGAGAATGTAAACACTAACACGTGACGTATCACTCAGACAGCAGCATGTCTCTGCATGACGACTGACATGATCTTTGTTGTGTTGCATGCCCGGGTAAAGTGTTGCGTGCTGATACAGGGAGAAGGCTGGGTAAGGTTGCCATGGTAACCTGGCTGCTTATGTTTGACCTGGCTCACGTGAAAGGTGAAGTCCATAGCTCCAGCAGTTCTACTGTGTATCCTGTGGTGCCCCGCTGCGACCCGTCTCAATGAGATCCAACCTGGTCCTGACCTATTCAGTCAACGCATGTTTCTCTTCATTGATACAGTAGGACTGAAGCAACAGCATTTATTCACCCAAAAACTCAATGACAGACCCTATGGAGCCCCAAAGAGTCCAATATTAAATAGATAGATAAGACTTTATGAAATTAATGTAAGACACATTATTATGTTAAAGGTCCCATATTATAAAAAAGTGAGATTTTCATGTTTTTTTATTATAAGCAGGCTTAAGTTCTGTATAAATACTGTGAAAGTATCGAAACGCTCAATCCACAGGGAAATACACACAGCCCGTATTCAGTAACTCTGCATTTGAAACAAGCTGTCAGGAGTTCTGTCCATTTGTGATGTCACAAATATACAATATTTAGACCCTTTACACAGATTTAAACGTAAATATTCTAAATGTGTCCCAGTTTATTCCTGGTTGCAGTGTATGTGAATGTCATCAGCTGACAGGAAGTACACATGGGCCCAAGCTGTTGCCTAGCAACGCAATTCTGTTGCAATTTCGTCGCAATTCCGGCGAAATGCGCTAAAACAGAGCGTATAAGACAGAGGGGGAATACAGGCATATTCAGGCCGACTGTATGAGGAAAATAAAGTGTTTTTTGAACATTACAGTATGTAAACATGTTCTAGTAGAAACACAAAATATAAGTATGAACCTGAAAATGAGCACAATATGGGACCTTTAATGTTATTTAATCATTATTACTTCTATAATAGCAGGGTTTTATTGGAGTTCATTTTTATTAGCCAGGCTAGCAGCGATGGCAGTGTCAGTCAGTCGACTGTTGGATGGATTGCCATGCCAGGATGAAGCCCTCTGACTTTGGTGATCCTTTAGCGCCACCATCAGGTCAAAGATGTCACTTGTCCAGTACTTTTATTTTGGTTTATGACCAAATACCTGCAAACTTAATGACAGCATCATCAGCCTCAGCTGAAGTAATAGTAGTAATAATCAGCAGATGTTGGCATGCTAACACACTAAACTGAGATGATTAACATGGTAAACATTATACGTGCTAAACATCAGCATGTTCATTGCATCATCTTTGTGAACATGTTAGCATGCTAACGTTAGCATTTGGCTCAAAGCAAGTAGCCTCACAGAGCAGCTAGCATGGCTGGACACTTTTAGTTTTGTTGTTTAATAAAGTCCCGTTTCATGACAGAGGAGTTGTGTAGTGTTTTAAAAGGTGCTCAAAGGCACTTTGAGCAGTAGTCCAGTCTGCATGTGATTGGTGAAAGACAATGGAAGAAATTATGACATTTTAAAAAATTATTAAAAAAAATACAAAATGAACTCCTTTAATATAAGAAAATAAGTTATGAAATACATTTCATATTAATGAGTTGAGTTTTCATTTTATATTTTACTTAATTTATTCTTAATCAAACAATAACATAACAGAGCAGCTAGCCCTGTTGTATATCCAGCTTGAGAATAACAAACTGACACATTATGTCCACAGAAAGTTCCTCGAGGCTGCCGAGCAGGATGACTCATCGGTTCAGTGTAACAGACTGGAAACCTTCTCATCAGGAAATATGACCTTTATCCAGCCAAAAAAGCTCTCACTCACACACACAGTCCCATCAGAGAGCAGCGCCCATTAGGCCGCTCACTCTGAAACACTATATGAGCAATAATAGGATGGAGGTAATACTTTATTACATCTCCAATGCATCTACAGAGAGCACTGGAGTAGACGCGGCGGCTGAATAGGTGAAAGGCCTCGAGTCTGTGCACAGACAAACAGTGAGTGTGTGTTAGAGAGCGGCTGCAGAGTCTCCTTCAGGTGAATTATGGGATTAAAACATAACAAGAGCTCCGTTTGTGGAGCTGTTATCAGCAAAGGGAGATACTGCAGCTACTTAGAAAAGATCCCTGTGAACACCACAAATAACGACATCTGAAAGTTGCTTTTCTTCATCTCACAGTTTCTTTTCCTCCCTCCTCTTCCTCCCTTTTGTTCTCTCAGGGTTCTGGACCAGAGGACTTCAGCCACCTGCCACCAGAACAGAGGAGGAAGAAGCTGCAGGGCAAGATGGATGAACTGAATAAAGACATTCAAAAAGAGATGGACCAGAGGTATCTTTACGTTTGGCTTTAAGGAGCTTTTCCCTCCCTTTTATGCAACAAAGACTGATTCTAGTAATTTGCTCTCCCAGGGACGCGCTAACTAAGATGAAAGACGTGTACTTGAAGAACCCTCAGATGGGAGACCCCGCCAGCGTCGACCCCCGGCTATCAGAAATAGGCCAGAACATCGAGAAGCTCCAGTTTGAAGCGCAGAAATTTGAGGTTAGTTGGGTGCCAGTCTGAGTTCTCATTTCTGTGTGAGTTAGTGTTGGCGAAGATATCTTGTTTGGTTTATCTGAGGCAGTAAATAATGAGGAGTTCAAACACACGTCTCTGGCTGGGGTCCTTCCAAAGAAGTCTGCCGCTCATCCATATTAGGAGAAGATGTGATGCAGCTGGAGGGGCTGGCTGCAGCTCTGTGCAGAGAGAGGGGACTCCCAGAACAATGGCCTGGTTTAACCTTGTAAATAAAAGAGAGCCGAGTGTAAGGCAGCCGTGTTCCTCACAGGAACGTTCTTGCCAAATGTAAAGGCCATCTGATTCACGGATAAAAAAGAATTCAACTGCTTGAAATAAATTTCAAGTCATCATGTAAGAAAAAAAGATAAGCTGCAGCCAACACATAGATAATGATGATGTGTGTTTCAGGGCTGGTTAGCAGAGGTGGAGGAGAAGATGCCATCCAAGAGTGATACACAGCGGAGAAGTCTCTATGAGACCCAGAACAACACAACAGTGAGCAACAACTGTGCTCAGGACAGAGAGAGGTATGGTATACTCTGACTAACACCATTTCAGTGTGAAACCACCCCACAGTTGTTGCACACCTTATTTCTTCGGAGGAAAACTATGTATGTTTTCACAGTCTATTTACTGTGTGTGTGTTGGCCCTTGAGCAGCCCGGATGGCAGCTACACAGAGGAGCAGAATTCAGAGACTCAGGTCAAAGCCAACATCAACCCCGTCCTCCCCACCACCTCCACGCCGGAGTTCGACGATGAGTTTGACGAGGAGGAGACCCTGCCCACTATCGGCACCTGCAAAGCCTTGTACCCGTTTGAAGGTAACAAGAAGAACTGAATACTACTATTTCAAAGTACTCGTGCACTTTATTTCTCTGGATGCAGGGTGGAGGAATGAGGAGGAGGAGGAGGGGTGTGACCTTTCTGAGGAAATGTGTGGAGGAAGAGGGTGGATGGAAATATACTCATTTCCCTGGTACACTATTTTCAAAATCAAATATTCCAAATTCTCTGCCGGCTGTTGACTACAGCGCTGTGTGAACATCAGAGGTGGTGAAAAGCCCTGATCCATCTGAGGGAGAATAAATACCGGTGAACTCCCCCGCAGAGATGGGTTGAACTCTCCATAAGAAATGGATCGGAGTTAAAGTTCTCTCTCTCTATGAGAAGATAAGGACATCATAATTACAGATTTTTTTAGATTTTTTTTTATTGGTATTTTTTCATTATACAAATTATAGTCATCTTGACATGTGTATATATATATATATAGATATATATATACACAATCTATTATCATCACCCCCCTCCCTCACCCTCCCACTTCCACATCATCTCGTCCAGGGTCACACACATCACAGAAAGAAATGAAATGCACACATACAGAAAAAGCAATTAGACAAATATTAATTATAGTACTAGTTAATTAGAAAACGATATAAAAAATAATAAGATAGATAAAATAATACATAAAAAAATTAATAGATAGATAAAATAAGTAAATAAATAGATAAATACATACATACAAAAATACAAAATATAAAAAATAAAAATAAAAATAGATAAATAAAATAAATACATTAAAAAATACAAAATATAAAAAATAAAAATAATAATAGATAAATAAATGAAAATAAAAGAATATAAAAATAATTTTCATTCTCGATTAGTCTGTCGATTATTCTTCTCGATCAATCATTTAGTCCACACAATGTCAGAAGACAATGAAAAATGTCCATGCCAGCCTCTCAAAGCCTAGTGTGACGTCCTCAGACGTCCCGCTTTGTCAGTCCAGAACCCAAAGACACCCAGCTCAAAGGGATATAAGACAGAGAAGAGCAGGAAGTCTTCACTTCTGAGAGACTGAAAACAGCGTCCTCTGATATTCATGCATGAAAAATGACTTCAGTGATCAATCGATTACCACTAAATGACCATTTTTCTGTTGATCGACTAATCGACCAATCACTGCAGCTCTGTAAATAAGTAACAATAAAATAGAATTCTTGATTTGGTGGCAAATGAGTTTCCCCATAGGGGATTAATACAGCTTTCTATTCTAATATATAAATAACGATTGACTAAGAAGCAGTTTAATTGTGCGGCCTCATAACCTCAGTATGGTCAAGGGTTGTGAGCTGTTCCATCTTTTTTTGTCTTATTTGTAGAATTCTTTAGAGGCCTGAAAAGGTGGAAGTATAGGATCTTGCTGATTTTAATGCTTTTTAGAGGCCTTATGAAGTAAAGGCATCTAGTATTTTATGCATTTGAAAAGTTTTTGGAGGCGAAAGTATCCAATATTTCACTTATTTTAGGGATATTCAGAGACTAAAGAGGTAAAAATATCAAGTATTTCACAAGAAAAAAGACCAACAAATAATAATGTAACGGATTTTAAATATCCACAAACGCTTATACCCAATTTAGTTTATAAATCATTCTCTGTGCTGTTGTTGTGCCCACATATAATACATGTTTTTGTCTTCTCAAATAATTGGACATATTAAACAAAGATTTGTCATTAAGTAGTGAGACTGATGTGTTAGAACAGTCCCATCTTCCTTCCATAAGAGGTGCAGATTGATGGTTTATGCACAGGTTAGTTTACTCTGTCTGTCTGTAGGCTGTTGTTGAAGTTGGTCTTGCTTCTTCTTTGTCCTCTGAGTGTACAGGGTGGACAACTCTCATTCACTGTATTCTCCCTCTCATCTCGCCTTTTCTCTCTTTTGTTCCCCTCCTCTCGCAGGTCATAACGAAGGCACCATCTCCGTGGCGGAGGGCGAGCTGTTGTACGTCATAGAGGAAGACAAAGGAGACGGCTGGACACGAGTGCGCAGGAACGAGGACGAGGAGGGATACGTCCCCTCGTCCTACGTCGAGGTCTTTTTGGAAACAAATGCCAAAGGTGCTATGACATACATTTAACTCAGCTAGTGTGTTGTTGTTACTATGAGTCAGTGAGTTTCCATCCCCTGCTGTATGAGCGGGGCGAGAGATTAAAGGTTGTTACTGGTAGCTCAGATAAGAGAATACACCCCCCCACACACACACACACTTCCTGTCTCACCCAGAAGGAAGGACCAATCAGATTTGTCCACTGTGCCTCATGACAGTTGTGGCTGATAGTGTAAGTGTGTGTCACTGTACACTGAATGTGAGCCAAGCCGGGCGGGTGTTAGTAGTCCCCCCCCCTCCCGTTCACTGCAGTGCCACCTAGTGGTCATACAAAATAAAACATGACACCCCCCCCAGCAGTCAGAGCTGAGCATGATGGGACGATCACCCACTGACAATAATCACATGTACATTTCAAACACACAGTTCTTGATTTTTTTTTTTTATATATATATATATTTTGTGTTTTTTTTGTTAAGATTTCAGATGACAGTATTCCACTCAGATAGAGAGCTGCAGAGATGACCTATTTTTGCAGGCGAACCTTGAAGTTATAACACATGCACAGTGTAACTGGAGTTGCGGTCGTGCGTTGCGATTGGCTCAATTTCGGCGAGTGCAGAGCAGATTTTACTGCACACGCATCTCACCCCAAAGATGTGACGCGTTGATGACGCGTGACCTCTCCTCTTTTCACCTCCCTTGGGTATCGGCCAATACCGAGTACCGATCCGATACCAGTGTTTCATTAACAAGCTGTATGCCTCGCTGTGAGGGACTGGATCATTCTTTATGTGTAAGGCATCATCAGGCTGGACTTATACATTACATAATAAGCGCATACACCAGCAACTTGGTAAAAAATCTTCAAAATGAACAGGAACCTTTCAAAACCTTAACAACCCGTTTTAATGCAGCAAGAAAATGGTCCAAACTTACACGGGAATTATAATTCCAGTATATAATGTATATAGTATATAAACATAGAAGTGAATTGAATAGATCGGATCCATTGTCACCGATTCCTTATCCAGCTGTTTGAATCAGTATCGGTCCGACGTCCGATCCATCCCGTGTTTTGGATTATTGCAGAAAATAATCTCTGTGGCAAACAAACATTTATGATATTTACACGTTTTGTTCAGTGAGACAATCTCCACTAATGAAACTAACCACTTTTATGATTTCTGAAGTGTAAATGATATCGCCAAGGCCAAGGCGTGATGACGCTTAGTCGTCTCATTTAGCCACTTGTTAGCTACCGCCTTTTTTAAGACACGTAAGGGCTTCAACAATTCATGAGTGGTATATTTCCTGTATTTCATGTTGTAGAACAAAATGTTAAAAGCTCGTAATCTTGTGTCAACCACAGACCTTATTTCAGGCATCTAACTAAAAACCCATTGACTTCCAGACCAGGGAACAGGAAGTACTAAACTGCTGAATCATTTCCTGGTTTTAGGACTCATTCCTGCAGCAGTCTAACATGCTTTTAATCAAAAGTCTGATCCACAACCTCGGTATCATATTTGATCCAGTACGGTATAAAATCACTGGACTCGGCTGAGTGAATGTATGCGCCGTCTGAAGTGACAATGAACATCAAGTGAAAGCTGTCGTGTTTGAGTCACTTGTTGTACCCTAAAAGGAACGCATGCTCCATGTGCAATCATACAGATGTTATTTCAATCTGCTGTAAAATATGAATACATATTAAAAAGATATTTTTTTAGGTTAAACAGAAAAAGAAATACAAATAAAAATTGTGCCCCTCCCTCAAATGTTGCATGCTGTAGATTAATCATAGTGCTGTTACAACATGAACTCCCCTAGTTAGGGGTCATTTTATAAAGTTATTGATGAGATTAATAACTAATAGCCCCCTTTAGAATGTGCTTTCTTTTCTTTTTTTAATCCACCTTTTTTAATTGAGAGTGTTGGGCTGTTCTGGTCCTTTTTTCCAGGCCAGTGGTAAAGGAATAAAGGACTGAGAATTAGCTGTGCTAAGCTATATGGTGAGACTGGGCTGAGATACGGAGCTGGTTATGACTTTAAAGCTTTGTGGTTTTATTGCATGGGTCTCTGAGCGGCGCCTCCGTGAACGCTGCATTCTCTGTCAAAGCATGGTGTGTATGTTTCACCTCACTGCTACAATAAGACGTTCTGTGCTACTTCTCAAGAAATCATCTCCTCCATAACTCACCACACAAGCCTTTGTTTAACTCCCTTTCACACTGTTTTAATCAGCGCTGATGGCTTGTTAACTGGCACAGCATGGGGTTCTTATGGGCAGGATGTCATTTCACCTTAGAGTTGTAAATACAACATCTCATGTCTC
Source organism: Sebastes umbrosus (assembly GCF_015220745.1). Lineage (NCBI taxonomy): Eukaryota > Metazoa > Chordata > Actinopteri > Perciformes > Sebastidae > Sebastes > Sebastes umbrosus. Next base: position 26,355,135 of record NC_051287.1, read on the forward strand.
CTGTCATTTTTATTGAGGAGCGTTTGAAACGTGTTGCATGCTGCAGCACTTGTAGGAATCCTTGTCCTCATCATGACCTGATTTCAGCATGTTGTGACAAAGTGAAGTGGCTGCATTCTGACTCGCATTCAAGCCAAACTAAAATGGAATAAGCTGAACGGTTCTTAGTTAACCGGATGGTTTAATGGAAGTCTTGTGCAGATTGTATTCATGCTGACACCACGGTGCTGTCTGTCAGTTTAAAGTAGTTTCATATATACAATCTCTCTTCCTCCTCTCCATATCTGAATATTTGGGTTGCTGTCAACTTTCCTTTAAAGCTATCTAACTTTTCTTTTTCTCATTTTTTTTTTTTGTTTGTTTGTTCGTATTTCTTTTTTTTTTTTTTTGAATTGCAGATTCCTAAAAGTGTGAGGCTGGCTGAGGAATGGCAGGGCAAGCAGCCTCGGAGAAACCACCATATTCCTCACGCGCTCACTGAGTCAGAGAGAGAAAGATGACCTGAATCTAAAAAGAGAGAGACGGCCCATTAGAACGCATCTCGATTTACCAAACATTACAAAAACTTATCGGCGTTGCGCTTCATCCGCAGAGCTCTGCGTTGTGAAGCGACGATAAGAGAAATCCATCGAAATTTGAGCCCTCATAACCTTTTCCATTCTTAACCCCCATCCAGCAGTCACAACCACAGGGTACAATTTGCTTTTTATTGTTTCCAGCAAAGCTTTGCTTCTTAATGGAACTAACTCCGCTTGCACTACGCGCGGTCATGAACGTGGCTGTTGGCTTCCTCACTCTGACCGTCGCCGCTCCCCCCCCCCCCCGGCTATCTTTTTCCTTACCTTTGCCCCCATTGCACACACACGTATGGAGGAGGGTGTGGTCAGAGACAGGACGGAGACCAGCAGGAGCCTTATGGACAAAAGACCAGCTGGTGTGTATGTATGTGTGTGAGTCAGAACAGAACCACCTCAGGCTCATCTACCTACATCATGGTCACCCCCGCCCCCCCCCACTCACTAACATATCCACAGGTTTCAGAAGAAGAAGTGAAGGTGCTAATCATCTGTCTGTATGTTATGTGCTTCTGGTTTATGTTGTGCGTTTGTTGGAGCTGAATGCTTATTTTAAAGTGTTGTAACGTCTCCACACCACGATCACCCCCCCCCCCCCCCCCCCCCACCCCCACCCCCTCATATCCAGGACCAGCTGGAGGGAAAGAGATGGACGATGGGGGTCATTCACCATCTTCCTCATCCTACAAGTCTTGTCTTGTCACTGGTGTCTGTTCCTTTCTCTGACCACGCCCTCCCTCACCTCCACGGCCCTCCCCCTGCTGAGGCGGCTCAGGCTCGGCTCAGGCTATCCCCTGGCTGCTTTGAGCCCCCTTTATGTTGCACCAGCCCACTGGAAGGTGGGGGGGGGCCTGTCAGCGTTGTGGTGTGCTGCATGCTTGCCCTGTCTTCCTCCTCGCCCCTCTGCTGGCAACCTGGAGTAGGTGTTGGGGGTATGACGCCCCCTCGCCTCCAGCCTTTCTGTTCAGTTAACCCTCATTGCCTGGTCGTACTGTCTCAATTAACCTGAATGCTGCCGTTTGGGTTCGGTGCCTGTGGTTCTTTTTCTTTTCTATATCTCTTTTCTTTTGGTATCAGAAAGCATGTTTTTAACAGCGAGTGAGTGATCACTACTCCCAGTGTTCCCCGTTTAATCTCAAAGTGAAGGACGATAGGGACCCGAAATGTTGTTTTCTGATTGGTCTTATGCATACAGTAGGTAGGTCATGGATGTCTTGTGCATTTGTTTTGACTGTAATTACACAGTACAGTATGTTAAAACGTTAGTATTGTATGTTCTGATCAGAGTGTCTAACGCAAGTCGTTGTTAGTTTACAGTTAATCAACATTGTGGGAATCACGTCTCCACTCGGTCCAATCAAACACAAATAAAACACCTGATGTTTTTAGGATGGTCCGCTTTAAACTGTCTACTGTATATGAAAATATGCTGTGATCCATATTTTCCTGTGAGTTTGTGACTGAAATGTGACCCAGAATCACCTGTTTCTGGGCCTTAACTGGGTTTTATGAGAGAAAGGATGATGCCAGCTGTGGTATGATGAACGGAGTAAGATGTGATTATCTCAAAAGTTTTTATAATCATACAAGAGAAATTATGTCCACTGATACACCCCCCCACCCCACCCCCGCTCAATGGCACATAATGATTTTAACATTTTTTTTGTTTTATATTTGATGATATTGAGTTGAGATTCAGCTTTGTTATTTTTTGTTTTTTAAAGCTGGAAGTCTATGTTGTTGTAGCTTATTCTGCCTGAATGGGACTAAATTCCCTTAACTGCAAATATGAGTAACAATGAAATTGTTTTGAATGAAGCCATTCTTCAATATTCATCTGATGCAGCATGTTACAAACACTTCTGAACCGGAGGAGTGATGGACATATTGACCTCTTGATGGAAGGAATGATCAAATCTCTGCTGAATCAAGCTTCAAAACTTTTGCTTTTCAACACCCATCGCTCCATATGTCAAGATATCAAACATTTACTTTCAATGATAGATCTGAAGAGGCACAGATCACCGCTCTGAGGGCAGCAGCAGCTTCACAGCGGCCGTCTGCCTGCAGCGAAACCACCACAAACCTTTGAGTCGAGGCCCCGGAGTAACCTGCCTGTACAGTGGAAATGGCACGTTGGAATTAGAGAGAATATATATGAATATATAAATAAAGTTTAAAAAGGAAAACATCTATTTTAACTATTGAGAGTCTTACCATTACTTTATCTGCTTTGCAAAGTAAGACTTCTTTTCCTTTGTCAGGTCTACCAAATGGTGTGTTTTTGCACTTTTTCGTTTGTGTTCCATTTGGTAGCCCGTGCTTGTGTTCTGGAGCACTGAATACTTTGTATTGTGTTTACCGTGCCAATTAAATATGCCTGGAAAGTTCCCGGTGTGTCTTTGTTTTCCTTCTCGAGACACAATCAAGAGGCCCGACCCCACCGTGTCAATCATGTCAACATAATTATCCACAATTATTAAATCTGTGTTTATGAGAGCACACTGTAGATGTTTGTAGACGGATCAAGTCTGATGATAAACATTTGTGATTTCATTAAATGAAGATTACTCTTAAAGCGGCAGTAGTCAGTATATTTTTGGCATCATTGGGCAAAAAATTCCATAATAACCTTTCAGCATATTGTAATTCAAGTGTTCTGAGAGAAAACTATACTTCTGCTCCTCCTCATGGCTCTGCTTTCAGGCTTTAGAACATCTACCCTGTGATGGGAGACTTTGACCAATCACAGGTCATTTCATTGAGAGAGAGCGTTCCTATTGGCTGTGCTCCAGTCATGTGACCGGAACTTGGCGTTCCTTCACCAAATTTTACAAGGGCGGCGGCGTCACAAACTTTCTCATTTAACAGCTAAACCGTGCACTACAAGATGATTCTGAGAACATCTGAGGAGAGAAATAGGCATTAATGTAACAGAATATTGATTCATATTTGATCAGCGCTGCCTAGTTTGACCGTTTGGTCGGAGTTCACGAGTGATTGACTGCCGGCTCTCATAGACAGCAGATGGACAGCAGACCTCAGGTCAGTTCTTACTGCTTGTTTTTCCCGGTCTGTGAAATCTTGCAGATGCCGTTAGGAGCACCGGAGGACACAGAGGAACATGATTTTTTCAGGTTACCTGTTTCATGTACTACTGTCACGATATAGCAACCGCTTTATAAAAATAACTTGCTCTAATCATATTTGCTCCAATCTGGCCTACTTCAGCTTTAATACAAGTAGCCCACATGTTCCTACTCTTTCTGTGCAACTAAAACTTATTATTATCGGTTCATCTGTCAGTTATTTTTTATGAATGTAGTTTTAGTCTGACTGCAGATGTCTTTTTATTTACGACCAACAGCAGCAAATCTTCCACTCAATCAATCAATCAATCAATCAATCACTATTCATTTTCTGTCGAATGATTCATTGATTAATTGACAAATTATTTCAGTCCTAGTCGTAACCACACACTTGGTAAGAACATAGTCTTACATTTACTCAAGTACAAAGTCGAGGTACTCATTTTATGCCAGTTAATACTTCTACTCCACTACATTTGTCTGACAGTTTTAGTTACTAAAATTACAATTTGTAATACCCTCTCTGTCCAGTGAAAACCACGTATCTCCAGATGTGTTGATGTGAGTGAATGTTTGTGATGAACTCTTTATAAAGCCTCTCAGATCAGCTGGAAAATGCATCGTCAAAAGCTGAAAACAGCTGTTTTTCTGACACCACGATACATGTTTATCACAGGAGAGTGACGCTACAAAACATGTAGAGAATTAGCACAACCTTAAACACCTACAGCAGTAAAATGCAACGTACACATTAATGCAGCAGTAATACTAATCCAGAAACATCATATACAATAGTGTAACAACATTTGACTGCACAATGACTACTTTAACTTGTAGTACTATAACTACATTTAGCTGATAATACTTACATTTTGACTTTTATTTAAAGGTCCCATATTGTAAAAAGTGAGATTTTCATGTCTTTTATATTATAAAGCAGGTTTAAGTGCTATATAAATACTGTTAAACTATCAAAATGCTCAATATACGGAGAAATACACACAGCTCGTATTCAGAAATTGTGTGTTTGAAACAAGCCGTTAGGATTTCTGTCCATTTGTGATGTCACAAATATTAAATATATAGATCATTACACGGTTTTAAACATAAACATTCTAAATGTGTCCCAGTTTATTTCCTGTTGCAGTGTATGTAAATAACATGAGCTGACAGGAAGTAAACATGGACCCAAACTGTTGCCTAGCAACGTAATTCCGTTGCAATTACATTGAAATGCACTAAAACGGAGTGTTTAAGACAGAGGGTAAATACAGGTATATTCAGGCAGACTGTATGAGGAAAATAATGTTTTTTTTTAACATTACAGCATGTAAACATATTCTAGTAGAAACACAAAATACAAGTATGAACCTGAAAATGAGCATGATATGGGACCTTTAAGGTTTTGAATGCAGGACTTTTACTTGTAGTGGAGTATTTTCACAGAGTAGTATTAGTAGTTTTATGTAAGTAAAGGATCCAAATACTTCTTCCACCACTGTTGACAGGTTATATAAATACATACATCTTCCCTTCATGTGATGATGGTGCTAATATTTAATCTATACAGTCAAAATAACTAGTGCACAAACCTGTTTTCCATAAAACAAAACCTAGTTTTTACTTGTTAGCATTAACACGTCATTAGCTGGACACCAGAGGCCTGTACTACGAAGCGAGTTCAACATACCCAGGGTATCTTCTCGTTATCTGGCTTCCCTTAACCTAACAAACGAGATCCCGCTAAACTGTACTACGAAGCTGGTTATCAACTCGGTAAATCAACTCAGGGTTTTCCAATCTCGTTATGAGCGCGTTCACATGAACGAGGAGGTGTTTGCAGCATCTGACCAATCACAGACATGAACAAGTCTACTGACAGACAGGCAGAGAGACACATTTAACAAAGAGTAAACTATATTAGACAAATACGAAGAAGTTAAACACTTGATCCAGACTAAAAGTAACACAGTTGAAGCTGCAAAATGCAGGAAGAACAGCTGGCAAAAGAAAAAACTCCTGATGTGTGAATGCGTAAATTAACAGACTTATTAATTTAACGGAATACTCAAAAGTCAGATTTACTCGTCTAAATATAAATAGCGTTTAAGAGTGTATTAGATTAATGGATTACTCTTTTTTGTACCCTGTGCATTCGTTGGCATCTATCATTATTTGAACCCCCCCCCCCCGGCTGTGTGAAACGGACTCAAGAGGAAGTAAAAAAATAGAAATATAAAAATATAAATCAAAGCGGTAAACACCCACAACATGAATCCAGCTGTCTTTCCTGTATTCATCAGTTTAAACTGTGTTAATTTAAGCCTGGATTATGACTGTAACTTCTTCATATGTGTGTAATATTATCATACAATCATCGCACTGAGCTCTGATTGGTCAGTAGGAGGTGCTTTTATATGAGTTGATCTCTTATCTGGAACATAACCTGCTCCGGAGCAGGTTAGGTGTTCAGCATCAGTTACCATGGAGATCTACCCCGGTAAGAAGTGATCCACCTTCGTAGGACGGAAAACCCTGAAGTTACCTCGCTAACACCAAATCCTGCTTCGTAGTCCAGGCCTCAGGCCTCAGCTTGTTCAATATCATAATATAGTTTTATAAGTCTTTGTAAACAAACACAAAAATCTCTGACCTACAACTGAGTCATGACATGAAGTTTAGGGATTTTATTTTGAAGGCATGACTTCTGACTGGATGCTTTCAAATCTCATTATTTTTCTTTTTACTTTTAGTACATATTACAGCTGCCCTCACAAAGTATGTGCTGTTGCATACAGTATGCACACTATGGGACATTCTACTTTGTCATGACTTGAACTTTGACCCTCATGCTCATAAATCCACTGTGCAGAGGATTGTGGGTAAGAATAGCCAGAAAAGCATGCTGGCTTGCATACTACACACTTTGACCAGATGTATTAGGACATCCTGGTATTTTTCCGCATACTGTATTTGACCTACTATGTATTAGGACATATTAAATCTTTTTTTCTGGCATACTAAACAGTATGTGTATTGGAACACATTTGAGCAACATGATTTGGATGCAGTTCCCCCTGTCGGCCATCAGATGGTAATCATGTTCCACCAGATGTTCTTTCTTTAAATATCTCAGAGTGCTTTTCTTTTTTATTGCACTATTTCTCATGAAGAAAAAGCTACCAGAGGTGATTGCTGAATTATGCAAACTGCACCTCTGTGTTTGGATTCACTTTTATTTTAGTCTCCCTGTTGGCATTTTAATTCATCCAAGTCTCCCTCAAGGTGTCTCTTATACACACTGTCATTATTCTTACTGATAGTATTTGACCATCAGACAGCACCGCGGTCACATGCATCGATCTGGCCCGCGGTCAGATTGGGATCTGGCCCACTGAGCTGCAGCTGCGTTCAGTCCTAAGTTGCCCCACAGAAATATGCAGGCACATGCTGTGTAGCAGATGCAGCGCTCACCTCCTCCAACATACTTTCAAAAAACAGCCTAATTGGCCTTTGCTCCCTGGGACCCGACGAGCTGCGTGTGCCGAGGCTCGAAACGGCTCAAGAAAATGAATTTGCTTCGGTGAATCCTGTGGGGACGAGCGAGTTTCCCTTTCCAACATGATTCAGAGCCATTTCCACTTTGCTTTCTTAATTGGTTTATTTGGTAAAAACAGTCTACTCATCAATTTACATTATTCGCAGGAGTTAGCGTAGAATGGCAAACTCTCATCTGTAGTCCCCGGCCTGTTGTTAAAATAGCAAGGGTAGAATGAATATTTAAACTAAAGGAATACGGTTCGCAGTATTAAACCTTTATGAAGACATTTGCAAGCATGTTCCTCTTCTTTGAAGGCATCAAAGTGCTAAAATAGACACCAAAGAGATGAAACAGACGGGCTGGGATCAGTATAGTGGAAGTATAAAGTAGCAGAAAATGTACCTCAAAATTGTACAGTACTTAAGGAGATGTTATTGCCACAACATCACTAATGCAGCCAATTTTTTCTTACAAGCGTCGTCGATCGATTCCACCGCAAAAAGCACCCTTTCCCGGTGGTAGGCGACGCACCGGGCTCCTCATTAACTACAATGTAAACCCATCCGCAGCAACAGTTAACGCACAGGGAAAGTGACATATTATGAAGGGCAGGAGACACAAGGTGGGTGGGAGGAGGAGTGGATGGGTCCAACAAACACAACTCTTTCATCCAGTAGACCGCTATTTCATGTTCTCTTTACAATCAGCTGTTGGCTCATGTCCCATGTTCACAACGTCCAGTCACATTTTCACTGTAAATGTAGTCGTTTTAGGTCCAACCATGTTGTGTTTTTTTCCAAATCCTAACTAAGTGGTTCTGTTGCCTGAACCTAAGCTAGTGTTTTTGTTTAATTCACAACATGAAGCGTGTGGTTACTGAGACCAAAAAGTGGCGCTGAGGTCTCGTTAAACACGTGTTTAGTGCGATGGAAAAAGTGACGCCGAGGGTTCTGACTAAGCGTCAGTATATGACGCGATGGGATGAGAACGTGTTGCATCTGCTCTGTGTGAAGATGAACAGGCAACAAACTCCTCGAAAGAGAAAGCTGATTACGACTCGACTTTGAGGATTGATTAGACCTGCCACAGACTAATCTTCCATCTGTCTTTAGGCCCAAAGAAGTCAGAGAACAATCTCTGCAGACTTATGAGTGAGTGTCATTCAGCTGCTGATGGATGGTTCACCCATTCAGAAGGTCTTTTAGTGCTACTGGACCCGTAGAGACATGCTCACAATGATTTGTTTGTTACTTGAGGCAAGTATAATTCAAACTGATGCTCTTTTGCCTTTAGTGGCTGCACATAGAAGTACAGATAACACATATATTGATGTTGAACTTTCTCAGTAATTAATACAAAAGTCTGGTGTTCAATGTAAGATCATTATCTTCTGATGTGTGGACACAGTGCTGGTACTTTACTTTGTCTTTCTCCGTGTGGAAGGAGGCCGAGGGTTTCAGGTGAACATGCAGGTTAAAAGGTGTGCAGAGTCTGATAGAAAGTTCATCGAGGGTTGTGATGAGGTGCCGATCACTGGAAATACACTTGAAAGTAGGTATATGTCATATACAGATTTAAATTTTACATACATTTGTGGTTATATATATTTAAAAAATGTAAAAAAAACAGAAGATTTAGATTTATAATATACGATATATAGTAAAAGAGTCTGCACACAGTGAGAGAGAGAGAGAGAGAGAGAGAGAGGAGTACACTGAGCTCCATCTGAGACAACACATCCCCTTCCACAGAGTGTGCATGGAGCTTGACGGTACTGACAGCCATCACTCAACACAATCTCAATGAGCAAACAAAACAAACTAAATCTATATATGAGAGACATCCTGGAGAAGGTTTCCTACATGAACAACTTGACATGAATTGGACTGTGCATTCTTGAACTGTGAACTACATGTGGATGTTTTTTTGGCTCTTGGGGGTAATGGTAGCAACGTCAGTCCGTCTGTCCACCACTGAGAAACTAATGGATGGATTGCCATGAAATTTGGAACAATCATGTGCCCCTCAAGATGAATTCATCCCTTAAAGGTCCCATATCGTACTCATTTTCAGGTTCATACTTGTATTTTGTGTTTCTACTAGAACATGTTTATATGCTGTAATATTAAAAAAAACACTTTATTTTCCTCATACTGTCTGCCTGAATATGCCTGTATTTATCCTCTGTCTGAAACGCTCCATTTTAGCGCATTTCGCCAGAATTGCAACGAAATTGCAACGAAATTGCATTGCTAGGCAACAGCTTGGGTCCATGTTTACTTCCTGTATCCTCAAAGCACCACTGAGCCTATAAGTACAGCCTCACAGAGCAGCAAGCATGGCTGTAGAGTTAGTCTTGTTCTTTTATTTAAACATGTCAGACCTTTCTGAAGGCCAAAGTAAAAGGATGTTGGATGGACCAGCAGCATATTCAGACAGTCCCTAAAGTTGTCCTCATTTCATTTTCACAACTGCCATTTCTGAAAAAAACAAAAAAACAGAAGAAAAGCATTTATGCGTTTTAGCAAGCTTCAGTTCTAAACTAACGAAACAACAAAGATGTTTTTAAAGACGGTATTAACTCATTATTAAACATCGCATTCTGTTTAGTGGTTCGGCTCTTTCAGCCAATCAATAAAAACTTGGGGAATAAATTGGACGCCCTGTGTTAAGGTTGTAATAAGGTTTTCTGGCTGGTCACCGCGGTGTGTTTTACCTGCTGGTGTCAGTCTGTTCCATTACTGGTCTGTTCCTGTCTGGCCTGGTGTGAGAGCAGGCGATCTGATGGGGAAAGCACACCTCTGGAGAGCGGCCCAGTCTGCCCCGTCACTAAGGGCTGGTGGGGGTTGGTGTCTGCCTGTGAAACGCATCAAGGCCGTCACCTCATGCACTCTGTGTGTGTGTGTGTGTGTGTGTTTAAAGGTAATATGTGAATTTACATGTATTAATCGCTTTGTATTGCCAATGTGTGAACGAATTGTGTGGAACTTAAATACTGAGACCGTCTCGACTTTCTCCGTTGCCAATAACATCCTGAGGACAGATTTCTATGTAAAGGACTCTGGGCGTTTTTTTCCCGTGAAAATCCAAAGGATGTGACGTTCTGCACGGTACTGAGTCCCTTGACTCTCTTCAGCTCGCCTACAGCACTAACAGTGTGTAGCTAACGTACTGTAGTAAAGTACTGTCTTGAGTGGATAACGTCAGCTAATTAATTCAGACTCCCGAGAAACAGGAAGCTGGCTACAGTTCACTTAATGGCCACCGGTGTCATTAATAACAAGGATCTTCTGAAGATTGCACATAGCACCTTTAAATGAGACATAACCTGTTAATTTTTAGAAAAAAAATACAAAAAAAAATAAAATCCATTATTGTTCTCATCCTGTGTGTCTGAATATACCTGTATTCACTCTCTGTCTGAATATACCTGTACTCACCCTCTGTCTGAATATACCTGTATTCACCCTCTGTCTGAAACACTCAGCCCAGTCTGCTCTGATTGGCTTGAGCAAAAATATGTTGCACCTTTACAAAGGTAGTTCTCAAGCTGTGGGGCGGTATATTCTAATGAGCCCACAAGTGACATCAAAGAACGTATATTGCAGAGAAGTGAAAGTCAATTGTTCCGTTGCAACATCAGCGCCCAGCAGCAGAGCTACGCTTCCGCCATTTTGGACTGAAAGAGACGACCAGACGCCAGTAAAATGTCTGTCTAAAATGTGACTTACAAAGGTAAAACAAAATGATATCTATTCTATTGTTATATTCTACTGACTTGTGTCCTGTGTTGAACAATAAAATTTTAAAATATGATAAGCATTTTCAGTCCGAAATGGCAGCAGCAGCTGTTTTCTTTGCTTCTATACTCTTTGGTGACATGTTTTCTTACCTAAGCAGCCCACAAAAAACTGACAGGGTTGTCTTATTTCACAGTTTGTGGGTTGGTAGTTCCTCCAGATACTGAAATGTATGAGCACAAGCACTGAAAAAGTGATTTTTTTCATGTCACGTCCCCTTTAAGTGGTAGAACAGCAGTAAGTTGAACTGGACTGAATGATTTAGTTTCACAGCGTCCCTGAATTTTTGAACTCTATTAAAGCTATTTTGATTTATGTCGGCATTTTATACCACAAATTTACCCAACTTCCTGAATGGACCTGTCACTACATATGACCAAATCAATCACTGATTCTGATTAATATGATTCCATGCTATTCATGTCCTTTATGCAGCGTAAGCCAGAGCACCCTGAGGGCCTCCTGGACCTCTTTTCTTCTAATGAAGTTACAGCATAGATGCAGTACAGGTGTGCAGAACGAGGAAGGCTGTTATTCACAGTCTCTGTGACTGCAACGTCAAACCGAGCCTGGAATGAGTAAACATCTTTCAACACTGAACAGCACTCAGCTGCTGGCCTGTTGCAGCTTCGTCTTCTTCGCTGGAAGAACTCTGCTGGATATTTTCAGAGCCAAAATATGTTGAATCCTTCCCCCAAAGTATGCGAAGTGTGGGAAAGGAAGACGCAAACCACCAGTGAACAAAAGACACTTGGCCACCTCAGACTGCCTGGACGCATGTCACAGACAGACATCCATTAATAGGAAATGCTTTGATATTAGAGAGACAAACACAATCTGCAATTACATTTCCAAAAATGAAAGCACAGGCGCGCTGCTAGTGTAACAAAGAAGGTCTCCAAAAACCAAGAAAAATGTGAAAAGAGGGAAGCTGGTTCCTCCATCTGGAATAGATATGCTGTCAGCAGGCTGCGTCCCGAGCCGAGCTGAGATAATACTTGGACTGGGGCTTCAGTTTTCTATAATATTCTGCACATTATGGTCCCAACTGACAACGCAGCACTGTACAATCTACTCCCAACAACAATGTTGTGACCTTACTGGGCTGCCATCTGGCAACTAGTCCTCAATATCGTCAATACATATATAAGGATAACAAATGTGCTCTTGACTTGATTCACTGCTCGCACCAATGTCAGCAGTCTTAACTCTGTCGGAGCTGGAACAGCAGGGGGTGACTTCAGCCACCATTGATGTGCACTATGTGTTTACACTGAGCCTGGGGGCGTGTCAGCAGATACTTTTCACTTTCCCCTCAGCAAGCCCGCCTCATCGCTGCTCTTTAATTAACTGCCGCTAATTAGAGACGAAGGCATGCAGCCGTGGGTCAGGGACCATAAAACACTTCACAATCTAGCAGAAGATCTCTCTTGCTCTGCGTGCCCTCTGCCTCTCACGTTCCCTTTTCTCCTTTTTCCCCTTTTCTCTCCAGGCATCAGCAAAATTATGATGGATCCCATTTATTTGGCGCAATAGTGGAAAATATAAGTGGGGAAAACTTGAGCTAAAGCTCCTCACCAGAGTGGCAAGCTCAGCACTGCTGCATTTTGGTTCACATAAAATTTAAAGTATTTCTCTGAATGATGTGAATGCACTGTAGAAAGCTGTAGAAAGTTTCACATTAATTAAAGGAAACAAAAGGGGACAAAAACTCTTACATTGTGATCCAAATAACGCTCACATTACATTATCTTTCTGGTGTTGCTTTATTTAAAAAAATGCGTATTTTCTGGGGTCAGTAGCCTAACCTGGCAATGTGTTCTCATACAATGGTTCCCACCTGAGGCCTCTACTACGAAGCAGGATTCGGGGTTAGCGAGGTAGATTCAGGGTTAACCCTTCAGGGTTTTCAGTCCTAAAACGGTGGATCACTTCCCACTGGGATAGATCATCACGGTAACTTATGCTGAACAGCTAACCTGCTTCGGAGTAGGCTTTCAACCAGGAGGTTGTTCGCTGTTCGTGTTTCGTGTGAAACTAAAAGTAACGTCGACTTATTTTGTCACGTCAGTCTTTAGTCACGTGAGATGGTAGTCAGTGAAGTTAACGTCAACCAAAACTGTTTCCTAACCTGAATTAAGTGGTTGTGAACTTCCTGTAAAAAAACAGAAGTTTATTTTGAAAGGACACTATGCATGTAACAAGCATATATTGACACGCCGTCCCCAGTCCGTCCAAAAGTAACACAAGAGGGGTACCCGGTGCGCCACTCAAAAAGCGGCGGTATTTGAGGAGTTGGGAGTGAGAATATGTTGACGGTTCATATGATATCTTACAAAAAGTTATTCCTCATTTTTTGTGCATTTTCCTACAAATGTCCAGCAACATCGTTACAATCTTTTCAAAATAAATTCCATCTTCACAGGACACATCTTGGTGAGGTTTAGGCAACAAAACTGAGGACAAGACTGTGGTTTAGGTTTCAATGACTCCGGTAGTGACATAACTTATGTATGGAAGTTACGTGACAAATAAATCAATATTGACTTCTGGTTCCACACAGGGTACCAACATCGTCTCCCACCCATCGACCCAGACCTCCTCCCTACGCTGTATTTGTTGCCCTTTATCAGCGGGCTACCACCAGGTCTGAGAGTGAAGGCACTGTGGAAGTACCTTAAACCTGCATTCTTTCTACCAGCCAGCAGGGTGCGACTCCTCTGGTTGTATAGAAGTCTATGAGAAAATGAGCCTACTTCTCCCTTGATTTATTACCTACATGAGTTTATGGGCTCAATCTCTAGTTTCAAGTCTTCTTCAATACAGCATGATGTTCATTTAGTAAATGATGGTCCCATTTAGAGTCAGATAGACCATAAAGCAGGGGATGCTTTAGGGCGGGGCTACCTTGTGATTGACAGGTCGCTACCACGGCGTTGTCCGGTCTGGGAGTTGTCCGTGTTTTCGTTTTAGAACTTTAACCCTTTCACAGTGTGTTTTCACTTCATCAAAGTTAATTAGAACATTTTTGGTCGCCTGAAAATGTCTTGTCAATTGTTAATGTTCGATTGTACGTAACTCCAACCTCTCATGTTTCTTTGGTGACGACCAAAACGTGGCATATACATGGATTACAGTGCATTACTCTTCGTAGATATATGTAGCTATGAACGGTGTATGAGAACAGCCTGAGCCCGGCGATCTCCATATTTCCATTCATAGCTCACTGGATGTTTAAAGTCTTCTCTTTGTGTGGTTTTGGAAATGTGTTCTTGGGAGTTCCTCTGAGAAAGAAGGCGACAGTGAACTAGTTGTCACCTTTAAAGAAACCCCCACCACCCGTAAAAAACAAACAAACAGGAGGGACCAACAATAAGATTCCTCCGCTGACCTCTCCACCTTGAGTTGTAATTTGGATTCAACAGTGGCTCCGAGCCACACGGTCGGGTTGCAGTTTGACATTTTTACCAGACGGTTCACATGGCGCTCTCTCAGTGTCATCATCCTCCCCACACACACACACACACACACACGCACACACGCACACACACACACACACACACACACACACACACACACTATGGAAAATGACATTTGGAAACAAACGTTAATACGTATTCACAGTGAATACCACAGCGTATGAGTGTAACGAATGCCTTCACCGCAGGACAAAGGAACGTCTGTTGCTCCAGCCGCTCTTTGTAATCTTTGGACAATTTCATAAGGTCTTTTTCTACCCGGTGTGACTGCAGCTGTGGCAAACCTCCAGACCATCTGACCACCTCTGACTCCAGGCAGCCGTACCGCAGAGAACTCATCTCACAACCATGAGAGATGGTCCAACCACGCGCATGCAGAGCCAGCAATGAACCCAGGCTAATTAAGTACACAGATCCTCCCCAACCCTTCGAAACCAAGGACATGGAGACACACAGACAGACATAACCCTAATGGAGATGAGGCTTGGGTACAAAACTCTTCTCCTTTCCTCCATTACCCCGCATCAATCCTACAAACCACAAACTGAAATAAAAAAAATAGATTTATAAACTTCACCAGATTGAATTAGACTCTACAGGTGTTCACATTATTGTGTCCATTCATCATAAATTGAAAAATAAACGACACAAAAAATGAGAACTTATTTTAAATTTGGCATTTTCAACATTCTATTGTGTTGGACATTGTCCCAATTACGTCCAGTTTCTTAGTTAACAAGCCTGTTGGGTGGACGGTGTCCTACATTCGGGAGTACCATGGGAAATTATACTGGTGTAACAAAATGCCAAAGAAGTCAACGTGATCAAATAGGTGCCGTTAGAGATGACTCAGGATTGCTGTTATGAATCATACAAGCACTAAAACCTGGATGGCCGGTCCGGCTTCTGAGGGAGTCTCTGTCTACTACTGAGAGATGGCCTCCACCCTGCATGACCTCAAAACAGGCTTTTAATGAAGAGGCCCCGTCACCAGTGAAACCCCAGGGTGCCTGCAGGACAGCACATTTCATTTCTCCTCCAGTTAATTCATGAGATGACTCTTACCGCGGGTTTGTCTCATTTCTGAACTGATTACCAATCACGGAGCAGATTCCCTCGGCTCCACTAATGAAAATCTGGCTGGAAGCAAATGAGTGCATGCATTTAAATGAGGAATTACTTCTTCTTTTTTTATTACTCTCTTTCTTTTGAGAGTTAAAGAGAGGAAAGGTTGGATATATGATTCAGAATAAACGTTATCCTTATATCTAACACAACTATTGGCCATGGGATACGTTACAGTACAGCCTGCAATCTACAGTATGGTTGTACAAATCAAGTAGCAATAAAATACTTACAGTTTCATACTGGTACGTAAATGTTCTGTAGGTACAGAGGAGGAAAGCAAGAGTGTGGCGAACAAGGGAGGGACAATTGGGCATTTTAGAGGAAAGGGGAAATAAATGATACTTGCATTTTTGTAGTGCATTGTACTTGCATCAAGAACCTTTGGGGTAACCTATAGTCTTGTTTTCTTCCACAGTACCTACATTTAAGTACCAGTAACTGGTGAGTATTTTCATTCATACAGTGAAATGACAGGCTGAATAACAAAGGGTTAGTAGTGTTTACTATTCCAGCTATAGGTTAATATTTCAGGACCTATATTCAGGTGAGTTATGTATTTTTGTAAACAGTTGTATATTTACATGTCCAGCAGACATATGTAATATATTTCATCCAGAAGACCACTGCTCATGTCCAGTGTGAAACCAACAGCACGTTGTCTTTGGGTTCATGACGTTCGTTTCATTTTCACTTCCCAAACGTAGGAAGTTTAAGCCAAACTACAAACGTTTTTCATAGAACTTACTAAGTGGTTTTGTTGACACCAAGGGATGTGACAAAGCATCAGTATGTGATGAGTTGGGATGAAACCAGGTTGGTCTGTGGTGTGTGTCAGTCATCAGAGCTCCACGACTGCATTTAAAGGAGAATGTAATTAGTCAACAAGCAGCAGCTGCTGTGTTAATCAGCTCACCTGCTGCCGCTGCTCTGATAAGCCGTCCTCACACCTCTCACACCTCTCACACCTGTCTCTGCTGCAGCTGAATACCAACCATGCTCACCTGCACACGCTCATTTAGCTCATTGTGATTTTACTTTTATTAGGAATTAGGGATGTTAATAATTAACCGTTTAACCGCTAACCGACATTAAGCATTTTAACCGATTAACGCTATCTTAATCTGCCACACACACGGACACTCGTTAAAGTTACATTGCGCTGACAGACTGTATTTGTGTGGCTGCGGCGGTGAGCACGAAGTCTGACAACCTGCTAAACTAAATTAAATGTGCGGTGAAGACTTTCACTGGGAAAGTTGCGGCATGTCCGCGACACTACACGCAGCATCGTAGCTGCTAAGTTAACGCTCCCGGACGGTGAACTGGAGACTCAGTTGTCTGTTGTGCTCATACACTGCAGCTGGCCCACTGCAGCATGCGAAGCACAAATCTTGTCGGTTAACGGTTAATAATTGGTTAACAAGGGTCGGTTAACGGTTAAGAATTGTTTTCAAAATTAGCATCTCTATTAGGAATTTAAAAGCACAACAACTCAAAAGAGTATCATGACACAAAAATCCCAGACGAGAGCACTTAAAAGCATTACTAAAAACCTTGATGGAAAAAAACAAACACAATACATGGAAACAAACAAATTACAACATAAACCTACTTGTTCCCCTATACGCCTGTGTTTCAAACTCCCTCTCTTAAAAGTGAACCATCAACACTTCCCACAAAGACACCTTAACTTTGGTTTCAAATATTCCCTTTGTTAGACGTTGTTTAATATGCAGAGGCAGGTTGTGGCTAATTGTTTGCTAATGAATGCTAGATATTGATGCGTTACTGAAGTCAGTAGGTAACACGTTCTCATCCCAACTCATCATATACTGCTCCTTGGCGTCCCTTTATTTTCCGACAAAAAACCCCACTATAGTTATTGGCGTCACTTTAGGATTAGGCTAAAAAAACATAATAATAATAATCAATTTATAATGCTAGATATAAATATCGTTGTCCTTGATGTACACTCATTTTTCAGTAGGCATTTGCCTCATCAGACATTTTGACATGTCACAGCAGGAAAAGCACAGATGCAATTAATCATCAATGATAGCTACTCCTACTGGGACACCGACAGAGTAATCATTAAGGTTATTAGCTGCACCTGTGCTCTTCCTGCTAAGCTAAGTAATGTCACAGAATGGTCTTCACACGCATCCTGTAAAAATATTATTCCCATCTTTATTAACACTTTTCCCCTCCTTGTGGGTTAAATATTTGTCTATTCTGAGGTCTATCTACATCTTCATCTCATGACTTATTTCTGAGTTATCTATAAATATGTTCTCCTCCATTCTTATGCAGATGACACACACCTTTACACAGCAATAAAACCTGATAATATGACAGATAAATGTCCCCAATTCTTTATTGTCATTTTATCAAAACACAAATGAAGACTTCCTCACTAATGCAGGTGAGCTTTTGCAGGCTTGATCCATATTTCTTCTTTGACAGTCACATAAAGACAAAGTCCAAAACAAGCACATGTTTCCATCTGGGAAGCGTCTCCAGGATTACACATTTCCTCTTCTGTAGAAGAAAAAAACTGATTCATGTTTTTGTTTTTCCAGAATCATCCGCTGCAATGTCTCTGGCTGAGCAGTTTACTGGGTCAGAAATGTCAAATCTAGTAAAGATTTAGCAGAATTGTGAGATTACTCAACGGTGCAGGAAACATGAACGCATTTCTTTCCTGTCTCAGCTTCAGTGGGGTTACAATAAACATCCACCTCGTCTTCCATCTCACCAACCAGCAGCATCCCTGTGTCTGGTTCCCCTTTTCTTTTGTCTCCTACTGAGTGTTGTGGTGTCGTCTGGTGGCGTCATAACACCTCAAATGTGTGTACGACACCCAGACGTGAGGAGAAAATGCAGCAGTATGCGTGTGACCGCACATGTGGATGGGGTAACAAGCACAACTGAACATGAGGTTAAAATGATGCTAACCATTCCCTCATTCATGAGTAATTCATGAAGGCTCAGCAAGAGTTCAGCTAACATGGGTAGTTTTAAATAATTTCTTGAGAGTGCAAGTTTTCATATCAGCCATATCCTCATTTGCCCTTTGTCTTTTTCACTGGTGTTCAACATAGTAGTGCTGACCCAGAAAAACAAAAAGGAAAGTCTCTTTGACTTTGTCCATGGAGGTTTAAAGGCACACTCTGTACTTTTCCTGTCAACACATAAAGTTATATTTACATTCACTGCTTCTCACCAAAACACATTGTTTGTATTTTTGAGGTCTAACAAATGTGTTGAATGCATTTTTGTCCTCATAAAACATTTGCAAAGCCATTTTTGTGGATATTTTGGAACCTGTATTGTTTACATCCTGGTTTATTAGTTAGCAGCCTTCTTCTTTTTCGTCTTTTGCTGGCACATTGCTATGTTGTTTATCACGTTACCACCACTAACTGTCGATCAGTGCCATCGTGTAAAAGCATTGGCAGGAATGTTCATCACTCAAGCGAGACAAACAAAATGGGACCCGCTCTTAACCCTTTAAAAATGGACCTCGGCAGACGGCCGCAGGAAATCCTGTTTAAATCAATCTAAAAAAAAAAAACATAATGTCTAGAACTTTTTTTTCTTCTTGCAGCAGAAAGGCATCTGTCAACATTATGTTACGCACAGAACGTAACATAATAAAACTATCAATGCCTTTGCTCTCAGGTCATAAAAAGGAGCAATCCCATCTCCTACAAGATTCCCATACAGCTAAACTGCATCCTCAATTTTCGAGGGAGACATATTTTCTTCCAGATTGCAGTTGCACTTTCAAACAGTTTTAAACACGTGGTTAACGTTGTAAATTGAAGCAAAACAAAACAACTTCGTTGGGTTAAGTATGATTAAAATAAGTGAACATTGACTTTTAGTTTCACACGGTACACAAACACTGGTCCTGGGCATAAGTTCACCACCCAGACCTCCTCCCTAGGTGGACTTCTGCAGACTATCTTTACAAACAGATTTGTTATACGTTAAAAACAAGCCGTGATAAAATACATTTCCCTAGAAACATAATTCACAATCATTTTTAGGAGAAAAAAAACTTAAAAACTGTAAATTGTTCTAATAATGTTAGTTGTTTTGTTCATGTTTCTTCATTGTGTGTTTGTTTATTCAAAGTTGACAAAAACACGTATATGATTTTTGTATATATATTGTTGTAATTTCAATACTTTTATAAATTATTATATGGTGAATTGACTTTTGTAGTATTACCTTTTAGCCTAGGTTGTACAGATTTTAGTGATATGAAGCAATTGAAGGTACTCCAAGAAATGACACCACAATAAGCAAAAATACCAATGTTAGGCACCGGTAGACCATTTCTGTGGCAGAGTTCAAAGAGTTAAAAACCCCATAGCAGCCCGGTCTTCTAAAAATTATGTTCTTATACAACAAAACTGCATTGTGAATTACATTTTGAGGGAAACGTATTTTGTCGTGGATTACGTTTGTTTTACGTTTATTACAAATAGGTTTCTAATCAAAGTGAGCTGAAGTCCGTGTACGGAAAAGGTCCGGATAATGGGTTCAACAAACACAGGACTTCCACCCAGGACACCGGTTTGTGTCCCACATGAAACTAAAAATCAATGTTCACTTATTTGAATCATGATTTTTTTTACTAACCCTAACCAGGTAATTTTGTTGCCCTTTTTGTTTTGTACAATGTTAACCACATGTTTAAAACAGTTTGGAAGTGTGACTGCATTCTGCAAGAAAATACGTAATTTAGTAGGAGAGAGGAGTACAAACATCTATTCCATCAGGTCCCGGCCTATTGGAAACAGTGACTGTGTGAACTACTTATATTGGACCCAAAATGGCTTCTTAGTTTACAAATAGTTTCTTTCTTTCTTTTAAAAATACAGACAAGGGTTATTAAATGGAGCAAAGACTACTTGAGAATGTTTGGAAAGATTTCAAATGATCTCAATAATCTGTCACTTCCATGGAGCTCGCTGTGGTTGTGTTTGCTAAAAGGAAACACGATGAAAGTGGTTCTCCAGCTCCTGCTTGATGCAGTGTAGTAGTGATTTTCTCTCTGTGAGGTTTCAACTTCAAAAGGCAATTTTTGTATTCACTATCACAGGAAATTAAAGCCAGGTGTGAGATTCTTTGGATGATAAAGCAGCCGTCGTGTCAGAGGGATTCAGAGATTACATCTTAAATCAACTGAATACCAAAACATCGTCTGACTATGAGAATAACCAGCCCATCCCACAGAGTAGCAGTTGGTGAAATAGTCACGAAATGTATTGATTCATGAACATAGACAAAAATTTCACTTTTTTTAATTTTTTAATTTGATAGTCAGCACAAAATCAATTTGTATGTAATCCACGTAATTGAACGCATTTTTGAACCTTGCTATAGGGAGGAGGTCGGGGTGGATGATGGGGTAAAAAGCACAGTAGACCACTGTTTGTGTACCGTGTGAAACCACAAGTCAAAGTTGATTTATTTGTCAAGTGACTTCCGTACTTAAGTTACGGCCCTTCCAGTTATTTTAACCCAAACCACCATATTTTCCTAAACCTAACTAAGTAGTTTTTTTCACGTATCTTCCGTACTTAAGTTACGGCACTTCCAGAGTTATTTTAACCCAAACCACCATCTTTTCCTAAACCTAACTAAGTTATTTCATTTTGAAAAGAGTGAAGCAGAAATCGACACGTGCATCATGTGTTGTTGACAGTCGTGCTGAGCGTCACAAAAAAAAAGAAAATAGAAATGTGTGTCTATGTACATGAATCAAATAGCTTCAATTTCGTGACTATTTCACGAACTGCCGTGAGACTGTGTTGGAATAACAGAGCACCCAAAGGTGCCACACAACTCAGGACAGATTAGCCTCAGCTGGGAGATCCGTCACACTGCCTTTGTAGTGAAACTACCCAGCAGGGAAAAACAGAGAGGGGATTTGGATTTAGACGGGAATAAAGCCAAGATTCGGTCTTATTCTTAATAACAACAGAGAATGAAAGGCAGTTGTCTGTTGTATGGTTGGATCATTTGCTTTGAGTTTTGTGTCCTAACGAGATCTTTTTATAGAAGAAGAGGAGAGTGTCAGATACAGATTGAGACTGTGTTGTATGTGGGTGGGCTGGGGACCTAATCTTCATGGCTAAAGTGAAGTAATCTGATTAAAGTCTGCGATTAGCTGTTAAATTGATCTACTCAGCTGTTTTAAAAACACTGGGCTGATACAGAACAGAGTCATGTGCCAAAGCTACATTGTAAACAGTGTGAGACTAAAGTGATACACAATTAAATTATCCTCCCAAATGTGAAGATGGTTATTAAGAGATTCAACACTCAAGAGGGTTTTATTTCATGGCAGGGAGTTTGACTTGTGGTTGGAGAGACACGGGTGGAACTAATGACATTAATGATCCCTCTGTTCCATGAGGAGTCTCACACAAGTGAGTCATCATGCTCAAAACCAGAGCCCTGGACCTGGAACACCATCAGTAATGATATTAGTAACACCTGTGGCTGACAGGTCTATTTCTTTGCTTGTCCTGCTTCCACACTACACACTACTGGTATGGAGTTTGTATTTAACTGTTAGAATACAAAAAACAGGAAATGATACAACGCCCCTTTAGAGAGCTGCTGACGTTTAAATTTCACAAAAAGAGAAACATTAAAATGTTTTTCCAGTGATTTAATGATTTAATGATTTAATGTTTTCGGAGGTGTTTTTGAGCTATCCCATCCACACTTTGCTTTTTAATGTTTTGCAGCTGTGAATAGCTCCTTCATCTCTTTGAGCATTTGCAATGTGGGATACACAACCTGCAACAACACGCAACATTGAGTTATTATTCATCTTCACCTTTTGATCTCATTATGAGAAACATCCAGCAGATATGGAGTCATTCATATGAAGTCATGTTCACCTTTAAAGTTCAATATTTAATGTGCTCCTTGTAGTTCTGTTGTTGCTTTCCTCCAACTCCTGAAGGAAACACAACTGTTTAGCAGCTAGAAGTTCTGCTATGTTCACCAGCTAGTCGTGGGTTGTGGGCTGTAAAACCAAAACATGAGCTGAAAGACAATAAAACGCTCCATAGAGCCCTTTGACATTACACACAGCCCATTTGATTCATTTGGTGCCTTCAAATGAAACTCGTGAGCTCGTGTTTACAACGTGGGACGTCGTGTACACGATATGCGTGGCATTCAAGTGGTTAAGTCATGAGAACACCGCTGCTAAGCAACGGCAATATTAACGTTACTGTCGGTGTCTAGAAGCCACAGAGGCTAAAGATTTAGCAAGCTAGCAAGTGGGTAACATAATGCAGGAAATGCAAAGGCATAATGACAGAGGAGAAAGATGAGGCAGTTAGGAATATCAACATTTTTCTCAGACAAGTTATAAAATTATGAAGAAAAACAATATACAACTAAAATTACAATATATTAAGTTTTTATGCACCGAAAAATGAATTGCCATGGGCGCTGCCATTTCTGACAATGTCAGCAAACACGTCACAACTCGTGAATTCAGAGCTTTCAGAAACTTTCCACTTACGAGGTTGTGAATACCACAAGAGGGGGGCGTTCATATCGACTCATCTCATGAACACGGTGAACACGGTGAGCACGGTAAACACGGTAAACACGACCACATATGAAGGCACCAATTGTTGATATAAGAATATCGATTAGTGCAGCTTTGAAAATTAAGCATTAGCCTAATTAATATGCATCTAACTTTGAGTATACTTTATTTGGTCACATTTTCAGTGTAAACACACTACATACCTTAAAGCAGCGGTCCCCAACCCCCGGGCCGCGGACCGGTACCGGTCCGTGGGTCATTTGGTACCGGGCCGCACAGAAAGAATAAATAACTTACATTATTTCCGTTTTATTTATTATCTGAATCTGAATGATGTTTTATTTTGAAAAATGACCGGATTCTCTCCGTTACATCGTAGTGATACGTTAACGCTAAAATTTAACCCACAAGCTAGCAAAATGAGTAAAAAACAGACGTCTTTGGAGAGTTTCTTTGGGAAGGGGAAAAGGCCCAGTGAAGAGACAGAAGAAGGGCCAACGACTTCCAAGAAAAAGAAAGCTGCATTTAACAGACAATACCAGGAGTCCTACTTAAAATATGGATTTATCGCGACAGGTGACTCCCACGCACCAAGCCCGCTCTGCATACTATGCGGCGACCGGCTCTCTAATGAGGCAATGAAGCCTTCAAAACTGCTTCGCCACTTGGAGACCAAGCACCCTGCATTAAAAGACAAGCCTTTGGAGTATTTTGAAAGACAGTGCAGTGACAGCAACCAAAACTAAATTACGGAGTAGACTGGACATAAGCAACACACTTCGGGTGTCACTGTCTCCTATTACCCCTAGATGGGACCGTCTCGTTGCAGAGAAACAAGCTCAGGGCTCACATTGATTTAGCGTTATGGTGAGTTAATTTTTTCATGCACTTTATATTCGTTTTTGTGGTGTATCTGTATCTTATTTTTGTAGGCATGTTTAAACGTTACCATAGCGACCAGAGAGCGTTAGGGGGCAGAGAGGATGATACTCATATTATGTTGTTGGCGCGATGTTAAGAGGACGCTGCTAATAAAGTTGCATATGAGTACACAGTGCATTCACGTTTATTATTATATTTACAATATACCACTGTTTTTATGCCGGTCGTATCATTTTATTTTGTTGTATTTATCCGCCACACCTTGAAGGCCTGTCCGTGAAAATATTGTCTGACGTTAAACCGGTCCTTGGCGCTAAAAAGGTTGGGGACCGCTGCCTTAAAGGGACGGTTTGTAACTTCTTACACGTATAAATCATTGCGGGTCGGTGTCACATACGCGCTCGCATGTGGCTACGCTGTTCAGACTCAGACTCCAACACAAACTACACGGAAGCACCAAAGTTGTATCTAGTGAAGCCCGTCTGTTAAACAGTGTTGGCCGCGATCGGAGGACCGTAGCTTTTGTCTCCAGCACCGGAGTCTCTGCTGTACTCTGCTCCTCTGCTCCTCTGCCAGCCTGCCTTCACTCACACACCGCGCTCGTTCTTGCTCTTTCGCTCCACCTCACGTGCATGCGCCCACACTCCACACTGCAGAAGAGTTAGTTTAGCTCTGAGAATATCTAGTGAATGTACAGTGGACGTTTGTGCAGAAATAACTGCTGCAGCTCCTCCAGACCAACAGAGGTTTCCCGTGTCTTGTGAAGTGACGGGGCTCCGCAGAGAGAAACATTATCGTCTCCGACCGGGTGTCTCCCCTGTTCCCTCCGGCCGCGGTCGGGAGGCTGAAGGCAGGAAAAGCCAACACTAGGATCAGCATTGATTCATGGAGAGACCTTCGTCTGGTCAGCTAACATTACTGCCAAGCAGCTGAAATATAGAGTGATATTGTGCTTTTAGCTGACGTGTGTCGCCTCACTGTTTTGAGCGATGCTCGTTCATGTCTATGTGGAGCGAGCACAAGCGCCAGAGCGAGCAACAGGACGCTGACTTTCGTTGACTTAACGGCCACAGGTGTCGCTGTTAACAAGCAATTTCTGATTCTTACAAACAGTCCCTTTAAAGGTGTAATGTGTAAAATGCAGCCATGTGCTCCAAACAAATAGGGGGCAGCATTTCACCTCTACTGGGTCCTTACAATTTAAATTTACAGTCATCAGTTATATATACTAGCAGGGCAATCATACGCAAAACTACTAAAACCAAACTGAAACTCTGAGAGCCGGTCAAAATAACACAACAACAATCTTATAAGCTTCACGTGTGGCGTCGGCTGATAGTTTATATCAGCCATCTGTGTGTTTACCGCCAACCGCGGGATGTACGGTCCGTGCACACTTAGATTGTTGGAAGACTACCCGCTTTTGAATGATGTGTCTTATGTAGATAACCGTGTGTAGTTATTTGCAAAAAGTGTGTTTCAGTCTAATGACAATGTGCTTCTGGTTTAGCCAACCCGAATTCACAGGAAGGCGTATAAATAGCACGACTTTACGAGGATATTCTGTGTCATGAGAAGGGATTTTAGTCTTTTCCAGTGTCATTTTTTCGCCATGCAACAAAACTACGGTAACGGCCGCATTAGGTTTAGGACAACGAAACTACTGAGTTGGGTTTAGGAAACACATCATGGTTGGGCTTAATAGATAGGCTACATGAGTTAGTGGTTTTGTGACTTGGCAATTGCAAAAAACTGTAGAAAATGAACAATTACCTGAAATTATAAAATGATCAACTGGGAGTCTGTAATCAAAAGTACGAGGGAAAATACAGTGGCATTTAATTTATAAATAAATAATTATTATTTAGCCTCCATGAAAAAGTTGCTTAACTCGACAATACCGAGGCAGTTCATTTCATTCCATAGCCTGTTTTATTTTTGTACATACAGTATTTGTTCTGACGTCCTGTTGTAGTTAAGTCACACAGAAACGGGGTGGTGGGTGCGTTTCTTCCTTCCAGCTGGTGTCTGAGGCCCAAATCCCTGCAGTCCAGCTGGGGTGTGTAACAGGGTTAGGGACAGCTCACATTATCCCTTACCAGTCATCCCCCTTTTCACGATCCCCCAGAGATCTCAGACAGGCCTCACGCTGAGGACCACAGTTTACATGGCCTTTTTTTTTTTTCTTCTCTTGCAATTTATTTACACTGCAGTCGTCTAGCAACCACCACAACACTCACCAGCTCCTCCTCCTCTTATACTCTCTGTGTCGTTGGTAGTTAACCCCCTTTTGCACAAAGACACATCTGCTGAAGGCTGATGGACACATGTTTTAGGATGTTCAGGTACCATTGGTGGTCCAGGAAGGATGACATGCAAAGAAATACACATGGAGACACAGGTTTCTGCAGGGGCTGAAGGGTCAGATGGGGGATTACCCTGGTGGGAGTTCAATGATAAACAGGTTGTGACTCAGATAATCCCCCCCCCCCCCCCCACTCGACTAATCAGAGGGAGATATTAAGCATTGTACACTCACAATGCTGTCTGGGAACTTATCAACGCTTTGCTCTTCCTCCTCGTGCTCCCTCGTCTGCGATGAATGTTTTCTGGAGAAAAAAAGAGAAGGCTCAGAGTCCAATGCCTCCGGTCTGCCATGACATCATCCCTGCACACATCTGGAAACGCTAGAGCGAGTGTGTGTGTGTGTGTGTGTGTGTATGAGAAGAGGGAGCTGCAGAAGAATAGGGGGGCTGGTGACACATCAGCAGTATGGAGAAAAAAAAGTGGGGGAAGAGCGAAAGAAAGGAAAAAGGCTGTTTATCTGAGGAACATAGACAAAGATGAGATGTAAACACATTATTATCTGCCAGAGCACTAATGAATCAGAAACCACAGCCGATGTGCAGCAACGTGAAGGCAAACTCTGGTTCATGGTTTTGTTGAAACACATGATGCTTTTCCTCAAGGGGAGTTTAAAATGATGATTTATTTCCATGCAGCTGATGCAGTGTTTCTTTCACAGCCAGATTTATTGACTTATCTCATATTCATGTTGTTGTTTGTTGAAGCTCAAGCTTTCTGCTTGTTATCTGTTTACATGTTTTGCTTCTGGAAACTGTGCGTTAGGGCCAGAGAACGAAAGGAGACCTGGCGCTGTCATGATTTAGTTGCTCATTCTCACCACTAGGGGGGGACACATCGCTTGTTGTGTATTCCAGTTCTGGAATCATGTAATCGACTGCCTGTCAAATCATGAGAAGTGGAGCCTTTTATGACTGTTGTTATTCAAACGGCTCAAGAAGATGATATGAAAGATGATATTAATCACTTCCTCATTCATGCTGTATTTCAGGAGAGTACACTGACTGGATCACAGATAAAGGCAAATACAAAGGGAGTAGCCTAAAGTACAGTACACACACAGTTATACAGTATCTCAACTTCCACTTCACATTCATGTGAAATGTTGAAGATTGAAGGAAAGACAAGGAAAAGAGGAGAGACGGTTGAAAGGAAGTGGAGAAAGCTGTTTGCCAGATGTTTGTTTCAATACTGCAACATGCTCTGGCAAACTAAATCTGAGCCTCTCATTTAGTATTTTATGATCAACTTCCCCTCTCCCTTTGAGCAAATCACTCAAACTGACTCCAAACTAGCAAATTATCTGAACCACCCATGATTTTTTAGTGTTCGCCCTGCTATTGTCTGTTTTTATGCTGCATTTTCATGATTGACATGGAAGGAGGAGAAAGAGGAAAGAGAGAAAGTCAAGTTGACGTTATAGGGTGGGGGGGTTGCAAAGCAGCAAGTTGTAGAAGAGCGTCCAAATGTCTTGCGCAAGAGAGAACATGAAATGGAAGGTCAGAAAAAGAGAAGAGAAAGAGGAAGGAGGGAGTGTTGGATACACAGCAGTCTCCAGAGCCCACGTGTACTGTACGTTCAGGAGATGATGGAGGCGCTTTCTCTCTAACAGCGAGCGTAGCGTGACCCACTGATCCAGCCACAAGAAGCCTGTGATGTTGTTGTCTCCAGCAGGGCCTGCGGAGCACAGCGGACCGCAGCAGAGCGCTGCTCTCCAGAACCCTGATCCTCAACTCTGCTGAGTTAGGGTGCGTTACCACCAGAGCCACAGATACTGCCCTGTCGCTCCCTCCTCCTCCTGCCGTCTCGTTTCGGCACCATTACGACTGACCAGCATGACCAAACTTGTCTACAATGTTCCTGTGCTCTCCAGTACTTTTTTCCGTGACCATCATCGGCCCCACTCGGTCATGAATGTCTCAGGGGGGAGTAGAGGAAAGAGGCTGAAGTCGGTATAAGGGAGGGTGGGGGGGGGAGGTTGTGGTGAGCTAACTCCCACCTCCATCCAACAGACAGAACAAGGCCTCCACCCCCATGGGGTTATCCTTACTTCAGTCTG
Organism: Sebastes umbrosus; assembly: GCF_015220745.1. Taxonomy (NCBI): domain Eukaryota; kingdom Metazoa; phylum Chordata; class Actinopteri; order Perciformes; family Sebastidae; genus Sebastes; species Sebastes umbrosus. The sequence goes on from NC_051287.1 coordinate 26,383,643, forward strand.
GAAAAGTGGGAAAAGGTCTGACTCACAGGGTGATAAATTCCTTTCCTATGTCGAGGGATTCCCCAAGGAAACCATTACTAGCATGAGTTGCCACAAGGTGCCAAAAATAAATAAATCCTGACTTTAATGCTGCATGTTAATTCAACGAAATAATCAGCAAATGCCAGCTAATAATATCTTTTACCTTGAGCGTGATTCCACTTTGTAGTTCACAGAGGTGAAGAATGATGCTTGATTTGGCACTCAAACATGTGGTATATATCATGCTTTTTTTTTCTATATATCATGTTTGAGATTTTATAACTGTCTCATATTTTCCATGTTATTGGATTTTAGTCCAGTCGATTTATGACTCTTCAGTCACTGTTGTAGGCTTTAAAACACTTGTGTCAGCGCTTGGCTTCTGCAGATGCTTTACACGGTTGTGTCATGCTGCACTCGGGCAAGATGCTTCATGTTGCTTGGCTTGGACTTTCACTTGCAGGCGGGCAAGTTGTTGATGGCAGCTGACTGACATTGATGGCTACGCTTTGGATTATTTATGCACAGCAAATGGGTTTCTTTTAGTAATTGACCTTCTCTTTAGTGATTAAACAAATAATATCTTGAACATGACAGTGCTCCGTCCATCCAAAAAGAAACATGTCCAATGGCGAGCGAGTTATACACACAGCTGTGAGTTTATAAATCATCTCTGAGAATATCAGCAAAGACCGAGGAACAAAATAATTCCCAGCTGCAGTCTTAAGTCAGCCTTTCCTTCATCTGTCCTCAAAACAGCATGGTAACGAAGACTAACAAGCTGCTTTCAATCAAACAACACAGCCCGCACTTTGCCTCCGCCTTCGTGCTATTTCCTGCTATTTTCCACTCCTCCATTCATATGGGGGCATTGTGTGTTGTAAAAACTGCTTTTTCTTGTTGATGGAGGGAGAAAATATGCAGAGACTGTCTGGTGTTGAAGGTTGAGTAATGCCCAGATTCAGTATTAGGAGAGGGGGGTGGGGGGGTGCTGTGACTCAAGAGGTGACGCAATCAGGTTTTTGTAGAAGGGGCTCAAGGTGTGAAGGTCTGTCACTGATGGTTGGACCAATAAAGGAACCCCTGAATCACGAAGACATTTTATAGTCTATGGTACTCCTCAGATGTTGCCATATGTCTCCATTGAGATTAACTACAATTGGTAATATATTGGTCTTTTTGTCTGCACTCATTTTCTAGATGGTGAGCAAAATCAGATTTTTTTTGCATCCTGTTAAGGTCCCGATCAAAAGACAGAAGTCATGTTACCGGTATAGTTACTACCTCATCACCCTCGGACAGTTTAAATATTAAGATTGGCTAGAATAGACGGCAAACGAATGAATAGAATGTGAATGGCTTCAAAGAACCTCACAGAAGATCTTTGGATCACCATAAATGAACAAAAAGTACATTAAACTACATAATAGGGATGACGGAAGCAGAACGTCGATGGTAAAAAGTTAACTGGCTGACTCAGACTCTTCCCGAAATAGCTGCTACTTTCCACAGGGTTAATTAAACTTTCCCTTTAATCATCTAATTTAGACAGATGCTGTTTCTTGTTCTCCCTACGCTGCCGTTGTCTAAGAACCTCCAACAGATCGAGTCAGTATCAACAGTCGGTGACCACAACCTGCAGGTACTCTGTAAACACTCTACACCATTGATTTCAATCCCAGTGCTCGAGCCCAGGCCAGAGCCATCATGATTTTAATTACAAGCATCACATCAGGGACTGATTTAGACTTGGAATATTTATAAGGATTGAAAACAGCAGTATTCTCTGTTTCAATAAAGAGGCTTGAGTGCCAGGTTTTAAATTTGTATCTGGTGTCGAAGTTGATTGAAATGAGGAACTTGAATCGCACTTTATCCTGCCACTCTGCTTGTGATTAGAGTAGACAAAAACCTGCATATAGTCAAAATATATCCACCTTTTGACTGCAGACAAACACTCCTCAGTAGTGTTAATGTGTATGTAGATTTGGATGTCATCAGCATAGAAGTAAAATTGATTTCATACTTTCGAAGGATTCTAGCAAGAGATGGCACGTTTATAGAAAGTATGAGAAGAGCCTTGCACTAAACTTAAGCTCCTTTCTGTCATGAAGCTCTTTACGTAAATGTGATGGCAATTTAACATGTCTAAATAAGCACCTGAGTCACTTTTACTTCAGAGTTATAACAGCAGTCTTACTAGGTCGGACCTAGTAACATTTCCATGTCACTTTAAATAACTGAATGCTGTCAGATTAAAATAAAGGCTGCAAGGTTAACACTGAAAGAGAGTCAAGTCAAGTCAATTTTATTTGTATAGCCCAAAATCACTAATCACAAAGTTGGGGCTTTACAATTTGTACAGGATACGACACCCTCTGTCCTTTACAGTACAACCCTCAAATTAGATAAGGAAAAACTTAACCAAAAAAACCTTTTAACAGGGAAAAAAGAAAAAATGTTGAAAACCTCAGGAAGAGCAACAGAGGAGGGATCCCCCTTCCAGGATGGACAGACGTGTAATAGATGTTGTGTGTAACAACAGAATGAAAATACAACATAGACAATCCATATGACAAAAAATAATACATATAATGTGAACATATGTGAGAAGGTGGATCCAGGAGGATGTCAAGCAGCTTCCCGGCATCGCCAAACAGGTAGAGCCAGAGCAACACAACCTCCTCTCCACGCCAGATAGATAGAGCCAGAGCAACACAACCTCCTCTCCACGCCAGATAGATAGAGCCAGAGCAACACGACCTCCTCTCCACGCCAGATAGGTAGAGCCAGAGCAACACGACCTCCTCTCCATGCCAGATAGATAGAGCCAGAGCAACACGACCTCCTCTCCATGCCAGATAGATAGAGCCAGAGCAACACGACCTCCTCTCCACGCCAGATAGGTAGAGCCAGAGCAACACGACCTCCTCTCCACGCCAGATAGATAGAGCCAGAGCAACACGACCTCCTCTCCATGCCATATAGATAGAGCCAGAGCAACACGACCTCCTCTCCACACCAGATAGGTAGAGCCAGAGCAACACGACCTCCTCTCCACGCCAGATAGATAGAGCCAGAGCAACACAACTTCCTCTCCACGCCAAATATATAGAGAGATTAAATGTGCATCATGATCTGCCTTCTAAGATCACTGTAACACATTTACACACATCATTTACCTCAATCATCAACATATGTCTGACTAGAGAGAAACACACTTCTAAATGTTCTTGTGGTAATTGGTCAGAATTAACTGCATAGATTTGGGTGTCATCAGCATAACATCAATAAAAAGTGTTTTGGCAGGAGGGAAATAGAGTAAGCTTGCAAATTGTTAACTTCAGCAGATCAACCGTTCTCACTCCGAACTCTTTAAAGGTGCAGTGGGTAGAAATGGAGCAAATATGATTAAAAAAAAGTTGTTTTTATAGAACGGTCACTATATCCTGACAGTAGTGCATGAGGCAGGTAAGCTGAAATAAATCATGTGCCTCTGTGTCTTGTGATTGTTTATACCATAATAGGTGGAATATATAAGACAAGGAATTATTCATCTCCCAGAGTTGAAAGTGCAGTATCACTGCTATGGAAAGACCTGTAGCCAGATTGCATCAGGTCAAACAGACCATCTTCTTTCCAGGAAGAAAAGTTTCCCAAATGAAGGGAAAATTTGACATCGCAATTGTAATTGTAAAAGATATCAGGATGAAGCTTAATTCTGTTTGAGCGATGGTTTAATCAGCGTCCCTTTATATGGACGCCAGAGAAAAGGAAGTAGGGAGTTCTCCTAACAGATAATTTTATTGAATTTGGCAGAGGCAGTATGTAAATCCATTTTGATTTCATCATTAAACATCTGCCACTTTTACATTATGTCAACTGTACAGCGTTATTGGTGATAACAGATGGTGTTCATCAAAGGTACTGTCAGAAATACAAAAGCTCTCGCTCTGATGACGTTCATTTAGGGATTAAAGAAAGTTTAAAAGTGGTTTGGGGTAAATGGAAGCTGGATGACAGATGATCGATGTAACGCTCTGTGTAGTTGTGCATACAGCACGATTTGGATACATATTTCTCAACCACCTCTGTTTAGTGCCCTCTTTGCCATAGAAATACAGATGGCAACAATTATCATTAACAAATGTGTGGAGGGAACAGAATCCTGTAGGCAGCCAAAGTTTTATAAAATTACTCTTCTGTTTTTCTTTTCTATACCTACTCCCCCGCAGATCTGTGGGACCTCTCGGCTCGGAGACATCTGACCCGATGTTTTGGGCCTTTCAAGGCCCACTTTTGTTGAGGCTTTTCTGTTGGATTTGATTTCTTTTGAAAATAAACAAAAGCACGCTATACCTATACTCTTAAAGGAGAAACTACCGTTTTAGTCGTCTCGTCGTCCTGCAATCACAGGTCGCTTGTGTAACTTTGTCATTCAACTTGTTATGTTACAGCAAATGATGAAGTGTGTGTTTGTTTGAGTGGGTTTATGTCTTTTGAAGACATAAAAGTAGGAGAGAATAGAGAAACAGCATGCTTTGCTCTCTTGTGACTGAGATAAAAGGCAGAGACAGGAACTCAGCACTTTCTCATTACCTGCTGGTTTTGGTAAATGCTTGTCATTCAACCCCTCCCTACTTAACCCCCAGACATCCCCATTTCACTTGACAGCGTATAGATCCCTGACCCCTCGCCATCCAGGAACCTCTGGCAAAAACAAATGAGCTCACCCTTTCCCCTCTTTCCTACTTCTCTCAGGTTTAGACCATGTGTAGAGAGGTTTAAGTTACCTCAGATATCAGCCAGGCGATCTGCACCTCACTACACTTCAAGTCCCGCCCTGAACCTTTAACCCCCAAAAGAGGCACCCACCCATCCTCTGTACATTCATGCCCCACAGCTCTTCTTCTCGGCTCCTCAGAGTCTGCTAAACGCACTGTACATCGACTCAAATCATCTTGTTCTTGACAGAGAGGTGTGTGTGAGCGTTTTGCTCTTCACAACCCTCCCTAGAGACGACGAGCTCCTCCAGGTTGACGTTTCAATTTTCTAAAAAAGTCGTGTCATGACCTCACTGTGTTGCCACATCACAGATTCATGACCAGCTCGTCTTGTCCAAAAACTTAATCCAAACCATTTCATGAAAATGTAGAATGGACCGCAGAACAAGAGGTTAGTTTTTTTCCACTCCCGTTGTATTTAGGGTCCAGATTTCTTCTCATTGTTGCAGCTGTTGGATCGCCTCTCAGCAGGATTACTCAGTGTCTGTGCTGGAGTCCATATCTGTGATTTCTGGGGGGGTGATGGACTGTAAAAACCCACAATGAGGGAAATGTCTCCCTAAGTACCCTATGAGTCACTCCTGTAGCACTTAACTTGAGTCAAGCTGTACAGTACGTCTCTATCCGCTGTCTCATGATGGCTCTAATTCTGCCGTTGTGTGCGTGCTGAAAGGAAACACAAGGACATCTCCTACTTCTAATAAAGTAAACAAACTGGCGGCGCAGACTCCACAGATGTTTAAAGATGTTAACAACGGAGACGGTCAACACTCTCCAGATCTTGTCTCTAATGACGGCTCAGCTGCTAGAGGATTTGTACTCCCATGTGTTGCTATTTGTGCATGTGTGTGGACGAGAGGAAAAGAGACATGTCTTTGAATGGCCTACATTCACTGTGAGCGTTCTCCATCTTCTCCTGCGTCCTCAGTCTTTCCATTCCGACCACATCTATCTCTCCCGCCCCCTCCTCCTTATCCTGTGTCTTGTGTTTTAGCTGGCAGACATAAATCAAGTGTCTGGAATGGAAACACTCACGTTACTGGTGTGCCACATATGTTTATATTTAAAGCCTTTTCCTCTTTTTTTTTTAACTCTTTCGCAGAGAGAGCACCTGAAAAACACCGGAGGGGGAAACTGCTGGAAAGTGTGATTCAACTGAAAATGTCAGCCCACCCCCCCCCCCACCACATCTGAGCAGCTTAGCAGAGTCAGATCAGTGTATATTAACCAGGGGAGAAGGGGGGAAGAGAGAGAGAGAGAGAGAGAGAGAGAGAGAGGGGAGAAGAGGAGGAATGGTTCTGCTTGACCCGCGAGGCCGACAGAGGTGGAAAGAATGTGCTGTCCAGCCGGTGAATACGTTAACATAGAGGGGGGAAAAACTTCCTACAAGCAGCTTTCCCACCATCCCAAACCCCCACACCCGCCATTTACACATGGAGGGAATGAGAGTGGAGGAGGAGTGAAGCGGATGGGGAGGAGGAGGAGGAGGAGGAGGAGGATGAAAACTGCAGAGGGATGGAAAAGGTATTGAATGGCAAAAAAAAGACAGAAAGGGAGGAAGAGAGTGGGTGGCCAGAGAGAAAGAAAGAAAGAGAGAGAAAATGCAATGTAAAAGATTAATTATAACCTTAAATTTTAGATGGAAGAGACACAAAGAGACAAATTGGAACACAGCATTGGTTTCTGATAATACAGTGTAGTAGTATGAAGGAAGGAGAACGGTGCCAGATGGCCTCAGATTCAAGGAATGAAGTCAAACTTTAAAGGAGCAGGACATTCCACATTTTGGGAAATACACTGATTCACTTAGTTGCCAAGAGATCGATCCTTCATTTCTTTCCGCCAGGAGACAGTTACCGTAGCTTAGCATAAACACTGGATATAGCTGGCTCTGTCTAAATGTAAAAAAAAGAAAAGAATAATAAAATGTGCCTTGTCAAGATAAGTGGGACGCTTTCTCACTTAAGGCAGCAGTGCTTGAGACAGGTAATCTGAAAAAAAATCCTGTTCCTCTGTGTCCTCCAGTGTCCTCCGGTGTCCTCCGGTGCTCCTAATGGCATCTGCAAGATTTCACAGACTGGAGGAAAACAACCAATCAGAGCTGATCTGGGGTCTGCCGTCTCTGAGCAGCTGTCAATCACTCGCCAACTCCGACCAAACAATCAAACTAGGCAGCGCTGATCAAATATGAATCAATATTCTGTTACTGTAATGTCTATTTCTCACCTCAGATGTTCTCAGAATCATCTTGTAGTGTACTGTTTAACTGTAAAATGTGAAAGTTTGTGACCCGGCAGCCATGTTGAGATCTGAGGGAATACTAAGCACCGCCCACCAGCTGGAGCACAGCCAATAGGAACGCTCTCTCTCTGAAATGACCTGTGATTGCTCAAAGTCTCCCATCACAGGCTAGATGTTCTAAAGCCTGAAAACAGAGCCATGAGGAGGAGCAGAAGTCTAGTTTCCTCTCAGAACACTTGAATTACAATATGCTGAAAGGTTATTATGGAATTTTTCTTTTCTTTAATTGAATTCATTGGTGACACAAAATTCATTATCAATGTTGCATCAAGGCATCAGATCACTGTCAAGGGTGAGAATTTCAGTAATCGTGCACTTCCGGTGTAATTGCATTCACTCGTATTGACTAATTGTACGACAATGAAGAAATGTAAACAGCAGTGGAAACATTGCAGGACACAACACACATCAAACACAGCTGTGTTTTAAACCCCTACAAGTTCAGGTTTATCCACAGACTGTTTATAAGAAGTGGACGTAGTCACCGTGACGTCACCTGTTAGTCTGTGTGAAGCCTAGAGTTCGACATTTTTTTCCGCAGCTATCTTGCTTTTTTTGCAACCAGAAGTGACACGAGAGGGTGGAGCTAAGTACAACCGAACGCTGAATAAGACATTTTTCCGGCAACCAAAATGTTACAATTAACTTTCATGACGTGAAAACACTGTGAAAGGGTTAACGATGTAAGATAAAAACACGGACAACTACCAGACCGGACAACGGCGTGGTAGCAACCTGTCAATGACCAGGTATCCCCGCCCTAAAGCATCCCCTGCTTTATGGTCTATCTGACTCTAAATGGGACCATCATTTACTAAATGAACATCATGCTGTATTGAAGAAGACTTGAAACTAGAGACCATAAACTCATGTTTACAATGTTTACTGAGGTAATAAATCAAGAGAGAAGTAGGCTCATTTTCTCAGAGACTTCTATAGAACCAGAGGAGTCGCCCCCTGCTGGCTGGTAAAGAGAATGCAGGTTTAAGGCTCTTCAGCATTGGCTTCACTTCAGACCCGGAGGTAGCCTGCTGGGTTTAGCTGGACCCATTCTTAACCGCAGCTAAGCTAGTCAGATGCTAAGTGACGCAGCTACAGCCCCATGTAGTTGGTGGTAACCAGAGTGTTCGTTGAGGACTATTCTCAGCTGCAGATTTGGTGCACTACGGCAGCAGGATTATATTTGTGGGACAGACTGAAAATAAACTATAATGCCTGTTCATTGTAATAAGGAACAGGTCATTCAGTGATATGAATCACTCGTTTTTGGTACAGTGTAGTTTTGTGGTGAAGAGAAATAAACAATATCAGGCTTTGGATACACAGGCAATACTTGTTAATAGGATCATTGTGGGTTTCAGTCTTTTTGTGGGATTTGTTGACAGTAAAAAAATATAGAAGAACTCCACACTTATTATAAAACTGTAACAACGGCCAGCAAACTGCCAGGGATCATGTTACCAAGTATATGAACAAATGGCATTTATCTACAGAGATAGAACAATGAAGAAGGCAAACACTATTGTGGGTGACCAGCGGCACTGGCCTCTGTGATTGTGTTCAATAAACTATCTATCCATCCGTCCGTCCGTCCGTCCATCCATCCATCCATCCATCCATCCATCCATCCATCCACCATCTATCCATCCAGTGTGTTTGCGAGTTTAAGCACTGAACTGTTAATGGACTAAATCCTCCAAAATCACAGACATGGTCGTTTTAAATTATAATATGTAGGACTTCATTTTAAAATATCTGTAGCCTACACGAGTGCACACAAATCACATTGTTTTTATACATACTGTATATACACATGCACTTATACATGCAAACGGAATATGCAGTCTTTAAGATTTAAGATTCTTATTCAAGAGTAAGTGAAAATCAAAGTGAAAAGTGGCGTAGGTTGGAGAGAGCCTTCTGCATGGAGAACTTTAGGGGCCTCTTGGAGATGGAAAAACGTCTGCCTGCCAATACTTTAAAGGATCACTGAGGCTTTAAAGGGTCACTTCCAAGTAATGGGAACACTGTTGCTGGAAAGACACGTTGAATTTTTAAAATGCAAGTTTGCAATGCTTTGAGTAAACTATCTTCATTACTGGGTACCACTTGGTAAGTGAGAAATAATGTTTTTTGTGTGTGCTTTGGAGGACTGTCTCTTTAACAGGGAGGCTAATGCAAAAAGCAAAAGCAGCGAAACAGAGAAACAAACAGTGAGAATGATGAAATGTTGACGGGCATGATGTTTCCTGCTGTTTCTGTCAACAGCAGGCCCACCCAACCAGCCCTGGGGGTCTGTGTTATGTGTGTGTGTGTGTGTGCAGTTACACACACGTGTAGGTGTCAGACCTCCTCTGGGGGTCTCTGGCCCTGTTTGAGGCCGTTTATGGGGAACAGACCTACACCTGTCTGCTGTTTCCAGCATCAACCAATGGTCAGCTTCCATCTCCTGGAGAGGAGACCCTCTCGAGTTCCTCATGGAGCGAACTTCCCAACGGGGGGGGGGCAACTCTTCGTCATGATCTGGGATGACCTCCCAGGAGGGGTGGCATCCAGCATATCAGCTAAGAGTCCCTCTGGAAACATGGTCTAAACCAGAGGCAGAGAGGAGAACCAGGGAGGGGTCAGAGGGGCCCAGCCTGCCCAGGATATGGCTTCCTCTGCCTGGGATGACTCAACCACAAAGCATCTCTTTCCAGGCAACACATCCACGTCAGCACTCTCCCACAAGCCCATTGGGTCTTTAATTACAGTCTGGACAGACTTTCCCTATCTGCAAGACCCATTTAATCCAAACCATATCGAGGAATTATATTTCTAATAATTCACAGTGTGTGTATATTTGTGAGACTGTTGAACTCATTCTGCTAACGTGACTTTTTCTTGTCTGTGAGTGTGTGTGAGAGCATTAATGTGAGTTAGCATGACTGAGATTATGCATGAGCATTCCTGGAAATGTTGATAGGCGAGGGGAGAGGGCTGTGATGTCTTTAGCAGACTATTGGTTCTGTAAACAAGGCCTTTCAGCCTTTCAGCCCCCTGACCGGCTCAGCCCTGCACCCCACTACCAGCTTCCTGTCCTCCTGTGGGACCCTATATCATTACTCCTTTTCCTCTAATCCGTCTTCTTTTTGACCCCCATATGCTGCTTTCCTGAGATGTAAGACACTTCTTCTGTTACTAAAGATGTTCATACATCCAGCAGTCACATTGTCTCACATTTGAAAAAATCCTTCTGTAGTGTGGACGAGGAAAACTGAGCTCTTTAAAATGCTGACCTTTGAATGTCAAACTAATTTGTACTACAATAAAGTCATTTTGTACAACAATATACCTGATCACACAAAACAGTATTATAATTTCCATGCAGTCATCTGTCAACAATATAATATATGAATATACCTGAATGTTCTGAATGAAACACAGAAAGTTGAAGCAGACAGAGAGCCATACCCTGCAGAGACCGAGCACAATTTGTGAGTGTTTGTCCAAAACCAGATGATGTTAATAAGAATAATTTTGCTGTTTGCCAACCAAGACAGGAGGACAAAGAAGAAATTGTTAGAATTTCATTGTGGACAGTGAGCTAAAAATAAATCTACTTGAAACCATCAGTGTGGATCGCCTCAATGCATCTTCATATTTTGGACGTGTAACAAGCAAACTTCCTTTTTCTTGTTGTAACACTACATTGATTCTAAGCCCATGCATTTCATGAGAAAAATACGCTAATGATGTTGTATTGTTTGGCTTTACGGCTCGCTGTAAAAAAGGCAGCTGAAGTTGAGGCTCATTAAGTGGTGCTAAAGACCGTGTCCTGGAGCTTGGGAGAACTTCAGAGTGAGGGCAAAACATGCCTGCAACAACCCACATCACACAATTTAAATATGGAGGACATGTAGCCAAGAGATGCCTATCACCTTACGTCAGAGGTAGCATGTGGTAAACGAAGAACAAAACAGTTTTGGAGCGTTTGACAGGATTTTAAGTGATTCGAGTGAAAGCATTTTTGCTGTCGCCCTGGCCGACTGAAAGAACTTCCAGTTGACTCATTTATTTTATTGAAAGATTGCATGTCACCGCTAGATTGTTCATGGAAATGAACCAGCTTGCTTAATCATGGAGGAAACTTTATAGCAGCGTCACCCCCTCAAGAGAGTTCTCCACTAAGTACAGGATGGTTTCCTGAGACAACCTCAGTTTTCAAAAGCTTTAAAAAGTAAAGCAATGTGTACTTTTGTCGGCACCGTAAGAAAAGGAACTTTTTCTGCATGAAGATAATTTCTGTGGATCTGGATGGGTAACCTGACACTTTGTGGCTGAACTGCCTTATCAGAATTACACTAAAGACGTTGGTGTACCTCAGCAGGGTGGATTCAGGGTGCAGAGGAAGGCGGGGTCAGCAAGGCGAGGCTAATATGAAGACCTGACCCGTGCAGACCTGCTGTGCTCTACCTCGACCCGAGGCTTTGCTGGGGCAGGACGAGATAGAGCGGGGGCAAGCTCAGGTATCCAAACATCCACCTCAGCTCAGACAGAGTAGAGGAAAGGGAGAGGCTTTCTCCCACGACTTCTGCAGCAGGAGTGAAGAGACTTTCACATGATTTTTTTTAAAGCTGTGGTCAGACCAACTTAAAAAGAAATGATCTTGGCAGGCCCGGCGTTTCCATAAGTCAACTTTAATTGGATATCACCTGACACCTAAATTGAGTGTCACCTACCAAAAGCTGTGGCTCAAAACAAAACAGGCAGCGTCCTGACCACATCCATCTACTCCGACCACAGCTCCAGAACAGTGTTAAAGACGAGCAGTGATTTACAGTCTGGCTTGATTCCAGTGTTCCTCTGTCATTTGCTAAATTTGAAAACTGTCCCTAAATAGATGGAGGGTGGTTAAAAACATTTCAAATTCATAAAGTCATTATGGTTCTTAAATCAGTTTTACCCTGTGGTGACAGGAAGACTGTACATGAATCATGTGACAGGTCATCATCAATCAATCAGTTATATATTTTATTTCAGTATAATATTTACTCTCCATTAACTTCACCATTAACTAACTTTTTTTCTTTCTTTTAATAATAAAAAACAACTGACAATAAATTTAACAAAGACTAATTTTTGACTGAAAAGGTGGATAACTAAATGTGACTTTAAATATCAATGACAGATTACATTGCGATATTGTTCCGACCCACAATCCCACATCAGAAAAGAGTTCAAAGCTTCCCAGAGGACATCCAGCAACTTGTCTGACATTTATTTGTATATATTTTTTTTAACACATCTGTGATGTGGGAATTTTCTTATTACCACCACATTTAAGTTCATCGAGAGGAAGTCTTGAGAAAATAATCATCTTGTAAAATACGACTATTTACGTTCCCCCTGGAACGAGCGGAGAGCATGTCTGTTTCTTATCATGCCGCCCAGAGTCATCCTCCCTTTCTTAGTAAACACCCACCCATAAGTATACATTCATGAAGACGAAAATCAGCCCCCATCTAGCTCTGTCAGACAGAACTGTGACTAACTAACTCAGGGGTGTCAACATTCGGCCCGAGGGCCAGATCTGGCCCGCCAAAGGATCCAATCCGGCCCACTGGATGACTTTGCACAGTGTAAAAAGTGCAGAGAAGTATGAGATTTTCATTTTTCAAGCCTCACTTTTGAGATACTTTGTCAAAATGTAAGTAAAAAAAAGTCAAAGTTTTGACATAATAAGCCAAAGTTATTGATATTAAGTCAAATGTATGACTTTTTAAGTCAGAATAATGACCTTTCACACCAAAACTATGAGATACTAGGAATATTATCATAGGAAGACATAATTATGAGAATTAAGTTAAACTTGACTTGGGTTAAACTCGGGGAGTCAAACTTAAAAGATACGACTCAAAGTTATGAATCTTAAATGTCAAAGGAATGAGATTTATCATTTTTTCAAGTCACAATTTTGAGATATTTTGTCACATTTATGACTTTTTATAGGAATTAAGTCCAGATTTTAAGTTAAAAAAAAACAGTAAAAAGTTTTGGTGTGGATTTTTCATTAATTGTGGACGTTTTCAGGATGTACTTGTACTTCTTTACACTAACAGGAAGGGAAAATGTCGAGGTGTTGTTATTTATAGGTTACTATGCAATGGTTTTACTGGTCCGGCCCACTTGACATCAAACTAGACTGTACGTGGCCCCTGAACTAAAATGAGTTTGACACCCCGGCTCTAACTTGAAGATCTCTTGATCTCCTCATGTATGTTTATGTTTATGTTTATTTGTTTCACTCATATAAAACGACAATAAAAAACAATTCACATGAAAGAAATGTAAACTAGGTGTGAGGGTAGAAACCTATAATGGCTTAAATAAGAAACCACCCAAAGGACATACAATAGGTCAAAATAACCATCATGACAAAAATCTCCGGTACATTCTAGATATTAGTGTTCAAAACACTTCATATATAGAAATATACAGTGTATAAAAACAAAAAAAAAATAAAAAAAATACAAAGAAGCAGGATTAATCATCATATTTACAGTTTCTAAGAGCAATCATTTTTTCCCAAATCATTTGTTTTTGTCAGCAGAGCATTTCTAAGTCTCTTTCTGTACATGGACAATGACACAGAGGAATTCATTAGATGGACATTTTCATTCCATAAGATAACTTGGGGATGTTTTATAAAACGGAAGATGAAGATCATCAGCCTGTCTGGTTGGATAATTATGGATGTATGTCTGACCCAAATGTTGATGTCTGCTCCCTTGTTTTTCCTTAGAGTCACAGTCACACCACGCTTCACCCTGATTGGCTTAAACCATGCTAACAATAGGATATTGGACCATGGTCACAGTAAATGACAATCTTGTCATCCAAGACAGAAATGGAAGCAAAAGCAACCATCAAGTTGGGTTAAAGAGCGCCAAGAGAGGGGGAGGGGGGAATAAGAGTGGAGATGTTGCAAAAACAGAGGTGAGAGAAGTGGGGAGGAAGGATCTGGAAGGAAGGGGTCATAAAGTAGGGGAAAAGAAAGGAGGCAAGAGTTGAGAAAAGCTTTTGAGAGGAGAAAGAGAAAGAAGGGAGGGGGGGGGAGTTGAGGAAGGAGAAAAAAGTGACGGAAAGAGAAAACGTGGGAGCTGTGAGAACGTGAGGCAGCCGGAGCAGTGAGTGATGCAAAAGGGTGGGATGGAATTTGCTCAAAACTAAGAGCCAAGGCAAATGTGCAGCTGTCAAGGACTTTTGTTCTCTTTAAAAACATATATCGGTCTTCGTGCGACTTGTTTCAACACACAAAGAAACACTTGAAAACCTCTAAAGTCAGAGAGGAAAAGAAAAAGTGAGAGGGGAGAACAAGGAAGACTGCTAAATAAAAAAAAACCAGAATGAGACGGAGCAGAAGAAATGAAACCCAGAGAAGCAAAGTGGAGATCAGGAAGTTGGGCTACATATGGAACCCGCTAGAACTGGGGAGGGGAATGTGGTGGATATTATGCACCAAGTCAAATGTGAAAAGAACAACAAAGCAGAGGAGAAACTAAAGGAAAACAGGAAGCAAAAAGGAAAGGAGGAGAAGAATTAATAGTATTTTTTCAGTGCACCGTGTATCCCTCACCCTCCCTGTGGACCCAGGGCCTGCGCACATGTCAGCACACCAGTGCGCATATGTTTCTACTATTACATGATAGGCTGTGGAGAAAATATAGGAAAACAGTATCTGTGTGTGCATTGGGAGGGGGCAGAGAGAGAAGGGGGTGGAGTAATACCGACAAAGCTGCCGTTCCAACAATGAGCTCCACCTTCGTCTAGTGTGTCTGTACGCCTGAAGTTTTCCAGTCATGGCTGAGGAGCCCCGCCCTGTCCCACCTCCTCCCTCCATGTTGCTTTTTCTCTGACTGAACAATGACGGTAACCTCAGAGACATCAGCAGCTTTATCTCCTTCTCTTTTTAAAGGTCCCATATTATAAAAAAGTGAGATTTTAATGTTTTTTTATTATAAAGCAGGCTTAAGTCCTATATAAATACTGTGAAAGTATCGAAATGCTCAATCCACAGGGAAATACACACAGCCCGTATTCAGAAGCTCTGCATTTGAAACAAGCTGTCAGGATTTCTGTCCATTTCTGATGTCACAAATATACAATATTTAGACCCCATTATACAGATTTAAACGTAAACATTCTAAGTGTGTCCCAGTTTATTACTGGTTGCAGTGTATGTGAATGTCATCAGCTGACAGGAAGTACAAATGGACCCAAGCTGTTGCCTAGCAACGCAATTCTGTTGCAATTTTGTTGCAATTTTGTTGCAATTTTGTTGCAATTTTGTTGCAGTTCCGTCGAAATGCCCTAAAACGGAGCGTTTCAGACAGAGGGTAAATACAGGCATATTCAGGCAGACAGTATGAGAAAAATAAAGGTTTTTTTTTAACATTACAGCATGTAAACATGTTCTAGTAGAAACACAAAATACAAGTATGAACCTGAAAATGAGCATGATATGGGACCTTTAAGAGAATGACAGCTGTCTCCCCCCTGTCCAGAATGGAGTTAAAGGAATATTTCTCTATTTTGACAACATTTGAGCATTTAAATGAAATGTGGTAGTTTCACACGTCATTGAGCTTAAGTCAAACGTGCATGAGTATCACCATTCACACTTCATTACACATTAACAGTGTGGTCCTGGGGTAAAGACAGCACGGTGATGTCATGACATGAAAGATTGCCTGGTATGTTGCCGCTGTGTCGTCTGCATGTCAGTCGCATGATGCTGATGTTTGGCAGAGCACCGGTACGGCCGCGTTCGGTGGAGTATATTGTGGAAGAGCTGAGAGGAAAGGGGCTCACCAAGGTGCTGCTGTGATGTCACCCAATGAGCTCATCTTTGAGGTTTAACAGCTGTGTTATATGGGGTCGTCTTGGTTTAACAACGGTTAAAATGCATGCATAACATACTCTGTAATACTGTGGCCGCAGGCGGCAATTATGGCATAAATGATCAAATGTGGTGTAACAGTAGCACGAGCAGAAATGAGTCAGTTAACCTATTTAGTAATGTGAGTCATACACAACAATATCTTTCTAAAGTTTTCTAATATTTGCTAACATTGGCCACCTAAATCTAGCTCATACCAGGCTAAGTAAGTGAGAGAACAATTGTGCTAATTTTGCTTTTTAAAATGACATTGTCTCACATGATGTTAAGTTAAACCTTAAACATTTTTTTGGTCACTTTGGGCCAGAAAAAAAACAAGCTGCACTGACATATTATCACCGTTTGAGTTGATATGGAAATGTATGATCATTTTAGCAAATTCTATTTACATATCCATTAGACAAGCATCCGTAGAAAAAAAAAAAATAATAATATATTCTGTTTCTATGCAAGCAACATTAGCATTCATATGGAGTTGTGTTTCTGGCTGTTTGGTGCTGGGTAGATAGTGTACCTACAGCGGGGTTTTGGAGCTTTTTTGACTGAAAACAGTTGCCTGCTGCTGCTGAGAACAACGCTATAAGAGCGGTAAGAGATTTAAACAGTAAAGTTGTGGGCCATATAACCAAAACATAGAGCTGAAAGACACTAACATGCTCCGTAGAGCAGGCAATTACAGAGTCTGGTGATAACTCTCGGAGAGTCCGTCACTACCAGCGACTCCTTCCAGTATTTTGATCCATTTTTAATGTAAAAATATTGAGCAGCTGTAAAGTGAAGTTATGGTGCCTTCCTATCTTAATCTTAAGGTTTGTATAAATGAACTCATCAGCAGCAGCTGATCTTTAAACTGGGGATGTCCATTCTTTAATGTTTGAATACCCCAGAGGCTCAGGAGAGGGAACACTTTGTCACGTCCCCTCGTGGCAGATGGGCCTGTCAAACAAACTGTGTGTGGGACTGAATGTATACGAAAGACAGAAACAAAAAGACAGACAGCAAGAGAGGGAGAAATTCCACTGCTAATGAGTTTATATTGTCACACTTTATAGCATTAGTGTGTGCAAACGTACATGTTGATATGAATGCACAAGCACAAAGAGCATTGTCTCCATGTCTGTGCTTTCATAATTCATGGGCTATAGACATACCGAGGATTTCTGTGTGTGTTTGTGTGTGTATATTTGGGAGGGGGTGGGTAAAGTGACAGTAAAAGGAGAGAGGGGTTATGTGTGTCCCATGTCAACAGACTTTAAATTTAGATAGTGCTTTGTATATATAGACAGATCATCCTAGATACATCTGAGCTGACCCCTCTCTCTCTCTATGTATCTCAGCATGGTGGCACTACTGTTCTCATGCAACTCATACAGTATACATGTAATCACCAACGTAAGAAGAATACAATTTGATGCCCCCCCACCCCCAGAACATTGTTGCCACTGGCTTTCGACGTCATTTGCATGCTGCTATCAGCTTGGGATGATCTGTACAAGTCAAACCAATCTGACGTGGACTCCCAACGGCACTCTTGAGGAATAAAACTGCAGACTATTTCAAAAGAAAACCCCCCGCCTCTTCGGCTACAGCAAAGAATATTTTGATCTTGTATTGATTTATTGTTACAAGAGTCAGATTTATGTCAAGAAACCCTTTCACTGAGAACCAGTCCGATAAAAAGAGTCTCAAATGTGAGTGGCTAAGAGATCATGATGCCAGACATATGGTTTACTATATCAAACTATTGGACCAGGTCAAAAAGAAAAAGCCAGTTGGCCATTGCTTTGTAATTCCTCGCTGCTCTTAATGACACTATCTTGATGCCTTTATTGATTTACACTTGCCCTATCTCCCGCTGACTCCATCTGCCTCGGCTCAAGATTTTGGCTTTGCTTCGTTATTGCTTTCACATAAGTAGACACGATGCTGGTGGCTATTTCAGGGCGTTTGTACAGCTCTTCAAATCAGCGCTATTGGAGTGACAATTGACCCTGCAGTTTGTTTTCCCATCAAGAGAACACCAAAGTGATGCCATATCCTGTGGAAGAATTGGGTTGCATTCCTCCACTAGAGGTCCAGATGGTTGTGGAATCAATGCCAGTGTGTGCTGCAGGTTTCTGGCAGTCATGGTGGCTCACAGTCTTATTAGCACACTTTTCATTTTGTGGCTCCGTGTCCTTTGGTGGCTACCTGCCTGTGTTTTGACAATATGGTGGAGAAACACAGTTCGCTGAGTTCAAGCTAAGTTGAACATTGCTTCAACATTGTCCAGTTTGGTTCCATCGAAAAATGTCCCCACCACTTCACTGGCATCACCGGCCACACGTGAAAATCACCATTTTAATTTCTCCAAAAATGTCAATACCATCCAGCCCATAATATGATGCAGGCGGATGTCTGCAAAGCTGTGAAATGGGTGGCGGGCACCACGGGAACACTTCCCATTCTTTCCCCTGTTTACCCTTTAAAGCTTAGATTTTATGTTACTTGATAATCACTTACAGAAGTTTAGGCTTCTGGGAGGTCAGGTGCAGAGCTGTTACCGTGTAAAGGCCCAGCACATACAGTAGGTGGTTAATGTCTCAGGGGACAAAGTTATTAGAACAGATTTATCATCGCTAAGGTGGACAAGTCCCACTTAAACATATGTGTTGGACTGAACAATAAACAAAGTTACAGGTCCACACAAATGACAAAATGTCCCACTAGAGCAGCATGTCGTGGTTGAGCATGAACAGAGCCTGCTGAGGACAGTTACACTACCTCTACTTTCTTCCAAAGAAATAGTGAACCATTCACCTCCTTTGGGTTGTGATGGCAGAAGAAGTTTCAGAGAAGAAAACTCAAAACCATAAACTGCCGTGCTTGTCTACTGGATCAGCATGGCAGATGCCGCTATTATTACCTGTTAATATAAATGTTTCAACTTTATTGCCAGACGAGAACATCAATATTGGATAACTCTGCAAAATGATTCCAAATTCTGTTCAATGGGTTTGTTTTTTTTATATCCAATGGCAATGTCTCGCTTAATTCTCACTGTGCAACTACGGTGTGGTTAAGGTTAGGCACGAATCTTCAGCTGTGTCTCAGTTTGAATACTTCCGTTAGTACACTTCCATCTAGTACACCGTTCACTCTATGTACTTACTTGTGTAGTTCGTAAATTTCGACAGGGTAGTGTCTCAAATCACACACGGCTGTTGTGCACTCGCCGGAAGCTATGGACATTAATTCAATTCAGACGGATAATTTAGCCCGATAATGGCTTCTATCTGACTACAGTTTAGTGGTACTTAAAATAAAACACATGTATGACTTACATTTGTATAGTTCCAGCCCGATCCCAGGGCGTTAAATACCGAGGCTTTGTCACGGCCGTTGGCGCTCGGTACCGCCGCACACGGCACCCTTTAGCGCTGGCATGAAACACACTGGGCCTACTTAACTACAACGTAAACCCCGGCAACAGTAAACACTCCAAGAAAGTTCGTCCAGAGTGTGGTGATGTAGTTTAAAGAGCAAAAAGACACACACACCCGGTGGGCGGGTTGGAGGGGAGGTGGATTGGTCCAACAAACACAAGGCTTTCATCCAGGAGACCGCTGTTCGTGTCCTGTGCATCACGTTACAATCAGCTGTTTATTTGTGTCCCGTGTTCGCAACGTTCAGCGTCCTTTTCACTTTAATGTATTTCTTCCCTAAACCTAACTATAGCACCTTTGTTGCTTAATCCTAAAGTAATGCCAAGAGTAACTATAGTGGTTTTGTTGCTTAATCCTAAAGTAATGCCAAGAGTAACTATAGTGGTTTTAATGATGGAAAATAAAATGACATCAAGGGACGTGACAAAGCGGCAGTATGTGACGAGTTGGGATGAGAACGCGTTGATAGTTTGGTGTTTGCCGTTTCAGTGCAACAGCTGCAACTTCCTCGCTCGCCATTTTCACAAGTTGAAATAGGTCGATGGCCCCTCCCCCTTCCGTTACGTAGCAAAGATGGCCACCGTTGAGGGTGAGAAGTGTCAAGCGTTACATAGCATTTTGCCATACTTCTCTGTGTGAAGGCACTTATAAACTCAAAATAGCATATGCAAGTACAGAAGTTTGTGAATTGAGACACAGCATTGGTTAATAATCTATGGTGAAGGTTTGGTTAGAGTTGGGGACCATTAGGGAAAGGTTACAGTTATAATCCCGATTTCCTACGACGTCCCTCCAGCAAATGTGCTTTCCACATTGCTACATACTGTAAAGGGAACACTACTTCCTGTGTTTCTACTTAAATGTTGGCTCTGGATGTAAATGTTGGCTCTGGATGTAAATGCTGGCTCTAGAGGCTGCACTTCGTAATACAGATGATTTATACATGAACTGAAAGATCAGCTTCTTCCTGAGTCTTAGATCTTTCGATATGCTCTCCGTCTAATGCAAAGCCATTTTTATGCTCTTCTAATCTGGCTGTTTGGCATGCTGATGAACACGTTAGTGAGGAAGGTTCCTTTCTGCTGGGCTGAGCCTGGACAAGCTGGAGGTAGTGGTGCGGAAAAGGATGTCAGCGAAACTAGGTGCCATAATAGACTCAGTGACCTCCTCCCTTCATGCCATGCTGTCAATGTAATGAAGCTCATTCGGTTACCAGCTAATTCCACTGAGGTGTGCCAAGGAGCACTTGAGGCAAAGATTTGTGCCAGATCTGTCTGCCTGTCTATCAGTCTATCCACAACCAGGCTGAATCTGGGTGCTATTTCACTGTATTTCTAATAAGGAACTACTAGTTGTTAATATTAGTTTTGATCATTTTGAACTGAATCACTTTCAACACGGTACTGTATATTAATTCTTTTAAAGCAGCAGTGGGTAGAAATGGAGCAAATCAGTAAATGTCACTATATCCTGACAGTAGTGCATGAGACAAGTAATCTGAGAAAATGTGCCTATGGTGGCCTTCGATGCTCCTAATGGCATCTGCAAGATCTCACAGACCGGAGGAAAACAACCAATCAGAGCTGATCTGGAATCTGCCGTCTCTTAGCAGCTGTCAATCACTCGCAAACTCCGACCAAACGGTCAAACTAGGATCAAATATGAATCAATATTCTGTTACGTTAATGACTATTTCTCTCCTCAGATGTTCTCAGAATCATCTTGTAGTGAACTGTTTAGCTGTAAAATGAGAAAGTTTGTGACCCGGCAGCCATGTTGAGATCTGTTGAGAAAAATACCAAGCACCGCCGACCAGCCGGAGCACAGCCAATAGGAACGCTCTCTCTCTGAAATGACCTGTGATTAGCTGAAGTCTCCCATCCAGGGCTAGAATTTTTTTAAAACCAAACAGAGCCATGAGGAGGAGCAGAAGTCTAGGAACACTTGAATTACAATATGCTGTTAGGTCAAAAAATATAGTGCCTACTGCCACTTTAAGGCCATCTATCCAGCGTGTTCTGACATCACATCAAATCCCCTCATCTGTGGGACAAAATGCTGAAAGGAAACGCCAAACTGCAACAAAATTGACCGCAGAAAATGTTAAGTCATCTTGTTAATTCACTTAGCTCATTAGGCTTTTTCTTCCCCTTCTTTTCTGAGAGTGCAATACTCTTAGTCTGCTGCAGCCTTTTTAACAACTTTCTGGGTGTACATTTTTTCTCAGTGGGTTGTAGAGCTTAATAACTGCCAGCAGCTCCCAGATGAGAAGACAAACCTCCACGGTCCCGTCCCTCTGGCCTCCCTCCCTTCTTGTAATTTTCTGAAGATTCTGGAAAGGGCTACCTCACCCTTTCTATAAATCCCCCCCCCCCTCTCCTAAACAGGGCAATACTTTATGTTTGACTCGCTGAAATGTTTCCACCTCTGCTAAAACTGGATTGTTTAAGACCCTGCACAGTATAAAAAATCATTGCCACCAGTCCTGTTTTATATTGAGAGGAAGACTGAAAGACTGACTTCAGAGTCAGCGGCCTCCAGGGAGATCACACAGAAAATCAATTAGAGCATCCGGGTATGAGTCCCGTCTTTGCACCCGATGAAAAGTACAATCTGTGTCTCTCTTCCACACACACGCACACACATCTAACATCTGCTTGGAATGTGACGGGGGCCAGCGCTGCTAAGGGGACGGAAAATGGCGTGAGGGAAGGCAAGGGAGGGAGAGGAGAGAAAGAGGGGGGGGGGGACACGAAGGGGAAAGAGATCAGTGAAAGGAATATGAATGGAAGGGGAAAAGAAGAGATGTGCGATGGCCATAAAGACTATAAACCTGGAGATGATGGTCTAAAAACAGAAGATCTAGAATAAGCCTCATCAGAGCCCGGCACACATGCCCCGAGAGAGCAGCACGCATCACTGAGCATCACTTCAAAGAGCAGAACTCAGGCAGGCCAGGAACAGTCTAGACACGCTCTTCCCATCACACCATCCACTTCCCCTCTGTTCATTTTGGCCTCCCTCCACCTCTCTTAAGTTTATTTATTTGTTCCATCTCTGTGTCCCCCCCTTTGACTGTGTGACTGCTGTTTGACAACAGTGACTGATCTTAATTATATTTATGGGCTCTTTTTGGGCTCATGCGTCTGAACTGATGAAGAAACAAGACTCAACAGCTCTGTGAGGCTGTCCTCAGGTACACCCGTGCTTTCAGCAGAATGCTAACCCGCTAATTTTCAGCAGGTAACAATGTTTAAAAAGTTCTCCATCTTAGTTTATAGACTGTATATAAGGATGGACGACGTGTCTCCTCCCACTGTACAGAAGTGAAGCCAAAATATCCCGGATACGGGAGCTGCCATCTTGAGATTTCGACATCATTTGAAGCCAGAGTCTGCGCGGTCGAGGAGCCGCGGTATCAAGGTCACCGCTCGAACCAATCGCTTGTCAGCGAGAGAGGCTCACAGCTGCCAATCGGGGCGTCTCACCTCCTTTTTATAGCATCAAATAACTAATTAAAACCGAATTATCAGAAAAATGAACACCTGAACATACATCAGTGTGATAAGAACTACTTCAAATGACAGAAACCATCTTTTGGAAAAATGTATTTGACGTGGACTTTTTAGTTTGGCCTATGTCCCAACATGGAGGGGGCGGGATCTATGACCTATACTGCAGCCAGCCACCAGGGGGCAATCCAGATGTTTTGGCTTCACTTTTGGGTAGCTGTCATGTCGTCCATCTTTATATACAGTCTATATGTTACCATGCTAACATTTTCTAATTAGCACTAAATACAAAGTAGGCTACAGTCGATGCTGATGGGAATGTCATTAGTTTTGCAGATATTTGGTAACAACAACAATAACAAATTTAAATGTTGACCTGATTCATCCAGTTGTTGTAGAGATATTCTACTCACACCTACCTCATAGTGGCGCTAATGGAAAAGTCAGAGGATCACCATGGTCATTGGGGTTCATCCTCTGGAGAATATCAATGCATGTACCAAATTTGATGGTAATTCACAGAGGACTGTATATCTTGAGCTATTTCAAAAGCTAGGTGAAAAGCTAAAAGAAAAGTCAGGGGATCACCATGGTCATTAAGGGGTCATCCTCTGGGAACCATGATTGTCTGCATAAAAATTTGAGCCAATATATTTTGTACACGTAGAGATATTTCACTGCGTAAGTAAAAACCTGCTGTACCTGCTGGTGGCACCATGACTATATAAATAGTTTAATACTGTGCCCCAAGTCCAGTTGTCCCAGTGGCCAACCGATGTACTGCAACAAATAATCCCCTCTGGCCCAACGTAGACTATGTTTGCGCAAAGTAGAGGTCACCATGACATCATCCATTGGTTTGTGGACTGCTGATTTGAAGCCTCGAGTTTGGCATTTTAGCTACTCGCCGTCTTGGTTTTTGGCCGTTGCCATGTTGCAACCAGAAGTGACACAAGAGGGTGGAGCTAAGTACAACTGAACGCTGAATAAGACATTTTAGGCGATCAGGCCCAAATTAAAACAGCTGCAATTATTATGCTTTGTACGAAGACTTTTTAACCATGAAGGATACAATTTGTAAAACTTTATATTTTTACAACATCTGTCATTAGGATGCATCCCCTGGGGACCATGATTTGATGAAATCCATCCAGTAGTTGTTGAGATATTGAAGTATAGACCAAAGTGGGGGACTGACAGACCAACAGACAGGCATCGTCATCCCCAGAGCAACGCTGTTAGCATTTACTAAAGAAACTAGAAAGAAAAAGTGTAAAAGCATTGGAACAAGACAGGATAGGGTGTTAGAATTATAAAAGGAAAGAGAGAGCAAGAAAATGAAATGAACACAGAGCGGATGAGTAGCTCCCAGTGAGTTGTGGGAAAGTCACCCCCCCACCTCCACACACACACACATCTCCTCCTCCAGTCCTGGTTCCAGTCCTCAGGGACCAGGTCTGAATGGGAGCTCTGGACTGAATCAAGGTTAGACTCTGAGCAGACAGAAGGCAGAATCTTCCACTGAACACCACAGAAAGGCTTCAGGATGGTTTAGTCTCCATTATGTGCTCATCAGTATTTCAACATGTATTTAGTTTATGTCTCGTTTTATGGAGTAAATGACTTAATTCTGTGCCAGCCTGCTGCAGTCTGGGGTTATATTAGAGGAAAAT
This sequence comes from Sebastes umbrosus, assembly GCF_015220745.1. Taxonomy (NCBI): domain Eukaryota; kingdom Metazoa; phylum Chordata; class Actinopteri; order Perciformes; family Sebastidae; genus Sebastes; species Sebastes umbrosus. The sequence continues at coordinate 26,408,300 of NC_051287.1, forward strand.
CCTTACAGACATTTCTTGTTCATTCAGAGTTTTGTGGTCTGGGCGTGTGAGTGTGTCATCAGCCACATGAAACAGCCGGCACACTGGGATCTCTGACGTACCCCCCCGGTGCCACTCTTTCTTCAGACCGTCGTGACCTGTGGCTGTCTGCTTAATTTCCGACAGCGTCTGTGCCCATCTGTGTTTTAACAAAGACAGCGAAACACTTTATGGGTTTTTTCCACTGTACATCTTCCATCTTCACCAAATGCATCCCCTTAGAGACCCCCCAAACTCTACACCTCCTCTATCTTTTTCCAACTGTGAGCATTCACCAGCAGACATCTGGATCTCAACTGCAGACCGTTACATGGTAACAGCTCCAGCTTTTATAATCTTACAGAGAGAAGTGGCAAGTAGTGTAGCTATAAATGACAGACATCCAAGGAGTTACTGTAACAGGCATGTAATGAATGGGCAAATTGTGCCCTTAAGTTCCTTTCATTTCAGCTTTGATAATAAAAAAAAAACAATGTTGATTTTCAAACATACTACAGCATTAAATTCACAACGAGGAGCCACCACTATTCTGCGAGTCCCCTTTCCAGACATTGTGTTTATCAAGACCAATGAGCACTTTGGCATAGGTTGCTGTGTTAAGATTTTCCACAGGAGAGCTGCCAAACCTCAATGAGATGCTTGTGAGGAATCGCGTTAGATGGAAAGTGTATTAAACATGGCTGAGCAGGAAGATCACCAGTAAAATTATGAGCAATGGAACAGTTGTGTGTATGTATGCATTGTATACACGCATGTGTGTGTGTGTGTGTGTGTGTGTGTGTGTGTGTGTGTGTGTGTGTGTGTGTGTGTGTGTGTGTATGTGTGTGTGTGTGCGTGTGTGTGTGTGCTACACTTCACAAAGGAGCAGGGATGCTTGTATAAACATGCGTTATCCTCAGAAATCCATTTCTGTGAAAAGCCTTGAAGTGAAGCAGGGGGGAGGGGATGACTGGTGGATCTAAACCAAGAGCAGTTCAGGTCCTCCTGCACTGTTCGTAGCACCACCTGGCTGTTAACGCTTCTCTTTAATACGCTCATCCATGCATACAATAAACATGGGGTTTTCTTAGCCAGCAGAAAGAAGGACTGAGGTGAGAAGGATTCATCCCTGAGGCTTGAAACACCACAGGGAAATAGTTTGAATGTCTGAGTCGGGTGCTCCTGGAATTTAGAAAGGCTCATTAACTTCAGCAGTCGATAACCGTATTACATAGGGTGGGTCTTTACTGTGTGTGAGAACATCTGCTGGGCAGATCCGGGATGGGATCGCGATGAGAGGAAGGCTAGGGTCCATCGGTCCTTGATCTCTGTGACCTTTGTACCTTGGGGAGGAATTGCTTCTAAAGTTGAACCTTATGAAAGAAGGAAAAAGTCCAAGATTTGTTTTTTGGCGATAAAGACGAGTCTCTTCTCGAAGAGGGGATTGTTTTGTTTCTGTGTGAGTTTGAATCCAAACCCTCAGATTGGCCTTGTTAGTTTGAGAGGTAACTGAGCCAATGGCATCATGACCAGTTAAGGGAAAAAAAAGATGACCACAGGCTGCTTGACTCAGCACATCTCACTGTTTCCATTTCCTGGATATGTCACAGTGCTTCATACATAGAATATCTGATGAAACTCTGAGTAAAACTCTAAGATAGGTTTGGAATGACGAACCCACCTGGGATTAAAATATGATCTGTGTCTGGATAAGGAAAAATGCAGCTGTAATGCACGCAGAACGCACTGGGATCGGGACTCAATCAGAGCAGCCAGACTACATTTGGAGATGGTCGGGCTCGATGATGGTGATCAGATCTCAGCCAGATGTCTGCAGCCATGCTAGCAGCTCTGTAAGACTGTACTTAGGCACAGCGATGCTTTGAGCTAAATGCTACAGTTAGCATGCTAATATGCTCACAATGACAATTCTAACATGTTGATGGAGAAGGTATACGGTTTAATATGTTTTCCATCTCAGTGCGTTTTAGCACTAAACACAAAGGAGGAGGTATTTGGTCATAAACTAAAGTATTGGACAAATCAAAATGTATCTGATGATGGTGCTAGATGAACAGTTAATGGATCACCAAATTTATTACAAATAATCCTGAGGGGGTTGTGAATATCTGTACCAACTTTTATGGCAATCCACCGTTTTGGAGACATTTCACTCAAAACCCCAAATGTCATCCTCATGGTGGCTCTAGAGGAAAAGTCAGGGGATCAGCAAAGTCAATATGGTACATCCTCATGGAACCATGTAAGTATGTACAAAATTCTGTGTCAATTAATCTAACGTGTTCCGATATTTCACTGGTTAATTGATCATTTCAACCAGCTCGTGGCGCTAGAGGAAAAGTCAGAGGACTACTAAAGGTAGGATTCATTCTTCTGGGGACAATGAATGTCTCTACCAAATTGGATGGCATCCAATAGCTGTCAAGATGTCAGTATGCAAGTATCAGTATGTGAACTTACTGGTGGTGCTATAGGTGAAAGTCAAGGGATCGCCAAAGTCATGGAGGATTCATCCTCTGGGGACCATGCAGGGTAGAAATGCCAACTTATATATTTTTGGCATAAATAAGGATTACAAGGTGTTTGAATTTAGAAATATAAATGGTAAGAGTGTAAGATATGCATACACATACTGTATGTATCTGCATAGGGAGGACCCGCTCCCTATGAAAATAACGAAAACACAACAACTCTTATTTTCAGGTGATTATACACTAAAGAAAACATGCTTATGAATATTATATTCCATTTCTGCTAATAGATGCCTGTAATTGTTTCTCACTGTTCCTTTATTTCAACAATCATGTTGTTTAGAAACATTGTTCGTTTATTAGCACATCTCCCAGCATGCATTCCCTGTCGGTTAGAAATTCCACTTTTACTGCAAACTTTTTCCTTCCAATTTCACATTTATGAGGGATTCTGCTTTATCATGTGGCAGGCCATCAGAGAGGAAGATCTCTCAGAACATCCAACAATCATCAAAGCTTTAACAAACCCAAGAGAAACTGAGATTCGATAAAAAAGATTGGATCCAGATTTGGGGACAGCCCCTTCCTACCCCCAGTGACATTGCTAATGTTCCAACTCCACCACTTCAGACGTGTAATGTGCACATTTTGCTCTGAACGGAGCCACACCCACCCAGACTCCAGCTGGCCTGCTCTCTATCTCCACTGTTCAACTCCAGTTCTTTCTTGGAGTCTCTGATTAGCATATCCTGCTGGCTCTTAATTATTACAGCCTGTATGTGATGTTTAATTTATGACATCAGCTCCACAAAGAGTACCAAAAAATACAGTGTGGGACAGAGAACAGCAGGACCGATGTGAGCCAAGAACAGGGCTGCATGCCACATGTGGGACCAAGGTGGTGTATGTGAGTGGTTGGCTGCCTGCAGAGTGGAGTGTACAGTCAGCCCAGGGGCAAGGAGCAGTCCAAGCTGTTTCTCAGCTGCTGACAGTCATTGGGGTCATTCAAATTACATGCAAGTGATGCAAAACAGTTACCTCCAAGGCACCGGCGTTACAGGTGGTCACAAAACACATGACATCAACTCTGTCCGTTTCATAACTTCCAAGTAAGTGTGTCTTTTTTTTCTGTCTTGAACACCACCACCGGACATGGGCGTGCATGTGTAAGGCACCAAATGTATAGCGGTGGTGAAACAAGACAGGAACATCATTTCTTAAAATATTACACTGCAACCAAAGAAAATATGAACCAAAGGACATTTTACTGAAAAGATTTATCATCATATAATGATTATAACATAAATATAAAACACCTGAACATATATTATGTGCACCTAGAGATCTTTGACTTTTGGCTAAACTCTTCACATAAGGTTCTACATTAATGATAATGACCAAGGGGGACGGTTTTATACGGGTTGTTTTCCTTGTTTAAAGGGACTGTTTGTAAGAATCATAAATTGCTTGTAAACAGCGACACCTGTGGCCGTTAAGTCAACGAAAGTCAGCGTCCTGTTGCTCGCGCTTGTGCTCGCTCTACATAGACATGAACGAGCATCGCTCAAAACAGTGAGGAGACACACGTCAGCTAAAACCACAATATCACTCTATATTTTAGCTGCTTGGCAGTAATGTTAGCTGACCAGACAAAGGTCTCTCCATGAATCAATGCTGATCCTAGTGTTGGCTTTTCCTGCCTCAGCCTCCCGACCGCGGCCGGAGGGAACAGGGGAGACACCGGAGTTTTGGTCGGAGAAAACCTCTGTTGGTCTGGAGGAGCTGCAGCAGTTATTTCTGCACAAACGTCCACTGAACATTCACTAGATATTCTCAGAGAGTGGAGCTAAAGAGCGAAAACGGGCTTCACTAGATAGAACTTTGAGGTTTTGTTGCTTCCGTGTAGTTTGTGTTGGAGTCTGAGTCTGAACAGCGTAGCCTGATACGAGCGCGAATGGGACACCGACCCGCAATGATTTATACGTGTAAGAAGTTACCAACAGTCTCCCTAAAGGGACTATTTGTAACTTTCAGAAATGCTTGTTAACAGCGACACCTGTGGCTTTAAGTCAACAAAAGTCAGCGTCCTGTTGCTCGCGCTTGTGCTCGCTCTACATAGACATGAACGAGCATCGCTCAAAACAGTGAGGAGACACACGTCAGCTAAAACCACAACATCACTGGATAATGTTAGCTGACTAGACGAAGGTCTCTCCATGAATCAATGCTGATCCTAGTGTTGGCTTTTCCTGCCTCAGCCTCCGGGGCTGAAGCAGGAAAAGCGGGTCAGTGCCAGGGCTGAAGCAGGAAGAGAAACGTTATCGTCTCCCGACTGCGCCCGCAGGGAGACACCGGCACCCGGTCAGAGGCGATAACGTATCTCTCTGCGGAGCCCCGTCACTTCTCAAGACACGGGAAACCTCTGTTGGTCTGGAGGAGCTGCAGCATTTATTTCTGCACAAACGTCCACTGAACATTCACTAGATATTCTCAGAGCTAAACTAACTCTTCTGCAGTGTGGAGTGAGCGTGCATGCACGTCTAGAGGTGGAACGAGACAGCGAGAACGCGCGTGCTGTCTGAGTGAAGTCAAGAGGGCAGAGGAGCAGAAGCTCCGGCCACACACGGGCGTGCATATGTGAGCACGCATGGGATCCCGACCCGGTACATTGATAAGTGTAAAAAGTTACAAACAGTCCCTTTAATGCACTTTGTCTATTTATGTCTGTAGACTGCTCCTAAATTCACCTATAGTTAGTACTACATAATGCCTCATTTCATATCAGGGTTAGACGTGAAGTTTCAGAATACTTGTAATACAAGAAATTATTGTCTTAAAGGGGCTACATGTTAGAATTAGAAATGACTTGTTAACAGCGACACCTGTGGCTGTTAAATCGATGGCAGTCACATCTATTGGATTTTCCCATAAAAAAAAAATATATATATATATATAAATAATAATAAATATATATATATAATATATATAATATATATATTTAAAAACGTTTATACATGTAAAAACTTACAGTCCCTTTAACTGTAGTTACAGAGACATCAAATTTGTGAGATAGGTAATGAATCACGGTGCATTTTGTAGGGACTGCTGCATAGTTGGTGTATCCAAGATTTTAAAGTTGGCTGCCAGACAGAATCAATGGCAGCCATGAAGTGCCCACAAACCCACAATCTGTGAAATAAGACGACCTAGTCAGTTTATTGTGGGCTGTCTACATCAGAAAACGTGATTCAACAAGCCGTTCAGATTTGCTTCCCCTTCCTATGTCTCTTGCGGGCTCATTAGAATATACCGCCCACAGCCGTATTTTTCTTGCAACCCAATCAGAGCAGACTGGGCCTTTTCAGGAGAGGGTCTTAAAGAGACAGGAGCTAAAACGGAGCGTTTCAGACAGAGGGTGAATACAGTTATATTCAGACAGATAGGATAAAAAAAAGAGCGTGTTTCTGGACATTAAAGCATGTAAACATGTTCTAGTAGAAACCCCAAATACAAGTATGAACCTGAAAATGAGCATGATATGTCCCCCTTTAAGAATTTAGCGATGAGGTAACATTTTAGCCTACTGATTATATTCTGTAAAAGTTCATAACAAGTTTTATGTGCTGAAAATGTTCTCCGCATGGATGAGACTCCAGGCTCAAGGGAGAGGTATTCCTCCAGAGTGCAAACATGCAGGCCACGGGATCCCTGCCAGTCGGGGATTTGCACTCCATTGATAACTGGCAGCTGGTGAGTTCATGACAACGTGTCAAGTGTGTAGTGTGTGTGTGTAGTGGAGATGTGTTCGCGTCCACTAACGTGTGTGAGTTTGTGCATATCCACGCTTTTATGGTCTCATCTGATGTATTACTCTCCCGTGAGCAGCTGCTGAACACTTTCACATGTGCACAAGTATTATGCACTCATGATAATATTTATATGAGCTCAGATCCAACTACAGGCCAATGGAAACTCGCTGTGTCCACTCGCTGTGTCCTCAGCACTCATATCATCATCATCATCATCATCATCATCAAAACAAACTCCAAAAGAAGGAGGCGTTCTGTGTGAGTTTATTTTTTGTCTGTGTAGGTGCCTTTATACTCCTACAATGGATAAGAAGCCCTCAACACTGTCTGTCTGCATGGAAACAGAAACAGCACTGATACTGGCTATTCCCCCCCCCCCCCCCCCACCCCTTTATTTAATTACAAAGTCAATATTTTGAAATGATAATTATAACATAAAGCAGAAGCTTCCAATTTAAGACAATAATGTGAAATTGTGTTTTGTTTTTAGCTGACTAAAGCATCTAGGTTTGGGTTGTCTGTTGACTTGACTTGGTTGTGATTGACAGGAGGCGGGTCTTACAACATAACCACACACAGCACAGCCAGGAAGTGCGGCGGGCTTTGAAGCAAATTTTCGTATTGGCCAAATGGTGGAATTACAACTTCCATGTCAGTCACGTTAGGGCTATTGGACAATAAAAGGCTTTCTCCCATTGACTTCCATTGGACGTCTGTAACTCAGCAGTCCCAGTAGGAACAATTGAATAGTTACAATGCCCGAGCGGTCAAGGAGGCAATGAGGAGAGGTCCACAACCGGATGGCGTTTCAGAATGAAAACATTTTATCTTTCTTTCACCGCACCGTACACACATGTTGGCCTCCACCTTAGCATTGCCCACTCGACTGAGATTCACCAGCCTTATATAGCCCATTCAATTGGCACATACCATTCCTCATATTAAATACAACACACAAATATACAAAAATATACAAATCTATTTACATAAAACCATTACCCAAAATATAAATACTCTTAATAAATATATACACACCTAAATATCTTTACTAATACCAATAAATATTTCACCTTAATAAATACATTTAAAACAGTCCCACCGAACTCCCCTCCACCCGATTTATAGGTGCGCAAGCACCCGGGGATGTCTTTTGCCCGAACACCCTGGGAGACGGAAACAGGCAGAGGTGCGTCTATGCATGATATTGACATGACCGTTTTAATGTTAATACAAGTCTAGCTACAATCTTCAATCTACTTCCTTATCCCACATTACCTTCTTCCACTACTGGGGTATAAATTGATGTGCATTTTAATAAGTATTTTGGTATTTTACAGGAGAACAACGAGGAGGAATTTCCCCACATCCCTGCTGTAAAATACCCTGCATGCCAGCCTCACCACACTGAAATACATCGACAATAAATCAATTGATCAATAAATACATCTGTGTGTTTATTTCCCCTGTTAACAATATGTGCTAATAAGTGTGTTCAATAACCATTTATGCATTGTAATTATAGTAATAGTTAAAGTTACTATAATTAACCTCCAGTAATGGCGAGCTGTCGTTACATGCACTAGTAGCCGAATCCGGAGGCTAATTCCCTTCCTCCGTTCATGTGAATGAGACCCAGGCTGTGGTCAAAAAGTCAGAAAATTATGTCCTAATGTCTTTTTCCTAACCACTTTGTTTGTTTTCATGAACGACAGAATGGTGCGTTGCTTTAAAAGTTGCGGCCGCAAGGACTTGTGGGGCGGCACTATCTCCTTTCCTTTGGTAAAGGATGGTCCAGTCTATCCAATGCTAAAGGAGATAATAAAGGAAGCATTGAAGCACCTTTCCTCAGCATTTGGAGAATTCAACCTGCTCTTATCGTGGCTGCCACTTAGATACTTACGGGTCGTTTCACTCTGTTAGGAACGTTCTTAAGCAAAAAAGACCTTTCGACTGCAGCCCCAGACCGAGGCTGGAGCGAGGTCTGGGAGGAGGAGTTAAAGGAAACGCTAGTGCGCCTGCTCTGTGGGCCCGATGGATGCGGAAGATCACCGGATGATCCGGGTACTTTATCACACAGCAGTCATTTAGGCTTCATTCACCACTGAGACACTCTGATAGGAATGAACTGGAGCCTCCCAACGCTGTTTCCAGTTCTCTTTAGACATCCGTGAACACAGCTGTTTGGAAACTTTATTTTGGAGAGGAAGCAGAGTCTCAATTTAGCCCACTGGTATATAATATGCCAAATGTAATGTTGAAATATTCTAGTGGATCCACTGCAGTGTGTGACGAGCCTCTCTCTGAGCAGGCCTCTCCTTCCAGGAGCCCGGTGGGCAGAGTCAGGTCATCAGGGACATTCAGCTCACCTGAGGCCTGAACTACCAAGCAGGATTTGGTGTTAGCGAGGTTTTCCGTCCTACAAAGGTGGATCACTTCTTACCGGGGATCACCATGGTAACTGATGCTGAACAGCTAACCTGCTTCGGAGCAGGTTATGTTCCAGTTAAGAGATCAACTTGTATGAAAGCACCTCCTACTGACCAATCAAAACTGAGTGCGGATTGTATGATAATATTACACAAATATGAAGAAGTTTAAATCATAATCCAGGCTAAAAACAACACAGTTTAAACTGACAGATGCAGGAAGGACAGCTGGATTTATGCTGTAGGTGTTTACCGCTTTGAATTGTGTTTTTATATTTATTTTTTTACTTGGTCTTGAGTCCGTTTCACACCGCCGGAGATGGGGACGCAGCTGAAAGAAGGTTCAAATACTCACACACGCCACATCAGCATTAATGGATATAGCAAGGTGTAATCCATCCATCCTTTATATTTTGTAATGCTTTTTATATCTTAACGACTATGTCTAACTTTTGAGTGTTCCGTTAAATCAATAAGTCTGTTAATTTCTGCATTCACACATCGGGATTTTTTTTATTTTGCCAGCTATCCTTCCTGCATTTGGCAGCTTCAACTGTGTTACTTTTAGTCTGGATTATGTGTTTAACTTCTTTGTATTTGTCTAATATAGTTTATTGTAAAATGTGCCACTCTGCCTGTCTGTCTGCAGTCAGTAGGCGTATCCATGTCTGTGATTGGTCATATGCTGCTCACAGCCAGACTGAGAAACCCTGGGTTGATTTACCGAGTTGATAACCAGCGTGGTAGGACCGTTTAGCGTGATCTCGGTCGTTAGGGTTAGTTAAACCAGATAACGAGAAGATACCCTAGGTATGTTGAACTCACTTCGTAGTACAGGCCTCTGGTCTGGCAGCAGGACTAGAAGCTGGTGGCTTCTACCTTGATTGCTTTTGTTACGTTTAGTTTATCGTTTTACTCGTTTATCTTTTAGTTATGTCAAATAGACTTCTTTTTAGTTATAACTTATGTGTGGTCTCCCCTCCTTTGTCCAGCCTTGAGTCAGGTGGTGACATCACACATGAGTGTAATAGGTTCTCCTTCATTCACAAACACAATAGGTCCAAATCATAGAAGCCTGGAAGAAGGAAATACACATGCTGTATAATGTTGTAGACAATTTCTCATGTTGTATTCTGGCTGATTTTTTTGTTATACGACTTGCCAGAATGAGCAGCCAAATCTCCCCCCCCCTCCCATCATGGTTGAGTCTGCGTGCTCCTGTGACTGTGTAGACTCAACCATGACGCGACGGTTGGGGTGACAGGGCACTGTACTCTGGCCCCATTTGGGAGGTTGAAAGTCTGTGATGTCAGCAAAAACTTGAATATGTTGTATTCATTAAGTCAGCTGGCGTGGCCAAGTTGTCCTTTTCATTCAACAAAAAGTTCAAACGTGGAACTGGTACTTCCACGGGGAGGAGATCCTGAAACTGTGTGTGCTGCCCACACAATGGCTGGTGGCCTGTTGGAGAGGCAGCAGGCCCCCATAAAAGATGACCCTGACCCAAAGCTGTTTCTCTTGAATGCAGGAACCATTTCTGCATCCTGCGAGCAGAGAATGTGGAAGGCTTGTGAACTAATGATATATTGGGATGCCATGTTATGTAATGCCACACAAGTTGGGAGCAGTATACTTCGTAATCATGTGTTTATAGGGAGCCACTGGAGAGAGGCCCTGGCAAACGTTATAGGAGTTTTCATTAGCAGCCTACTGTACTTTTGTGGTCATATTATTACCGTAGAATTTGAATAAATCTTTATTAAAGTTAGGGTTGGTAATCTTGAGAAACCAGCAAGAGTATGTTAGATTTAAAAACCCAGAAAAACCCAGCTCAGTGTTGCCAACTCTTTTCCAATGAAAGTAGCCAGCAGCACTAGCTCCAAAAGTCCCTAAATCCAGAGAGAGCGAGCTCCAAGTGGGCAACACTGACAGTCCGTCCCTTCAGGCCTCCCTCAACCAACTGTTAGGACTTACGCCTGTGAAGCTAGCAGCTTGTGGAAGACTCCCTTGATGCATAATGCTGAACACAATCACATGCTGGTGTTTCACAGCTACAATGTTTACTATGGTCTTCATCTTAGGTTAGCATGTTAGCATGCTAATATTGGTTAATTAGCACTAAACACAGAATACAGCATGAACGAATGAATGCATGAATGTCAGTAGTTTTGCAGGAACAGTGGAAGTCGCTTATAGTGATCACGACTATCCGGGTCAAATTGATATAAGCGGATGATTATTATGACCACATTTCTGTTGTTGTGCTTCATTTTCTCATGCAAATTATCATCTGATCAACATTTGTATATTTATTAAATGAATACAAAGTAATGAAACGGACTGCTTCGCTATTTACTGGCTTTGCTCCCAATTCTTCAGCTTTTTCCCTCAGCGAGGGTGAGACGTTGTCGTTTTGCAGTGCATGCAGAACGGTGCCCGTTTGCCAGGGCTCCTCGCTCGCTCACCTGGTAGCGGCATGGAGGGAGGCGGGCAATTGTTCGTCTTCACGTTATGCTGGAGGATCGGCAAAGTTTTGCTTTGGGGGCATTACGTGACCAGGCATTATTAATCCAGCTAACGAGGTTAACTGGCTTCAACCGCAGAACATTCGGTTTTCATTCAGAGTAAATGACTTTCCTTTTCCTGTCATGATATCAGTGTGCACACAGCATCAGCCTCAGGTATCCAGCTGGAAAGCAGACGGTCTGTGAGGTGAAACATCTAGAGAGTAAAGTAAAAAACTAACGTAGTTTTAAAATGTTTTTCCATGTGTTGTCATATATAAAAAATGAGCACTGTAAACAGACTACTTGATTACTATAGGCAAATGATTTAAACAGCATTTGTATAGGAATGATTCTTGATCCATATAAATGGTAGATCACTGTAATCACTAGAAGTGGTTTTGGTCATAAACCATTGTATTGGACAAATTAGAATAGTTATGTCTGTATGTGTTCCCTGTGCTGTTGTCCCTTGTCCTCCCAGTAGCTCTGCCCAGGTGTGCAGCATTGCTCAACAAGGTGCACCTGGCTTGGGAAGGAAGTGCTTAAAAGCTCCTGTGCCAGCAGCAGAAAGGAGAGGCCTCTGGTGTGGGGACTGCTGGTCTGCTGCCTCTCAGCCTCATATTTATATGTCTTTGTCAATAAATTCAATGGATTTGAGTATTTTAAAGGTGTCTTCTGTGGTTGATTTAGGTCAGTGGTGGAGTGTTGTACCCAAGGGTGTGGCATAACATCATTTTGACTATAAGGGATGGCCAAAGTTATTACAGTTCAACCTGAGGGGGAGATGAATGTTTGCATCAAATGTCATGGCTATCCATCCAATAGTTGTTGAGATATTTCAGTCTGGACCAAAGTGGTGGACTGACCAACCAACTTTCATCCCAACGTGTCATCCTGCTCGTAAGGCTTCAAATAAAATGTGATGTGGATGATCATTGATCAGTCAGCAGGTCAACTGTTGCTTTGGTTTTCAGTGCAGTTCTGAGCTCTGGTGCAGGATTACAGGCAGTCACAGGTTGTAAAAAGGCTTTTGGTGATCTGCCAGTTCTTAACCTTTCTGAGTGGAACAAAATGAAAGACGGTCTGAAGAAATGAGCGTGATATAAACTGGTCTACATTTTTCAGATTCTCCAGCGCTGACTTTGGCCTTCTCTAACAAAAATATGCTTATTTCCACTTTTAGAGATTTCAGTTTCATCAACAGCTTGAAGTCTGACTGGAGTCAAATCAACCACCAATTACTCTACTGAGAATATACGCATTTTAATCATTTTTTATCACCTTTAAAAGGCAGTTAGGCATTTTTTTTTGTGCAATTAATTTGCACATCATTACGTGCATTCATTACGTAGTATTCTTTTTAGGATCAAGGTCAGTTATCTGAGCTGTTGCACCGCGAATTAAGACGTCAGCCAATCGTGTTGTGCGGAACTGGTTGAGCTACGCCTATAGAACAACAACCCGGAGGCTCGGTAGTCTCAACCAAGACAGCAAACTTTATCTCTCCTTCAACCTTGACAAAGAGAGTGCAGACCAAATCCACTCCTTCAGTTCTTACCTTTCACAATAAAAGCCCTAGACATGTAATATTTGAACACAAGTATTTTCAAAAAAAGTACATTTCAAAAAATGATTTAGACGTGCAAATTAATGTTGAAACATTTTACGCAAAAACCCTCACATCTAAGGTAGTTAGTGCTAAAGACGCACAGCTTATACTCTTTAAACTAAACTAAATTGTGGAGCTTCTTCGTGAGAAAACCGTCTGGAAACATACAAAATGACTGATTCTTAAATCAGCTGTTCTGGTTTTACAGGAATGATGAATTTTTCTATATAAATACCATACTGTTGCACCTGTAATAAAGTGAAAACTTCAAACCTCAGTGGACAAACAGCAGCAACTTGTTTACACAATGTCACTCCTCAGACCTTTGCAATTATGTGACAAGCCGCCTTCAGCAGTGAGAGAAGAACATAAAGAATGGGTCTTGTTAAAACACATGGGCATGAACTGCCTTCCATAATTACAGTCACCACTACAAACAGCCGACAGGGCGGAGCTGGGCTCGCAGGCCCGGGAAGGAGACATGGTTAGTTAATTCCTTAGACGACAGGCGACAACTTTGCCACTTTTATTCTGGTTGCTTCGGTCGACAGATTTAATTTTCGGTCTCTTTGCTGGGGAGGGGACAATGTGTGATATAGCAGTTTACAAAATGCACTATATGTTTTATACTGATGTTTGTAATATGGGGAAACTTTTACAATTAAATGTGAGATTACCTTCTTTACACTGTTATAACACGTGTAAGTCAGTCAGCCAAGAAGTAATGCACTTCACAGCAGTACATTCATGATGCTAGACAACTAATTAACATCTCCATCAAAGCCGGTGTAATGACTCAAAGTGTTCCCATCTGAAAAACATGTACAGGCTTGCTCTTTTTTCTCATCATCTTTTTGGTTTGTTTCTTGTTTTGGAGACTCTGTTCCTTCTTGTTCCTTGGTCCTTATGCACTTCATGCATCAGTGCTAGAGGCTTTATCCATATAGTTAAACAGTAATAGATTTATACATTAAACACAACCTGGTGGAGCCCCGCAAAGTAGGACGTCACCTGACATTTAAGGGTCACGTCTTTGACATAATGAGGAAAACTTTAAAACCTATATCCTATAGTTATAGTGGCTGCATTTGAATTTGACACCTGTATATGTTTTTACATTTTAAAAAATCTAAATCACTGATTTGAAATCCTTCATTTGTGGTGGAGAGGTGAAATAAACGTAAGGCTTAAGATAAAATGTGATCATAGCTAACAATGCAGTGTGGGTTTCTAACCAACGAGTTCCTTCTTTATTAAGAACATCAATGCACCGCCGGTTTTATAAAACATTAAAATTAGCCAAAATATGGTGCAAGGAAAAAATTTAATCAAGCAACGCTTTTATCAGCAATTGATTTTTGGTGATATTTCATATATGCATGCAAATTCATCTTCTTTGAAAATGTTAGATTCAGTCTATCATGCTGTGATATGATTTGTCTCTGATTAAAATTTCTGCACACATCATTACAGTTTTGTATGAGAAGGTTGACTTGTCTTCCAGAGACTGTATACAAGTAGTCAACGTATAGTTAACACGACGTCCACGTTGGTTTGTGGACTGCCGTTTATGAAGTTTGGCCGTTGCCATCTTGGTTTTTGGCTGTAGCCATCTTGTTGTTTTGCAACCAGATGTGCCACGAGAGGGTGGAGCTAAGTACAACTGAACGCTGAATAAGACATTTTTAGGCGACCAAAATGTTACAATTAACTTCCTTGAACTGAAAACACACTGTGAAAGGGTTAAAGGTGTAAGAGGAAAACACGGACAACTCCCAGACCAGACAACGCACAAGACACAAGGTGGCCCCGTCCTAAAGCATCCCCTGCTTTATGGTCTATCTGACTCTAAATGGGACCATCATTTACTAAATGAACATCATGCTGTATTGAAGAAGATTTGAAAGTAATGATTGAGACCATAAACTCATGTTTACAATGTTAACTGAGGTAATAAATCAAGAGAGAAGTAGGCTCATTTTCTCATAGACTTCAATACAACCAGAGGAGTCGCCCCCTGCAGGCTGGTAGAGAGAATGCAGGTTTAAGACAAATTGGCTTCACTTCTCAGACCCGGAGGTTTCCCTCTGAATGGAACACTGGTATATTTTTTTGTAAGGCCATATTACACAAACTGCCTCCTCATTTATGTTCTCTACTGACTCCCAAAAACTATCAAGAGCTGCAAACTTTGGTCATGTGAACAAATTATGTCTGTCATTCCTCGAACCTGCACCATTTTTGGGAAATTGCTTTTAGAGTTTTCGCACCCTCATGTTGGTTGAGCTACAGAGTCATTTTAAATGAGATTATTTTATAAGCATGCAACATTTTTAAAACAGGATTAAGGTCTATTTGAACTGAATGTACTTGCCCTGTTACTGAACATCACTGGTTTGTTATGTTTCTTCTTTCTTTCGGCTGTTCTGTTTTTAAGTCTGTTATTTGTGCTTTTATGTGGAACTTTTCTGCACCGTCTCGGCTAGGACTCCTTATCCTGGTGAAATAAAGGTAAAATAATAAATATAGAAGTATGTAATAGGCACTACCTTAACAATGACTGTCTGACGATTGCATCAGTGTTTTCTCAGAAGCTAACACTTTCCAAGAGTGTAAGCAGATGTTCTGCATTTCTTGAATAGCACAAGTTGGATCAAGCTCTATATTGTTAAAACAGGAAGAAGGTCGCAGCCCCGCTGAACTCATGGAGGATCATGGAGAACACAAGAGTTTGCCACATGGGTTATAAACAAAACTCATTGTTGCTGTCTAACAAAATCCTGTTGTCTTTGCAACCCTTTGAGGATCAGAGCAACAGTTCACTGTAAGTACAAACCATAATACTCTCTGATCCTCCCTGTTTCACGCATATTTTTGCAGGACATGCAGTACAAGGCCATACATGCATGGTTGTCTTATTATTTAATACTCATTGATTGATCCATGCTTGGCATCAATATTTTTGGCTTGTGTATTTGACACAAGAAGAAATCTGTGCTTGCACATCTTTTCCAATACAACATGTGGATGATCTGCGGCTGGGAGCGTGAGCCGACAGGTGGGACTGACTCCTGAAACACCAGGTATGTTTTTCCTCTCTGATGACAGACATTGCTTTGTCTTTACTCCAAGTGTATATGTACTCTTAAGATTTGTCTTTCTTTCTAGACTTAACAGTCGAGTCTGTTAACACTCCAAAGTTTCCCCCACAGTATGTTTAGGGAGGTTTGCCATGATAAAATCTAGCATAAGATGGAGTCACACACATTGTGGAATGGAAAATATGGTGTTCTGCCATCATGGTGCACCGTGCCAAACAGGCTTTAACAATGTATAACTTCACCAGTGTGCATCCGACAGAGGAGGCAATAGGTTCATTTTCTGTCCAAAGGTTCTACTGCTTCTTCAAGATTAGAAACACTCCTTCTAAATGTATTTCTACAACAGCTTGTTCTGCAAAGTCTTGATAATCTAATAAAGAATGCAGCGCCACAAATTGAAAAAAAGATCTGCAATTCAACCTGGAGACGTTGCACATTTGTGTTTCAGATTGCTGTCTAATTGAATTACCTGTTGATTGTGGTTTGGAAATATAAAACTGGTGCTTGACTCACAGTCTTTTTCTTTTTTCCTAAAGAGAAAGTCAGCTCCTGGGGTTCCCCCTGTCTGATAGAGGACTTGCCAGAAAGCAAACATAACAAAAGCAACGAAACAAGCAAACTCACACTGCAAGACTGTATTTCAAATACACATTCCTTTTGTTACTCCCAGATTCTTGATCTGCAGCACAACATCCGTCATTGTGAAAAAAATCGAATCTGTGTTTGGAGCTGCCAGGAGCCGCTCGGTGCCAGGATCCACGATTTATCTGGTCATTTGGTGCGCTGTATTTGAGTTTCCTCCTTCTGGCTCCTCAATAATCTATCATTAAAGTGAAACCACAGAATCAACTCCATTCTGTGATTTATATCTCCATCACAACACTGGAGAGCGATGTTTGGATGTAGGCTCTGTGAAAAAGTATTGTGTGTTTGAGTCTGAAAGGCAGGTTTAAATATGTGTAATTCAACTTGTCCAAAGTTTATGAGTTCTTGACAAATGCTTTGGTTTACAGGAAACCTGAGGAGGACGAAGACGTGCAGATGCAAACTCCTGGTTGTGTCTCTTCTTTACAGTCTTGCCCATAAAGATGTCCCACTAAAATCCTCCATATATTTTAAGATACTAATATGTAATGATTGTGTCTACTCAATCTGGATTGGATTACACCAGTTTTTTCATCAATTTGTGTTCAAAGTCCTCAGGCCTCTCTCAGTAACTACTAGCTGTTTCAAACTATTGGTTTATCAAATCCGCATACACCATTAAACCTTAAGGAATGTCTTAGCTAGTGTAAACTGGTTGTTAGTAATGATTATTCATGGATGGTAGTGCCATCCATAACTTCCAAATAATAACAGGCCAAACAATATATTAAACTTAACTGGTAACTGTGCCCCTGACTGACCCCCCCCCCAGTCGTAATATTACGAGAAAAAAGTCCTAACTTTACGAGAAAAAAATTCGGAATATTACGAGAAAAAAAGATTGTAATATAACGAGAACAAAGTCATAACTTTATGAGAATAAAGTCATAATATTACGAGAAAAAAGTTGTAATATTACAAAAATAAAGTCATAACATTGAGCGAAAAAAAGTCGGAATATTATGAAAATAAAGTCATAACTTTACGAGGAAAAAAAGAAAATAACACGTAAAGTTACTACTTTATAATATTATGACTTTTTTTATCGTAAACTTGTGACTTTATTCTCAAAATCTCAGATTAATTTTTTTCCTCAATGTGGCCTTAATACTCTGTCATACCATATACCTACAACATTGATGAATAAAAATGAAAATGTAAACAAAAAACAGTTATTCATTTCCATTTTTAAAAATCCACAGGGAGCCACTGGAGAGGGGCTAAAGAGCCGCAGGTTGCTGACCCCTGGTCTAACTGGTATTTAAGGGCTGATAATGCTCTACGTTTTAGAACTACAGCTCCCATAATTTGGGGTCTTTTTTGGGGGGGATACAAACAGGAAGTACAATGTTGCCATGGAGTACAGTATTTGTGTATATTTTGGCAGATTGGCACCATTAAGTATTTAGTAAATAATTAGCTATTAGCAGTTCCTGTTGGCAATGCACCCATGCATGTACAGACATCAGTATCAAAGATTACTTTGATACTAAAGAAATGTAAAAATGCAGTAATTCTGGAGTCATAAGAAGTGATTTGTGAAAACTTGCCAAAACTACAACCAATCCTAACCTGAACCCTTCAAGGTCAATGACTGACCTCAACCATCTCGCCAGAGTTTCACAGATCAAGGTTTGCCATCTAGATGTGACAAATGAACTCTACAATAGTCAGTTACTGGGTGTAACTATATTCATCAAAATCTCTACATAAGTGCAAGAAAGTGCGTGTGGTGTGATCTCCACTCAGTAAACACTTATGTCATAACAAGGCTAAGTTTGAACATGGAAACAGCTGGTTCAACCTGCTCCTGGCTATACTGAGATAACTGGAATTTTTTAGCTGTAAGAAGTCTCATCATGCGCAGGTGTTGCTTTAAAGTGGCAGTAGGCAGTATATTTTTGGCATCATTGGGCAAAAAATTCCATAATAACCTTTCAGTATAATTTAATTCAAGTGTTCTGAGAGAAAACTAGACTTCTGCTCCTCCTCATGGCTCTGTTTTCAGGCTTTAGAAAATCTAGCCTGTGACGGGAGACTTTGACCAATCACAGGTCATTTCATTGAGAGAGCATTCCTATTGCTATGTGACTGGAACTTGGCGTTCCTTCACCAGATTTCACAATGGCGGCGGCATCAAGATGATTCTGAGAACATCTGAGGAGAGAAATAGACATTAACGTAACATAATATTGATTCATATTTGATCAGCGCTGACCAGTTTGACCGTTTGGTCGGAGTTCGCGAGTGATTGACAGCCGGCTCTCACAGACGGCAGATGGACAGCAGACCTCAGATCAGCTCTGACTGCTTGTTTTCCGCAAAGGAACATGATTTTTTTCAGATTACGTGTCTCAAGCACTGCTGCTTTAAGTGAGAAACCGTCTCACTTATCTTTTTTATTTTTATGAAAATAACTTTTTTTAATCATATTTTCTCAATTCTCGCCTATTTCAGCTTTAACAGTGGAGGACAATAATAAAGATGGATTGAAGTAGGTTCTCTCTGGCTTTCATACCCAGCCTGACACTTGATGAAAGTGAAGAGAGGGGACCGAAGGATGACTGGACTGAAAACCGGAGCGCTAAATCACCATTTTTTCTTTTGTCTCACAGGGACTTATTCTGTGAAAGATTATTCTGTCTGAAAGTAGTCAAATGAGGCATAACCGCCAGCGGTCCAGCTTCAGATATAACACCATGTTTCTGGTTAGAAGACAGTTTAAGGGAGCACGTGGAGGCCTTGTACAGGAGTAGTTAGAGAGCTTTGAGATTAGTGTGGTGTAGGTATAAAGCCACCCTAAATACAGGGCTCAGGCCATAATTTCAACCATATATCGGACCAAGTAACCATTATATGGTGGTTAAGTGGTCAGTTTAGAAGGGCGAGTGTATTCTTGATGTAAATATCCTCTCCCCTTTATGAGGACAAGCTTTTCATGTGATACAATTGAATCAAACATTTAACGCCTTTAGAACCCCAGTAAAACTGCTGTGAAGGCAGAAGGCAAAAGGTGCTTCGCCATGATTATACAGCACAAATAGTTACAGCCTGTAGTGATGACATCTGACAGGGGGTACTTTTCCTTTTGCTAAATGCCTCTGTCTGTCAATATAGCTCTGGTCTGAGTGTTACATAATAAATATGAATGTGGATATGGACCAGTCATGTTGGTCTTCTTTAACTTTATAGCATCAAATTTTTTTTTTTAACAATTTCACTACCTATACAGCAGGATATTAAAGCTGCTCTAATGTTTTTTTTAATGTTGCAGACTGGACAATTGTTACATAAAAAGTCAGTTGCATGTTCCAAGATGGTCTAACTTAACACCTCACAGTGTGACACGATGTCAGATGTGGCCACAATATTGTGCTCTTTGTTTACTGAGCTTAAAGCCAACTTTTACTGGGCAGTTAATGGAAGTCTGCCCCCCCCCTGGAACAGCCATATGACAGCTTATAAAACACATCTGCCATTTTTGGCCGTTCTTGAGACAACGTCAGCAAAAGCCGGTGTCTGAATCTCACTGTGGCTCTAAAAGAGCACCAAAAACAGTCCTGTTGTGTTCAATGTGGCTAAAATATGTTTCCTGTGATTAGGAGCTGCTTTTTTTACAGCTGTGACGACAGATACAATGGTGACATGTTTGCTTTAAATGTTGGTTGGTTGGTTGGTTGACAAACTGTTAAAAGTTCTCTTTAAATGTTGTATTATATTACATTAGAGAAAGTACAATGTTTGGATCTCCGTAAGATAAGAAATCTGGGAGTTGTACTTTCTCTAATGTAATAAAATATACATGTTGAAGGGAGCATTTCAAGTGATCCATGTGATGCAAAATCCCCACTAGCTGTGTGTTGTGCTCACTGATCAGTTGGTTGATGAAGCCAGCTGATACATCCTGTATCCTGATTAATCCCAAATAACTGCTGTTTTTATTTAGAGTTAGGTTTTGTTCTTCTTTTCTTAAACTGGGCCTGTCCAATGACCACACCCAGAGGGCGATCATCACTTGTGTGTCCCTCATGCCTGTATAATTGCTGGTGCGTCGATTGGGAGTCAAGGTTACTCATCCTCCAGCCTATTGTATAGACTACCTGGCAGAGTACCAAAAAACAATTGACATGCAGTGAACCTTGGGGTTTGTGGGCCTCTGTGGGTCCGCCAGTTACCAGTTTGGTATGTTTAAAATAAATAAACTTAAATAATAAAGTTAATTATTGAATAAAGTCATAACTATTGTCATAACTGTAATTCCTTGCTCTCTGGCATCAGCAAAAATCCCTCTCCTGCCTCCAGCTCATCCAAAACTGCAGATTTTGACTCGGACCAGGAAACATCTCCACATTTCATCAATCCTGGCTTCCTTCCACTGACTACCTGTTGCTTTTAGAAATGATTTTAAAATATTACTGATTACTTACAAAGCCCTGAGATGTTATTTATCACATCTCTTATTGCCTTCCCTACATCCTGAGATCCTCAGATGTGTTGTTCCTTGTGGTACCAAGGTCCAGATTCATATAGAGCCGTTGCAGTCGGTACTCCTAGACTGTGGGATGACCTGTGTGAGGAGATCAGGGCTGCAAATTCTGTCTTCTCTTTTAAATCTCTTTTAAAAACCCACTTCTGTGATTTTATTTATCTTTCATGACAGTTTAGGGGTGGCTGTATACCTCAGGGGGGAGATCGGGTTGTCCTTTAACCACAAGGTTGGCGGTTCAATCCCTGACTTCTACTGTTTCCAACACAAGGAAGGCCAACAAACTGAACAAGCTGGTAAGGAAAGCTATATAGTTGGATCTGAACTGTACAATCTGGAGGTGGTGTCAGAGGGGAGGATGAGGAGAAAGCTGGACCCTATCCTGGAGATCCCCTCCCACCCTCCTCTATGATGAGCTAGTCAAGATGAGGAGCATGTTCAGCCACAGACTCAAGGTAGCCGCTGGTAGCCCTCAGGCTCCACAACCAAGGCTGACCCCCCCATATGAGAACTATGAAAACTTTAAGAACTTTAAACACACACAATCTGCACAATATGCACAATCTGCAACCACCTTGGACTTTTAACCACTGGTGCACTTTCACATGGATATTAATCCACTCTAATAAATCCTATATACCACCGTATACACTGTACATATGTACATATTACATTTATTTATTGACGGGCTGTACATACTATGTTCACCCATTCACTCTGTATCCTTATATCTCTATTTATACCTGTATACCTCTCCTGTGTTTCATTCTGTTTGCTGCTGTTGCTGCTTTGACACCTGAATTTCCCTCCGGGGATTACAGGCCGTGTAAAGGAAATTCAGAGTTTTGTTTCTAAACACATTATAAATGTTGAAAACGAATTACTGAAAACATGTGCAAAGGCTGTGAACGTTGTAGTTCTGGATTGTGGAGTTAGACCGTTAAACTGTTCTTGTGTTCAGGATTTTTTAGGCGGGGCTGAAATCATGACTCGATGACGCACTGGAGCCATCCTTAACATAACTCCACCCATCTTTACAAGCATGGTTTTTGAAAGACAAAATAGAAACCCAGCATGT
This sequence comes from Sebastes umbrosus, assembly GCF_015220745.1. Taxonomy (NCBI): domain Eukaryota; kingdom Metazoa; phylum Chordata; class Actinopteri; order Perciformes; family Sebastidae; genus Sebastes; species Sebastes umbrosus. The sequence goes on from NC_051287.1 coordinate 26,430,471, forward strand.
CATCAAAAGATACACAGACTTTAATAAAGACTCATCTTATCTTATTGGCTGCATATTGAAATGTCCTTGTGCGAGACACTGAACCCCAAGTTGCTCCCCGGGCGCTTCACAGCAGCCCACTGCTCATAACATGCCTAGAGGTCATTTAATGCAGAGGTCATGTATCTACCTGTATGCATATGATGATTGTAATAAAGTTGAAGTTTTGTTTTACCCTGTGTTTGATTATTGTCTTTTATTTAATTTCATTCACCTTGTGTTTTTATTGTAAAGCACTTTGTAACTGTGTTCTGAAAGGTGCTATATAAATAGAGTTTATTTTTTTTATTATTATTATTATATAAGTAAAACAGGTTGGTAATTTGGCTTTGTGTGAAACAGCAACCATGGCTACATGTAATAAACACTTTTCAGTAGATCATCAGAATACTTTTGAGTAGGACTGTGTCTCAGACTGGTTTGAGTGGTGCCCACCTGTTGATGACTCCCTGACTATCACATGGAGAATCACAGCTGTGCTAAACAAAGTCATGCATATTAAACAGCATGCCTTTTCTTCCTGATTTGCTTTTCCCGCTCTGGCTCTCTCTCTCTCTCTCTGCTCTGGAAATAGCGGACTCCATGTAGAAGAATTCAGAGCTCAGGATTTGGAGGCGTGAAACTTTCCCTCAACTTTTCCTCCCTCCCCCGGCCAATAACAGGGCCGGCTCTGCTGTAGGGACGGCTGTGATTTGCCTGAGCCTGCTGTCCGCAGACTGACTGACAGCCCGGAGGAAAGACCTCTTCTCTCTCTGTGTGTGTGTGTGTTGGCCCGTGTTGGACTTGAAGGGGCTCTACGTGACTCTGTGAGACTGTGAGAGTGGGCAGCACTTCTGAACGGAGACGCAGCGGTGAGGACAGTTCAGAGACTCAGAGAGGAGAGGAGAGGAGACGGAGACGGAGACGGAGTCGGGCGTCCATCCGTCAAACTAGCTGGAGGAACACACTAACACACCCTTATGGCTGCTTGAGACACAACCATACACCCCCCCCTCCCCCTTTTTCTCTTTCTCTGGAACTTTTTGGCTTTTAGTATTGTCCTGACCAGAAGCTGTTGCAAGTCTAAGTAGTTGCTCCAAGTGCAAAAGTGAATCCACTCTCCGTGGACGTCTGTGGCGGTCATGGATACCCATATAAGATGGAAAGTTAAACGGAGGATAAGGGACGCCCAAATCACTCTGGCGGTGATTCTGCTTTTTGTCACATCGCAAGCAAGTTCAGGTAAGAAGATGGATCCAGTTTGGAGCTGCGCTCAAAAACTTTTCCTCTTTGGTTCTCTAGTGGATCACTAGTGGATCACTAGTGGATCACTAGCTGGGATGACCAACCCTCCTACAAACTCATCTTTGTGCCTTTTATTTGGCCCTTAATGTATTCAGCTTGGTCTGTCTCAAAACTATGGGACTTGTCAAAGTTTCAAAAGCCTTTGAGAGAGTTTGAGAGAAAATAGAAGTCATTGTGTCTGAGGAGCTGCTGCAGTGAAGTTGTGCAAAGGTTTTTTGCGCGTTGCAAAACCATCCAATAGCTGATCCATACAGATGTAGGCCTGAATAATGCTGGTTGTGGTTTAGTTTACATGCATTAGATAGTGAAAGGATAGACTGTACAATGTGTCCCTGAATTACAAATGTAATGGATTTTTTTCAGAAGAAGTTTTTGCATTTTGCAGACTTATTATTAGGTTGTCAAATAACTTTTCTTTGCAGTTCAAGAAAGTTTAAAAAGTCTTTTTTTTATAACTTTTTTTTCACCCTTTTCTTTTCTTTTTTCTAACTGATGAGAGGGATGAGCATAGTTTTGATCAGAGGGAGGGGCTGCAGCTCATCTGAAGCGGCAGGGTGGAGCCGCCTTAAACACTGACATCACAACTCAGTTTCTAAAGCACAGGGCTCTTTGTAAAGGATCAACTCCCCCCACCCCCATTATATATTTCATTAATTGCATTCTACAAATTTTCCACATGCTTCTTAGTAACAGTTATATAACTCAGAGTGTGAAGAATGTAAAAGTTTGGACTCAGTTAGACTCAGTCAGGCTTGAAGGAAGGAAGAAGGGATTTTTAAAAAAAAAAATCATTAGACAGTTTAATGTGGCACTGCTGTGTCTCATGGGTGCTCAGAGGTCATGCAGTGCTGTGGCAGTGGGTCTGGGGTCTGGCCTGCATTTATTATTAGCACCCCGGCACGGTTGGTGGTCTGCTGTCTGCTGTCCATGAGGCTCTGACGCAGGCCTTTGAGGTGAACAGGTGGTTTCTTCTGTCTGCTTCATGGACAGCTACATTGTGCTGATGGTGTGAATGTGATGTTGTGCCTGACCGAGTCAGACGCTCAGTCTGAAGCTCAGTTAGTCCACCCTGGTGAAAATGATTAAACAGATGCAGTTGAAGTGGCTTTACAAGCTCATATACTGTTAAGGAATTACTGCAGCCTGTTTATTTCCATGTTGCCTGTAAACACTGGTTGTTAACTGAACATCACTTAGGTGACTGTATAACGGTCGGATCCAGATCTGGGTCACTATGGATGACAGAGGATGAGCTGACGTTAGAGAAATTGGGACTGAATCCATTTTGATGCTGCAAGCTGGATACAATCAGCTCTTAACACCAATAGAGAGTCTTGTTAAGTGATCCTCAAGGGGTCTGGTACAATTCCTGAAACTTGACACTTGACCCATGCCAAATAGGAAATACTCGATGACTAGCAACATGCCAACTACATGCAAGTTCTATGTAAACTAATTAAGTTAAAGCATTTCAGTCATTTTTAGTCATCTTTTTGCAGTTCAGTTAAACATGACATAGTATTGATTAAACTTTAATATTGACACTAATATTAAATTATGGTAAAATATTACATTTTTGCAAGTATCTTCTCATCAACGTATACAAACGGTAATGCAGGCAACTAGACGCTTTGTCAGCAGTAAAAGATTCATCTTGACCCGAACCACATGACCTCTGATAGCCTCAGGGAGGACCTGGATATACATTCATCAGAAAGCCTGCAGAGGCCTGCCCAGACACAGCAGCACTGCTCATCTGGGACCTGTCAGCTCTATACACAGTAGTGTACTTGCATTACAATGCAGGTATGACAGAAGTATTTATATGGATTAAACTGTAAAATAAAATAAAAAATTTATTCATTGTCTATTTTGTATTTATTTCATAACCATATGGTATTGAATATCATATTAATTATTTATTTAATAATTAATTCATGATTTAATAGGTCAAGTTCCTTAAATGGTGGGACTTTTACATTCCACTGAAATTACAACCAAAGTGAATGGTCAACTATAATAACACCCAATTTAATTTAGTGATGCTTTCGTGGATGGTCGGGGTCCAATAACTAGTCCCACAATGAATTTCCAAATACACAGATCTAAGCTCAGACTCTAACAACAAATCTCTTATGAAATGATTTTATCATTTATAATCAATAATATAATAATATTCTAATTAATAATATAAATTAAGGTCGACATTTAGTCAAATAACAATTTAAGCCCCGCAAAATGTAGTCATTAAAATGTCAAATGTAGTTTATAAAGCTGCATTCATTTTGGTGGCGTTTGTTTTCACCACCTGGAGGCAGCAGATGAAGCTGAATACACAACACTGACATTCACTTTATAAAGAGATTGAATGTGTTAGTAAACAGTTAGGCTTCATTTATACATCCAGCAGACACACAACAACCCTAGCATTCATGTGGAGTCCTCTTTCTGTCCACTTGGCAAATGTAAGTTTAGTATTCACCTTCCTTTTAGCTCTGTTTCGGTCCTGAGGACATTATCTGGGTCTTTAGCTTGCTAAAGCTGTACTAACTAGATAGCTAAAGCTGTGCTAGTTAGGGTTAGGGTTAAGGGCAGGCAGCGTACAGGTGGTTTACCTTGAAACCAGGTTGAGAACAGTGACAGTGAAGAAACACTATAAAATAGTTGTTAGCAGAAAGATGCTAAATGCTACGTAGAGCTGAGGCAAAGTGCAGAGTCAGGTACTCCCTGACTGTGGGTGTGTCACACAGAGGAATCCCTCTCACATCATATTCACAGTTGTTTGTTGATAAATATAAATAAAAGATATTAATATAGCTTTAAGGTGTAGGGAACGTTTCTGGTCTGCATATGGAATAGCATATGTACACACCTAATAGTAAAGAGAACAAACATTGAGATATGCTTCTAGGGTTATTCTTGTAGTGTATATAAATAGATTTTTTTTGCACATTAATGTTACCAAATTGTTTGAAGTTAACAGCAACCTGAGGTCAGAGAGGATCAGCACACTGAATACAGGTCAAGCTCTGCACAATCAGAGCGACTGAGTGAAGTCACAGTTCTTCAGGGAGGTCACCTTGCCTCGGCATTAATGAGGAAACCTTCCTTTTAACCTCGTTGAGTAGTGGTAGTAACAGAGGGCCTATAAGACATGGAGGTTAAGAATGAGGGGTCGGAGTTCAAAGGTGAAGGTCAGGACTTCCAGATTGCCGCTGCTGTCAGCTGTACAGTTTCATTGCCTGAAGAAAGGAATTCTTGCTGTTGAAGCTCCACTTCAGTAAATCCTCCTCTGACTCTCGGAGGTCAGAGATAAGGAGGGTGTAATAATATATTTAATGCTTTATTATACCTCCATGCTGGTGACAGCCGTTCGCCAGAGGCGTCCATCTGTCCGTCCCATTCTCATGAATGTGACATCTCAGGAACACCTTGAGGGAGTGTCTTCAAAATTTGTCACAAATTTGGTGGTCAAAGGTCAAGGTCACTGTAACTCAAGAATTCATATGTCAATTATGACAGTTTGGACATTTTGGACAGACAACTGTAACTTGACTGGTTGGCGGAGGCCTATACATCCACGAAGCGATCATTTTAGTTAAGAAATAGAATCTCTGCAACAACGTACAGTTTGTTGGACTCTGTATTAAATTGGCATCTTTAGCCTGAGACTGATTCAAAGATGTTTTGTTTGTCTTGTTTCTAGCTAGTTTCCAGATTCAAATGCCTCCTTTTGTGGGACCTCAGCTGTTTTGTAGTTTTATGATCAGCATACCTGCTGCAGACCAAATCTGCCTTCTTCTCCGAATAGTTTGTGTTTCTGCTGAGTTGCTTTTTAGTTTCCTCAATCAATGAACTCTTTTCACAATTCTTAGAAAATCAGTTTTGACTCTTTTTACTTTGGTTTGTTATCATTAATTACCCAGATTATTTTTGTCTGTAACAAACATTCACACAGGACCAGAACCTACTGGTGCAGAGTATTTAAGTCATCAAAAAAACTGAAATAACATTCTTTGAATACCTTGTGCAAATGAAAACAAGGATGGATTTTGGCCAAAGCTGCTGATGCTAATAGAGGACAGTATTGAAAGGAGCAGCGGACATGCTGAGGAATTAAGAATATGGTCGTGATTCAAGAATTAAGCTAAATATATTAAGAGCTGGTATTTGTTTTATCCTTAGGTACATTTTAAAGGGATAAACAGAAGAAGGCCTTGCTGTTTCACTGAGCGCCTTCACATCTGGATTTGATAAGTTCCATTGTGCTGTCTGCTAAGCCCTCCAAAAACCCCGAAAAAATGTCTTCCAGATGTTTTCTTCCCATTCTTGGTGGAACAGGGGAGCATGAAAAAAATATACTGTTGCATTTTTCAAAAGAAAATACGGCACTCTGAGCTGGTTTTCTGAGAGAAAATTCCTAATCGAATAACATCTGCAGCCTTATAGCTGAGTTTGTAAAAATACTAGCAGTGGCGTTGCGTTTCAGCCAGGTTTGCACACACACATCCAGGGTCATTAAAAGGTTCTTTTTGTTTAAGCCAGCCAACTTTATGACAGGGTTAAAGGTCGAGTACAGCTGGTGCGCAGCTGTTTTTCATTTACAGTCTCTATATCTGGACAGCTCCTCTTCTAAAGGAATTTATAAGGATAAGTACATTTTGCCGTTTCGTCACCGTGCATAAAGTTCTTCATGAGGCCAATTAGAGAAGCGTATAGAGGTGATTGAATCATCAGTGCATAACTTCCGGTGTGCGTCATTTGTAAATTTTACAGGATGCTAACAGCTGGTTGCCCTGAATGATGCCATACATCTAAAGTCCTTTTCATTTTGTTAATGTCATACCTAGTTATATGACTGAATGAAAGAACAGTTGGTTTCGTTGAGATCCATCAAAATCAAACTTAAACCTGTGAGGAACTTTTGTCTTCCCCTTCTGGAAGTAAGAGAAATTACACAAACACTGTCGACGCTGCTCAGGACGTACGCCTGCAGGTGAGCTTGGCACATCGCCCCCCCAAGCCTCCAGGAAGAGCGCCGGGGTTTGAAGCAAATTCTCTTAGTGGCCAAACGGTGTAATTATAACCTCCGTGTCCGTCACGTGATGCCATTGGGCCCAAAAAGACTTTTCCCCATAGACTTACATTGGGAAAGAGACATCTGTAACTCAGTGGATGATTTTTTTAGGTGAATCAACTCCCCAGTATGAACACTCTAATAGCCCTTATTTATATCATTAGGCCCTAAAAGTTGTAAAATGTACTAATAGCTGAATCCAGAGTTATTTCCCTTCCCCCGTTCATGTGAATGAGACCCAGACCGAAGGTGGAGCGAGGGCTGGGAGGAGTTAAAGGAAACGCTACTGCATCTGCTCTACGAGCCCAATGGATGAGGAAGATCACTGGATGATCTGGGTACTGTATAACAGCAGTCGAGCCGTTTAGGCTTCATGCTCCACTGAGACACTCTGATAGGAATAAACGGGAGCCTCCAACGCTGTATCCAGTTCTCTTTATACGGATATGCAGGGCACATTTTGAACGGGCACCGCACTAGTAATTTACAAATACTGACCTGTCCAAGAGCTGTAACGTAACATTTGTCCTCCCTTAAGGTGGGTTTATGGTTGCCGCATGTGAAGCCGGTGTGAGGTGCGCTTGCTATAAAATTACGTCATCGGGCTTACTAGCTGCTGATCCGTCACTGTGGTCCCTCCCCTCTCCCGTGCCTGCTTTAGCTCAGGCTGATTGACGTAAAACGCATCACTTCTGGTGCGCCAACGCCGGAAAGTCGCCACAGACCTGAGACACAATAACTCTGAAGTACTGCGAAATACAGACAGCTTTCCCCTGCAGCGATAGACTTAATCAGCATTGTTTGAACTCGTTTGGCAAAGGCCCGGATGTTAATATACATTCATTTATATGTAAAAGGCCTTTGAGTTGTCACCAAGCCACATGGCAGCCATGATGCTTTTAGAGTCTCTGACTTCACTTGCTCAATAGTCTTCCTCTTCAGTAGGAACTGAAATGGAACTGAATGGAACTGTAATGTTTCTGCGGGGTTTTAGTAGGTTGTTTCTTACTCACCTTTAAGTGGCAATCTTGGGGTCATGTCCTACTCAATCAGATAAGTGGCAGTGAGGAAAAAGTGGCTTCTTGTGTGTGCCTATTGCCGTGGCGCTGTGGCAGGAATCTGAGTTAGCTGGACTGTGGAGAAAAGCAGTGACCCTGCAATTGCATGTGTGCCACTTTAGCCTGTAAATGCAGGCTTTGTGGAAAGGACCCTGTAAATCAGCTCTAATGCCTGATAACAACATGGGAGATAAAACAAAATATGCGGGGCACGTTTTTGACCCCGTGTCAGAGTTAAGGAGACCCTTTGTGCTGCACAAACACTGCATTATTTGCCACATCCTGGACGGTATATCGTCTATTCCTTTCCAGACTAATTAAGGGTCAAATAATTGTTTTGAACTGCTCAATGGTCCTCTGTGCTCATGGCACAGCAGGAGGGATTTCAAGCTAGATACAGATGGTTTTCTCTTTATGGTGTCGCTTTCACAAAGCTAAAAACACTCAAAGATGGATCATTTGTTCTTTACTGCCTGACAGAGAGAAAAGGGAACAAAATGGAGACAGTTTGAAAAGTCAACACGAACACATCAGTGATGTCAAAGTTGGATGTGCTACCTCATGATGCAACTCCCACTCCTGTATTTGATTTTCAACAGTATGCTTTGTTGCAGTATGTAGTGCATGGCAGAGTGAAAAAGTGAAGTCTGGTCCAGGCTCACAAGCCGAGTATTCACTTGAGCTGGGAAACAGTGCTTTTCTCTGTAATGGGGTATTATAATCATTGAGCATGGAAAGCAATGTATGACTCATCCTTTCCAACCCCATTCCCCCCTTCCTTCCCCAGCCCGAGCTTAGCCACAGCCTGGGCCCGAGGAATACTGACTGTAAGCATTTCTTTCCTACTAGGGGAGATACAATGGTTTCTGCTCACTCCAGAAGCTTCACTGTCGTCAGATGTATTCTATTTTGACTTTATTAGGTGATGAAATAAGTAGGAGTTGGAATGGAAAGGCGACATTAAATCAAGACTTCAAGTTTCTGCTCATTCAGCAGTATTTTCTCATTAAGTCTTGCGCTTGATTAATTTGTTGTAACAAGGGACCAAGAGTCTGACCGCAACACAATAGTGTAGGAGGCAACCTGAAGGAAATGCGTCAGACAAATGAAGAAAGCTGTTTGAGCAACACTGTCGCCTAGAAATTACATTTACATAGTTCTAATTTGCAACAGTGAATTAATGTAGTCAAAAATGTAATGCTGTCTGGATTACGTTTTCTACCAACATAATGAGGAAAAGCCCTTAATTAACAACTTAACAACTGATTTTTGTTGTACAATATCCACACTGGCAATACAATATCGTAGCAGTTAAAGGAGCAGTGTGTAACAATTCAGAATATGATATTAATAAATATGTTATCATTAGTGTATAATCACCTGATAATAAGAATCGTTGTGTTTTCGTTACCTTAGAATGAGCCGTTTATATCTACATAGGGAGCGGGTCCTCTCCACGCAGTCCGCCATGTTGCACCGACAGAACGGACAAACCAAACGCTGTTAACTATTCCTGCTGGGGCTGGAGTCAGTAACGTTACTCACTCCCGTTACTCACTCCCGTCTCCGCCACTCTCTCTCTCTCCTGCTTCACCACTCACTTCACCACACACTGGCTCTGCTCCAACTGGCTCTAGAGAAGAGAGGGACATTTGCGTCTTCGCCTCGGCCACCGTCGCTCTCCAACTTGCTCGGCACATGGGAGAGGCTTCAGTTGGTTGTTGGTTGCAATCTCCTCACCTCACCGCTAGATACCGCCAGATCCTACACACTGGACCCTTAAACATGATACAACTTCACCTTGGTTATGTTTACACACTCACAGCACTTTAGGTTAAGTTTAGGGACACTGTAAACACTGTATTAACATGTAACCGAAAACCACGATGTTTCCCTAACCTTAGCCAAAATCCTTTTGTCATGCCAACCTAACCACACGCGGCACTCAGGATGTGTCAAAGTCCTGCACTTTGTGCACCCCCAAAAATGCAAGGGAACATAATCCAGAGAGTATTACAGTACGATTCCTCATGAAAAGTAATTGGTTAAACAAAGCTTCTAGTAGTAGTGGTAGTATAGAAATGTGATTTCTAGGAGACAACTCTCCATCTTGTCTTGGAAAATGTTTTTTTTTTTGATTTTAAAGAAAATATTTAAAGGTCCCATATTGTAAAAAGTGAGATTTTCATGTCTTTTTTATTATCAAGCAGGTTTAAGTGCTTTAAAAATACCATGAAGAGAGACAGAGAAATACACACAGCCTGTATTCAGAAACATACACCTTTAAAACAAGCTGTCAAAATTTCTGTACATTTGGATGTCACAAATATACAATGTATATATATACAATTTCATGTACCTGGTTAAGGGACCTTTAACCAGGGACATGAGGTCGGAAGCCGATTTTGATGACTCAGGTAAAATAGCCGACTGTCAGCCAACCTACTGGCAGAGTAACTGGTGTTCACCCACAGCGTTGATGTTGCTCAATACGACTCTGGTAAAAGTGTCAGTAGGAGACTCTTCATGGCTGTCGCTGCAACTCCGGCAGATTATTTGGCACTCCACGATATGGCGAGCTTTCCTTACCTCAGGCTGCAATTACACCGTGTGTTATTACCACTATCACAAGAACAGTGATTGATAGCCTGTAAATGTTCTCTTTATTTTTTCCATTTTCGTGTTGTGTCACTCTTTCCACACCTCAGTGAAGCTACTTTTTTTAAACTCTGCCCATGTTGCCTCTGGGATTTCCTTTCCTTTTGTTGACATGATTGCTTGTGCATCAGGAAATGGCTGCTTGTGATTTATTACCTACACGTCCTTCCTTTTTGTCAGTATATTCAGTGATAATGAAACACTACTATCTATAAGCATCACTGGATTTTCATTTATTTGCACGGAAAATATCCTTGTAAATCATTTTTAATGTTTTTTAATGTTTTCATCAATGATGATGAAATTCTTCCATTGTGAGGCAACATAGCATATTTGGATTGATTCCCATCATTATTTACGAGGCAAAGCACCTCAGTGAAGTATTGGAGAATGTGCCACTTGGGTTTGATAGGCCTCTTCTCGTGTGTCGGTGCTGGGTAGAAGGGAAAAGCTTGAATATTGTGCAGAATTTCACATTTATTAGATTGGGTTAATGTCAGTGTGTTTGCTGGAATAATGGTTATCTCTGAGGCTGGGTGAGAGGAAATGGTTCTCTAATGTCAGCGCTGCAGGGACCTCTGTTATCATAAACTTCTCAGCAGACAGCCATCAAAACCATATCTGCTGTGGGAGAAACAATAAAATTAGCACAGGGAAATAAAGCTGCTAATGGAGGTTAGAAAATACAACTGAATGAAGCTGGTGCCAAATGAGACAAAAGAAGAGATAAAAAAAGACAGAGATAAAGGCCGTCGCACATGCATCTCGACTGGACCATTCCTGCAGTTTCTTGCTGTAAAATGAGCATTCAGAGGTGCTCTGTGGAATCTTGACTCACTTTTTCCATCTTAGTCTGTGGTGGAAGGCAGACAGTGATTTATCCTCACTACTGTGAGCTGCAGCACGGAGACAGTGAAGTAAACCATCTGGTATTCCCCCTGTTAAAGCAATAAGAGTCTGGCTAAAGCACTGAGCCTCAGAGTACACAAGAGAAGCTCTGGTCAGAAAAACTCTCTGTTCTCTGGATCATCTTTCAGGTCTGTGTGTGAGTCAGTACGTCTGTGGGTGTAGGGCTGAATATGAAAGACTATGCTCTGCAGTTTCTGGGTGGATTCTTATCATTTCTTGTGTTTCTAAATTTGCTTGGTGTTTCCTGTAATTTTGCAATTAGAGGCTGGGGTTAATCTCTGCCTATCTGAGTATGAAAGAGTCGGAGTGAGTTGATCGTGAACAGGGAAATGAAGGTGTATAAACAAACAAAAAAAGATCTCACTCCTCATTTCCTCCTTTGCCTCTTCCTCCCTGCTGCTGCTTTCACGTGCAGCTCTCTGCCGCGGTCACTGGGTCAGCGTCCTGAAAGAGTCTGGATTAAAGCTGTCTGATAAAATGAACTGATGCTGGCATGTATGGTCACTTCCAGACTTAATCTGGCTCATGTTGGTGTAAACACTGTCCTCAGTCGCCTTTGAGTCGCAGTCGCACACCTTCACCCGGCCGGCATTCGTTCTTCATCTTTATTCAAAACAAAGCAGCTAACATGATGATTGCTGATGCTAATAATTTAAGTGAGCAGTTGTAGCTTTTGCTGAACAGCACCTACTGTGGCCACACGTGGTAACACGCAAGCACAAGTAGGAAGTAAAATCAATTGAGTGACTCAGTTACACAGTAATATCTATCTAACATCTGCTAACATAAGGCCACCATTCACTACTGGTCAAACCAGACCAAGTAGCAGCAAAACCCCGGAGTGTATTTTAAATTAAGAGTGAGTGTGTTTTATTGGTTATAAATTCAATTTTTCATTTTTAAGAGGAAGAATGTGTTAATTCTTCTTTTAAAAATAATCTCACTATACACCATATTCTCGGGGAGCCCCGGTTGCAAATAAATATTTTTAAGAATAAATTTATTGAATTTTTGATAAAACATAAGAAAAACATACACTTCACATTGCACATAAATGGTACACAAAAAAGGCAAACCTAAACACAACACATGAAGACACTTTGTAAATAATGTAAGTACGGCACATTCTGTTGTCATACTTGTTACTAAGATCACATGTTGGTGGAAAAAAAAATCCTACTATTATTAATAACAAAAGCGCTCAGAATTTAAAAACTAAAATAATAATAAAAAAGAAAAAAGAAAAAAAGAAATTTCATCGATCCCAATTTTTTCTCTTTTACTATATACAGTTTGTAAGTTTCTCTATAGCCAGACCATATCAGTGTTTTTTAACTTTTCTTTTATCTATTGTCACTTTATCTATAATTACATAAATATATATCCTATTTGTTATCATTGATTGATTTCTGGTCATACCACCCAGCCCTGGATCGTACTGTAGCCGCTTACTGAAATATAACGGAAGCTAACAGCCACTAGCATGTCACATTTGTACGCCATTCTAGCCGTGATGTGCCTCTTCAGAGCTCAGTGTCTGTGTGAGTTCAGTATAGCTGCACATGTTGGTGCAACTTGAGCCTCAGTTTGAGCCTCGCTGCAAAGCTCACGTGTAGAGAAGCGGTGATTAATTAAGCCGAGGTGTGTGTGATCGCTCGCCATCTTGCTAACTGACATCCCATTCAGGTTTCGTGCTGGCGTTGGTTGACTCGTGTGTTGTATGTCTGCCTTGCTCTAGTGTGTGTGTGTTCTCTACAGGATGTCCATGCAGTCAGTGTATGTAATGCGTTCAATCTAGCAAGCGTAATGCCTGCAGTATGATTTCCAGGTCTGGTCACATGAAGCCCAGCAGCAGAAGGTCAATGTGTTGATAGAAGTGTGTCTTGGACCTGATATCTTCATGCTTTAGTATTTTGCAGTAGTTGTGTTTTTAAAGGCTTCACGCTGTGTTTCAGAACAGAGGAGGGATGTACTTCTGCAAACTTAATTAAAGTTAATACACTTTTATGAGATGAAACATGAACCTTTTAAGGGGAAAAGATCAGAGGCACTATTTGACACTGCAAACACCACATCCTATTTAATGAGTGTTAGTATTGATTAGGCCCCAGCTCAGAAACATGGTCATGCTAGACCAGGTAAGGCTGTAGCTGCAAACCCCGGAGTGTGTTAAAGTGAGTTGGAGTTTTTTATTATAAATTTTAATTTGTAAGAGGACGAAAGTTTTTTTAATTCCACAGTCTTGCTTTAAGTAATTAAAGTCAGTCCAGCTGCATTCACAGTGAGGCTCCAGCTTCACTACAGCTGGCTTCTGTTAAAGTTTTATAACAGAATCAGGTGAAGTTAAAAAAAAAAAAAACTCGAACACCCTCCCTGTCTGTGATGCGCTCTAGGAGGGGGAAGTCTCTCATTGGGCATTCTTGTTTTGGGCTGCGCTGCTCTCCAAGTGAGGCAGGGTCCTCTTTATGGCTGCTAATTACTCCTTGTCCTCAGCGCCAGGTCAAGCATGTGCCTGGAGAGTCAGGCCTCACTTCAGGAAGGGCTGGAGGAGGATAGGGGGCAGGGAAAGAGGGAAGAATGTTAATCCCCCCCTCCCCCCTTCATGAAAAAAATCCTAATTCACTGGTCCGGCACCCCTCCTCCTGTCAAATGAAATGGTGCTGTCTGGAGTCACTAAGTGTTGTTGCAGAATACGTGTGTGTGTGTATGAAAGATGGAGGGTAGATGGATAGGTTAGGGGAATGGGATCCACCACAGTCTTGGCACCGAGCCGAGAGCGGGATTATGAATCTGGCACTCAAAAGCTACTGTTCAGAGAGGGAGAGAAAAAAGGTGGAAGGAAAGTGTAGTGAGGAAGGAGGGAGGGGGATATTTGCAAAACCACACAATGCCCACTTTTCTCTGCTTGTAATGTAGTAAGTTTCACCACACGGTTTAAAATAATTCACACTGAAACTGTATACTTTTATGAATTCATTAGCCTTTACTCTGCTGCAGCCCATGTCTGACAAACAAACCCATAAAAGGCTGAAGGCGAAGTTAACCACTCCTCTTTTATCACATCAAGATGCAGCGTTTGATTCGTACATTACACTTACAAGCTCCCACTGTACAGATGGCTCAGCTAAGACCTGACTGTGGGAGTAGAAGAGGATGCTTTACACCCTCTAAGAGTTTATCTTTCAGGAACCAAAAGAGTTCTGAAGCATTGAAGATGAGAGACTCGTAGCAAGAAACAAGTTGTAGTGAGTCTGGATGCATTAATCCTGTGTGAATCCTTTGAGTTGATAAGGAACAGCCCACTTCCCCTACTTTCAATCCTCCTTTAACATCTTATGTCCTTGTCTTGTAATAGTGTTGTAAACTTGTGGACAGCAGAGGCCCTGTGGCTGATTGGAGCATTACAGACATCTGAAATAGGGCCAGACATAGATGGATAACATGATAGGCAAAGGAAAGAAAAGGTGTTTATTTACACATTAAAAAGCCTCCAAAGAGCATCAACCTTTAAAGGGTGCACTGTATCTACAGTATGCCGTGCTCCGTTGCATGAAAGAGGGACGGCGGCCTGGCAGAGAGCAAAATGTACACAAGACCGTGTCGTATAAACAGTTTGTGTGTGACCTGCCTCTTGGATGTGAGGGGCTGTGGTCAGAGGGGGAAGTATTTTTAGCATCTGGTGCCAGAGGTGTTGGTCTCTGGAGGGATCTGCCATGCTAAGTGGGTAAACATCTCAGCTTAACAAGGTGGGACTGAGACCCATACCTGCGGCTTAGGATGTGGTCGGGACGGCTTCCGCTGTAAGGTCGACCGGCGGTGACAGAAATCCATGAATGAAGGAGTGTAAACACGTCAAAGAGGGAAATAGAGCTGATGATGTTTGTGCCTGTCTGAATGCATCAGGCGAGTCATCGCTATATTGGAAAAGACATTTGCCGTCTTTAGACGGGTTTTCGATAGGTCTATTATTTTGCAGTCGGCGTCTGGACAGAGGTATATTATGCTATCCTTTCACCTTCCTCCTCCTTTCCTGTGAGCCGCTAATTGGCCCTCTCCACCTGGCTCACCTCCAGATGACCCAGAAGAGGCCATGTGGTCGCTTTTAGATCCATCAAGGGATCTGAAAACTTGGATGAAAAGATTAATTTTGCATGAGAAAAAAGGAAATTGGGAAACGGAAATGAGAAAGTGGAATAGTTCGAGGTTGATTGACATAGGGTAAGGAGTGGTTATCGGCTATGGAATGAGGGGCATCCCGATGACAATTGTTTCCTTCCCAAAAAGCGACTGATCTTCACAGGATTAGTTTGTGTCAGCGTGGATTAGCAAAAGCAACACTCCTCAGCGGGGGTTGTGACACAGTTAGCATCGACTGGATGCTCTTTATAGACTCCCCCCTCTCCTTCTCCCCTCGTGGTGCTGAGCTGGCTGTTATTATGATGTTGTTATTGTTATTATGACAGCCATATTGGTATGATGCTCTGTGAGTGTTTGGCTGCCGTTACCCAAGGGAACTTATTTGAATCATTTATCACTGTGTGCTGTTGTCTTCTGTAAAGTAATGAAATGGCTGTGGCTTGTTGGAGAGTAGTTTACCGTCAGCCTCTGCTGCTGTTTATCTGTTCCTGTTTAGACTCTCAAGTGTGAGGTGACACTGAAATGATCGCTAATGCATTGACAGGATGATCATGAAGTAGTCTTACACCTATAGGAGTATTACTTGAGGTAAGATATGAAGTGAGTGTTTGTACCTGTCACCAACAGAGTCTCTAGCAGCTGGGCTAATGCACGGTTGTGTCCATATAAGGAGATGGGGAGACTGTGTTACTGCAAGAAGATGAATCAAGAGGAGATGGAGAAGGGAGGCTACGGCTGGTTGGTTAGAACTGTCTGAGGATCACTGACTAACCCCACATGAACGCCGTCAACCGTTGGCACATTTTAATACTGTAGCCTGGGTTTAATGTGACATGTAAGCACGTTCAGAGCATCGTTCGGTCGCTGTGTTTAATCGCAGGGCAGCCATTTCCATGCCTTGTATGGACTCCTTCTGTGCAGCCGTCAGTGATCGATTGATTTTTTTTCCCTAGGGAATAATGTGCTGTTGGATGTTGGCAGGTCAGAGGGAGTTACTGTAGTGTCAGGGCAGACTGTTGTGGCTTTAACAGGGAACATTTGTGGCTGTCTGAGAAACAACTCTTTGGTCAACCATGGTCCTTATTAAAGAACGGTATTAAATGAAAGCGCTTTATGTGCCAGCTTATACGTCACTTACTTCTCTTATATTAGAAACTGTGCCTCCCTGTGCCCGTCTCACTGGAACTGATCTTTTGACTGTTCAAATCCTGCATGATGTTTGTCTGATGGATGCTAAATGTATGCAAGTTCCAGAGTGTGGTCAAGAGAAGATTTTGCTGTTTTTTTCTGATAAATTCAAGGCTACAGTTTTCTAAAACATATAGTGATTGTTTTCTAATAATTCTACTGAATCTCAGTCAGCATCAGCCAACTAGACCACCACAGTTTGCCCCCTAAAAAATCTGAGTTCTAAACTTTAAGCAGTTGTCTACAATAATGTTAAAAAAGTCTAATAAAGGTTAATATGTTTATTATAATTGAATGTGTTTATTAAGACAGTCATAAGTTTAATATACAGCTGCTGCAATTAAGCAGATGTATGCTTTCCTGGGTCCTGGGGTCCCTGTGCTTTAATGCTGTATCTTCGGACACCTTTACTCAGCTTTTCAGAAGTTTATTGTAGGCGTTCTGGCCCCTGAATGCCTCGGTTGCTAAGCAACCAGAGAGATTTGCATCATGTGTATCCCATTTTTTTCATATCACATGATCAGCTCCCATAATCTCCCACTTGTAGACCAATAAGTGATAACGATGTGGAACGCGTTTTGTTCAATTAATGACTCAATCAGAGCATTTGTAACACAACTACATTTCCCATCATCGGACATTCTGTAGCAGAGCGAAGAGCTCATTAAACAAACCTCCTTCATCACGTCACGGTGAGTGATCGACACTTTCTGGCTGATGGGGAGAGTTTCTCTCCGTCTCTTCATTATGAGTTGATGACAGACAAAGCTGTCTTCTTCTTTGGACCCTTCACCTGCTTAGAGGCCCCGTCATCCTGCGGTATGCACCTCCAGGAATATGAATCCTTCTGACATGTTTAAAGGCTGGACTAGGTGGGCTTGGAAACTGATGGGTGTGGTGCTCGGATTAATATATTTCTCTATTACAGATCTGTGTATATCCCCAAAGCAAACATTTACATGTGCAGAATTAGATTTACAGCATTTGGGATTGGATAATAGACTTCCTCAGAGACAGGAAGAGTGGGCTGGCTTAGGAGAGAGATAGAGATGAGATGAGAACATCCTGATTAGGAAATCACCACACATCACATTTATCTGACTCAAATCCAACATTTTCTCCTCGAAATGGTCCACACAGATTAGTTCCAGACTGTGTGTATAAACAGGTATAAACTGTTAAAAAGTGTGTTTATATCTTATTTCATTTGTTGACTAATGTCTGTACTGTAAACTGAAGTCTTTGAGTTTTGTAAGTCAAGGTTACTTTTGATGAACGTACTCTCTGTAAGATTAATGTAGTTTGGTCTTTGTCTTGTCGGTGATAGGATTATTTACTCAACATGCAATCAGACTTAAGTGTTCTTAAACGGAGACCTCTGTTAAGAATGCACTTATTTTTTTTTTTTAAATTGATCTGCGCTGCACGTGAGCCATGTGTAATGACATCCAGCTGGAGGTAACGCAGAATGTACAAACACTCTCGCTCTGCCCGTTTGCCTCTCCACCTTTCCCAGCATCCCTTTCACTCTCAGATGGATGAGGCTATTGAAAGGGTTTTTCCTCTGAACGGTGTGTGTGGTCTTTGCAGCCTGACACTGGGACTTCTGTACCTGTGTGTGTGTGTGTGCGTGTGTTTTTGTACTTGTCCGAAGGGGTTGCCTTCACAACACAAAAATGCATCCAGCAGAATACCACAGCATGCTTTTGTCTGTGCCATAAAACCCTTCTGTTGTCCTCTGTTTAGTTTGCTTCGTCCCTTTAGTGTTTGCCCTCCTCTAAAACACCCTGACAGCCCCCCGTTCCTTACGGGACTGCCCCTATAGACATGACCCAGTGTCCCCTTCTCTGTCCAGACGATGCTGGATGTTAGTAGGTGTCACTGTGTAGCTTGTTGTGTGTGCATCTGGCTGGAGGAACAGCTGTTTGTCCTGGATGGTTTTGGCATGCGAGGGTGCGGTCCAGGGTCAAACCCCGTGTCACATCGTTCTGACCCAGTGTACTTCTGCGGTGGCCTGGTAACAGCCGGGACAACTGGCCTGAAAGTGTGCTAATTGCACGGTTGTGGCCAAAGGGAGGCAGCGGTAGATTTAGCATCGCAGGGAAATGGATGGGAGGATGGGTTTAGCTACCGCGGTAACCCATGATCATGGTGATCTATAAATGGGCACGTCTCTGTTTAGCGCCTAAATGGACAACTGAAATCTTCTCTGAACCACAACAGTGAGATCTCCTGCTGAGTAACTAGAGCTTTTGAGTCAGCAAAAGATAGGAAATAGAGGGAATGGTCATAATTAAGGCGTGTTTGATTTGACAGAAATTCTGGGTTTTCAGAGGGTTGTATCTATATATGCATTGTATAAACAGTATGATATACCGGCTGTAAATTTAGCAGTGTGTACTATGGAGTTTGGACAAATGTGGAGTCATTTTAAGTGCTATTTAAATCTAACATCCTTTTTTTCTTTATGTGTCTCTTTCTCCTCCCTGCAGTGGAACCAGCAGACCTCTTGAAGATTTTAGATTTTCACAGTTTACCTGAGGGTGTTAAAAAATCGACGGGTTTCTGCTCACATCGGCGGTCAACACAAGAACCCGATGTGGCTTACAGAGTATCCAAAGACGCCCAGCTCAGCGCCCCCACCAAACAGCTGTATCCAGGTGAGTGTCCGACTCGACACACACGGTATCTCTGTTCTCACACACCGTTCATAGCTACACCTATGAAAAGTAATATACTGTAAATCATATATATATCCCACAAAATCTATCTGTGTGTAATCCACGTAATCGTGAACCGGGAAGTACAAAGAGCGACAAATGCCGCGTAGAGACTTTCACCCAGGCGTTCGTACTCTGTGTGAAACGTGTGAAAAGTAACTTCCGTACTGAAGTTAGGCCACTTCCAGAGCTATTTTAGCTCACACCACAATCTTTTCCTAAATTAGTTTCCTGTGAAGACGGAAGTTTATTTTGAAAAAACTTTATGCATGTAATGAGCAGAAATTGACACGAGATAACGGTTCCAAGATATCATAGGAACCGTTGATTAAAACGTGATTAATCTTAAATTAATCACAAATTTTCTATCTGTTCAAAATGTACCTTAAAGGGAGATTTGTCAAGTATTTAATCCTCTTATCAACATGGGAGTGGAAAAATATGCTGCTTTATGCAAATGTAGGTATATATTTATTACTGTAAATAAATTAACAACACAAAACAATGACAGATATTGATCCAGAAACCCTCACAGGTACTGCATTTAGCATAAAACAATATGCTCCAATCATAACATGTCAAACTGCAGCCCAACAGGCAACAACAGCTGTCAGTGTGTCAGTGTGCTGACTTGACTATGACTTGCCCCAAACTGCATGTGATTATCATAAAGTGGGCATGTCTGTAAAGGGGAGACTCGTGGGTACCCATAGAACCCATTTACATTCACTGATCTGGAGGTCAGGGGTCAAGGGACCCTTTGAAAATGGACATGACAGTTTTTCCTCACCAGAGGAAATATGACATGGTTGGTACCAATGGATTCATCAGGTTTTATAGTTTCATATGATACCAGTATCTTCACTCTAGCTTTAAGACTGAGCCGCTACAACCTAAAAATCACAAGCTGCGTTAATGAGTTAAAGAATATTGTGGCGTTAAAAACGAATTTGCGTTAACGCGTTATTATCGCGTTAACTTTGACAGCCCTGATGAGGATACTTCTACCCATCATCTCGCTTAGTTTCTCAAAGCATTTCTGTTTAAACGTTCTCTCGAGACTTCAAACAAACCAGCTCAAAGCCATTTTCAAATCATTTCTTCAATACGCCAGGTTAATCACGACAGATGTTTTCCCATCTTTAACTTATCTTACAAGTTGTCTTCTGCTACGCAGTCTTTCCATCTGTTCGGCTTCACAACCTTTCACCCCATAATAAACTGGGATTACAACATTTAAACATAGCTGGAAAGCAATTTGTATTTGCTGCCACCTAGCCCGCTCATGTCCTTCCCCTCAAGGCAGCTCTTTTATTGGCTTCTGTAACTTGATTATTTATGTCAGCTCTATCTTTGCTTTATGGGGTTTAAGGCAGTGTAGTGTTCGCCTGCTGCTGTTTCATTTTTCACTCCCCCATAAACTTGTTTACCCCTTACTAAAACACATATCGCCTTTACTGTAAGTCTGGTGCATCTTGCACATCTGGACAATTCTTAGCAAATGCTGAAGATAATTTAGGGATAGATAAAGACAATGTGTGCTAATTCCCCCCCTTGCAAACACACACCAGATGCATGAGAGATCCAGCCGTGTAGTTGTAGGAGGAGCCGGACGATGGAAAAGCAGTGAAAATAGAGGTGGTGGAGGGGAGGGAAGTCTGGGGTTCCACTGTGTTCTATTGTGCTGACGTGGCTTTGGGTTACTGCTTTATGGTGCGCTGCAGTAGTACTTTCCTCTCTCTCCTCCCTCTTCTCTCCTGCTTTTTTCCTCCTTCGCTCTTTATTTTCCCTCAAGCGCCATCATTTTTCCCTCTATCATCTCTCCCAGACTGCTGCTGCCTCACACACTTTTCTTCCTCTGTGTTTCATCTAAACTTGGTGAGACTTGCTAGTTTTTTTTTTTTACAGTGCAGAAAATCAAAACCATAATGCTCTGACAACCGAAACTTCTAAAATGATTGAGATCGGTTTTCCAATAAAGCGCAAAAAAGAAATAGCAGCGATGTGGTGTTGATGCAGAAAAGAGGGAGACATAATAACCCTTCCTGTGAGCTAATCTTCCACAAAGCTCCGATTGGATGAAAGCCCTGTTGCATTGGCCTTACTGGACCTTTCATCCATGTCACGGCTCTTCTTCGGGGCTTAACGTAGAGCCACGGAGCTCATGCGGCCTGCGTGCCCTATCATGCTCTCCAATCAAACAAATACTGCTCACTTTGAAGCTCTATGACAGCAGCAGAGCCCATACGAGTCTCTGTTTAGATACACATGCTATAATTACACACATGCTACTCTGGATCATCCGAAATAACAGTCTACATAAAACAAACCATCTCGGAGAGGTTCACGACAGGCACCACATAGTCTTTAGGTGCAAACAGAATAACTAGCCGTCTGTGGCTTGAAGGCCTTAAACTGTAGTCTGTGCGTCTGTGATGCGTCCCTCTCTCGCCTCGACATTGAGAGAATGCACAGCTAATATGTTCCAGAGAGTGTGAGATCATTTTATCCATCATCTGTTTTTTTTTTGCTACAGAGTTATGAGCGAGTTTGGCCCGAAGCCTGGACGTACAGTTTGCCTAAATTATATCATAGAAAAATGCCACGTATAGAAAAGAAAGCCACGCGAACGTGCTCATTTCTTTATGACTAAAATGTCGGTAATAAAAACCACAGTAGCTCTGATTGAGAACACACTAGCCCGTGACCCCACAACCACAGACAGTCTGTGATGATGTGTTGGAAAAGAGCGAGTGCAGACATGCAATCATTAGGCAAACATGTGGAAGGGATGATTCATTTGCGACTACTGAGGCACTGAGAACAGAAGAGTTCTTTCTTACCTTTATGATGTGAATGAGAAGTGAGGAAACGGGGCAATGAAGCCGCCGGCCCTCTTTAACTTTTATACCGCACACTTCCCATGTCTCAATAGTCTGTCTAGCAACTCTCTCTGTATCCAGATGAGAAATAACAGGTACAAATGTGAATTGAAATTGACATAAATCTCTTGGCTGTAGCTTTGACATTTTGTGACTTTTCTTCTATGTTGTTTGCCATAATTATCACAAACAGCGAGGAGAGAATAATGCAGCGGCTCTTACGTTGCCTCTGAATGGGCTTAGCTGTCACTTGGCATTTAAACTTGTGGTCTGGACTGCTGTGGCTAGATGGCACTGGCCACTAAGTGAGGGCCCTCTGCTGCCGCCTAGATTCAAATGGCTAAGCTAACATCACAAGCTGTAAAAGCAATAATGATGCCTGTATTCATTATATGAAAAAATATCCCTATCCCACATGCATTTCATTTGAGCAGAAACATGCCTCCATTTGGGGCTTATTACTAATCAGTTAAGAGATTGTATAAAATGTCAGCCCAGTCACACAGCAGTTTGTGGAACAGTCATGAAAGTCAATGTAATGAATCGTGTACGTAGACATGAATTTCAATTTTTTTTTTGTGATGGTTAGCACGAAATCAATTCGTATGTGATCTACGTAATTGTGAACCAGGAAATATAAAGAGCTGCGAAAGCCACGTGGGGAAGAGGTCGGTGTGGATGGGTGGGTCAGAAAACAGCAGATTTGGCCCAGGAGACCAGTGTTCATGTTCCGTTTGAAACCAACAGTCAAAGCTGATTTATTTGATCTTTTCCTAAACCTAGCTAAGTAGTTTTATTTTGAAAAGACTGGAGTGGATATTGACATGTGCATCACGTGTTGCTGGACATTCGTAGGAAAAAGCACGAAAAATACGTCGTTGAAAGTTGTGCTGAGTGTCACAAAAAAAAAGTGGAAATTAGTGTCTATGTACACGAATCAAATAGATTAAATTCCTGACTATTTCACCAACTGCCGTGAGACTGAGTTGAAAATGCACACCACCAAAAAACACATTAAAATGAGACAGGTGTTTTTAGAAATTCCGTTTTTTATTAAAAGAAAACACAAAAAGATAATTAACAGAATGATTACAATTGGACATGGCAGTAAGTGAAGATGCATGTGAGGCTTCAACTAACGATTATTTTCATTGCTGATTAATCTGTTGATTATTTTCTCGATTAATCTATTAGCTGTTTGGTCTATAAAATGTCAGAAAATGGTGAAAAATTTAAGAAGCTGCAATCAAAGAATTCAGACTTAAAAAATAAAAAAAGGCACTAAAACCGGTTATTGATTATCAAAATAGCTGGCGATTAATTTAATCAACTGATCGATTAATGGTTGCAGCTCTAGATGCATGATAGAGAACATTTAGCCAAAAACCAATAGTTTTAATCGTCGTTATAGCTGATACAGATGATAATACTAGCAGTTTGCTCCAGGTGTCTTTGTTGTATCTATTAAATGATTAGAGTCTGCACTTGTTCTCTCATTCCTTTACGATGTGCTATTTACAGTATACCTCATGATTCATACTCTATTGGCCTCCGGCAGAGCCAGGTGAAGACATTGCCAGAAGCAAAAATAATCAGAGGTGGATCAGAGAGCTGCTTCTCCTATTGATCCAAGTGAGCTGTTCTCAAACAAAAAGACATATGATTATACAGTATGTAGCTCCATTTAGATGTTATT
The DNA here is from genome assembly GCF_015220745.1 of Sebastes umbrosus. NCBI lineage: Eukaryota > Metazoa > Chordata > Actinopteri > Perciformes > Sebastidae > Sebastes > Sebastes umbrosus. Next base: position 26,454,119 of record NC_051287.1, read on the forward strand.
TGGGCCTCTTATATCCTGAGTCCTACCTTTTCCATTTAGAGCCATGTACATGCGGGACACACACATCCATCTTCCTCTCTTTGTCCATGTTGCTCCCCTTTTTTCTTTTTTTTTTTTTGCTCTCCAGCAACAAACAGGCACACTTGTTGTCTCTGCAGCAATGTGCAATCCCACTGGAATGCTGCTCGTCTCATACAGAAGGAGGGATTTGGACACAGCGATGACTGAATGACCGATTACAGGACACAACACTTTCTAGCCCATTTACCCGCATGTATGCACACTGACAGATGGTGGAGGGGATCAGTCAAAGTGCTGGCATACCTCCTGCTCCTCCATGACTTTTGAGGCATTCTTAGAGATTTTGTAAGTTTGGTAGATGAAGATGAATAATTTAGTTGTGGATGTCAAATGTGTGAAATTGGAGACGGGGGTGGCAAACCACTCTCTCCATCTCTTTTAACCTGTAAATAAGAGCTTTCTCCATCAGCTCTATGTTTCTCCCAGAGAATAGTCCAAAGTAAAACAAAAGCTAGCTAGATATTCTATCAAAATAAAAAGCAATTTTAATTGGTTATTTAATCTGGAGGAAATTCCCAGACCTCTTTAGTCTGATGATGGTGCTGCCAGTGAAAACTCCCAGGACTTCTGGCACCACAGCCTCTCCATTCCCACCATGTCCACACACACTAAATGAGGAATGAGGTATCTCTCATCTGGTGGCCTGAAGTCGCGGTTTGAGAAACACATTCCAGACTAGAAACCCGAGCTTTTCTGACCGACCCCCCCCACACACACTCTTTGCTATGAGGTCCTGAGGAGAGACTAAGGAGGAAGGGTCACAGACACCAGAGAGTGCTCTTTTTCCTCTTCTCGTCCTCGGTTTTCTCTTTGTTAACCTCCTTTGTTCACCCTCCTCTTCTCGGATGGATGTTCTCTCAACCTTTAAACAGGCGTTAGCAGGCGCTATAAGCACCAGAGATGTGTGTCAGTAGGGGACTACTACGTTGTAAAAGTGAAAAAGAAAAAGCAACGCGTTCTAACACGTTGTAAAATTGGATGAAACGTTACATTTTTTAGGTTTAGGCAACAAAACTACAACTTAGCGAAACTTAACGCTTGTGAACATAAAGACAACGACTCATTGTTGGTTTCCAGCTCAGTCGCACAGCAGTTTGTGAAATTAAATGTATTGATTCTTGTACATCGACATTTTTCATGATGGTCAGCACAAAATCAATTCGTATGTCATATGTAATCCATGTATTGTGAACCCAGAAGTATAAAGAGCGGCAAACGGCGCGCAGGGAGGAGGACTCAACAACGCGTAAGTAACCGCGGCAGTGCTGCTGCAGGGCTGAGTTTTCTCTTCTATTCTCCAGTAGACGTGCGGCGGTGACGTGCTTTGAGTTCAGGCTGGTGCACGCCAAGGGTAGAGTAGGAGCAGGGAGGCAGGGAGGCATCTGATCGGTTCTTTCCAAGCGGACCGCGAGGCAGTGATTGGTAGACGTTTTTATAGGATTACAGCAGCTACTTATGACGGCTCTTTTCCTTTTTCAGAGCTCATCAGTAATGGATCACTGTCGGGGTGTAAAGACCATTTCAACCAATAGAACAGATAGTGTAGACTGGAGAACATCGTCAACCCTGCCTTTAAGTTACGGCACTTCCGGAGTTATTTTAACCCAAACCACCATCTTTTCAAGTAGTTTTATTTTGAAAATACTGGAGTGGAAATTGACACATGCAACAGTCACGTGTTGCTGGACGTTCGTAGGAAAAAAAAAGACAAATACGTTGTTGAAAGTTGCGTCACAAAAAAAAAGAGGAATTCGCGTCTGTGTACACGAATCAAATAGATTAAGTTTCGTGACTATTTCACGAACTGTCGTGACACTGTGTTGTGGTTAATTCTCAATTTCTGCCCTGCAAAAAGAGCACTTTGAATTTGAAAATTAGTAATTTATTTCCTCCCCCACATGCCCTGTACTTCAGTGCCATGGTGTCCCTTTCGCATCTCAGCTGACCCTTGACCTCCACACATAACAGCCTGTCCTGAGGCAGCGCTGAGTCATTGTCTCTGTGACAGACGTGGCTCATGCAACAGGATGTAGCGACAAACTGGGTTCTTTTCTCTCATATTTCCCACCGTCCTGTCTTGCATCATAACACTTTTCATTTCATGACATTCTGCCCACTCGAGTCTTTCTGTCGCCAAACTGGATGGTTTTGAAGGACTGTCCGTCTCTTCTCCTTCTTTCTTGCGCTCGCCCTCTCTTCATGTCTGCCTTACGCCGTTCTGTCGAAGCATCTGTCAATTAAGGCAATCTTTCTCATATGATGCCAAGCTGAATTCCTGAGGGAGCACACTGCCAAGGCATGTGGTCGCTCCGCATGATGCGATTTGATGCCTGGCATTAATGCAGGAGGAGGAATCATAGAAAAAGGCAGGAAGACAATACAGGAAGGCGAACAGACACCCAGATGCTGAAAGTGAATGGATGATGGTGCCAAAATTTGGTCACAAAGCTTCTCTTTTCTTTCTTCTTTCCACTATCTCTTCCTAACCTCCGGTTTCCACACCGCATTCCCCTCAGGGACGTCTTCTTCTCCACAGCCTCTGATTGGTTAGTCACTCCAATTTAGCTTTTTCCAGCCTGTGTGCTGTTATTCTGAGAGAATGGTGGCAGAGTAAGGGGGTTTGATGGCTGCACGAGGTGCAACAAAACCACTGCAGCCACAAACCCGGCCTCTCTTTTCCGGCCGTCTGGAACTCTCCGTTCTGCACTTACAGTACTGAACAGCAGAGATGTGCTACTGCTGCAACCCAAGTGGTTTCTTTGCTCATGTTAAATATAATCCAGATAGCTGGTTTCTCTTAACAATAGTGGTTTCAATATGGTCAGATTGCTTCTGTGCTTTTTTTTTCTTCCCCAAACTAGAGGATCAGAAAGCTCTGTTTGCTTCAAGTGTAGTCTGACCTCGACATTAGCAAGCAACAGTCTCATCGGGTGGTTGGGAGGCCGCCCTCTTTCTGGGGTCCTGAGAACACCCCACTAAGGGAATCTGACCGGCAGATGTGCCCCTCAGCAAAATGGTGGAAATAGTTAAGGCTGCACAGTGGAAGCATGCAGATGGAGGCAGACACGTCTTTTTTTTATGTCTGTTTCTGCACTTTTTATGTGTTTGAAATACCAAAGTATTATTGGTATTTCCATTTCCATACTTATGTGTCTTTCTCCTGTAAATTCTTGACTCCTATTTCCTCGTCTCCAACCCTCCGCTGGAGCGTCTGTTAGATCGATCAGCTGTGGGAGAAGAGAGAGGCGGAAAGGAGGGGTTTAGGATGGCTCGACAAAGTCTCTCAGGATCACATGCTTTAGTCATTATGTGTCTCATCCTGTGCTGCGCTGGAAATGTTCCACTTTGCACTTCTAACTTTTTGTTTTTTGTCCTCTGACCGGCCTCTAGTCTGCCAGCCATCCCTTTCAGATTAATCCTATCCTGTTACATTTTCAGCACTCCACAAATCGCTGGTGTTTCCTTTCGCTGCTCAAAGCCCATCTTCCGAATCCTTCCAATCCAAATTGTCTGTTTTTGTAACATTTCTTTCCATTAATTTTCATTTTCCCTCTTGACACCGAAGAGCCCAGTCGATCGCCTAAAATAATACGGTTACAACATCCTGAACACAAACATTTCATTCCTCTTATGATGATGATGAATGGTTACTGCTACTTATAACTCTCCAAAATGTTTTTCTTGCTGTCCAACCCGCCATCCGTCCTGCCAGGTGATGTGTTCCCGGAGGACTTTTCCATCTTGGCCACAGTGAAGCCCAAGAAGGGCAGCCAGTCCTTCCTGTTGTCTGTGTACAACGAGCAGGGCATCCAGCAGCTCGGACTGGAAGTGGGCCGCTCTCCAGTGTTCCTGTACGAGGACCACACAGGCAAACCCAGCCCCGAGGACTACCCCCTCTTCAGAGGAGTCAACCTAGCTGACGGAAAGTAGGTGCACTCCAACATCCAACACTTCTAGAAACGCATATTAGATCCTGCATTTGGTTTATGCATCTTCCCCTCTAATCAAAGTCCAGGTGGATGTGTTCTGCTTTGATGCTGGTTTAGTTTGTTAAGCAGCACCTGGCCCAGGTGTCCCTTTTGACATGCAACCTTGTCCGTGTTCATTTGTGATGTTGTATATTTGATCCCTCACACTTAATGTGGATTGCAGTGTCTTCAAATGCGGATCGTCTGCTTGCAGGCACAGCGTAGAATTTTGTTTGCAACACCAAAAAAAACAAAACAGTATTGGATATATTTGAATTTGAACGAAAGGCCTAACAAAAGGGACTCTTAGTCGTGTGTAAGTGGGCTGCATGTAACCCAGTAAGTGTGTGAATTAACTTCACCTTCCCTTCCAGGTGGCATCGAGTAGCCATCAGTGTGCACAAGCAGACCATCACCCTCATTCTGGACTGTAAAAAGAAGGCCACCCAGAAGCTGCTCCGAAGCCCCCACCCCATCATCGATACCAAGGGAATTGTAGTATTTGGAACTAGAATACTTGATGAAGAAGTCTTTGAGGTAGGCATTATACTTTGACTCCTAATCTGCATGTTTTTAATGGTATTATCCTATCGTCTGTTCGCTTGTCGCACCATTTGGGACTGTTTGCATGTCGAGTCAGTTTCATTTTTACCAGATGCACATTAGTGTTCCACTAAACTGTGTCCATTTGGGACATGTGTGAGAATTGATTTATAGGTTATGCAGTTTTTCTATTTTCAAGGCTGTACTAAACAACTCTAGTAAGTACACAACAGTCCTTTTGTGGATGATACTCAGGCCAAATTGGCTTTGATTTAAAGCCCTTAAACATATGAGGTAAAAGCAAATGAGTTTCTCCGTTAATGGCAGTACAGACACATGTGGCTGTGGTGCGAATGATGGTCATCCCCAATCCCCACTCTGCATGTCACGGCGCACGGAATGTGGATTGTGGTGGTGTCCACATCCTCTATAGATGTGTGGATTTAGCTTGTGGAACCCCCAGTGTCTGATCCCCCAACCTCTCTACCACACACATGCACGCAATCACAAATCAAATTTTAATTTAAGGTGCCACATATTCCACATCTTCCGCACAAAAAAACAGAACGTCCCTGTTCTGTTTTCAGTTGTTTTGCTGTTCAACTCTACATCTGTTGTTGCCGTTTTGAAGCTTTGCCTCATTGTGGCTACTAAGCAGTAAAAACCTACAAGTCAAACTGTTATATTTGTGTTTGTGGTTTCATGCTTGAATTCTTTCTCTGAATTGGCTGCAACATATTTGTTTACAGAGGTTCTTAACAGGCGGCGACAGGTTTCATTATTAGAATGAGGGCTTTACTTCTTCCTTTCTCTTCTGTCCATGTGCATAAATACTTTGTGGCTGGTGATGAAAGATGAATGTTAAAGAGGAATTCTCATTTTCAGGTGCATACCTGTATTTTGGGTTTCTACTAGATGCTATTACACATGTTTACATGCTTTAATGTTCAAAAAACACTTTCTCATACTGGCTATACTAAAGCCCAGTCTGCTCTGATTGGTCAGCTGGCCCACTCTGTTGTGATTGGTTAACCAAACCAAACTCTTCAGACTACGCTCCAGCTCCGCTCTAACTAGCTTTGTTTGAGGGTAGGGCTGTGTATGTATTTCAATACTGTAAGCAAGGCGATGTATTGCCATTTTTAAAATTTATTTTAAGAAAACTGTTATGGTATAAACACACCAGAAATACACACACTATAAAGTGGGCATGTCTGTAAAGGGGAGACTCGTGGGTACCCGTAGAACCCATTTTCATTCACATATCTGGAGGTCAGAGGTCAAGGGACCCCTTTGAAAATGGCCATGCCAGTTTTTCCTCGCCAACATTTTGCGTAAATTTGGGGCATTATTTAGCCTCCTTCAGGACAAGCTGGGACATGGTTGGTACCGAGGGATTTTCTCAGGTTTTGCAGTTTCATATGATGCCAGAAAGCTAACTAGCTTAAAAACTGAGCCCGCTACAACGGGGAGCCTTCTTATTTGTAAGAGGTTAAAAATCTATAGTGTTTTGGAGAATTGATACAGTATTGCACAACATAATATCGCGTGCCAAACTAGCCGCTTGGCAGGTATTATGTAAATGTGTTACTTGGTGACATCACCACGTTACGGAAGAGTTGCGGGACTTCGAGCAAGGCATTTCAGGCAGTTGAGGAACAGTGTTTCTGTGGGGGAGAGGAACTCCCTTTGGTGTGGACTTTGGGCTTTGCAGACCTTTTAGGCATAATAGGTCCTCTGTAATCTGACAGGAATCCTTTGGGGTTTATAATACCCAGAGATACCTGTGATACCAGAGATACCTGTGCGTCATAACCTGAAATACTTTTGGCTTTCACTCAGTGTGAAGAATGGGAGTAAGTTTGGATTGCGCCTTAAATGAGCTTTTGTGAAGATATTTGTGGCTCTTTAACATGACCCCTGTGAGGGACACACACACACACACACACACACACACACACACACCAAAACGCACACAGAGAGGCACAAGGCACAAGGAATAGTGTTGTCTTTGTCCCGTCAGAGTTGTGCTTGTTTAAAGGGGGATTAGTCTGTGAGGCTGAGGCCCTCAATAATAATTAGTAACAGAGGCTGACTGATGTGACTGATGCTGAGCCAGCCGACCTTTAACCTCACTGCTGCTCAGCCAGAGCAGACAAAAAGAATGAAATATGACATCACTCCCCCCCCCCGCACACACACAATCCCCTAATGTTGGTCTGCCAAGCCATAGGGGAGATAGATATATCATGAGATATATAACTAAAACTTTCTTTCCCCTCTGTCCAAACCATTAATCACAGCCTTGCAACCAAAGCCAGATTTCATGTACCGTACTGTATATGTATGCATTTATCTCCACAACAGCGTTAGATGTGGTTCATGCGTGAGGCACAGCACTGTTTTATATTGCTAAGATTAAGTTCACATTTTAGTGGAATTGTTGACTTGAACTATTTAATGAGGCGTAAATACAGATGTTTTCGGTGTATTATAGCTACAGTATTATTTAAGCTAAGCCTAATGGCCACCAGTAAATTCCTCCAGTTGCCAACAGGATGACTGCATTTACCCGACACAGTTGTAATCCTGCTGTAATTTTATTATAGCCTGTAGCATACTCGTCACGAGATCGAGGTGATACAGGAGCAATTTAACTCTTAGCCAAGCTACCAGAGCCGCGGTAACAGTCCAATGGTTACCGTGGGAACAGACAGATATTTTGTGTGAGATGTTTAAAGCCCTCCTGCTGTGCGTCTGCCAGTTGGGAGACAGGACAGGCTCCAGTGCGTGCAGAAAATGGAAAATATGCCACATAGTTTCCAAATTATGCTCAGGCTGCGCTCCTCTCCTCCTCTTACTCCCTTCTCCCCTCCGTAGTAGTCGAGTCTGTTGACTTTTGCCAGAGTCAGTTACCACCAAGAGGTGGTGAGCAGGAAAACACAAGAACAACGTATGTGATTTCACCAGGAGGCCAATTAGTTCAGTTGACTCATGAGGCTACGATTTCCAGTCAATCTCTTTAGAAAAACAGCATGAGAAGGGGGGCGATAATAAGAAAGAGCAAAAACATTTTCCATCCATCACAAGGATACCTGCTAAAAAAGAATTTCCCCATAAAAAAAGAGATATTTTTAAAGACATATTTACATATAGACTAGAGGAAGGACAGCTACTCTGATTCATCACACTTTAAAAAGGGACTATTGTTAACACTCAGCCACTAGATGTCTCATTCCTCACCCCGTTCCATTTCATTTACTTCACAACAAGTGGTTGCCAGCCACTTACCGTCAATCTCAGCCATTTATACGTTTTTTCCACAGTAACTGACGACCCAGAGATACCATGTGATGCCAACGTTGTTTTACTATTGGCTCACAATCCTTGTTAGAAGTGGGAACCAAACGTCAGATATCTTCCACAGAGATAAACAATACATTCATTTTGGACCCACCAACATTTTTAAAATGATTAATTCACAATCATAATTTTTTTTAATTCTTTTATTCGGCACCTTTCTAAAAGCTCCCAAGATGTATTATTTAAAAAAAAAAGTCATCTATAAAAATGTTATCAATGAGACCTTTAAATTACGGTGAATGGTGTGTTTCTTTCCCTGTTCCTTAGAGGAGTCTTTTCTTTACATACAGGAGTCAGGAGGCAAGCAGTACTTACTGTATGCCGAGGTGGTTTGTGGTTTGGTGTCTGACATGGTTATTGTGGTCACAGAGAGAGCTTCTACTCTCTATAAGTGGCATAAATGTTATTTTTTTTTTTTAGTAGCTTATACAAGAGTACTGTAGCGTGTGCCAGTATAGACTATGAGGGTAGTTAAGGTGATGATTATATGTATAAGAAGACAGGTATTTTACCTGCTAATCAATGCTCATCTGTTGCAGATGAAATAGTAATCACTCCTTCATAATGACTGTAATGTGCACGTTAAAGTCAGTCATTAAGCTGGAGTTGGTAACTTTGAGCAAATCTGATAAAAAAGTTATGTGTATAAAACTGTCACTATATCCTGACAGTAGGGCATGAGACAAATAATCTGTGGAAAAATAATCCTGTTCCTCTGTGTCCTCGTAGGGCTCCTACTGTAGAGACATTTGAATGATTTCACCATGCCGAAGGAAAACAACCAATCAGAGCCGAGCAGTCTCTACAGCAGCTGTCAATCACTGCTCGCCAAACTCGCGAACTTTCTCATTTTACAGCTAAACAGTACACTATGATATGTTTCTGATAACATCTGAGGAGAGAAATAGTCATTATAGTAACAGAATATTGATTCATATTTGATCAGCGCTGCCTAGTTTGACCGTTTGATCAAAGTTCGTGAGTTTTGCGAGCAGTGATTGGCAACTACTGTAGAGACTCCTCGGCTCTGATTGGTTGTTTTCCTTTGGGCGTGGTTAAATCTGGCAAATGCCATAAGCAGCACAGGTGGAGGCAGAGGAACATAATGCAGTACTGTATATAGTGACAGTTTTATGAGAATAACTTTTTTTCATATTTGCTCAAAGTTACCAATTGCAGCTTTAAGAAGCATTATATTTAATAAAGTCCAGCTAATGATCTTTCTTTGTTTTTCCTCACGGCTGTAGGGTTATAGATGTTGAAAGCACGTGTGTCTTTCCAGTGTTTTAATCTCTGTTGTCCAGAATTCAGGGCCTACATGACAAAGTCCAGTGTGTCCCTTGATTTCCGTGTTCACTGTTGTTTCCCCGCAAGAGTGCCAAGAAAAACCGTAGATAATGTAATGCCCATCCCTCGGTTCTAAGTAACGTCGAGTGGAATAAACGGCTGCGGTTGGTTTGAGGGGAACACAAACGGGACAGATGGACCACTTGGCCTCACTCAGAGGGGACCACAGGGGACCTAGAGTGAATCGAAGTAGCCGAGGTGGAGCTGTGCAAACACAGCGCTTCTTGTCCGGCCTCCATTGTTGCAGTCAGAGGCAGAGGGCGATCATATAGCGTGTCACAGAAAGACATCACTTTGGCATATTGTGGAGAGCTGGATGGAGCAGAGTAGATCAGAAGAACAAGATATTCAGGATTGAGAGGAGCAGTAGGTTTCGGGCAGTGGAGCCAAAGATTTTGGGTCACACTCTGGAAAAAATGAGGAGCTCTCTCCCCTCTGATGTCAGTCTTGGAACAGCAACCATACCAAATGACATCATCCAGAGGTTTCCTTGGTATCCGCTGATAGGCTGTCCCAGGCTGATGGTCTGAACAAGGAGGGGGGTTGGACGTCGATGTGTGTGGGTGAGTTGGGGAGGATAGGTAGGAAAGCGTGATGTGCTTCAGAAGAGGAGGATTGAGGTTAAGATATATTGAAGTAAAGGATTAGAGATGGAATGAACGGGGGAGTTAAAGGCAGTATGATAAGAGTAAAGGGATGAAGCCAGTTGTTTGGCTCCCATGGTGCAACCATGCACAGCCAGGAAAAAGTAGTAAAAACACGCGTGTGATGCTCGTTAAGAGCTTTAATGTTGTGAGGGCATGAAGAGTTGTACACATCCTGTTTCCTCATCTTCACCTCACGACTTTTCCTCCTGCCGTTCGCTCGGCACCCCCTTATATTCACAGTTCACATGTTTCAGTCATCCATGGTAAAGATGTATTCATCTGTAGAGGCTCTTCTGATTCACAACACTTTCCATATGTACAGTCGATTTTCCAAATTCAGAATCTGATTTAAACCCATTTTGGCCCAGTGTCTGAGGTCGTAGTAAAGCTGGTTCGACTGATGTTTCCAGGCCATGACTGGGCTTCTCTTTTATTATTTGTTATTAGCTGCACTCAGTAGTCAAGCTTTTGAATCAGTGTACCTGGCCTCTTTGACAAAAAAAAGGTGTCAAAAAGCAGTAAGAAGTCTACCTTGGATGGTAAATAGATGGATAATGACTTCTCTTGTGGAGCCCCATCAGAGGAGACCAAATGCCCTGCCTTCTTCATGACTGGTCTGGTGACAGAAGTATGAAATAATAATAAAATCCACAACCGGCTCCAGGTTGGCTCGGAAAGGCCCGGGATGAAGGTGGAGCTTTACAGCCCCCCTCACTCGGACCTCGTCGTTTAGTGCTCACTGTGCCCTCTTGCCCTACGGGGAGGGACGGAGCTCCCCGCTTCAACTGTTGACCGGGGTGGACTGACCTCAATGCGGCGATGTCAGTGAATCCATCTGACCTGTCTTGAAACACGGACCTGTCTCGTTTTCCATGCTTTCTAGGTGCTCTTCGTAGATCCAGCCTCTTAATGTATCTCTCAAAGTGCACCAGATTGATGCATTTCTTTCTATATATATGCATGTTTCTAAAGTCAATGAGTGATCGTGTTAAATAATCATGATGTCAATAATAGACCAAAATAATCAGGATTATGATTTTTGCCATAATCGATCAGCCCTATTTGTCAGACACTTAGAACCACCCGAACATGGTTAATTTTAAGGCAGACAACTCGGACAAGGAGTGGAAGTTCGTACCTGAACCTAGAATCCACCTCAGTCATCTTACAGTTGCCAGTTAAGTAGGTTTATAGGCCGATTATAGGTGTTTCTGCTACATTATGTAGCCCACTGTCATTGATATAAATGGGATGGACAAAATAATAGAAACACCTGTCAGTATAATCCAATCCAATTCAACAGCACCACAAACTGCAGCCTCCAAAATGATCTTAAAGTTTAATCAACACTTTTCAAAAACAGTTTCAACACAAACCTTCATATAAGTAGCATCTATTACAGGACTGCTGTACTGCATTAGGTTGAGCTAGGCGTACCTAATAAACTGGCAGGTGACTGTACAGTATGTCGCTGCAGTGTATGTTATGTATGTTGTTTTTCTACTGGGTGATATGGCCAAAATCTTCTATCACGATATAGGTCATCTCATGTCTTGATAACGATATACAGTATATCACAATAAAACATGTTTTCTGGTAATTCAATCAATAAATATTCGACATGAATTAATGTATTTTCTCATTTAATGAAGAACTTTAGTGCAAAACGATCAGATTTTGTTGATATTATCAATTTAGACGACGTAATTGTGTATCATGATATCTCAATGTATGATTTCATCACGATATGATCCCATTAAGAGACGATAAATGATCATGTTGAATTATGGCCCAGCCCTGTGTTTTTCTGTTGAACTGCAGTTTACCCACAGATAAAATCAAGTCAGTGAGCTGGGAACTGCAATCTGTCCCAGCTGGATTAATCTAGATGTTGTGATCCAGATGATAATAGATTATTGCAGATTCAAGTAGAGAATTTATAGCTGCCATATTTCACTGTGTAATAATAATGTAGCTATAATGTCACTTCTGGATGCTATATTGTGGCGTGGTGTTTTAGTTTTTCCAAAGTATACAATATTAAATCCCTGTACTGTACATGCACATTGCTGTTGTCACATTTGTCTGCATTATCTTGTCCAAAGTGTATGTCATGCTTCACTGTCAGAACACACTGCCTCTGTACATCTCAGGCTGAGGAATGGGACTTAGACTTCAGTAGCCCCAGGGAAGATGGAGTTTCCACCGTGGATAATTAAGAGAATTTCCCTAACTCATGTCAGATGTTTGTCTTTCGCCCCCTTACTCCCTCTGTTATTCCTTTACTGTGTCAGCGAGCCCTGAAGTGTGCCCTCAGCACTTTTTTATGTAGATTTCAGCAAAATGGCCAAGTCAAACACTGCGAATCTACGTCTGTCAGACGAGGCGAGCCCGCTCTGGTTTCCACCACCCCAAATGAACAGGAAATGTGAATATGGCTGCCCATCGTCCTCAGAGACGTGGAATTAAAATGGTATACAGAAGGGAGTGTGAAGGGGGCTGGGAGAAGATGGAGAGGCCTAGATGGGATCCAGAAAAACAGTGAAGAGGTGAGGGAATGGTTAAGGTGCTGTGCGGTGGATAAGTGGGGTGTCAGACGGGCCTGTTGCTCTTGGCAGCTGCTCTGAGCGGCGTTGGGATTGAGCTACAGTCTGGAGGGGAAAGTGTGTGTGGGTGAAAATGTGCTTGATGTCTGGTGAAGGTTTAATTCTGTAAATTTGGAGTGGAATCTCTCTGTAAGGCATATGTCTGTTTTTAAACATGTATGTACTCACACAGCTATGTAGACAATCTAGTTTGTTTATGTGTCCACGTGCATTTTTGTGTGTGCGTCCAGTCCATGCTGATTTATGGCCTCTGTGCGGCGGGCTGACCTCTGCAGTGTTTTGTTTGGTTTTCGCGGTCAGGTTGGAGTTTGCCCAGGCGCTGGGACTGCGAGTGTGCCGGTGTGGGCTGGCAGAGGGACCAGGGCCTGGCTCCGAGCTCAGGGGTGATTGTGTAAATATGTTGTGAAAGTAGCTCGCCTTAAAATGCAGCCAGAGCTCGGACCTCCCAGGGTCTTATCCTCCCATGTGGGGGTGGGGGGCCCTCCTTCCCATTTTGACTTTGCTGAAAATGATGAGAAACTAGACTTGAGTTTTTCTTCTTGAAGCTGTGTGATGTGTATAGAAGGTAAACAGAGCCATTATCAGGTGTCCCTGAGGATATGGAGAAATAATGAGCCTTGGTTTGTGCTGTTTATTTCATGCTATGCTGCTCTAAGCCAAGAAAGTGCAAAGCCCCCTAAACTTACCAGCAGGGGGTCGCCTGACATCACCTCAAGACCTAATCAAAATAAGCTTTTGTTGGACTCCCTTCACCTCATGCTCAGAGTATGTGTGTGCATAAGACAGAGAGGAAGAGAACATATATGCGTGCAGTTAATTTAGTTTTAGCCGCTCGTGTTGCAATAATTAATCCCACTCATTAGCCGTCCACTGTGTCCTTGAAGAAGGTTTTGAAGATATTGCCTACCATCCCATCATGCATCATATTGTATAATTCAGAAGAGGGAACACAATGAACTCTGTCCACTCTGCATGATTGTGGGTCAGGTTCAGACGGAGACAAATGTTTGGCTTCATGCTCACTAGAGCCCTCTCCTGCCCCCACCTGGACACAAGCAGAACATCCAGCTGGGATTCATGTGTGTGGGCCGAAACAGGGTGAGGTTTGGGAGTGGAAGCCAAAAAAGTTAATGTGACATTTGAGTATAATAAAATACAGAAAGAAGAATAGATGAATCTGAACGTTTATAAGTGTTATTGATCAGTCTGTGTTCTGCCTCTGTGATCTAATCTTGTAAACTGCTAATCACGTATGGATTCACGCGCATATTCTGTGCGTGTCTTCAACTATTTCTTTAAGCATGTGAAGTGAGCTCGACCGTCGCTCACAGCCACAGGCGATGGCTTTTCCACCAGAGCGTTGGCCCAGAGAAGAGTCATATTTCAGCGGAGTCCAGGGAGATGCTGACAGCAGCAACCCTGTTATTGTCGGAAATTTCTGCCTTAAGCACCACTCTGATGTGCCACATGATGCTCCAGAGTGAAAAATGTCACCGTCCCCTCTCAAATATGAAAGCTGATTGCATGTCTTCTATGGTTCCCCCGGGGGTTTGGGTGTGATTTCTTCCTCCCTTTGGTGTGCTCTGTTTGGGTGTGGGATCGGTGGTTCTTGTGTGTCTGCGTTTTGCATGTGTTGCTGCATATTCATCATTTTACATACATGTCAGTCTGCGTTTGTGTCAGCGTCCGTTGAAGTGAGGGAATAAGCTATAATTTCTTGTTCTTTTTAAGTGTTGGGTTTAACCAATCGGTGTTATCAAATTCTGAATCCCTGACTCTGCACATGCAGTAGTTACAGTGCGGTTTCCTGTCATGAAAATATAGAGAAGTAGCCCCCGTATACAGTAATGGAGTAAATATCTCTTGCTTAAATGGGCTGCTGGGCTGAGTTGACCACTCAGCGCCAGAATGCTAAATGAAGAACTTGGCATTAGCGTAGAGCTGGAGTACAGTATAGGAATATTTACGGCTTCCCTACATCTGTAAAACAGCAGCTTATATAACGTTTGGCACCAGAATCTGTCGAGCGACGTGTGGTTGAAAAGAGCAGCACTGGCTCAAAGAAAGGAAATCAGAAGCAGCTTTAGTGGATCAAGACTTTGACAATAGTTTTACTGTGAAGGTGTGCCGTTTCATGGGAACGCATGTACTCGATGCCTTTTTATGTCAACGCAGAAATCATTTTTGTGAGCAAGCATCCTTTTGTGATGTAGCCAATCAAATACAGACCTTTGACATATAGTTGCAGTTTAATTTCCCTTCATCGTTTATATCTGATCAGAATTAGAATATTCCAAATAATTATCTATGTAATTATATATATTTATTTATATAAAATTAAGGCTTAACAATAAAGGGGCCCTCCACAGATTTGATATGTTAGTTCATTTACTACTCATTTCTGTAGCACTTATCTCATCACTGATGATGTCATTGTGATGTACTTGGAGTTTATAAGTTTGCATCATAAACTGGTGTGAGAGTTGATAGACGTCTGCATATAAATTACAATGCAGGGAGTGTCTCATGAAGAGATGCTATGAAGTTGCATTATGGGAATTGTAGGATGTAGGAGTTTCTGGAGCTTTGCTCATACTAAGGACTAGAAGTGAGGATATCTCAGAGTCATTCTGTTTCCTCTCTTTTTCTCCAGACTTGATCTAAGTGCAATGTTAAGTTGCTCGAATGTCCCTCTAAGTGAAAAAGTGTTTGTTTCTAACTTTTCTTTGCCTCTCCATCTGCATTTGGTTTTGTGCGGCGCTCAGTGCCTAACCTCCCTTTTTATAGCCCAGAACTTTTAACAGAATAAAACTTCAGACGGCTGGAACCGTTCATGCTGAATGGTCCAACATGAATAAGCACAGCTCAGCTCAGGTCCACATTCCCTGTCCAGCGTCTTCTCATCCTTTTTTCCCCCTCTCTTTTGCCTCTGGCTATAGAGTTAGTACAATCAAAAACAGCCATCAGCTTTTCCAGCCTCAATAAGATCCTTATAACAGCAGCACACTTCTCTCCGAAGGCATGCAGACGCCTTGTTCTCTCTCTGTGTACATGTCACACATCATTAAACACATTCTGCCACGGTGCCCTCAGTGCTGAGAGGATGTTCTCATTAATGCCTAGGTGTATGATTAATTATCTCGTCTTGGTACAATTAGGATCACACCACTTGTGGTCAGGATCTACGCTGACATCCCTCTGACTGCTCTGGGAGATGGCGAGAAAGAGAAAGCAGAAGAATGGCATATGAATAGGAAAGCAGTTCTCCAGACGGCAGGGCTGTTTTGTTGTACAGAGGGCTTATTCCTTATTGAATGTGACCTCATTTCAAACACTGAATTCCCATCATCCCCTTTCAGCGCAGCTGTTACACACAGTGTTGCCAGGATGAGGGAGAAACAGTCTGTCAAACTGATACCAAGTAAAGGCTCCTTACAAATCCCCACTTTGGAAAAAAGAGGTAGCCATTTGAAAGTTTCCTGGGAGCTCAGAGTTGTGTAATGGCTACTCCAGTCTTCCTGTCTAGGAGGAAGTTTTGGGATTTGTTTTCCTGCATCCACCATGAACCCCACTGATAGTATAAGCCAAGGACGGAGCAGGAAACAGCATCTCGTAGAGCAAGAGTCATTCAAGGATCTGAGACGGGGTGTTCTGTGTGGTATGGAGCTCCTCAGTGAACTGTCACTGCTTAGACCACTAATGCAATCCATTGATGTTAGTCAGAAAAGACAGCTATCCGTGGAGAATACATGTTGAGGGGTTTCAGATTTTCAGCAGTTGGTCATAATTAAAAACACTTCATGCTCTGTGGCGGTCCGTTCCCATAGTTGCGTCACTTCATGATCCTCATACCCCCCTGAAAATATATCTGTTTCAGCTAAGTTTGTATTTTATTGATGTGGAATGATGTCACTGCATTTGGAAGTGTGATTAGGACAGCTTTGGATAGATACAATACAGCGTTTCGGTGCCATATATGCAGAAACATGTGGCAAACACACACACCCAGCTCCCTATGTAGCCTGGGGATCCTTCTGAGCCTTTCCCCCTCTTGTTCTCTCTTGCTCTTTTCCTATCAATCTCCGTTTCTTCCTCTTCCCCTCTTCCTTTAAATCTCTCACTTCTGCTACTGTTCCACCCCACTTCACCCTCAACTCAGCATATGCACACGCTCCTTTAAGTCAAAAGGCTCAGGTCAGCTATCTGTAGCTGCAGGTCTGCTCATGTTTTCCATGTGGCACATGCTAAGTTGATCCATTCATCTTACACAATCCGCTCAAAGGCAGAATCGCTCAGATCTGGGGCAGGGCGCTGTTCAAAATCCATCATCGTGTTAAAGACTGTGTTTGTTTGTGTCATCGTCCGCATGCTACATGAAGTCAGTTGTTCCATGTTCTCTTGTAACTCCACTCTTGTTTGCCATAAGTGTTTTGTCTCACACTCTGATGCAGAACGACACTCTTGGACCGCGGACAAAGTTCTTCATCATTTAGTCATCCTCAGATTCCCCCTGGCTTGACCTAGTTTCAGGACTGCCTGTTCTGCATGTGATAATGCTGCATGCAGATGTTCTCCCTCATCTTTATTTGTTTATGCACTTAAATTTTCCCCCCAGGGGTCGCCAAGTGTGGGACCGCCGTCTCCGTCGCTGACGATTGTTTTGCTCGTTTATTTCCATGCATGACTTGTAGCTATGTCCAGCGGGTCTCATGACTTCCTGTTTCTTGCGGTTTCCAGGGAGACATCCAGCAGCTAATGATTGTAGCAGACCATCGTGCTGCCTATGACTACTGTGAGCACTACAGCCCCGATTGTGAAGTGGCTGTGCCCGACCAGCCTCAGAACCAGGACCCCAACGCCGAAGAATATGTGAGTAACGATCTTTAACTTTTTATCATTCTAATGTGTTCCTTTTAGCTCGGAGCTCGCAGTGCAGCTTTGCAAACACAAGGCCATTACATCGCCCATTACTAGAGGTAATTTGGAGGATTTTTGCACACACATCGTAGAAACCAGCAAGAGAAGTGTTCTCATGGCCGACCTTACCTAAGGAAGTTCATTTCCCTTAATCCATAATTGTCTGTAATACTCAAATCAGATCTCGGTTGGATCCTGTGCTGAAAAGAGCCTCTTGGCTTATACAAGAGAGCTGCACTCTGCCAGAGGAAAGTGCTGACTGGGAAGAACGACGTTATCAGGCTATGCAGTTAGTTAATAATGTTCAGGAATGATGTGGTGCCTGCCTAAGCCTGCATCCCTTTGAATACCAATACACTGCATGCTGATTAAAGGTGTGTCAGAGTAAGTGTTAAAAGATGGACAGGAAGTCCTTGCTGTTGACCTTTCCCTTGCCCTGAGGCCTGTTAGTATGACAGTCAGTATGCCTGCAAGCTACGCAGCAACCTGACCTGTGTTCTTTCTTTGAAGATGTGTGACAGATTCATTAAGAAAACAGTGGAAAAGTCATTTGTCATTCGTCGTAACAAGTTGCAACAGGGAGATGCAGCGTGAGGTTTCCGCGTGTAGAAGGCATTCCTGTGTGCTTCTGATCGATGTTCAGTCTGTCACACATACATCAGCCAGGCCCAGCAGCAACAGAGCAGTGGATCACGTTTTTAATAATTGATGGTTATTTTTTCTCTCTCAGTCATACTCCCTCTCATGTTTCTCTCCTATAGAACACAGAGGAGGACAGCTACTATTACGAATACCCTTACTATGAGGACGTGGATGGCAAGCCTTTTGATTCAGCAACTGGTACTGAGACGACCGCAAAAGAAGTCAAGGTAGCCACAAAATGGACTTCCTGTATTAATGTAATTATATTGTGTCAAATGCACCAGAGTGACCATGTCCTCTGTGCCTTACAGGTGACAGATGGAGACAGCGTGGTGACCACAGTGGAGGAGGTTTTGAGGGGCTCTGGTGCCACCGGCGGCAAAGTGTTGACCTCCATCTCCACCGGCTCGTCCTCTAGCCCATCCTCCGGCACTTCCTCCAGCTCATCCAGCAGCTCTTCATCGAGCTCGTCAGGTACCGCCACCGGCGGAGGAGACGCCTACGGAGAGGAGACCAGCCCTTACGACAGCTACGACAGCTACGGTAACTACGAGACCTACTACGACGAGTCCACGGCGTCGCCCGACGGGGACACCTCGCGACGTGTCACCATCACCAGCACCGGCACCGGGGGTGAACTGGATCTGGGAGCAGGGGGAAAGATTGACCAGGGCACAGGGATCGGAATCGAAAGGAGGGTCATCACCAGTGGAGGAGGAGGAGGAGGAGGAGGAGGATCTGCAATAACCATCTCCAGCAATAAGACATCAGTACGTTGACATTAATGACACCGACATCCTCAATCAGTTGTTGTTGGTGTGACCGATAGGTCTAATAGGTGTATTGATAAGCTGTTTAAATCATTTTTAATCCTACTCTTTACTTTGTTACATACTCTATGCAAGGCCTACCTGCATTTACATGTGGGATACATAGGCAGGGGCTTCTTTGGGCCCGTCCTCATGTTATAATCCACCAATCCACATGGGGGAAGCAAAGCCAATGCAGATGTTTTTAAAAAATGCCACCATGAAGGAATAAATGCTTTTATAGAAATCCATCGTTGCAGCTTTACACGATGGAGCTGAAACAATTAGTCGATTGACAGAAAATAAATCTAGCTAGTCATTTTTCAAATCTTCTAAAAATGTGACAATAAACTTAATATCTTTAGTTTTTTTGGACAGTTAGTCGGGCAAAACAAGACATTTAAAGACGTCAGGAATTTGAGAAACAGCATATTCCAGTATTTTCTGACATTTTATAGAGCCTATGACAGGGCTGACACATGGAGACAGACAACCATTCACGCTCACATTCACACCAACGGGACATTTAGAGTCTTTGGACTGTGGGAGGAAACCGGAGAACCGGAGAGAACCCACGCTAACACGGGGAGAACATGCTAACTCCACACAGCCGGGTTCTAACCAGAAACCTTCTTGCTGTGAGGGCTAACCACTCCACCACCCTAATAATATCTATATATTTATATATAATGAAAATAATCCTGGGTTGCAGCCCTAGTACGCTACTGTACATGTATGTCCCAAATGCAAAGTAATGTTGTAGCGTTTCTATGGTAACAGAGTAACCTCTTCATTATCAGTTGCCTCAAACTGAAACAAGCAACACTTTATTAACCATATCTGTGTTTTTATAGGCCGGAGGTTCCTACGATGAGTACGTCGACGGATATGATTATGACGAGGACGGCCATTACACCACTGGTGGAGGCGGTGGCGGCAGCAGCACAGTTCATGTCAGTGGTGGAGGAGGCGGCGGCGGCAGTACAATCGAACTTGGAGTTGGAGGAGGCAGCAGCAGTACAATCGACCTTGGAGGTGGAGGAGGCAGCAGCAGTACAATCGTCCTTGGAGGTGGAGGTAGCAGCAGCAGCAGCAGTACAATCGACCTTGGAGGTGGAGGTAGCAGCAGCAGTTCTACCATCAACATCGGGGGCGGGTCTGCTGGAGGTGGTTCCGTGTCCGTAGGAGGTGGCTCCGCCTCTGTGGGAGGATCTTCGACCACTGGAGGGGGATCAGCCAGCGCCGGCACCGGAGCAGGGGGATCCATCGCCACCGGAACGGGCCTGGGCGTGGAAGGCGAGGGTGACTACACAGACCTGGAGGATGGCTTCAAGGAAGAGTCCCTCACCAACTACGACGATTTAGACGTCTACGGCACCTATGACGACCTGGATTATAACGGCGGTGGACAAGGGGACAAAAAGCTGCCTGCTGAGACCGATCAGTATACTCAGGTGAAAAATAATGGGAGGACATACTGGCAAAGTCATGGTATAGAAGATGAGGAGGATGAAGAGGAGCTGATTCTATTTGTGTCTGTGTGTTTGGTGTGTAGTTCGACGGAGCCCGTGGCGAGAAGGGACAGAAGGGAGAGCCTGCTGTCATCGAGCCTGTGAGTATCACTATTTGAACAACATACTTGAGCAGCAGATGTAAGCTGCGTGCTCTTGTGTGCGCACGGGTGTACGCGTGGAGGTTTATATTTGCCGGTACATACGTATGATCCACATCTAAATACAATCCGGCCCTCACTTGTGAATGAGAAACTAAGGCCAGACACGCTCATCAGGGACCTTCCTCGTCCTGTCCTCGAGTACGGCCTCGCTCCTGCTGGCCATCAGGACTACAGCATAAACATTTGTAGAACGGACAAGCAGGGATTGTCAATAATCTCTAAACACAGTGTGGGTAGTGTGTAAACATAGGGGGAGATGGAGGGAGAGAAGAGAACAAGAGGGAGTAAGAAAGACTTTTCCTGTCTCTCTGCCAAAAAACTAAGCTTGTTTTAAATGCAAACAGGCGGAATACATCCAACAGATATTCATACAGTATACAGGTGAGGACAACTCCTTTGGGATGTTTGCGAAGGTACATAAGACACAGAAAGGATTTATATCTCTAATGCAGCTACAGCTGTTTCACTTCAAACACACAGAGCTCCAGTAAGTCTACATCCCTCTGAGTGTCTCCATGTTTATACGTGAGAGCAGAAAGGAGTGCGTGTCCACTTCCTAGATGACCGGTTGTGTGTGCGTGAGCATGTTCGAGGAACAAACTTGTGTACACATCACTACCCAGTGTGTCTTTTCTCTTGTAAACATGCAAAACGCTGAATATGACAAACAAACATCCTCCCACCCCCAAGGTCTAGCCCCTTTTCCATCACACACACTGCAGGCGAGACATAGGCATAACCCGGGGAGTGTCAAAGATCACTTACAGTCATTTTCAGGATGAAAATGCTCAGAGAGTACAGCTTGGGGGTTGATGGAAAAAAACAGCACATCATTTGAATAAGTTATGATAATGTGTGGGTTTCTGTCCTCATAACAAGAAAACAGGAAGCCAGAATGTTACCGCAGGAGCAAACAAACAAAGCAATATGTCTGTAGCCACAGAGCTGCAACAATGGGAGTCAGATGTCCACGCCAAACTGAGACGACTTGTTGTTTTAAGCTATGGTGATATATGGTAGAAATACACTTCATTGAATATATTTCAATGCATAGACCCTCGGGCTGTCAATCGATTAATTCACACATTCTTTATCCGTTCAAAATGTTCCTTAAGGGGAGATTTGTAGTATTTAATAATCTTATCAACATGGGAGTGGACAATATGCTGCTTTATGCAAATGTATGTAAATATGTATTATTGTAAATCAATTAACAACACCAAACAATGACAGATATTGTCCAGAAACCCTCACAGGTACTGCATTTAGCATAAAAAATATGCTCAAATCATAACATGGCAAACTGCAGCCCAACAGGCAACAACAGCTGTCAATGTGCTGACTTTTTTTTTTTTTATATATATATACTTTTATTGCAAATTGCTCATGAATTATACATCCACAATATGTGCAGTAAATATTAGCAAATTTGTTTCTTGTATTTTATACACCCAGTGGTAAATACAGAACAGAGGAATAAGATATAAGAAAAATATGAAAAATTAGTAAATAGATAACTAATGACTTGCCCCCAAACTACATGTGATTATCATAAAGTGGGCATGTCTGTAAAGGGGAGACTCGTGGGTACCCATAGAACCCATTTACATTCACATATCTGGAGGTCAGAGGTCAAGGGACCCCTTTGAAAATGGCCATGACAGTTTTTCTCGCCAAAATGTAGCGTAAGTTTGGAACGTTATTTAACCTCCATCGCTAAAAGCTAGTATGACATGGTCGGTACCAATGGATTCATCAGGCTTTTCTAGTTTTATATGATGCCAGTATCTTCATTCTGGCTTTAAAACTGAGCCTCTACAACCTAAAAAATGAAAGTTGCGTTAATGAGTTGAATAAATTTGTGGCGTTAAAATTCATTTGCGTGAACTTGTTATTATGGCATTGACAGCCCAGGTGCAAGTACACTTCATTGAATGTATTTCAAAGCATAGGCACATAATTTATATATAAAGTGGCTTCATATCGCATGCATTATCAAATATTTCATCTGACAGTCTGAACAAATTATCATCTTCAATTTCATTAGTTCTTCCCTCGGCTTGTCCAGGTATAGGAGAGCACCTCGGGGCGTCTGCAGCCATTCACCCTCCTTTCCTCCGCGGATTGATTGCGAGCTAAACTGAAATGACAGGCAGGAATGCACATTAAGTTCACTTTGAGATGGGAAACTGATAGGCAGGTGTGTGTTGGGACATGTATTCATGTACACTTACCTCCTTTAACCAAAGCTCTGTGTTAATGAACAGAATACGCTGGCGGGTGCGTCTGTACACTGGGAGATGAATGAGGCCATGAGGTAGTTGTGGGGACTCTTGTGGTGTAACTGATGATTTCTGTGCTTGTGTGTGTTTCAGGGAATGTTAGTGGAGGGTCCGCCTGGGCCTGAAGGGCCAACAGTAAGTCAATCTGTCTCTTCTCTCCTCTTTTTCTTCTTCTTGTCCACATCTTGTCATTTTTTCTCTGTAAGCTCTGTTTCTATATAACAGCTTATGTCACCCGGTCTTCTAGTCTGTGCATGCTATGTCCTTTGGAAAGGAAAATTCAAGTTTTAACACTTTGCTGTGAAAATCCCCAGCAAAGGGATTGGCCAAAACAGTTCCACCCAAAGAGATATGGACTTGCCCAGATGTTGGAGAACTTAATTATTTATCTAGGACCAGTTTTTCAGACACAGTTGCTCTTGACACCCTGCAGATGGAGTCCCACAGAGGCCAGCCATTCAAGCGTTGAGCTATAGACAAATAAAGAGCGCCTCGCAAAGGATTTACAACTCAACAAGCTGCCCCATATTGCCTCATGCATTCCTTTCCCCCATGTGTGACCACTTTGCAAGATAAAGGCGAGAACTTTTAGTGGCTGCTCCTTTGTGATGCATTATGGATGTATGATGTGTGTAAAATGAGATCTTTTGCTTTAACCTAGGGTCTCCCCGGACCCCCAGGTTCCTCTGGCTCACCAGGCGGTGTTGGAGATTCTGGAGAGAGGGTGTGTATTAAGTGTATATGTCACACTGATTTTAAAAGCTCCAAAAATACAGACCCATTTGTGTGTGTGTGCGTGCACTCATGTTTGTGTTACTTTCTGTCTCAGGGTCCTCCGGGTCGTGCTGGTCTTCCTGGTGCTGATGGTCTGCCAGGACCCCCTGGAACTGTCCTGATGCTGCCTGTAAGTCATTTACAGTTGTTAAAAACAAAGAGTTAAAGATAATAGGAAGCGCTGTGCGTCTTCATGTTAACCCCCACTTGAAACGCTTTTCCATGTGGCTTTATATCCTCGTTTGAAGCCAAGGATGATGCATCTCTCTCTGTGTTATCAATAACTCTGACATGTGGTTTACAGTGTAGTGGAATGAAGGGGGTTTCCTTTGAAACCATTTGTGATTGGCCTGTCTCTTACAAATATTGTGTAATGTAAATCTGTGCTTCAGCAGCCCCTTGTGGTATGTTGAGTTAGTGAGATAGCCCCCCTGTCTATCACCTGCACTCTCAGTTGTTTTGACTCCATGAACTCAAATCTGCATATTAAAGGACTTCACATAGTTTTAACTTATTCCACATTCTTTCTCCAAAAGTAAAGACCATCCTGTGTCCTTCCAGGAAGTTGTCTAGCTGCAGACAGGAAGCAAAGCAACACTGTTGGTTCTCTCTGTAGCTTCAGCTGCATCCAATGATTGGACTGCGACAGTTTCACAGCCGTGCTAACAACTTCCTTTGCCGTCTACCTTTTTAAAATGTTCCTTGTACTTAGGAGATGTCTGATACTGCTGCTGTTGGATCTGATTAGTTGTACAGATGTGAAGTTGTGGTTTCGGGGGTCCACAGAGCTGTCTGGGCGAGCCACGAGGCAAAGCTCCGTCTGGACAGGAACTCAAGTCGTTCTGGTGTTTCCAAAGCACGGCTTGAAATCTGATCTTGAGCTCCGAGGCTAATGGGAAACATGCATTGTTGTCTCACCCCTTTTTCACCAGAGGACTCTTTGGCTCTGGGTTAAAATTGTGGAACATAACAGGGTTAAATTGTGAATCTTAACACTGTGTTAATATTTTGCTTAAATGGTCCAGTGACTAGGGATGCATCCTCTTTATTTGCTGTGGACAGTCTGCTCTACCATGAGTTGCTGCTGTGGGAAAATGTAGTTACCATTTTCTCTTTCCCTGGCCTCGCTAGGCAACAATTTGATGTAGCAGAACATTTTGTTCAAGGTTCGATGATGCATAGGAATGTGGGTAAAGAAACGCATATTGGAGAAGGAATGACGAAAAGCCTAAAAGAGAGAGAATCAAAGACAGACCAAAAGGCTCACAGATTGGCAGGCAGGAAAAAAAGAAATAGCTGCATGCATTTGATTGTGACTAAGATAGCAGAGGGAAGGGCTGATATGTAATCAAACTCAGCAGAAATGAAGTCAGAAGAAGAAGAAGAAGAAGAAGAAGAAGAAACTGTGGGATTTGCACAATACTTGAGATTGGGTTTGTGGTGGGTGAGCTGCAGTAGATCTGACTCAGCCCTGATGTTCTGAATCAACTGTTTGTATCTTGCTTCTTGGTAACAGCGTTTCTGTGATGGTGAAACCCTGCACAGTGTTTCACTGTTGTGTTGCTGTAAACCAACCGACAGGCAGCCTCCTGAGGACTGAGCTATGTAACCCAACCCACGATGCTTGGCCCAAACAAACCTGTGTTGAACCACAGACCTGGTTATCCACCTACGGTGCAGTGCCGGCGTATCGCCACCAGATGTCAGTAGAATTTGAAGCCTGTGGCCTGCAGAGGCGGCTTTTCATGGTGCTGGTTTGACAACTGGAGGCTGATGCTTCGTTCCACATCTGTTGCACAGCTTCGAGATGGGGACTCCGAATTAAAGAAATATTGAAGATGTTGGGAATAGATTCAATCAAAAATATTTATTTTGCTGAAATGGTCATTCCACATTTTGCCTCTTGTGTGCTGGTATCATCTCTACTGCAGTGAAGCCTCACCAGTCTGTGATTCCCTCCACAGTTCAGATTCAGCTCCGGAGGTGACTCTGGACAGAAGGGACCTGCTGTGTCAGCACAGGAGAGCCAGATGCAAGCCATCATGCAGCAGGCTAGGGTAAGAGTACTTAGTATTATACTCTATATGATAATATATGTTTTTCTTTATGCACCAAACTTGCTTCTCCTGTTAAAATATAAATACATATTTTTTATTGTTTGCTGATTTAAAAAAAAAAAAATGTATTACTTTTTTATATGTCCCATACGTCATTGGTACTCCTCTATTATCATATACATTTTTTTATTTCATAGTTACGTTTTATTACCCTGCGATTGCTCACAAGCATGCATAATTCACACATATTTTCACACACAGAACAGACACAAACACGCTTACAATACACACATAAATCCAAGTTATATTTAATCATACATCAGCTATATGTATGCACAACATCTTTTATCCTGATATTTATATATTCTTTTTTATCTTTATTGCTAATCCTTTCCTTCCTGTGTTCAGCTGGCTATGCGCGGCCCTACAGGTCCGATGGGTTTGACC
Source organism: Sebastes umbrosus (assembly GCF_015220745.1). NCBI lineage: Eukaryota > Metazoa > Chordata > Actinopteri > Perciformes > Sebastidae > Sebastes > Sebastes umbrosus. The sequence continues at coordinate 26,480,277 of NC_051287.1, forward strand.
GGCAGATCCGGCCCTCTGGTGTGTATTTCAAAGCACTTCATGACAAACACAATCAAAATCAATAGAAATTTGATGTCAAAAATTGATCAACAGTTATTATACAAACAGTTGAGAACTTGTATTGGTTTACTGTCCATTAAATCTTCTCTTTTTTCGTCCTGCTCAGGGTCCACCCGGTGTATCAGGACTGAAGGGAGAGTCTGGAGATTCAGGTCCTCAGGTATGAGATATAAGAATGCAACATTTATCAAATAATTCAAAGCAAACCTGGAAACTTGTTCACCTAAACAAATGAATTGTTAAACTATTGTAGTATTATTGCAATAGTTCTAACACATTTTTGATTTTTGTAACCCCTTCAAAGCAGAGTAATGTGCAACTTCTCTTGTTTTAGTATGATATTTCCATGATGGAACTATAAAGTTAATGTGTTTTTGTTTCAGGGACCACGTGGACCTTTGGGATCCCCTGGACCCTTCGGAAAGCCTGGCAGAAGGGTAAGCATGACACAAGCAGAGTTGAGAGCAGCAAAGCATGCAACATGTTACTCTCTGATATGCATTTGGTAGTGCTGATTTAAAAGCCAGCCGTGTTCTAGTCTCGGGATGTCTGTTATGTAACTATTGTTATTTTGACAGGGTCGTTCTGGATCTGACGGTGCCAGGGGCATGCCGGGACAGTCTGGAACCAAGGTACCACGTTCATAATGCATTTTAATGCACCATATTTCATAATGCCTGTTTAAAAGTGTGTTTCTGAATCCTGTAAAAGAGGCATGCAACCTGATTTTCCTTTGCTCTTCAGGGAGACAGAGGGTTCGATGGTTTGGCTGGACTTCCTGGTGAAAAAGGACACAGAGTGAGTTCTTTAATGGTGCTATGAAAAGTGTGTCTTTGTGTTGCCGTGTGCCACTGCTAAATCTAAACGTTTGTTGTTTTAGGGTGAATCTGGTCCTTCTGGACCTCCCGGTGGTCCTGGAGAGGATGGAGAAAGGGTAAAATCACAATTTCACACCTCTCCTTTTCTGTCTGATGTGTCTCATCCTTTAGCCGTTATTGTTATGCTGCAGAGAGACAGTAATGACTCTGAGTTCAACTTCTCCCTCTTACCAAACTCACCTTTTTCAGCCCTCAGATTTTTCACTTCCACTTGCTCTCCTCGTCTCCGCACTCTCACTCAATTTTCTCCTTAATATTTTTTTGATCTCTGTACACCTTCATCTGCTTCTAATCTCCCTCGCCATCCTCATTACCCACAGCTGATGCAACCTGATCCCCTCTTTCCCTCCTTTTTCTTTGTGCCTTCCCCATTATCTCTCGATCCTTCGTAACACACCCTCGCTCCGTTTGTTCCACGTTCTGACCCATTCTCTCTCTTTCCCAGGGAGACGATGGAGAGATCGGACCCAGGGGACTTCCTGGTGAACCAGTGAGTGATCACATGTATTACCATTCGATTACTTGTATTGAGAGATGGTAGGATGGTGTTGAGAGGGCCCGCCCTCATCATTTTATCCTGTTAGTGAACAATCAAATGATCTGATCAGTAGGGGTGTAATGCACTAGTTTCATCACCATACAATATTACATTTGGACAACGATACGATATTTGCTGATATCTCAAAGTCTGCCACGATACGATTTCAATCCGATTCATTTATAGAAACTCACAAAAAGCAACTAAATGATGATTTGACAATCATATTACTGGGTTCTTCCAGACATTTAAATGACAAAACAGTCTTTTCTTTTTAATAAATAGAATAAAAATAGACCTCCTGTTGTTTGAGGTCTGGTTGCTGGTCAAAGCTGGTGAGAGGCTTATCAAAGTTGGTCCACCTTAAAGGTTGGTCCACCTTAAAGGACCAGTGTGTAACATTTAGGGGAATCTATTGGCAGAAATGGAATATAATATTAATAAGTATGTTTTCTTTAGTGTATAATCACCTGAAAATATGAATCGTTCGTTACTTAGAATGAGCCGTTTATATCTACGTAGGGAGGGGGTCCTCTTCACGGAGCCGGTCGCCATGTTTCTACAGTAGTCCAGAACGGACAAACCAAACACTAACTCTATTGGGCCATTAGGGCCTCCGTAGTTCTCCTACACGCTTGGCACATGGGAGAAGTTCCAATTGGTTGCAGTCTGCAACCTCACCGCTAGATGCCGCCAGATCCTACACACTGCACCTTTAAGTGAGCCTGGGCCGGAGTTGTCGCTAACTTTGGGGCTAACCCCCTTCACTTTAATCAGCAGGTGGCAATCAAGATACAGGAAGTTGGCTCGGGTTTTGAGGAGTAGCATTTATTCACCAACAAATAAACTGTACAAACACTGCACTGCTACGTTCACAGCTGTAATGTTACTGCTGACTTCATACTCACACACACACATGACTGACTTCAAAATAAAGGTAAAGATAATGATATTATGGATCGTTACACCCCTACTGATCATATCATATATCATCTGCAGACTGCAGCCGCTGTTCATATTCATATAAATTGAGCCTTTTCTGAGCATTATATTGCTATATGTTGATGAGGCTTTGCTACTGTAGTGCTTCATCTGTACAAGAGAAGCTTTGGAGGTGAGAAATGCAGGCAGCTCACATCAAGCTTGTTATAATAGCCTCCCACTCTCTCAGGCAGGATATTCCCCACGGAGGAGGAGAAAGACAGGGAAAGAGAAACCACCAGAAAGCCTGTGATATCTGCTGTTATGACTTATTTCATCCACCAGGGTGTGCTACATTGGTTTGCATTCACCCTGACAGGACAATAGGTCTTGTTAGGTAATTGTAGCTATGAGGCAAAGCACAGAAATTCAAAGCAATGTTTGATAGGCGTAGCTGTGGGGAATTAATGTGTAGTAAAAGAAGGGGTTTCAGCTTTCCCTCACAATCTGACTCAGTAGAATATCCTCAAGGACATTTGGGAAGTCAGGTTGTATAATTTTGAAACTTGATTTGGCTGAACGTGTTTAATAATTCATCAATCTTCACAGGTGTGATATTCTCAATCTCATTTCCCTTCTTTTTTTCCCCTAGGGGCCCCGTGGTTTGCTGGGACCTAAAGGACCTCAGGGAACTTCTGGACCCCCTGTGAGTCCCCGTACTCTCCTCTCACCTTTTCATATCCATGCTGTTACAATAGATTTACTGTTTAGAGAGCAGAATCATGTTTTTTTCACAAAATCTCATAGAACAAAATTCACTGCAAACAGCACCCACAGGGAAATATAACTCAATATATTTCCGACAGCATACACAAAGAGTTGCATTATGTTATTGAGTTTAACTTCAGCATTTCAGACAAATGTCTACAGCAGAGCCAGACTTAAAGCTAATGTTTATATTGTTTCATGAGATTTAATTTAATGTGGACAGTGCGCATCAATCAAGTGGCATATTTTGAACTGATATCCCTCTGCAGAATGTAGATGTAGATATCACAAACAATAAATCATACGCTCAAATTCACATCGGGCAGATGCAAAAGCCAAGGTGTGGTTTTTAAAGAGGAACTATTGTGCTTATTTTCAGGTGCATACTGGGTTTGTACTAGAACATGTTTACATGCTTTAATGTTCAAAAAACACTTTATTTTTCTAATAGGGGCTGTGCTACAGCATCTCTTTTCACCCTCTGTCTGAAACGCACCGTTTGAGCTCCGAAAAGCTCAGTCTGCTCTGATTGGTCAGCTAGCCCACTCTGTTGTGATTGGTCAACCAAACCAACCTCTTCGGACAACCGCTCCAGCTCCGCTCTAACTAGCTCTGTTTTAGGGCGTGCCAAACTAGCCGTAGGCATGTTTTATGCAAATGTGTTACTTGGTGACATCACCACGTTACGGAAGGAAAGGCAGGACTTCAAGCAAGACGTTTCAGACAGTTGAGCAGCAGTGTTTCTGTGGGGGAGAGGAACTCCCTTTGGTGTGGACTTTGGGCTTTTTAACTTTTCAGACCTTTTACATGCACAAAAAACTATATAACACACTAAAGGAAATGGGAAAAGCACAAATAGGTCCTCTTTAAATTTGTCTACAACTAAAGGCCTTTACACATCGGGGGAGTTTTTTTTCGTGCTATTAATTTGAACTGTTGTTTTTGTCATGTATACTTTCACACAGAATGCAAATATTACGTGGCGAAAAAGCGGCGTAATTTTTCTTTTTCGGAAACAAGGTCGATTTTCTGAGCTTTCACTCTGCTAATAAAGGCATCAACCAATCACGTTGTGCGGAACTGGTTGAGTTGCTTCTATATTTATGAAACAACGACACGGAGGCTCCGTAGTCCGAACCAGGACGGCAAACTTTAATGCACCTTTCAACCTTGACAAAGACAGCGCTGACCAGATCCTCTCTTTCCGTTCTTACCTTTCACAATAACATTTAATATTCGCAGGTGAGTATTTCGCCATTTTCTGGTCATTTATTTGTCATCGTCGCCCTATGTTAAGGCCGTAAGAGGGAGATTTAACGGCTAAAAGTGCACCTATAACCCTTTTGAGTGTATTGCAGGTATAAGGCCTTCCCTTATATGAGCTAAATGTTGTGTTCATCTCATCTGCTGTAGGGTGTTACTGGGATGGATGGCCACTCTGGACCCAAAGGAAACATCGTAAGTGAAGCTGGAATTGATTCAATTGCTAATATCAGTATTCTCCATTCTCCAGATAAAACCTAAAAACACAACACACACACACACACGCACGCACGCACACACGCACACACATACACACACCAGCACAATCAGAAGATACTTAGCAGATAATGAAGAATAGACTGGCTGTGTTCGGATCCATTTGAGCAGTCCACCGCCGCCAGTTGTATCATTCCAGGTCAATTTCTTGCAGCGTCTGACCGTAATGAGAGAATACCTGGCTGCAGCAGCTTGTCTGTTCTGTTGGGAACGTTCCAACTAGGTAGAGATGGAAGATCAACAGCTTCCCTACTCTCCTGAACTGGGGCTACATAATTGATTGCCAGTTATCTGAGAGGGAATGTATTTTGTATTTGTGGTTCAGCAGTTTCTGTCATTAGGGATGTAGGTGTGAGAATGTGTGCACTGCGTATGTGTGTGTGTGTGTGTTCGTGTGTGTATGTGTGTGTGTGTGTGTGTGTGTGTGTGTGTGTGCGTGTATGTATGTGTGTGTGTGTTTTCTACCCTGAGCCAGAGCCAGATATTGGGCTATTTGCCTGTTTCGGTATAAGAAGGTAATAATGCATTGATGCACTGTTGGACAGCTTCTGATTTATATCTGTTTAGAGCAGCATTTCACTTTTAATGGACCATATGGAGCAACAAATCACTCTTTACCTTCACATGGAAGGTTTTACTCAAGTAAATCATTTAAAGTAATCAATCTTTGTTTTTGTAATGAGGTTTCTAAAATGAACTTTTCCTTCAGGGACCTCAAGGAGAGCCAGGACCTCCTGGACAGCAAGGCAACCCAGGTACCCAGGTCAGTGATGAACAAGTTGTCTGACATTAGATCCTTTTTCTCATTCATCAAATCAAATGTCGTGAGCATTTCGTCTTTTCTCCACAGGGACTCGCAGGGCCCCAAGGAGCCATCGGACCTCCAGGAGAGAAGGTAAGATATCACCTGATCACCCAATAACAATAACAATTATGAAACATGCTGTTTCTGCAACTCCACAGGGACAAAACAAAAAAAGAACTGCCAGCTGGATAAAATGTTAATAAACACCGACCCCAAATCTACAAAATTGCAGGAAATTGTCTCATTCATTTGCATGAGCTGAAAGCCAAGTTGCTATCTTATTCAGCTCCAAATGCTTATCGCACTATTATGCAAACGCGTCCCCAACGCAGGACCGAATAGTGCCTAGTAGACAGTGCAGACAGATTTGAATCCTGATACATTTTAATCCAATTTCAGCTAAATCACATTTGCCAGTTTATATGGAGGGCATTCAGTTTATTATTGAACCGTTTGAGAATGAATAATGTCGGTATTGTGTTTCTCCTGATTATGAATGAAATACTAGAAGGCTGTGGTGTTTGATGAAGAAAAAATAACAGAACAGATTATCTGAAAAGAAGTAATCGGTGTGTTAGCATACTGACGTTAGCATTTAGTACAAAACGACACCGTGTCAGCATCGGAGAGCTGCCGACATGGCTGTGGACTCTTGTTTTTACAGACTATAGTCTCTGATACCTCTAACCTTTGATTGCTACATGCTGTTTTACTCTAACATGTTATTTTGTCTTCTATTTAGGGTCCTACTGGGAAGCCAGGCTTGCCAGGAATGCCAGGAGCTGATGGTCCCCCGGTGAGTTTATATACCACACATACAAAGAAACGTTCATTTCATTGTATTTCATTTTATTTAACTTAATTTTAATAATTTTCAAATTACAATTACCATGACTGTGAGAAACAACATACACTTACACATCAAATACTGACAATAACTGCACTATACTGTATAATGACAGTGCAATATCATTATTACAACTCAGGTGTAATTCATACTGTGCAATATTTTCGGTTGGAATTTCATTTCATCCCACTTGTGTAATTTTTTAATAGTCTGTTTATTGTCAATACTGGGTATACTGCTCCTACTTTTTTATACTTCCTTCTATTTAAATGGTTCATATTTTTGTTACACTTTGTTTAGCTCTTTTTTTACTGTGTTAGCTGATGCATCTTGTTTTTTGCACTATCCCCTTTGCTGCTGTAGACTGCACATTTCCCCACTGCGGGACTAATAAAGGAATATCTGATCTGATCTTATCTTATCTTAACACTCAAAACAAACAGAGATAATAATTTGTCTGAAACATATGTAAGATATAACAGAATAACACATCTGTGTTAAGAGTGGAGCAACCCGCCCACACACAATGCAAACACTTCCTTTCCCAGACAGCACAGGCAGCACAGAAGACACCTGCGCTGATGGCAGGTGTGTCTTAGAAGGCGCCAGGTGGCACCTGTGAAATATGAATAACTGTGAGAGAAAAAGAGGATTTGGTGGAAGAGAGAAATAAGAGATGAAGGAGAGTGGACACAATGTCCCCTGGTCCTCTAATGGCTTTCAGAGTCTTTTTGAAGTAGAAATAGCTCTCCGCCATTGCTTTTTTTTTTATTCATCCATCCTTTGCATCTTCCATCAACTGCCGTATTCTCTCTCTCGATCTCAATGCTCCCTCCTTGCCTCCTCTCGACTCTCTGTTTCCTTCTCCACTCTCTCTCACTCTACTAGAAACCCATCAGAGGCTTCACAGAGCTCCTCTGTCTCATGAGAATGCAATCAATTTCCTTCTGTTTTCTCTCTCTTCTTTTTACCGGACATCCACATTAGATGTGCATCTTCTGCATTGTGTGTTTTGCACACACTCATGTACGGTATGTGCGTAATGTATTGTGAAGTCCCAAAACGTCAGTCTTGGCTTTCAGAGCCCGGTAACAGCCGGTAGTGCCTCTGTTATACTGGTGCATTAAAGTTCAAAATCCCAATTGAGATTGAACTCTAAAGGCTCTAATTCCAATTGTCCAGTTTGATACATCCTCCCATAGGTTTACAATGTAATCCCACAGTTAAAGAGGGGGGTGGGGGGGGGTTGTATTTATGGTGGTAATTATCCTGAGATGAGATTCAATATCATTTCTCTTAATAATTCACAGGGTCACCCTGGAAAGGAGGGGCCTAATGGGGAGAAAGGACACTTGGTAAGTTTTATTTCTTTCTCTTACTTTTGGAGCTCACATTTGTTTTTTTTAATGAATTTGTTTAAGCTTTTCTTTCCTCTCTGTTTGTCCTAGTTCAGACACATTTGCATAAAACATTTTGCATTAATGTAGATAAGATTAGCACTGTGTGTGTGTGTGTGTGCTCAAAGCTCTCGCTAAACATCTATCTCCCCAGGGCCCCGCTGGCCCTCAAGGACCCATCGGTTATCCCGGACCCCGTGGCGTGAAGGTGAGATGATTATCAACTTCTAATAAATCCATTTGTAATATCATTAGGTTATGGCACACTGTAATTAACAACTGTTATGTGCTAATAGTTGCACATTATTTTAATTAAATTCCTCTGAAAAAAACCCAATATTAATATTTCCAAGGTTTTTCCAACAACTAAGTGTTATTTTGTAAAAAGCTGTTGTTCAACAGATTTAAAGCCCTAATTTACAGCTTAACCTCTAGGGACCTTCTAGGATGGAGACGTGAAAACGATCTTAGTGATGCAAAGATTAAGACAGGAAAGTCATCTTTTCAGATCTTCCATCACTTTGCTCACATAAGACGGTGTTGAGGTTAGTCACAGGGGCTGACGGTGGCTCAAGGCTCACAGCCCTTCATCAGTAGCTGATAAAACCGAGACAAAAGAAATCCCATCAAATACAATATCGGCAAGAGGGTGTGACTGATCCAATCATTAAAGCTTCCACTGAGAGTGGGGATCACACAGCTGGCTTGACTTCTAGCTGAAAGTCCCTCATGTTACATGACTGGATTCTGAAGTGCCTGCTCTCTCTGGGAAGATGAGACGAATGGTCACAGATTTACTGTCTATCTACAAAACACATTTAAACTAGGGCTGTCAAAGTTAACAACAGAATAACACCGCAACGCAAAGTTGTTTTAACACCAATCATTTCTTTAACGCAACTTGCAATTTTTAATGAACCTTAACCGGAGGCTGTAACAAGCTCAGTTTTGAAGTTAGCGTAGATACTGATATCATATGAAACTATAAAACGTGATGAATCCATCGGTACCAACCAGGTCACACTAGCTTGTCACAAAGGAGGTAAACTAACGCTCCAAATTTACACTAAATTTTGATGAAGAAAATGTGTCATGGCCATTTTCAAAGGGGTCCCTTGACTTTTTTTATGCTAAATGCAGTACCTGTGAGGGTTTCTGGACAATATCTATCATTGTTTTGTGTTGTTAAATGATTTTTTTAATAATAAATATATACATACATTTGCATAAAGCAGCATATTTACCCACTCCCATGTTGATAAGAGTATTAAATACTTGACGAATCTCCCTTTAAAGTTCATTTTGAACAGATAAAAAAAAGTGTGATTCATTTGTGATTTATCGTGACTAATTGCATCCATTTCATACATATGGTGTGCCCTCCATAGCACCCTTGTTTGACACATCAGATGACTTTTCTGACTTTGCAGCCTTAATTTAGAAAAACTGTAATCATCACAACGAGCACCCTGTCGGCCTGTAACATCTGTCTGTTCTTGCATCACAGGGAGCGGACGGCGTACGCGGTCTTAAAGGACATAAGGGTGAAAAGGTGAGAGAGCTCAGACTCATTGGCTGAGAAAGAGTCTGTGTGAAAGGAAGAGAGACGGTAAACTTCAGAGTTTGAATTAGTTGTGTGAATTATGCTGAACATTTGTGGTGGTCTTGCATGAAATGTTTCATGCTAATGATAATCTCAATGAAATCCTGTAAAACTGATGCTGGTACAGAAGGGAAAAAAAAAAAAAGACGATCAAGAGTTTCTATGGCAACAGGGGGATCTTGCCAAGACTCTGCATCTGTGTGTGTGTGCTAGTCTTTGAGTCCCACACAAATGGTTTCAACATCTGTATTATCCCATTCATTCTCCTTCATTACATCCTCACCTCTTTGTCTCCTTTACTTTCTTGCCAGGGAGAAGACGGCTTCCCCGGCTTCAAGGGAGACATGGGTATCAAGGGTGACAGGGTAAGGCTTCTTTGTTTTTAATGTGTCAATCACATCGTGAGCGTTGGAAACATTCACAAATTAAACTAATGAGACGCCGGTAACTTCTGCACTCAACATTATTTTTGAGGCTCAGTTTTGTTGGGGGTGACCTTTAGCTGAACTACATGGAACACCAACCACTCCTGAGATGTTAGCCCCTCATGGCCTAAGCCTCTGTGACTGCTCCTGAATTGTGGGTAATGAGCAAACATAAGGTGTTGCTCCTGTTGCCAGCTGTTACCGTGTGTGCGTGTTTAGCAGTTTCCGATTCCTTTTCTATCCCAGTCAGTCCTAACCTCGACAGCTTAAAGAGAAAAGCACAAGTTTGACGGACGTACCCGGGAACGGCCTCCTTCTCCAAACAGCATTAGGGATTTACAATGTCAAGTAGAAAGAAAACAGTCTTTTACAGTGAGAAACATAACTCGCTCCGACCCGTACTTCAAACGTCAATCCCCCAATCCCTGACCAGGCTGTGTGTAGCTGAGTACAGAAAGGAAGGAGAAATCAATGGCTCTCTAAACCCCTTCAAACCCGAGAGAGAGACATGTTCTCCCGCCCGTTGTCCTCTGGAGATGCAGCAGATCCAGATGAAAGCAAGGATTTGAGGAGGCCCTCTGTTCTGGAGGAGACTCACATGGACTAGAATCTAAATGACTTGTTTTTAAGCATGCCTCTGAAAAGTGTGTATGTGTGTGTGTGTGCGCGCCAGTGCTCAATTTAAAGTGTTCTCTTTGATGAGCTTGCAAGTGTGAGTCAAGTACAGTTTGCTTGATGCCGTTTAATGTGTACTTGAGTGTGGGTGTGTGGGTGCGCCTGCATGCATGTGCGACTCCACACAGGCCTTTAACTAGATAGTGTTCACACACCGCTGGGTCTCCGCAGCAGCGGCTGGTTGTCAGAGCGAGTTTGTACTCTGTCATTTAGAGGGTCTCCTGCTAGAAGGGGAGCCCGCTACAGAGAGAAGCAATAATAAGATCGCTAACTTCTCTGAGGGGCAGGCGGCTAGGGAACATAGCTGTACCTGAGTCTTTACACAACTTTACTCTCAGTTTTAAAAGGGCGACCCGACTTCCCCAGAACAGATGGACTTGTGTGCTTTACAAGAAAAAGTTGCAGCTTGTGACATAAACAACCCCACAGCTATCATCACATTTTGATTCAGATATTGCTAAATCCTGATCGGTGCATGGAAATACTTGACGTCACCTTTTTCCAAATGAGCCCCCCCCCCCCCCCCCCCCCCCCCCCCCCCCACCCCCCCCCACCCCCCCCCCCACCCCACCCCCTTCTTCCCCACGCCCACTTCAATCCTGTAAGAGAGAGCACAGAAGAAAAACAAGCACAGAAATCTCTAATGTGAAATAACTCAAACTGTGGTGACATTGGTAGAAGATGTTGTGTTCATTGCTCTTAATAAGAAGCTGATGGAGAAAATATCAGGGCCTTTAAAGGTAGATTAGCATTCCTGCCGACTGTTGAGGGCAGTAATGATAATGTGAGATGTAGTGTTTTACACTGATCCACTGATCGACGGTTGGTGGCAGTAGTGTCGAAGAGAACATACAGAATATGATAAAGACACAAAAAAGAGACGTTTATAAAGTCATAAACTGAAGGAGAAGGGATCAATGCCTCGTCAAAGTGACAAATACTTTGACATCATCAAAGTCCTTTATTCCCCACATAGAGCTGACAGCTCTCGAGATGAAAAATATAAATTTGCTCCTTTGTACACACCCCCTCAGCAACTTCTTTTTTTTAATTTGGTTCGCTTTGATTTGTGCACCGTGAAACCGATAGAAAACCATTGATTCTAAGTATTTACAATGTATGTGTTCAACCCTAATGCTGACAGTGCTCATGTTGAAGTATAAGGCATGTTTCTATTTGTGCTTTCCAGGGAGAGCTCGGACCAGCGGGACCCAGAGGAGAAGATGGCCCCGAGGGGCCAAAGGGTCGCTCAGGTCTCCCAGGAGACGCTGGTCCTCTTGGCACAAGTGGTGAGAAGGTAAGGTCCTTCAGCCAGTTTGGCTCCCACAACCAAAACACTCACATCCCACAGATACTTTTACATTGACTGATAAAATAGGAACAAAAACAAGTAGTCATTTTGTACCAGCGGTCTCATTTGATCTGGGATGATAGCTCAGCAGGGCTCGACATGGAAAATAGTTTTTCCGATAGTTCCCTTCTGAACAGCAACCTGATATTTCATCGCTGCATATTCTTGAACCAGCTGGGAGCGTAAAATGGATTGAGCTCTTACTGTAACATTCTTTATTGTTAAATTGAACACTGGCTAAGCTGTTGCTGAATACCTCGAGACGTTTTTGTGGTTCTTTTCTAAAGGATGCTGCTTTTTAGTGGTCTTTCACTAAAGGGCTTAAAAATGGGCTTGGACAGTTGTTGAGTATCAGTGAGACTGTGATAACAAACTCAGACGCTCGTTCTGATCCGACAAGTCATTAAGCCAAAGTTGGAGGGAAAACTGCGGTTCTGTTCCACAGTAACCACAGTGCATGTGTTTATTATCCTTAAGGATTAAAGATTAAGTGTTCTTAATCTGAATTTGCATTATAGCGGTAACACTGCATTATAGATGTAGACACTGGCCTGTATCTGGATAACACATGAGCTAACAGCTGAGTCATTCTCATATTCAATTAACGCCTGCACAGCAGCCAACATGTCAACACTCAAACACTGGAGCTGGAGCTGTGTTTAGCAGGTGTTCATATCTGTAGTTTTACTACTAGAATACCACTACTATTCTGTTTACAGTCACAGCTGTATCGACATAGTATAATAATAATAATAATCAACATTCTATAGAAATTCAGCTGATGATTTTATTATTTTTGCATTACTGATAAGACATAAAACTGCAAAATATTTGCGATACTATACACTTTATTGTCCAAATATGGAAATTTGTCTTGCACTCACATGCTGCACACATGGCATATAGTCTCATCATATAACTGCTTCCATAATAATAAAAACAGACAACATTAAAAAAAGCTACATGAACTAAAGAGCATCACACCCACACACTACACATATTACACAACAAGTGATAAGAACAACCGATGTATTGCACAACCCTTCATCATACCATGAACCTATTGCACAACTGCTGCAGCCTCAAGTTACATTATTTCACATTTTTGTTGAGGTAGATGCAAATGAGTTTTTAAAAGGGTTAAGTTAACATCGGGGTACTCTATATCGCCAGCCAGAGGGTAAAAGCTCGTTCTCGGGTTGGAGAAAATGGGATGGATTAGACAGTATTCTCTGTGTTCGCCTGGGAACAGACTGCTCATATATAGAGCGGTGCAGGAATGAGTCCTAAAACCAGGAGAGGAGTTAGCATCTTAGCACTTCCTGTTCCCTCGTCTGAAAGTCAATGGGTTTCTAGTTAGATGTCTGAAATCAGGTCTGTGGTTAACACAAGCTGAAGACATTTTAACGTTTTGTTCTACAACATAAAATACATCAATAAACGTGTCATAAAAAAAAGGTGGTTGCTAACAAGCGGCTAAATGAGACGACTAAACGTCCTCACGGCGACTCGTCCTCCTTTACAGCCTCTTGTGTATACTCTCCTTCATGTGACCACGGTGGAGTTCGTTTATAGCCTAACGTTAGCTTTTTACTTCTGGCGATTACAGTCACGCTTCAAAAATCATAAAAGTGGTGTTCATTGAAATTATCTTATGGCACAAAACGTGTACGTATCATAAACGTGTGTTTGCCACAGAGCTGATTTTCCTCAGTAAACCAAAATCCACATTGTCTTTTTGTGGAGGGAACCAGCGATGCTAACTTCCTGGTTGGCCTACAATAACACAAGTCATGTACAAAGTCATATTAATACCAGGTGCCTCATATATTTTAATGTATGCATCACAGGCATCAGGTATTATAAAATTACATAATGTAGGAATTGACCAAAAAAAGACAGTTGAATAACGTCCTCTGTGGCTCTGTTGTGTTAATCCATCTCTAATTTGGCTTTTCTCATTTACAGGGTAAACTTGGAGTTCCCGGATTGCCAGGATACCCAGGAAGACAAGGACCAAAGGTAACTGTGCACATGTATTAAAAAACTTTAAACCCCTAATGTAGGGCTGTCAAAGTTAACGCCATAATAACGCGTGAACGCATATTCGTTTTAACGCCACTAATTTCTTTAACGCATTAACGCAACTTGCAATTTTTAGGTTGTAGCGGCTCAGTCTTGAAGCTGGAGTGAAGATACTGGTATCATATGAAACTAATAAAACCTGATGAATCCATCGGTACCGTCCATGTCATACTAGCTAGTTGTGATGGAGGCTAAATAACGCTTCAAACTGTCTCGTCCATTTTCAAAGGGGTCCCTTGACCTCTGACCTCCAGATCAGTGAATGTAAATGGGTTCTATGGGTACCCACGAGTCTCCCCTTTACAGACATGCCCACTTTATGATAATCACATGCAGTTTGGGGCAAGTCATAGTCAAGTCAGCACACTGACACACTGACAGCTGTTGTTGTCTGTTGGGCTGCAGTTTGACATGTTGTGATTGGAGTATATTTATTTATGCTAAATGTAGTACCTGTGAGGGTTTCTGGACAATATCTGTCATTGTTTTGTGTTGTTCATTGATTTCCAATAATAAATATATACATACATTTGCATAAAACAGCACATTTGTCCACTCCCATGTTGATAAGAGTTAAATACTTGATAAATCTCCCTTTAAGGAACATTTTAAACAGATCAAAAATGCCATAAACTCTGGACAATCATGCGATTAATCACGATTAAATATTTTAATCGATTGACAGGCTTACCCTATTGATAAGGGAGACAATCTATTTGGCCCAAAATGTCCCTCAACACGTGTGTTTCTGTGTGTATTTGAAAGAGAATTCATACATGTGCATGTGAAGTCTGCTTTGCTGAACTTGATGGCTCTTCCTTTAGCCTCTTTAGCAAATCCGCAGCCTGACATGTGGACATGCTTGAAGCTCCCTGATCAAAGAGCTGGGGATTTGGATATGCCTTTTGGTGTCAGCTCTCAGCTCCTGATATGACAACAATAAAACAGTGCTTTTATCTGCGGTGCACCCTATCTCCTGTTGCATTTAATATGCTGGGGATATCTCCGGGGAATAAAGAAGGGGATATCATATTTAAGGTTTGTCTCTCAAATGATTAATCACTCTCTTTTTCTCACACAGGGATCTCAAGGTTTCCAAGGTTTCCCTGGCGCCAACGGAGAGAAAGGAACTCGGGTATGTCAGATAGGCTTCTTATTATTCTTCTCATTCCTACAAGGGTCGGATCAATACCGGCGTAGCGCTGGAGACAGGCTCCTGTCCTCCTGTCCTCCTGTCCCAGCTCCAGATTTATAAACCTAGAGGAAGTTGCATGGCTCTAAAATAAAGATTTTTTTTTTTTTTTTAACTAAAGGACAGAAAGACAATTGCATTCCTTTTTCTTTACCACTTACACAACTCATTTCGAAACCACCAAAAGCATTTATCACTTTGCGGCACTTGAGCAATGTTTCATTTTCTTTGTTTAAGGGACGGGCCATTAGCGCGCCTGCAAGAGTAATGGTTCACCACCACGAGAGGAGCAAAGGCGCATAAAGCTTTTCATCTTCACAAAACATTTGTGAAGTTTATGAGAGCAAGCTCCCAGACAGAACGAGATAATAGTGCCATTAACATAGTTCCAACAGCACTTTTTGAAACTTAAAAGCTACACAAAAGATCTAATTGTTTTTCTCATTAAAGTTTCATGCAGCCGCTTTTATTGCAATATGGCTTTAAAATCATTATATTGTGCTTCTCTGAGGTAGTAATAAATCTAATAGAACTCATGATAAATATTGATGGTAATTTGGAAACGGGTGATTTCTAATTGATAATGATCTCAGAGCTCCTGCATTCTGTTGAAATGTGTTTGCAAATGTTAGCGTCTGCTGGCATTAGACTGATTCCTGGAGAGGATGCAGCCTCTCGGTGATGTGACTCCTTTGATCATTGTGTGTGTCCTTCGTGTCCACAGGGAACAGCAGGAAAGCCTGGCCCACGCGGACAGAGAGGACCAACGGTTAGTCTTACTCAGCAGACTCGTGCTTGTATGCAGATGGCGAGCTTGGCACTTGAGCGGAAATGGAAGTTCAACCCGGGCATAGGGCTTGGAGGGGGAACCCACACTGATTCAACCATGCACATTTTCAGATCATAAATATAATCTTAGGACCCGTTCTAGGATTTTATTCACGCTGTCTTTTCTTTGAAGGGGCCTCGAGGAGAGAGAGGACCGAGAGGACCGACAGGAAAAAACGGACCAAAGGTGCGTCAAATATTTCGCTGCCGCTTTCTTGCGTATATTGTAGTGCAAGTTCACAGCTTACTTCTTTATTTTGCCTCTTCAGGGTAACTCAGGAAATGACGGCCCACCAGGACCTCCCGGTGAGAGGGTACGTACCGTCACACTGTCATCAACGCACATTTTTCTATTCTAATATTAATATTAATATTAGAGATGTTCAGTTACTATTTTTTGCTTCCCGATACCGATACCTGAACTTGTGGTATCCAAAACCAATTAGAGATCGCAGCGTGATAAAAATATCATCATTATTATTATTATTATTATTATTATCATCATCATCATCATCATCATCATCATCATCATCATCATCATCATCATCATCATCATTATTATTATTATTATTATTATTTTGTCGTATGGCTAGACTCAGGTTAATACCTTTGTATCACAGATGTACCACTGTGAGATATTGCCAAATGGCTGACATTTTCCTACCTGACTCCCGTTACACTCTCCACTAGCACCACACTATTGTTGTTTGCTATCATCACGTGATGAACTACCTGCGGTCAGTTCTTCTCTGCTGCTGTAAAACAGTAGCAGCCAGCTGCATCCATCAGGGCGACAGCACAGTGAAGGTTACTGTTTTGGAGCGACGGAGAAGAATTGATTTCCGGATGTTGATTTTTTTTCTGGGTCAATAAATTATGGTATTGGATCGGTGCATAGACTGTTTCATTCGCCGATACCCTGTCCTGAATTTTTTGGGCAGTATCGGACACATTTCTGATACCGGTATCTCTACTAACTAGCTACGGCTGTAAGAAAATCTTGAAAATATTAGGTATCACGATATTACGTTTTGTACTACTGTATCGGTTCTCTTTCTTCAATTAATGGTTTGCATGCAAAGATTTACTCACAGCTTATTTCATTTCCAAAGAGATGCATCCTCTCAGTGTATGTGCGCTCTTGAAGTCAGATGTTGGATGATAGATCCCACTGTTCTGATTGCTTCAAATAAGTAAACTTCTTTTTACTCTGATTGTATTCATATGGTGGTGCCTTCTTTATACATGACAGTTTTCTAAAATTTGAATTTAAAAAATGGCAATATATGGCCTTTCGTACAGTATCACAATATATGGCAATATATTGACTTGTTAACCCTGTCTCATACGCAGTCCTTCTCATATAGAGTCAACTAATTATTGAGCATTTGTCATTTGTTTCAGGGTCTACCAGGGCCTCAGGGACCAACAGGTTTCCCAGGACCAAAGGGCCCTCCTGTGAGTCCAATACACCTCATGCACCACACACGACTGTGTAGATAAAGCCATCCTGCCTTTTCCGCTGTCATTCTTTATTCATACGTTTGTCTGTATTTCTCAGGGACCTTCAGGGAAAGACGGACTGCCTGGACATCCTGGACAGAGAGGAGAGACTGTGAGTAATCTAGTTGGATTACTCAGCTCTTCATCTGTATTCGACAGAGTCGTCGTATGGTAATGTCACTCTGTTTTTTTTTTTCTGTTATAAACAGGGATTCCAAGGCAAGACTGGCCCTCCTGGCCCTCCAGGCGTGGTTGGACCTCAGGTGAGTCCCTGTTGCTCCCTTACATGTATCATCAGTATTGATTGGATTCTATTGTACCGTGACAAATCTCCATAAAGTTGCTGCAAAATAACAAATAAGTATTTGTATTCATCTGAAATTGTTTTAAAAGTTACACTCTGTGTTGCAGAGGTACCTGTAGGTGATCGTTACCAGATACGCTCTCAGCATTTTGTCTTTCCGACAATAAATATGGATTTATCCTCGTACCTATATGTCTCGCGAGCCGTGACTTAAGTGTTGTTTATCCTCTTTCATATTAGCAATGGGCTCTTCATCCATTATGCATAAGCGTTTAACAGACTTTCCCTCCCAGCCGCTCTGCTAATGCCAGCTGAGAACATTGATGATAACGGAGCTGTATGTGGCCTTAATGACTAGTAGGCCTCCCACGCAGCAAATGCTCAGCTTCTCCACGCCATGTTTTGTAAGAGATGGAGAAATTGTAACATCTTTTTTTTGTTTGTATTGAATTGGTGATTTTGCTCAGTGTTCCTCTTACTGTAGTTCACACCTCCTCTGCAACTGGGTTTGTTTTTTGTTTTTTTTCATTTGTAGGGACCAACAGGTGAGACTGGACCAATGGGAGATCGCGGTCATCCCGGACCCCCAGGCCCACCTGGTGAGCAGGGTCTACCTGGAGCTGCAGGGAAAGAAGGAGCCAAGGTGAATCCTGACGCTCTATTTAATATTGTATCTTTTATTAAGCACTTTATCTGCATCACACCTGCAATAATCTAGAGTTTTTGTAACTACACTAAACTTACAGAATGAATGACGTTGTGCTTTGACCTACAGGGTGACTTCGGTCCTGCTGGTCCAGCAGGTAAGGATGGCCCTCCTGGGCCAAGAGGTTTCCCCGGAGAGAGAGGTCTGCCTGGTCCCGTGGTTAGTATTCGCTTCTGCTCAGCACAAAAGCATCTCACAAATTCAATATCTCTCACAGCTTGCTTATTGCATAATAGTTCTGGGCTATTAAATGGCTGTTAGACTGTGGTTAACTTGAAGAATCAGACATGATATCACATCCCTGAGTGGGCTTCAGAAGAGGAACAGTGTGCTCTAGGCTGTTTATTTTGTAATTTTTTATTCCATGCTAACTTGACAAAGTCATGTCAATGCTAGTTATGCAATTCACACTATTTTCTTACTGCAAACTTGTTAGAAAGAAATCACGGCAGGAGCATCTTTTCATTTAACTCTAGGATGCAGAGATGATGCGATGCACCTGTTCCTTGGTAACATAAAGGATGTTCGCAGCACTTTTAGTAAATACCGGTTCTCCCCGGCTGCGCTCAGCCTCCACTTTGGGGACTATAGGAGGTTTTCCACCTCACGCTGGGCCTGTTTGAAGGAGTCCAGCATAAGGCAGGATGTGTGCTTCCCCAACAGATGTGTTTGTTTTCTCAAGCCTTCATTTTATTTTGTTCTGCAGGGGGCTCACGGCCTGAAAGGGAATGAAGGACCTCATGGCCCACCTGGCCCTGCTGTGAGTACAATTTACTGCATCCGCATCCCCAGTTTGTCACCCTCATTCTCTCGCTCTCGCTCTCACCTTCATAGTCTTCATAGTAAAGTTCCCACCCTCAGTTGTTCCAGGCTCTTACATAATATAATGAGATGCACAGTTTGCTACTTACATAAGGGAGGTCTGACCTATTTGGTAGATGTGCCTGATGTTAGGATTTGGTTTCAGTGTTTGATATCTTTCGTTCAGTTACTCTGATTACTAACGTTACTGTGCGGCGGTGCTGTAGGGTTCTCCTGGTGAGCGCGGTGCTGCTGGTCCAGCCGGACCTACGGGTCTCCCCGGACGTCCTGGCCCCCAGGGACCTCCAGGCCCTCATGGAGAGAAAGGTGGACCGGTAAGAACATCACATTAATCGAGGCGATGCTGCAATGGCAAATTTCACAGATTAAGCATGGCTAACAACATTCTGAAAAATAGGGAGAGAAAGGACCTCAAGGCCCAGCTGGAAGAGACGGTATTCAGGGACCTGTGGGTCTGCCAGGACCTGGCGGACCTCCTGGGCCACCAGGAGAGGACGGAGACAAGGTGGGTTGCTTTTCATGTCTTGTTTTACCGTAAGAGAAATATGTTGAAATTCAGAAAAGCTGCATTGAAGCATTCAATTTTCACACATGCACACTTACCAGCTCACAAAGAACTTCAGAGTTGAGATCTAAGCCAGATATATGTCTCCTTCCCAGTGACCTTAAACGCTCTAAGGGGAATTTGTCTGACAGAGTTTGCATCGATTAACAGATCTTTAAAAGGCGAACCTGCCTTGTTGCGGCTTTGTACTCCTCTCTACAAACAGACAGAGGAGAGGGAGGAATCTTTGTGGCAATGACAGAATGTGTGAAAGTGACCCTTTGGTATTCAGAAGCGAGAGCGGCTCCTCATCCCTTCTAAAAACATTTGCAGGGAGATCAGCCGCGGAGATACTCCGAGGATAATCTCCTATCCTTTGAAGAACGCCTCAGTTCTTAACTGGCCTTGCGCTGGTCCCCGCGGTGCGGACGGACACACAGAATACAGAGGGTTATTTGCCATGCAGATAAAAAGGAGCTCACAAGCTAATGTTTACACACATTCAGACGCTTTCTCATTTTAAGTCCCGTCTACGGGGAACCAACTACTCCAAGGCTTTTATTTTAAGACTAATGCTGCCTCACAAAAAGCATTGTCTGACTCAAACCCAAAAGTAGATGCCTTTGGCTTCGGCAGATATTAACACTATTCCTCCAAACACCCACAGCATGTGGAGGCTTTGAAGGAACCGTGCAAGGTGGTTCACTCTGGGAATGCTGGTGCAAACAGGTTGAGATGGGACTAATTATCTATTCTGTTTTGGCTGCTAGTAGCACCATCAGGATAAAGCCCCCCTCCTCACCTCCCCTCAGATGGGAACTATATTTATCACCATTTGATGTAATTGAAATATCCAGATCTCTAAAAAAAGATTGGTAGTTGAGTGTAGGTTTTTATTGTGCTTTGATATTTCTGTGTTTGATGATAATTTAACATCATTCATTGTCACATTTTGATCTCACTTCTCTCACTGTATTACTTTAGAGTTGAGAGTTTTATCTGTTTTCATTTCACACTGTGATCGTGTCGTTCCACAGGGAGAACTCGGAGAGTCGGGCCAGAAAGGAGGCAAGGGTGACAAAGGAGAGCATGTAAGTGGTTGATTTACAGCGATCATAAATACATTATTTATTTATCATTTTACTGTCTGAGATTGCAAGGCTGATCCATTTTTTTTTTCTTTCTGTGAGTTCGTTGGTTTTGAAAGTTTTGAGTTGATTGTTCCTTCTCCTCTGCAGGGTCCACCTGGTCCCACTGGCCCTCAAGGACCCGTCGGAGCACCCGGTCCTGCTGTAAGTGTCTAGTTTGCATTGTGTGTTAAGATCATTCAACAGTACCACCAAGCGCTGTGTCTCCTGATTGTGACCCCTTTCATCTGTCACCTTGTGCAGGGTGCTGATGGTGAGCCTGGTCCCAGAGGTCAGCAAGGTCTGTTTGGCCAGAAGGGAGATGAAGGCTCAAGAGGGTTCCCCGGACCTCCTGGTCCAGTTGGGCTGCAGGTGCGGACTGCGATAAAACATATATGGTCATATATTATAATTAGGAAACGCTAAGGCAGTATGATTAAACCCTCTGCTCACTCCTCAGGGCTTGCCTGGTCCACCTGGTGAGAAAGGTGAAACTGGAGACGTTGGTCAGATGGTGAGTGACTGTGTTATCATTCAGTACATCACATTAGTAGAAGTTTGAAGTGTCTTTACTCATTAGACTGTATCCTCTCTTCCATGTAGGGCCCACCCGGCCCCCCTGGTCCCCGAGGCCCCTCAGGACCCCCGGGAGCCGATGGCCCTCAGGGACCTCCTGGTGGCATTGGAAACCCTGGTTCTGTTGGAGAAAAGGTAAACCTCTCCTCTGTGTCTGGGTTGGGAGTGCAGCTGACGTTTTGTTTTAGCAGGTCAAGTGACATAAAGTCATTTTGATGTTTTTTTTTTTAATTACACACCTGCCACTTCTTTAGTTGGTGTAAACACAGACATCTCCAAAGTCACAAAAACTCCTCTGGGTTATGTTCTTTTGTTTTCATATCTCATACTAATTATATCTGTCCTGTAGGGAATTAAGTAAAATGGACAATATAATCACTTCAGTAAACAAAAAGTTACACACTAACCTCTCAGGTATTTGTCTACCAAAACAACATTTTGTGCCCATAATTACACAGAAATTATGATTTAAAGCTGGAGTTGGTAATCTTCTTCAAAAGTATTTTTTGTTATATTTGTTGAAATTCTCATTACGTCCTGACAGCAATCAATAAACCAAATGCCCTGACAAAAAAAATCCAGTATCTGTGGCTGTGGCATGACTGGAATAAACCCGTCCGATCATTTCATTGGGACCGAATGTAATGATTGGACGAGCTACCCGTCCGTCTACCTGCGTGCGCTTTGTCTGTGCACCCATTGCCATCCAAAAGCTGCTAGCTTGACAGCTGTGAGTTTTAACAATAACCATGTTCGCTGTTCACGTTCATAATGATCATTTTGGCCTGAGGGGACGGACTGTCAGTGTCGCCGACTTGGCGACTTTCTCTCTAGATTTAGCGACTTCTGGAGCTCGTGCTGCTAGCTGCTTTCATTGGAAAAGAGTTGGCAACACTGGGCTGAGTTTTTTGGTTGGATGATTTTTTTAAATCTAGTTTCATACGATTACCAACCTAGCTGTAATTGTCTCTTGGAACACCATTTCAACTGAAAAAAGAACATCCCCCACCGATGTTAATACTGTATGTGGACTGCTCTACAGTCATGTTTGTGACTCACCTCCCAGAGAAGCCAGCCTGGACAAAAACTGTCTTTTAAAGTGGATGCTAGTAGCTGTTGTCCATCGTGGACGTCCACTCAAACTGCTGAAATGTTTTCTTTCAAACTGACAATGTATTCATCGTGCTGCAGCCTTTTGTTCCAGATGGCGCCTCTAGTCCCGTTCCAAATAAACAGTGCATGTCTCTCTAGATGGGAATGTTTAACACAACAAAGGTCCCCAAGTGTTATCTGTATCCCAGACCACTGTGGCATCTGACGGTGTGCACATTTTTCATTGTAACCTCCCTGTAAGATACGGGATTCAGTTTTTGTCCAGTCGACTGTTTTTTTATGACACTTTGGAAGCGACAGATTCAGTGTGCTAGCAGTTTGTTTGAGAGCTGTGTGGTAAACTGACTGTGCATGATACCTCTTTAAAAGGCTTTTGTGGCCATTAATATTTCCCATGCCTATTTATATGATACCCTTTTAAATGAGACAGTTTTCCTGCCATAGAGTGACAGATGCACAGCAAATCTAGTGGACGTGCTGTCATCCCCAACAGTACCGTTGCTGGGTGGAGAGAGTATGAATTAATACTCAGAGGCACTGTATGATGAATGCATTATTTAGAGGCGTCTCTCATAAAATCAGCTCCGGCTCTTATTTGTTGCTGCTGTTTCATTATGAAAGGCCTCCTTTGGCAGCGTCTGCAGCAGCTGGACTGCAGCGCTGTGCACTTTCTCATCACTTTCTCTCCGTAGTGATGGTGTGATTTGTTTTATCCAGTTCAGTCAATAGAATCACCTTTTGCTCCTTTATAATCTCCCTGAGGAGAGCCTGTCCTTCTCCTGTGAAAACAAACGCAGCGCTCTTTTGGCTAATCACTCTTTACCTGATCTGGCATTTTATTGGCCGGCCCCGGGGTAGCTGGCGAGCGACTGAGCTCAGGCTTTTTTTTTTTTTTTTGTAAACACATCCCTCATATATCTGTGATGAGCAGCTGTCTTTCATGCTCTCCGTTTCCCTGTTGTCAGCAGATTTCCAGGCAGCCCCCGTGGTGAACATGAGCAGGTTGTTGTCAGGATGGAGTTAAGGGCTTCTCAGAAGGCAACTCTGCATAAAGACCAGCTCCTAATACAGGAGGATCAGTCATGCTTTTAAACAGGCGTACCAACTGCTTAGAGTGGATTTCTTGACAGCAACAAGAGAGGGTTGGGAAGACAGCCAGACACTAATTGAAGAGTATCAGCTGATTTTCACAGTTTATGCTAGAGAGAATGTGGACATGCTTATCAGAACACATCAGCACACAGCTTGGCATCGCCTCTGCAGAGCTATCGATTGGCTCCCCGTCTCCCAAATATGACATTTGTCCCTTAAACAGGTGTGGCATCTGCAGTAAACCCCAGCAGGGAGGACGGTAGGCTTATGTGACAGTGAATAACGATAGTGCCCGCTGTATAGGTGAGTCAACAGAGCAACTATCCAATAAGGCAGGGGGGGAACAGGACAAGATATATGGGCTGGGTCCAGAGAGAACAGTGGGGTCAGCGCCCTCCTGCGCTCCAGCCACCCAATCTGCCCACACTTGATGGATTGAAATCTCTTGTGTCATCTCTTTCCCTCCCCATTTGGGTGACAAGGGCACCGGAGCAGTGAGCGCTGCTGTAAATGATGGGATTTTTAGAACCATGTTGGATCAACAAATCACCTTTCTGATAATGGATGTGTCTCTCTCACCCTCTAACACCCTCTCTCCCTCTCTCTCTTATCAGGGAGATGCTGGTGAAACAGGAGAGCCAGGTCTTCAGGGAGAACTTGGCCCACCAGTGAGTTATCCCATTTTCTGTCCTCCATATTTACATGAATAACAAAGACTGAAGGACCAACTATAATTTCATTGTTGGTCAACAGCTAGACTAAAAATCAGTTTATCTACAATGATTCTAAAGTATAATGAAGTTTCCTCAGTCACTTTCCACTTGTTTTCTGCAAGCATCTCTGAATTAGACTTACTAGCATACTGCGTGTTATACCAGGGTCCAAGAGGAGAGCGAGGAGAAAAGGGAGAGTCCGGTCCGGCTGGTACAGCTGGACCTCCTGGCCCTAAGGGTCCCCCTGGAGATGATGGTCCCAAAGGCAGCCCAGTAAGTCTTTTTCCACCTTCAGAAAATACATTTTATTTTAGAAATTGTGTACTCTCAACACCTCACACAGAAGACCAAGACTGTAACCTTAAACTAAATATCATTTCTCAATAAAAAAGTAATGTGAGTTTTATTGATTTCAGGGTCCGAGTGGTTTCCCCGGTGACCCTGGCCCCCCTGGAGAGAACGGTCCAGCTGTACGTATGGCATGAGTGAATGAATTGTGTAAACTGTGTTCTTTACAGATTGTTTTTGATGCAATGCAGCAGGACTGAGGCTCTGTTCATTTCTCATGCAGGGGTTAGACGGTCCCGCCGGTGACAAGGGAGATGATGGAGAGGCTGGTCAAGCTGTGAGTGTTGTACTCTATGTGCAGACAAGGAATTATTTCATGATGAATGTGATTTGAATCACAAAATGAATACTGTTTAATTTTGATTTTGTTCAAATTGAAACTAGGGTTCTCCTGGACCCACTGGAGAGTCCGGTCCCTCCGGACCACCTGGAAAGAGAGTAAGTACTGTCCTGTGCTCTCTTGTCATTGCAAAATGATAAAATGCTCTGTGTTTGTATTCCACAATATTCTTCTCTGCAATCTTTTTTTTTTTTTAAATAGGGCCCCCATGGAGTAGCAGGACCTGAGGGAAGACAAGGAGAGAAGGGAACCAAGGTAACGCATCCAACAAACACACATCTTCTGTTCACGTTGTCCACCAGAGATGTCAAGTCACCAACAAATGAGCAACAATCTAATGGTTTGCATGCATCCTGTTTCTGTGTGAAAGGGAGAGTCTGGTTTGGAAGGTTCCCAAGGAAAGACGGGTCCTGTTGGTCCTCAAGGATCACCTGGCAAGCCCGGTTCTGAAGGCCTCAGGGGTATCCCTGGCCCAGTTGTAAGTAAAGTGTTTCTTGCCATCACACCAATTTATCATTGGATGTTGTGTGGTATTAAAAGAGCTCACAGAGCAGGTTAATGATTTCAATAAACTGCTGAACATAAAGGAGCCGTGCTAGTTATGTTAACGGGGGTAAAAACGCTGCTTTATTGGTATTTCTATGCAGGGAGAGCAAGGACTTCCTGGTTCTCCAGGCCCAGATGGACCTCCCGGACCTATGGTGAGTAGAAGTGACTCCTGATATTTGAACTGCGGTATTTCACGTAATGTGTGCCATCGAGGGCTGTCAAAGTTAACGTGATCATAACGCAAATTTGTTTTAAAGCCACTAATTTCTTTAATGCAACTTGTGATTTTTAGGTTGCAGCTGCTCAGTTTTAAAGCCAGACATACGTATATAGCCATCATATGAAACTATAAAACCTGATGAATCCATCGGTACCAACCATGTCACACTAGCTTGTCCTGAAGGAGGTTAAATAACGCTCCAAACTTACTGTAAAAAAATGTCATGTCCATTTTCAAAGGGGTCTCTTGACCTCTGACCTCCAGATCAGTGAATGTAAATGGGTTCTATGGGTACCCACGAGTCTCCCCTTTACAGAAATGCCCACTTTATGATAATCACATGCAGTTTGGGGCAAGTCATAGTCAAGTCAGCACACTGACACACTGACAGCTGTTGTTGCCTGTTGTGCTGCAGTTTGCCATGTTGTGATGTGAGCATATAGTTTTATACTAAATGCAGTACCTGTGAGGGTTTCTGGACAATATCTGTCATTGTTTTGTGTTGTTAATTGGTTTACAATAATAAATATATACATACATTTGCATAAAGCAGCATATTTGTCCACTCCCATGTTGATAAGAGTATTAAATATTTGACAAATCTCCCTTTAAGGTACATTTTGAACATATAAAAAAACGTGTGATTTATTTGTGATTTATCGTGATTACATATTTGAATGGATTGACAGCCCTGGTGCCATCTGATCTGAATCCTCATCCAACAATTCTCTCTCTCTCTCTCTCTCTCTCTCTCTCTCTCTCTCTCTCCAATGTGTCACCCCTCTCACAGGGTCCTCCTGGTCTACCTGGTTTGAAAGGAGACTCTGGTGTCAAAGGAGAAAAGGTGAGCTGAATGTTTTGATGTGGAGCATTAAGACTAATGGAGCTTTTCTCCTAACAGATTGATTAGGTGTGTTGTTTGCCTCCAGCCATCGAATCGTTACCCTAATGATTAGAGGGTGTGCCGGATAGATGTATTATATGGCTAATGTTTGTGATGGTGTATTATCGACTGTCGTATTGATGTAATGTTTGTGTTGTTCTCTAACCCTCAGGGCCATCCGGGTCTTATTGGTCTCATTGGACCCCCTGGTGAACAGGGAGAAAAGGGTGACAGAGGCCTTCCTGGTCCTCCAGGATCACACGGTTCCAAAGGAGACAATGTAAGTAAACACAACTAAGTGTGTTAAAAGACCCAAACATTCTACTCTAGTCAATACTGTTGCATCAGGATTAAACGTCCTCTGTTGTCACAAAGCAGTTATGGGTTCTCTCTTTTGTCCTTTAGGGTATTGCTGGTCCTTCAGGTCCACTTGGTCCCCTCGGTCCTCCTGGATTACCTGTAAGATCCCTCATATGTGTCGTGCTACTGCATGTGTGACACTGAATAATAGCATGTAATGTTGAGCCAATATTGATTACTTGGACATTTTTGTGTCTTTAGGGTCCTGCTGGTCCCAAAGGAGCTAAAGGGTCATCGGTAAGGGTTTTACTGAACAAGCATTAAACATGACACTCATTAAATCATTTGTCATATAAGATCAAGCATTGCTTTAATTTGTCCTGCTCAGGGTCAAACTGGACCAAAGGGAGAGACCGGTACATCTGGACCTCCTGGCCCTCCTGTAAGTCAAAGCCTCGTTGCATCTTCTCCTCAGTGTGTGAGTCATTATCTCTAGACATTTACATAATCTCTGACTGTCTCTCTCCATAACAGGGTCCTCCCGGCGATGTCATCCACCCACTCCCCATCCAGTCCTCCATGAAGGGCAGAACTCGTAGGAGCATTGACGCTAGCCAGATGATGGACGACGCGCCCGTGGACGCCAACTACAAGGACTACGACGACGGCATGGAGGAAATCTTTGGCTCGCTCAACTCGCTCAAGCTGGAAATCGAGCAGATGAAGCACCCGCTGGCACACAGACCAACCCCGCTCGTACCTGCAAAGACCTGCAGCTCTGCCACCCCGACTTCCCAGATGGTTCGTATTAACACTCGGTCTAAAATGAGGCATGAGGTCTATTGTCTCATCCTCGCTCGCCACACACTTTTTTAACTACGCCACTGAAATGGCCGTTATCACACAGCAGCTCACTGGAGATGTTGAAGGGAAAAAATGGGCCCTGTCCACATGCGCTGCAAATTAGAGCAGTGTGGCTGCTAGCCTCGCTGTGAGATGTCACACACATGCACTGCAAATGGTATACTATGGACATCACTTAAAAGCCAAGGTTAGGTAAATGGGGGATGTAGACATGAATACACAGGGCGAGAAAGTCAGAGAAATAGACCTGTGGATCAATCGATTAGTAGCACTGAACCATTTGAAAAAATTTAATTTGACTGATATTTGCAATATTAGAGGGAATGATAATTCCCATTTTCATTGAAAAACATATAATAATGATTATGGTGTGATATGTTGCGGGGATCTGTACCAAACAAAGATGTTTTCTTAAGTCTGTAGAATATGATGTCATCTCTGCAGCACCGTGATATTTCATTTAAGATGGTATTTTGACACACAGTTCACCTTTAACAAATAATGCACCTCCTGCGATATGAAAATTGCAGTAGTCCATGTTGCTATTTCAATACAATTTGGATTAATTATGCAGCCCTATCGATTAGTCAATCAGCAGAAACATATTTGGCAGCTATTTTGACAATATATTAATCGTTGAAGTAATTTTCCAAGCAAAAGTGCCGCTCGTCTTTTTCTCTCGTGATAGTAATTAGAACATCCGACATCCCCCCCCAAAAGGCTTTATGTAATCTTTTCTGACCAAACGATTAATCAATTATATCATCACATCGTGTTTTCAATATTTTAGCGGCTGATCCGTCACAGCTGTAGGGCACTTGCAGCTGTTTATTAGTTAATGCCAGTATTTCTATGTGTGTATGATGTTCCATCTCTGAATGACGACGTTATCAGACAGCAGGAATCACAAGATGGATGTTGGTTAGAATATCTCAAACTGGGTGTCATCACTTGTTATGCTGAATTTAATAGGAAACACCACCAATTAAAGGGGACCCATTATGCTCATTTTCAGATGCATATTTGTATTTTTGGTTTCTACCAGAACATGTTTACATGCTTTAAAAAAACGCTTTATTTTCCTCATACGGGCTGTGGTGCAGAACCTCTTTTCACCCGGTCTGTTTGAGCTCATACACCTCCCGAAAAACCCAGTTGCTTTATGTAAGGGCGTGCCAATTTAGCCGCTATAGGCAGGTATAATGCAAATGTGTTACTTGGTGACATCACCATGTTATGGAAGAAAAGGCGGGACTTGAAGCGAGGCGTTTCAGGCAGTTCAGGGGCAGTGCTTCTGTGGGGGAGAGGAACTCCCTTTGGCGTGGACTACAGGCTTTTTTGTAACTTTGCAGACCTTTTACATGCACAAATAATGAATAACACACTAAAGGAAAGGGAAAAAAGCACAACAGGTCCATATGATGTCAGACATTGCGTTGACCTGAAGGAATACAGTATAGGCTTCAGATCATATATACCACTCTATAATCATTGCTCTCTCTCTCTCTCTCTCTCTCTCTCTCTCTCTCTTCATCTCTATTTCTCCAGGTGAGTACTGGATTGATCCGAACCAGGGCTGCTCCCGGGACTCCTTCAAGGTTTACTGCAACTTCACAGCAGGTGGAGAGAGCTGCATCTTCCCAGATAAGAAGTCTGAAGGGGTAAGTCTGGTCGCGTGCACACAAAAACTTGCACACACACACACACACACACAATGGTTGGATATATTGCGCAGAAAGGATGGGATTCGTGCTAACAAGATGATGTGGTGTGAAAAAGAGAAAGGAAAACATTTTTACTATTTTCAGCCTCCAGTTTGGGATTTGATTGACAGTCAAGTAAGAGAATGATCTGGGACTAACCGCCGATGTATAAATAATAAATATCAAGACAGTGCTAGCTGCAACAGTTACTCTGTTGTATCTACTCGTGTAGCCACATAATTAGCCTCCATGAGATTAGCCCGTGTGGGAGGTGATGCAACAGGGCTCCCTCTTTTTCCTATGAAAGTTCCCAAAGTTATTTTACAAACATGCTAAATCTCAGTTTAGTTGTGACAGTCGGTAACCACGGGGACACGACTCCCTCATTCACACACATTCACTCGTCCACACTATTGTCTCAGTGCCATTTTTAGATTGAACGCCATTAAGGACCTCTAAAGCCTTTGGCAGGTGACAGACACATTGTGGAAGATTTGAGGTTCATTATGCATGAGTGTGTGGAGGAGGAGGGGGGAGCAGCAAGCGGAGTGGTGAAACATTGGAAACACTGTCTTTGACACGTCAGGGTTGTGTAACAGCACAGTGCTACAGCCATTTTAATGATCCACTCACCAAGCCTCAGAGGAGCAGGAGTTTGCTTAAGCTTAGAATAATGAAGCAGACTTTTTATAGCGGGCTGGGGATGGGCTGAAGAAAAGCCTGCGCTGTCAGTCTTCCACGTGGAGACTGCAAAACACACCCACATGCGTCTAGATTGGCACGGTTATTATAAGAGCACATAGCTATACTGTCCACAGAATCACAGTCTGACACGCCGTCATGGATTCTAGAAAAAGAGAAAGTCACAGAAAGAATTTCCTCCTGTGCTCGGTGAAAACAACTGGAGGTCACCTTCAAGGCAGCATGGGTCTAATGTATGCCATCTCCCAGCGATAAGTGATCTCCGGCTCATCATTCATTAACGCATTAAGCTATTGATGACAGTTCCATATCAAACCCTGCTATCTAATTATAGAGAAATTCATCATTGTCATGGCTGAGATCATTAGAGCTGTGCCCTGTTGGCCAACTCACAGCTTTTAATGGCATAACAAAGTTAGTGCACCGTGGCTGCACAGCACTAACGCTGAACAGCAGGGATAGAGGCCGCTGTATAAGAGCTCCTTGCAGGCGATCATTGCTTAATTAATCACTGTGTACTCATGAATTTTTCAGCAGCAATTAGCTGCCAGCTACGGTTTGTACTGTACAAAATGGCATAATGGCTTACTAAAATCTTCTGCCCCGGACCGGTTGGTCTGGTTGATCTTACTGAATACTCTTTCAGGTCCAGAAGACTCCTCAGAGGACAAACAGAAGGAAGAAGAGAGGAGTAAAAAAAAAAGATGTTTCCTTTCTTTAACACTGCTGTTTTTCCTCCCTCTGCCTCTCCGTCGACCCATGCCCCCAGGCTAGGCTCACATCCTGGGTCAAAGAGAATCCTGGCTCCTGGTTCAGTGAATTCAAACGTGGTAAACTGGTAAGCCAGACTCCCGACTTTCCCAAGTCCCTTTCCCTTCCCTGAATGCCTCTTATATTTTACAGAGCAAAATGGCAAAATGGCCCAAAGACTCGCCAGGCACATGGTATAGTCACTACAAGAGAGGTTCTCTGGTAAGTGGCCCCGCCTGCGGTCCCAGAGTCCTGGCTTAGGCCAGGGCTCTGTGTGCCTGAGGCTCTGCATGGTTCTGGTTCTGCCCTGCAAAGTATGTTGATGCAGTGGCACCTTGCTTGTTGGTCGTTTCCTTTACGGTGGTGCATGATTCAGCACGGGCTGCTCTCACCTTCAGTCCAATGACAGAGGCGATGCTCTTACGAGGAAATGGAGGAGAGGTTCGTGGACCATATATTTGGCGTCTCATGGAGTTTAACAAATGGGAAACAGCGTACTGCTGCTCCACTCCACTCTGCCACACCTCTCCTACATTAAGAGAGCATCTCCTAGTGACTGTGTGCCTCGACTCTCCCATGACTCAAGAAGCAACATCCATACATAGCTAATAAAAACACCTGAGAGGGAATACATCATTTAACACATTGTTTTGTCATAGATCTCAACAAGTCCCTGCCTCAGCAGGTCATCTATCCTCCACAAGGGGGGGGGAATAAGTACCATTCCCTCTCTGCTGCAGCCACTCAGCTGCACTCACATTCCCAGTGTCTCTCCCTTAAACACTACTTAGATCCGGCGGAGTAGCTCTGAGTCAAGCAGGTCAGGCACTCAGTCACCACCCAGGGGCTTCTGGGTACTCAGTCACTGTTGACTTGCGGCTGTGATGATAAAGAGGTAATGTTTCTCTGGCGATGGCGGGCTGGATCCACACGCTGCGCGGGACGGGTTGAAAGGGGATGGTAGAGTGGTGGGGTAGGTGAGAAACGCATGGGGATTACCCGGCCACTCTGAGGATGAAAACACCAGAACTAGTGGCTCTTTGTTGAGCCACGATGCCGACACTCACAGACAAACTGCACAACAAAGTCTTCATTGATTATATCTTGTGATTAATTATCTAATCAGTCATTGGCACTAAAGTTTTGCACAGATGATTAGCTCCCTCTGTTAACGTCAAGATTGAGTGTCGGTACTCTGGGTTTGCATGTGCATGCGTGTGTTTGTGTGTGAACATTCGCTTATGTGCCAGAAGAAGAAGTCGAGAAAGACCACGTCCAGACTCACAGACGGTTTGCTGCTCCGGCTGCATGGTGTGAATGCTGCATGCGCTCTACTCTCAGTACGTCCCGTTTGTCTGACAGACGAAGCCACTATGTGGATCTAATGGATTCCTGATGGTTGGTATGTAGATAGTCACGCACGGACAAAAATATCAAATCCTGGATTAATTAGCAGCAAGTTAACATATTACTGCAACATATTTCCTATTAAGATAATTACATTATGTACTTACCATAATTTGCTCATATTGGGTATATATTTTACATAATTACAACATTTAAATGACGTGTTTAGTTATGCTTATTTTCTGTACTTTGATGGCAGATTTTTCCGCATTAAGCACATTAGTACAGCTTCCAGGCATTAGACCGTGGAGATATTCTGCGCCCTTCTTCCCTGTCTATATCGGATCAACACCTGAAATGTTGTCTTTTTTTCTACGCTCATCTTCACCCTGGAGACATTTGCATATATTTGCACATTACTTAAGCATAAGGCGTGTGATATTCAATATTTTTTTATTGTCAACAAATCCCCATGAAAAACCAAAACCAACAATGAAGGGATTCTACTGACAAGAGCTCCATTGTAGTGCAAAGAAACACATCAGTGAGCCACACAGTTGCACTGGCTGACATGTTCCTTCATTATGATGAACAATATTGAAGTTTATTTTACAGTTTTTTGCAGTTGTCAAGACACAAAACCTGGTACAATGATTGAAACCACTCGCTCACGTAGCCGATCTATTGACCAGGTCTGCTAAACAATGAGCACATCGTCTGCTTTAAGCAAATAACTACACATAATTATCTACATTAAATACATAATTTAAAACTAAAATTCTGTGTGTTGTTTGCTAAACACTGCCATTAAAACAACACATTTAATTATCAATCACCGGCACCCAGAATGCACCTGTGAAAACACCTGTAACTGATCAGATCAACTAGAAATCAGAGCTTGAACACTACAAAGAGGATCCAGGTTTGCTCTTTGGTGTGCACAACAAAGGAGGGATATTTTGGAGAGATAGAGGAAGTTATTGTGTCTGATACTGTTATGAGTATTGAGAATAAATAAATGTGTTTGTTCCCCATAGCATTTGTGTTCATATTTAGTCTATATTTACAGAATGCTACAAATGAAAAAAAGACTAGATAATAATGTTTTATACTTGGCACATCAGTGTTGCTATAAACAAGAGGTTATAGTTTTGAATCAAGTCTTTGCTTTTGCAAGAGATGTGAGATATTTAGTATTTTGTGTATATGTTTTTTGTTTTTGTGTGTAGAGTTTCAACAAAGACAGCCCTAGTTTCACAAATTGTGTTTTAGCAATTGAAAAAAACTGTAAGTCAATCCGATATAGACCTGTTATGACCTGTCTCGAGTGGCCACAACAAAAAGGGAAACACACCGTATTAAAATTGAACAAATGAAATCAAATTAGGCCAAATTGAACAATATTAAAAAGGTAACTTTAGTAATTAAAGTATGGGTGTGGATATCAGTAAAGCCAGTAGATTGTGGTGTGCACAAGTGGAAGATTTGGGTGTGAGTGAGTGAGTAACCAAACACGAGAGCAGCGAAGCTGCAGCAGCCAGCAGAGAGTCAACCAGAGACCAGCAGGCTGCCAGCTGGCTGCCAGCTGCAACCAGACAACCTGGGAACGCCCTCGGGTGTCCCCAGTTGCTCTAACGGTCACCTGCAGAGAGAACACAGACAGTCAAATCGGGCTGATCACCCAGAAAGCTATATGACACCACAGGGGTCAGCACAACACCACTCTTTGGTAAATACCAGGCGGCTACCTCCGGCTCTGAGAAGTGAAGCCAACAAGGAAGTTGTTTGGAAGTGTCTTAAACCTGCATTCTGTCTACCAGCCAGCAGGGGGCGACTCCTCTGGTTGTATAGAAGTCTATGAGAAAATGAGCTTCTACTTCTCTCTTGATTTATTCCCTCAGTAAACATTGTAAACATGAGTTTATGGTCTCAATCACTAGTTTCAAGTCTTCTTCAATACAGCATGATGTTCATTTAGTAAATGATGGTCCCATTTAGAGTCAGATAGACCATAAAAAAGGGGATGCTTTAGGGCGGGGCTACCTTGTGATTGACAGGTCGCTATAACGGTGTTTTCCGCTCTGGGAGTTGCCCGTGTTTTTCGTCTTAGGTCTTTAACCCTTTCACAGTGTGTTTTCACTTCATGAAAGTTTAATTATAACCTTTTTGGTCAGCCTAAACATGTCTTATTCAGCGTTCGGTTCTACTTAGCTCCACCCTCTTGTGTCACTTCTGGTTGCAAAAAAACAAGATGGTGTGGGCCAAAATGCCAAACTCAAGGCTTCAAAATAGTAGTCTACAAGCCAATGGGTGACGTCACGGTGACTACGTCCACTTCCTATGTACAGTCTATGGTAAATACTCAGTAGTGCACTAAATGTGTATTAATCCGCGTGTGAAAATAGTCCCTGCTAAATGCACTTTTTGCTGCTGTTTGAGTAATGTTTGCTAAAAACTACATTGCCCAACTCTTATAGGAAATGGGCCTTTTGTAAGTCGGAAAGAATTGAGAAACAAACTCACACATTGTTGGTTTGGTCTTTTCATGGGATTTATTTGAAGAAAATCTCGGATTTCAGCAACCTTCTCCTTTAATGATCAAGTCAGTATGTCGTCTGTAGTGTCTAATTGAACTTCTGTTAGTTTTATTCTGTGCGCTCACAGAGCATGGTAGTTATATTAACTCTGTATCCTTGGATGACACCCCTCTTTCTATCGCTGTTGTCAATAAGAAACACGTCCTAGAAATCCAAACACAGCAGTAAAACAGGAATACAAATCACTAATCATAAATTTAATCAAAATGGCTCCCAAGAGACGAAAACGCTGCACAGTATAGACACGACAGTGTGCTCAGTGAATCTTTATAGGATCTTCAGGATGCTCTTCCTCTCGGTCCACTCATTTTGACTCGGGTGTTGTTCAACTCCGTCTGTGATCCTCTTTGCAGCTGTCCTACGTGGATGCGAGGGTAACCCCATCAGCGTGGTCCAGATGACTTTCATGCGACTGCTGAGCGCGGCGGCCAGACAGAACATGACGTACAACTGCTACCAGTCGGTGGCCTGGCACGACCAGGACCCGGACAACTACGACAAGGCCATCCGCTTCCTGGGCTCCAACGACGAGGAGATGTCTTATGATAACAACCCCTACATCCGTGCCGTGGTCGATGGCTGTGCGGTGAGTCAGAGAGATGTGTGTGTTTTAGGGATTGTCCATAATTAACCGTTAACCGACACTAAGCATTTTAACCGATTAACGCTATCGGTTATAACGGTTTAAAAGAAATGTTAGAGGAGGAGCAGCTCGTCACTTTAAGGAGAAAAGCTAGTCCACCTTAACAGCCCACCTTAAGAGGCGGAAGCCGGAGTTGTAGGATACAGGAAGTCGTCTCGGCGCAGAGGAGTTGTAGTTTCGTATCATTTATTCACCGTCAAATAAAACTGTAGACACACTGCTACACCTACGATCACAGCTAGAACGCCACCAACAACCTCACACTCACCATCAACACACACACACAGTCCTGTTGGGAACTCACTAAAGTTACTCAGACTACGTGTGCGGCGGCGAGCACGAAGCCTCCGGCAACGCTAGAGCTGCTAACGTAGCACAAACACACACACTGTTTGTTGGACACTCGCTAAAGTTACACCGGGCAGACACACAGCTGACAACCTGCTAACTAAACTAAATGTGTGGTGGAGACTTTTTACTGGGAAAGTGGCTGCATGTCCGCGACCACTACACGCAGCATCGTAGCTGCTAAGTTAACGCTCCCGGACGGTGAACTGGAGACTCCCGTCAACCAATATCTGTTGTGCTGCTGCAGCTGGTACACCGCTGCATGAGAGGCACAAATCTCGACGGTTAACGTTTAATAATCGGTTAACGAGGGTCGGTTATCGGTTAAGAACATCTTTCAAAATGAGCATCCCTAGTGTGTTTGTGTAAGCGGTTGGTGGGGTTCCTCTGATGAACACTGTCAGAAAAGGATGTTTCTGTTGTCTTCGTGGTGGCTCAAGTCAATATTTCTTTCTGAAGGATATGTTTTCACACACTAACTCTCTCTCTCCTGCTGTGTCTTTTTCTCCTCCACAGTTGAAAAAGGGTTATGAAAAGGACAGTACTTGAGATCAACACACCGAAGGTGGAGCAGGTGCCATTTGTGGACATCATGTTCAACGATTTCGGCGGCTCCACGCAGAAGTTTGGATTTGAAGTGGGCCCTGTCTGTTTCATGGGCTAAGACTGTTTACTGAACAAATGGAGAAAAAAAAAGCATATATTTGTTTTCTCAGAAAAAAAAAAACAATTGAAAAAGAATAGGACAATTCTATTTGTAAAAAAGTAACTTTTGTTTCCATAAAGCAACAAGTATGAGTAAAAATGAAAATCAAGTTGAGAATACAGTGAAATTCTATAGGAATAGAGGAAATAACCTTGAAACCTCAGTGTGCCTTCTCCATCACATGCAAGTTTTGAAACTGGATGTCAGATCCTCCTCCTACACAACACACTCACACACACACACACACAACCCTAGTCCCATGTCATCACACTTGATAATTTTTTTACCCAAACCACGAAGGCGACCCTGAGAGCTGCAGCCGTTCCAGACGCTCGCAGTATTTGCCATGGACTCCATCTGATTTGGCTCCTTTCTTAACTTCTGATCTCATGTTTTCCCTCATCTCCCCGGCTTCTTCCACTTGTCTTTGTTGGTTTGTTCGCTCATTAGCTACAGGAGCTTTGTTTGTGCATAATTCTCTCCCCATTCCCTTGGAATGGACCTTATATATATAAATATATATAAATAATTTTTATGTTTGTAAGTTACATTCTGTATATTTTTCCTGGTAATTGTTTATTGCTTCTGGCTTCAAAACATGCATGTGACTTTATTCATTGTGAGGTACAGTAGGAGACGATGGATACGGGGATAACATCTAAATTGTAGAAATATATCCAAAGTGAGGAAATTCGACTTGTAATTTGAGAAACGAAACAAAAAAAACAAAAAAAAATTGGGAAGTCCTGTCTTGTTGCAGTTGTGGAGCACACCTTGTTGTAATTTAAGAGCAGAATGGAAATAAAAGACGGAAACAAGCTCTGTGATATTATGTGATTTGCGTAACAAACAAAAAAAAGAATACATTCCTCCTTTTGTGTCCTCTGAACAGAATATCATTAACTTAATAAACAGCTTCTATTTTTTTCCTGAAATACACATCTGTCTGACTATGCAATGGGAGATGATGTCACATTTTAGTGAAAACACAAAGAAATCAAAACTAGGTGCTATTTTCTCTCTTCTGTGGTGCTATGTATTTTTCTAGTTTGTGTTGTTTGAATGAAAGGAAATCTGTGGTGATAATATCCCGTCACCAGCAGCCCCCTGACTCTCTTAACTCCCACATCCAACGCAGGTGGATCTTTGCTGCATCCATTTTTTTATTTAATTTTTTTAATGTTCAGCGGTGGTGTTTTGCATGCCATTTCTCTACATATCCACCAACAGATCAGTGCAGCATGGCGGCGTTTTGTTATCTCCTGCTTCAGCGGACCGCACAGATAAGAAACTTGTACCAAAATGTTGGAATAACGAGAGGAAACTCTGTTGGCTTTTGCATATCATTGCTCTAAGATGCTGCGTTGTGGCTCTGTGCTGTTGGATCATCTGTGCTACATCACACTGATGGAGTTAAGAAGTGGACTTGTTGTAATCGGGCCGAAGCATCCAAAGGGATCTGGTCCAAAGTTTTGTTTGGTGTATGAAACCCTAAACCCTTCCACCAAAGGTTTTCAGGTATATATTTAGCTTTAAGGGCCGTGGTGGCTTGAAATCATTGTTTTATTTTATGGGAAACAACTTGAAAGTATTTTTCTTGATTTAACCACAGTAGAAGCAGGTCACTAAATTAGCCAGATGAAAGCGGTTAGCTCATGCAGCTTGTAGGTCTACTATTTTTGCCCTTATTGTAATTATGCTCTTTGTTCAAACTATGCACTCTCTATGCTTATGACCACTAGTATCTACCACAGAATCTTTACAGCCCTTCATACATAGGTTGTTTTGTTTCCTTCTTTTTTTAAATCTTCAAATATGTGACTTGAACTATTTCTTGTTAAGATAACTCAATATGCTTGTAGATCTTTGGCTTTATTTTCATTGTGATGCAGTACGCCCAAATTTTAACAACTTTCCTCTCAAAAAAAAAAAAAAGGAGAAACAAATTTTTGTAAATTTTCCAGAAACCAGCAGTGATGCTGCCATTGTTTTTGTTTGGTTTCATTTTTGTAGATTTCCGTTTGTCTGTCTGTTTTTTGTTTGTTTTCACAGTCTTGTCAAACCTGTGTAAGGATAAGAGGATAGAAGTTATATGGTTTTTATGTCAATAAATTCAAGTTTACTGTGGCCATCCACTCTTGTATGTCTTTTGAAGCATTAAAAACCTATCTGTATGCATGAAATTGTAAAGTTTTTTCTCTTGTTTGTTATGATTTTGTAGCGTGATCTCCGGTCCCACGTTTTTATTCATCGGGATACATCAATGCGACAGATGAATAAAAAGCTCATGTCCACGATTGTGAAGTGGAGAGAAATGATGAACTTGTAACTCTACCAAAGCCAATGTTCGTTTGTTAGTATATTTATTGTATTATTTAAAATTAAAAAAATAAATGTTAAATGATACCATAGTGTAAGTGTAAGAGGCCCCCTCTTTACATGCACACAGGAAAACAAAAGGTTTATTAATTCATCACATGCTATTTTACACAAGCTCCTTTTTAATGGAGCCTTTTCAGGATCATCCATTTAAATATACAATCCTCATGTTAACACCCTCTTGGCTGTGTGTATGTGTGTGTGGTATGTGGGTGTGTGTTTGTGAGAGAGAGAATGTGTGTTGAAAGTTTAGACTATTTCAATGCTAAATGAATGATTGAGATGCACACCAGGTAAGGCTACTATTAACTGCACTACCATGTATGTTTTAAATCAACTCTTGCTCCACAAGAAACAAGTTC
Source organism: Sebastes umbrosus (assembly GCF_015220745.1). Taxonomy (NCBI): domain Eukaryota; kingdom Metazoa; phylum Chordata; class Actinopteri; order Perciformes; family Sebastidae; genus Sebastes; species Sebastes umbrosus. Next base: position 26,519,730 of record NC_051287.1, read on the forward strand.
CCAGCCTGCACCTGGTGACCGGACATGCAGTCATCCATTGGTTGGTCCCCGCTGACCGCCTCTAACAGAGACTCTTCCTGGACAGCTAATGTATGTACTTCTATCACTTCAAACTAATGTTTCTACACTGCTTGCAGCGCATTATGATAAGCCAGAAAATATATGTACAATATGTATGATAACTCCTCCAAACCTTCCTCAGTGATCATTAAAATAAAATTCCTCTTTTTAACCCTCTCATTTCAATAATCGTTCAGCTTGACTCACATCTTCGCTGGTGACCATGACTCGCAGCACTTCAAATGTCTCATTAGCAGAAAACCTCACACATTAAGCCGAAGCGCAGCAAAACAAAAAAAAAGAAGTTGTTGTGCATGTTACCGTGATCAATATTTAATGTCGGTGGTTTACAGGATGGAGTCAGGACGATCAGAATGCATGGATTCTATCGAGGCAGCAGCATCCTGGGTGAGGAAAGCACAAACCAAAGCTAATTCCTCATCCAAGCACATGAGTGCTTCCAATGCAGGGTGATAAGTGGGCATCAAAGTGGGTTGAGGATGGAGGAAGAAAAATAATGACAGCAGGTAGGGATTTAGCTCCCTCCAATTATGGCAACAGGTGACGTGTCAAAAGACTGCAACAGCATCCAAGTACAACACGCTGGTGAGACACTTGAGAGCAGCAGATTCAGGATGTGTGAAGAGGTCACTTTGGGACATGTAAATGTGCTCAGAGCAAAGCAGTAGTCGAGGAAATTTATAGTGGAGCATCAACCAAACACTGAAGCTGACTGAGCTGCTCAAGGACACTAGGAAGTGAACTAGGAAGTAGACAGATCCTTTTCTTAAAGCCTCTGTCACACAGGTTTTTCAGTTATTCTGTCTGCTTAGACCTCTGCTCAGGTTGAAGGTGGGAATCCCAAATCAAAGATGTAATTTGTCCCGCCCTAACAGAAGACTCAGGGACATGTCACTTAATCAGTCTGTGCACGCCCACACAGTCCTGAGAAGAGGTCTAATCAGCAGATTAACTGAAAACACCTGTGTGGGTGCTCAGAGGTTTTAAGTAAAAGTATTATTAGCAAAATGTACTCAAAATAAAAGTAACTTGTTCTGCAGAAGAATGGCCAATGTGACTGGTGTATTATTTACTGTTGTAGCCCTGTTGAAGTGTAGCTAGTTTAGTATCAAACAAAATCAGGCATATTCATGTAATTGTTGAACCAGGAGTTATAAAGAGTGGTGAACGCCACATAGGGAGGATGGTCGGGATGAATGGGTGGGTCGAAAAACACCAGACTCTCCTGGGACCACCCAGGAGACCGAGACGTTCGTGTCCCGTGTGAAACCTGAGGTCAATGTTGATTTATTTGTAACTTGTGTACTGAAGTAACGCCAAACTCCATTGTTCTATGCAGTTAGGTTGTTTGGTCAAATGGTTCCCAGCTGATGGGTTAATGATGAAGAAGCAGCCTAATGAGATCCTTTACTTCAGTAAAAGTAGAAATCACCATAGTCTAAAAATACTCCATTACAAGTAAAAGTCCTGAATTGAAAATAAGTGGCGCCCTGGTAGGCAAACGGTTACAACGCCACACGGACTGTGGTTCGTATTCATTCATAAATGCTTGGGTGACTTGTGTAACCTTTTACATCCTGGTACTTCTCTTAATGGTGTTGTCCATGGTCCACGTTTAAGAGAATATACTGCATGTATATAGCTTGTCTATCTCTTGTACTACTATTACTTCTGTAATTCTCTCTCTTTATTTGTTTTTACTTATTTATTTGTGTATGTATATATGTGTATATGTGTATATTTATATATATATATATATATATATGTATATTCTTTCTTTTTCTATTATTTTTTTACTTTCTCCTTTTTTTCTCTTTCTTTACTTGTATTTATCACAGTTGTGACTACTGTTACTTGGTTATCAGATATGCTAAGTTTATTCATGCAATTATCTTACGTGGGGGGGGGGTATTAATGTGTATTGCTGTCCTGTATCGATTGTGTTCTATCCTTTGTGGGGAAAATAAGGGAAAAAACTCAATAAATATATTGTTTTAAAAAAAAAAAAAAGAAGCAGCCTAATGAGATCCTTTACTTCAGTAAAAGTAGGAATACCATAGTCTAAAAATACTCCATTACAATTAGGTTCCTGAATTCAAAAGAAGTGGCGCCTCGGTAGCCGAACGGATACAACGCCACACGACTGCGGTTCGTATTCAGCAGCGCCTTGGTTGCATGTCATGGCCCTCTCTCTCCATGATTCCTGTCTGCCTCTTCACTGTCAAGTTTTTTTGAGACAGAAGAAGAGGACACCAGTCCAAGTTCACTGTAAATGTCTTCGGATGTCATTGTTATGGATAGCAAACTGTCCCCAGCTGCTGTTGTCTTACTTTCCCATTCTATGATTGCTTGGGAAGTTAGAAACTTATTATAAGTATTATATAATGGTATTCATTCCAACCTTTCATACAGCACATGAACGATTAAATGTTAAGGAGTGCTGTTAATGTGTGGTCTGGGCTGGTTAGGGAAGAGCTTAAAGGGTCAAGCAGCAGCAGCGTTAAAAGGGAAATTTGGGACAGAGCCCCGTGTTAATGTGTAATTGCTTTGAGCCTGTGGATCTTTTGGCTAACAGAGCCCATTCATAGCCGGGCCCCGGCACCACTGGACCTACTTACATATGAATCAGATAGCGAGAGAGACGAGATAGCGTTACAACACGGGGACTGTCATATTGGGATATTAATAACAGGCTTTTCCGCTCTAATAGACTTTGAGATCGATGGGAGTGGCTGTAGTTTCAAACATGTTTGCTTTTTCTAATGTGATTAGGGGCTGGCCCACCCAAGACATTACACATCTCTCAGTATCACTGCTGCCTCTGCATGCTGCTGTGTTTAAGCTCTGTGTGAGCCTCATCATTTTACATTCACAAAACAGCTTTGTCTCCATTTCGTGACCCAAACAAAAATGACATTTGATGGTTAGCTGCTATCCTCTCTGGCTTGCCATCTGAATCTGTATCCAGGACTGACGACGCACCTCGGGAAGCAGATTGTAATTTAACACATCTGATGGATGTAAGGAGCTCACAACCATCCACAACCTCGTGTCGAGGTAATCGATCCGGTGCAATCTAAGCACACCAACTGAAGACATAGTCTACACTCATAAAAACTGATCTAAGAGCTCCAAACTCCTTTTGCAATTTTTTATTAGCAAAGACAGAATGAAAACATTTCAGCCTCGAGCCATCTTCAGTGTGCAACGACGGACTCACCCACCATCTCCCAGCTGCAGGTCCTCGGTCATTAGCTCATCCAATTAGATGAGACAGAAGTTAGAAAGAGCATTCAAAATGTGCTCCAACCTCAGAACACATCATGAATGGAAACAGGAGACAATGTGGCTCTATCAGGGAAGCAAACTGTCAAATTACAAGCACCCCTTTTTTATGAAACTGACTTGAAAGACAAGCTAAGAAAACAACAGACACAGAATCATCCTATAAAATATCCAAGAAGTGCTACTCAGAGGTGCAGAGCGTACTTGTACCAAGACCTATGGAAAGGAGGCTGGCCTCACGGGCCGGACATGGGTTTTTGGCTATGGGGTATGACACATGCGCAGTGTAACTGAAGCTACGGTCGTGCGTTGCGATTGTTCAACTTCGGTGAGTGCAGGCAGATTTTACTGCGCATATGTTGTACCCCCAAAGATATGATGCGTTGATGACGCGTTGACCCAGCCTCCTTTCCGTAGCCTTGACTTATACTAGGAAGTCAGGAGGGGGGAAGTGCTTTTTCGCATCACCAGATTAAAGCTGCAGTGGGTAGACATGGAGCACCTATGATAAAAAAAGTTTCTTTATAAAACGGTCACTATATCCTGACGAACGAACTCCGACTGCGTTACAGCTGCGTGTCAGCTGCTGCTGTCAGCCCTTTCTTTCTACATAGAGTTTGCCTTTTAATGGCCATTTCATTTCATTATAAATGTAATTTATATTTATTTTAGACAGAGAGAAAACATGTGGTAATTTGTAAATAATAGTAATAAACCATAATTAAAACTCCGTACTATATTCATTCATGGAGCTCTCCAAGTCACTGCATGTGCTAGAACACACCCAGCACATATTTCAGAATAAAAGCCTCGTGTTAACAAATGAAGGAATTCTGTCCACAGAAAAAACGCTTGAGGGCTTTTATTTTGAAATGAAAGCAGGAGGTGTTGGTTTAGAAATAAAACGCGCGCGGACAAGTCAAAAATAGGCGAGACCTTGACTCTCTAGAAGAAACCGCGCATCTCACGCGGTCAGTGAGGCTGCTCTAACCTGTTAACACGGACGCCGAAATAGAAAACAAACAGATAACGCAGCCGCCACGCGCTGCTGACGTCCTGGTGTGTTCCGGGCTTAATGCCTATTTCTCTCCTCATATGTTCTCAGAAAACATCTTGTAGTGTACTGTTTAGCTGTAAAATGAGAAAGTTTGTGACCCGCAGCCATGTTGAGAACAGTTGATGAAATACCAAGGCACCGCCCACCAGCCGGAGAACAGCCAATAGGAACGCTCTCTCTCAATGAAATGACCTGTGATTGGCTAAAGTCTTCCATCACGGGCTAGAATTTTTTTAAAGCCTGAAAACAGAGCATGAGGAGGAGCAGAAGTCTAGTTTCTCTCAGAAAATTTGAATTACAATATGCTGAAAGGTTATATATATATGCCGACTGAAGCTTTAAGGGAACCTTTGCTTATTATGGGGAAGTGTAGTTTTGTCAAAGCCCACACAAGTGTTTCAGTTCAGGCTGATTAGATCCCTTTTCACATGCTTTCTGAGGACACAAACCTCCGAGCACTTAAAAACAAATCCATTTACTGTCATTAAATCCAAAAGAAGGATCTCACAGGTGCCACCAGACTGCCAGGAGAGTCGGGCAGGTGTCATCAAGCGCGGTCTGTACCCGCCCACGCAGAGCTGAGAGGTCTGATCAGCTAAGTTTCAACACCTGTGTGGGTGTTCAGATTGAGCTTATAGGATGCCACACAGTCCTCCCAATTTAATTTATATTCGTGAATGCTTGAAAAGTAAAGTATTCAAGCTCACCTCAAACATTAACACGTTTATTAACTGCAGCTGTGTCTGTCTTGTTCTATCATTCTACAAGCTAGCATTCATTACATTTTAAGCATGTACAACAAATGTAATGCATTTTATACTACGGACTTCAAGATTATAATTTTAAGATTAATGAGATCACAAGATAATACTGTCCTTTGAGATGAGATAAGAGCAGACGGGAGAGGAAGACAAAAAAGGAGAGCAGTGATGTGGAAGCGGGGGAGATGTTTGATGTGTAAATACATCACACACAGCCGGTGATGTTTCCCGCAGGAATGCAGGTAAAACACATGAGTTTGGTCATATTTAGAATAATATTCAAATAAGTGTCAGCAGATATCATTAGCATGCTGAGACTGAATTAGTCTCGTCGTCCTGCGCTGCTTCTTTGTTCCTCGCAGCTATTGTCAGGAGGGGCACAAACCACTGAGATGTTGGTGCGTTCAGTTCCTCCGAAGATTCTCAGATGTCTCTGGAATTAAAAATGTTTAAAGTTAAAGATTAAAAAGATTACTCCATTAACATAAATACCACATGTCTTATACGTGTTTCACTCTAGGTGGATGAGAGCTAAAAATGCAAGAATGCTTTGAGGACTTTTGGCATTGAATCTCTGTGATGAATTCAGTGCCAAAAAGGAATAGCTAACAATATGACTTTGAACCTTCTCTCAGCAGGAGAAGCTTTGTCCCACTCATGTAAAACTTAGCACTTGATTTAATAGATCATCTTGTTCACGGCCAGAAGGAAGAGCATATGGTCCCGCACTTTTTTCCCCCCCCTTCACTCACATACAGTAGCTCTGTTCTATTTTCAGGATGCTGTAGTATCAGCTTTGAAGCTGCGGGCCTCTCTCCTCCACACTTTGTGGTCCCCCGTAGAGAGACAGGGTCAAAGAGACCTGTGTGGTACAGGACCCAAACAGCAGCCAAGGACGGGCCCACATTAACAGCATTAATTACTTCTCCTAGACACAGTGGGAGCGCAGCTTTTTTCCCTTGATGTCAATTCAAGAGAGACAAACAAGGACGGGGTAATTATTCCAGCCTGGTCTCACCAAATGGCGTATGAATAATGAGCCTCATTTAGTGTGCTCTCACAACGCCACTCTGGCTTTTTGGTAAACCACATCCGTGTGAATATGCTAACGCTTTGAGCTCGTGACGTTGAATAAAGTGAGAGGACAATTTGTGTGTGGTGGTGGTGGGGGGGGGAGTATTGGTTGTGCTATTGGTTTATTTGTGTCTTGCCAGCACTTACACACTTCTAAACTGCAATTCTTGATTATAAAAAACTTAAACAAACTTAAAGGGACTGTTTGTAACTTCTTCACGATAAATCATGCGGGGTCGGGTCCAATGCGCCCTCGCGTGTGGCTACGCTGTTCAGACAAGACTCCAACACAAACTACACGCGACGCGTGAATCACGCAGCTATTCAGCGAGGCAGCCACCATGTGCTCCTGGCGTTCCCTATGTGGACAAAGCGTTATGTGTGTTATTAGTTAAACAATTCTTTTTTCTACAAATACAAATATTTGTTGTTTGGGGGGGGGGCACCACAAAGCAATTACGCCTAGGGCACCCAAATGACTAGCAGCAGCCCTGACAGTGTACACCATGGTTTTTGTTTGTTGGGCGTCGTGCACCTGGAACATTTGAGGTCAGAAGTTGGTCATTCAACTGGGAAAATTCTAACCTCAGTAACAAGACACCGAGGGCCGTTGCCCAAGCGTTGGTATTTGACGCCCTGGAGTGAGACCATACTACATAATACTAAAACCCTGCCTTCTGACTGCATGAGAGAGCAGAGTGATTATCCATCGGCATGTTGTTGTGTAACATTATTTATGACTAAATAAGCAACAATCAAAGTTAAAGTTTGGGGAAAATATTCATAAATATTAATCAAGAGTTTAACATTGAAAAACTTGACAGTGCTGACAACAATAGCAAAAAAGAACCACAATTGTTATCAGATTTTGATTCAAATGTTGCTAAACACTTATGGTTGCATGGAACAACAATCCTCATAATGGTTCGTATGATATCTTAAGAAAAGTTATACCTAATTTTTTGTGTGTTTCCGAATGTCCAGTAACACCAGTCACATGGTTCATTTTCTGCTCCGGTCTTTTCAAATAAACTTCCATCTTCACAGGAAACAACTTGGTTAGGTTTAGGCAACACAATTACCTAGTCAGGTTTAGGAAATGATCTTGGGTTAAAATAACTTCGGAAGTGGCAAATAAATCAACGTAACTTCTGGTTTCATACTGGATACGAACCGCGGCCTCCTGGGTGGAAGTCTGGTGTTTTCTGACCCACCCATCCATCCCTCTTTATACTTCCTGATTCATGGATTACATACAAATTGATTCTGTGGGACATACAAATTACTTTACGTAGGTAGCTAGGAACCATGTATGAGAACAGCCTGCACGGAAATATGTGACACATCTTTTTCCAACTGAGTCCCATCTACTTCAAACCAATGAGGAAAACAAAGGTAAAACCACAACTACAGTAATGTCTCAAGTTTAAATCTCAAATTACTGACTTCATGTAAGACTCCATTGTTTATAAGAAGATTAAGAAAATTGGTTGTTAGGGTCTTTAAGTTTCCTCCGTCCAATAAGACCACAGGGGAAACTAACCACATACAAGCCACCAGGCAAAACAGGGAATTCACTTCACCTTTAACACCAGCACATCTTCATTTACCTGCCGGAGCTGCTGATGGAACTCTGATGGAAATGAACATGTATGTTCTTCTTTCCTGAGGTGCCCTCTCCAGGGCGCAGAGAGACAGACTGGAGGAGATGGAGGTCTTTTATGACTTGACATTTGGAGACAAAAAATAAACAAACTTCATATACTGAAGAGGGCTTATAGGTCGATGAACACAGAAACCAATATTGTTTGCTCTCAGATTCAATTGGGAGATTTTTATATGTGGCTCTGTTAGCTGGCAACAAACAATTTCTCATAATATTTCTTCGACCGTTGTTTTTTCTCCTCTCCTCCTTCCTCTCCTTCCTCTCCTCCCTCTCCTCCTTCCTCGCCTCCCTCTCCTCCTTCCTCTCTCCTCTCTCTCTCTCTCCTCTCTCTCCTCTCCTCTCTCTCCTCTCCTCCTCTTCTCTCTCTCTCCTCCTCCTCCTCTCCTCCTCTCCTCTCTCTCTCCTCCTCTCCTCTCTCTCTCCCTCTCCTCTCCTCTCCTCTCCTCTTTCTCCTCTCCTCTCCTCTTTCTCCTCTCCTCTCCCTCTCCTCCTCCCCTCTCCTCCCTCTCCTCTCCTCCTCTCTCCTCTCCTTTCCTCACAGATGGTGTACATCTTTGCTGATGAATACGTTGGTTAAGCACAGGTGGGAAAGAGAGTAGTAGTAGTGGATCTGGAGGAGGTGAAGAGCAGTGCAGGTGTTATCATGCCAGTGTGTACTGCTGTGAGGCGGCATTAGTAACTCAAGGATTCAGCCAAAGGTTGTAGACACCGTATGATCAAACACTTTGAACTCATTATTTCCTTTGAGTCCATTATTTGAGCTCATAATTGTATATAATGATGTGCAATATATTATATTTGTACACCTGGATTTAATAGGCATTACATTTTATTAGTTTAAGAAGAATGTGCGTGACTAAATTGGTGTTAAATGCAGACAAATCCAAAATCATGCTATTTTCAAATGGCTAAAAATGAGCATCTAATCTCCCTCAGATCTCAGGGTTGATATTGAAATTGTCCCAAGATATAAGTATTTCTGTATCATTATTGATCAGAACTGGATGTCATGCTCATTCACTAGTGGTGTGTGACCGTTGTATTTGTCTGCTTGTATTGTTTGTCTTTATTGTTGTATCTGTTCATGCTGCCCTCTTGGAAAAGAGATTTTAATCTCAATGAGTGTTTACCTGGTTAAATAAAGGAGATATATAAATAGCCATTATTAGAGGATATTAACTATATGCACATATTCTTAGTTTGCTCAAAGGTCTATTAAAGGGGACAGATCATGAAAAACTGACTTTTTCAGTGCTCATCCATCTGGGTATCTGGAGTGCCTACCAACCCAAGAACTGTGAAATACGACAACTCAGTCAGGTCTTTCAGAAAACATGTGATTCAACAAGCCGTTCAGATGTGGTTCCCCTTCCTGTGTCACATGCAGCTCATTAGAATATACCACCTACAGTTTGAGAATGACCTTTGTTGCACCAAAGGTGCACCATATTTTTCTCGCAAGCCAATCAGAGCAGCCTGGGCTTTTTACAGGAGGAGGTCTTAAAGAGACAGGTGCTAAAACGGAGCGTTTCAGACAGAGGGTGAATACAGGTACATTCAGACAGACAGGATGAGAACAATGTGTGTTTTTTTTAACATGAAAGCATGTAAACAGGTTCTAGTAGAAACCCAAAATACAAGTATTAACCTGAAAATGAGCAGGATATGTCTCTTTTAAGTACACAGATTAAAGTCAAAATAGCATACCATTTATTAGCCATTCTCATCAATGTGAGGAAGATATATGAGTATTGATTCAGTCATCAGTTCTTCTGTATTTTCTTGGGTGGGAGACAACACCTCTCAGCTTTCCATCAGCATATGTCTAACAGAATCAGGTGACAAAATAATTTCAGTGCAACTCAACTGAATATTTCATGATTCTGGCAGCAGCTATCGACAGCAGGGTCTCACATTCCTCTCCTGCGCTTTATTTGCTATTAAATCATTCGCGAAATGACAAAATAGAATCCAGGCTCGGCCATTTGCTGATGCAAATTCAGCCACTAAAACGTATGCATGAATTAGAGAGACTCGTATATGCATACCCCTGCATGTATAGAAGGATTACAAATACTGGCTTTATATATCACACTGTGACATATTTTGTTATATGTTCCATATATCAAAATAGAAACAGAAGACCAAGGCCCTTCTGTGTAGCTCTCTGCAGACTGAGACACTGACCCTAATAGCCACTAAAATAGCCACTGGTTGGCTCCTTGGACTGGCCTTGACCACATTCAGTGCCTGCAGTCTGTGTCATACTAATGTCCATTCAAATGATTTGTAATCCTGTTTCTACAACGCAGCGTTCGTCATTGCATGTGTGTGTGTGTATATGTGGCAGTTGAAGTCTGACCCTTCCTACTCCACTTCTTGTACTTTGTCCCCGTAACAACTTTTTTTTGGGGGGGTGTTTTAATTTTGAAAAACATCAGGGAGCCAACTTGCCCAAACTTGATTTTGTATTGATTAGAGTCACCTGGAATCATCCACCTCCACCACCGCATCCTGCCAAAAAAGACATATAATTTGGGAAAAAAAGGGAATATTAAATTATGGAAGTGCGAATGCACCACCTGAGGTCACAGCACATGGAGGTAATTCATCACTGTCATTCCAACATCAACACCTTTTGCAGCAGGTGAAGAAGCTTCCTCTGATTAAACATCAAGTGGAGACAGTGATGCCAGGGAGAATCAAACCAGTGAAGCATCTTTGGCCTGCAGGAGACTCTTTTTGCAGTCTGCTAAGCAAGACGGATCTCCAACCAGTCCTATGAGAAACATTTAATTATAATGAGGTTATATCGCTCATAGCAATTTGACATCATTTCACTGAGTGATTTTTTATTTATTTTTGCTCTAAAAATAGAAGACCGCAACCTGATTTTGTTTTTTTATTACCTGTGGTCTATGGTAACCTTGCCTGAAACGTTATCATATGATTTAGTTCAATACAAAAATCAACAATCACAATTGAGTTGAATGAGCACCTCTATCTGAACAAATGCTTGCAAAACTAATACATGTATTGCAACCAGTTCTAATATACTGGATTGTATTAGATTATATGTCAACCCCAATTACATGCCTATTCTCATAACATTCAAACTGAGTTCAGTGTATTACAAATTTCAGATTTTATTATAAATTATATTATATTTTGATTTTAGTAGGCTATTATCAGTCCTCATTTGCCATGAGCATCCATGTATTTGGTTCTGCAGTTTGAATAACAATAATAATAATTGGTTCAGATCATGTTCCAAGTAGAAAATGAAGTGTCTCTGATTCTGATTAATGGCAGACATTTTTTGCACGTCGTGGCAGGATAAGCACATCAGTAACCTTAATAATAGAAGCGTTGCATTACGGTTAACCAGATCCATGAGCCTGATTCTATATTCTGGCTTACTGACATTAAAGGTCCCATATTGTAAAAAATTAGGTTTTCATGTCTTTTATATTATAAAGCAGGTTTAAGTGCTATATAAATACTGTGAAAGTATCGAAACGCTCAATCCATAGAGAAATACACACAACCCGTATTCAGAAACTGTGCGTTTGAAACAAGCTGTCGGGATTTCTGTCCATTTGTGATGTCACAAATCTACAATATTTAGACCCTTTCCCATTTTTAAACGTAAATATTCTCAATGTGTCCCATTATTTCCGGCTGGAGTGTATGTGAATAACATCAGCTGACAGGAAGACATGGACCCCAAGCTGTTGCCTAGCAACGCAATTCTGTTGAAATGCACTAAAACAGAGCGTTTCAGATAGAGGAGAATGCAGGTATATTCAGGCAGACAGTTTGAGGAAAATAAAGTTTTTTTTAACATTAAAGCATGTAAACATGTTCTAGTAGAAACACCAAATAACATGTATGAACCTGAAAATGAGCATGATATGGGACCTTTAAGACCTGGTCACATGATATGGGACCTTTACGACCTAGTCACACCAGAAAGCAGCTCAGCAAAATGTATCCATCTTGAATGGTTCCAGAGGCTTACTGGCGTATGTGCATACTTGCAGGGCTGGTTGATAAACTACTCTCTGATAACACGCTAGAGCTATTCAGTCACAATAGCTTTTGTAGTGTCTTTTTTCTATTCTATCATCTATACCGCTTTCTCTCCCCCTGGCATTGTGTCGTCGGGACCGGTGGCGGACTCCGTCTGTCTGAGAGGCAAAGAAATAAAACGGGCACCATTTTCATTCATTGGGGCACCGTGCACAGAAAGTATATGGCACTCAATTCTCAATTTTAAGGCCCTTGAGTTTTTTTCTTCATGTTTTCTGTACTGGAAGGGCACCCTAAGGGCCACTATATCACATTCTCTCTGTTTAAGGGCACAAGGGCACTGCATTACGTTTTCTCCATTTGAGGGCACCCTACAGAGCACTGTATTACATTTTCTTCACTGGAAGGGCACCCTGAAGGGCACTTCATCACATTTTCTCTACTGTAAAGGCACCCTAGAGGGCTCTTTATCATTTTTTTTTTTTCATTGGGGCACTAAGGGGGCCCTACCTGAGTCCACTAGTGCTCGGGACTGTACATCATTTCATTCAAAATAGAGATAGTGAAGTGGAATAACAGCTTGCTGAGCTATATAAGCTTGCTAATGGTCAGGTAGCAATCACATTAGCTTGGTCGCTAAAGTGGCAATAACTTCACACAGTTAATCCAAAAGACATATTTGTACCATCAATTCCTGTCTCATGGCTGTCAATCATAGCCTTTTGTTGAGCAGTTTATACTCCGACAGATTAGGGTTAAATAAAAGTGGATGTTCCTTCAAAGGTAAAGACAGCTTGCTATTGGTCACCATTGGGAATCCACCATTAAAGTTTAATTTAAATGCTGGTGTGACCGGGCCATTACCAGGACACTTAAAAGGAACAGAACTGAAAAAGGCCTAGCTGACTAAAAATGGCAAACAAACAGTTGCGTGCATGCTAGATGAACATTGAACTACTCATTATTCTAAAGTGAAATACATTCGTCAACATGCAGCCTGTGTTCTCGTGCTCCGTGTACTGGAACGACATCAGTGAGACCGGTCCGGCTGGACTACGGCTTGTCAAGCTTGTGCAACTCTCTTGTCCAGAGCCAGACTGACTGATGGGGAGAATAATTCATTTAATGGTATTAAGTTGACACTGCTCACTGCTGTCATCAGGCATCTCCCCTGGTACCAGCACAAGCCCAGACTGCTGGATCACACACACACACACACACACACGCGCACACACACGCACACACACACACACACACACACACACACACACACACACACGCGCACACACACACACACACACACACACACACACACATACACACACACACACTCCAACATCCACACAAACAAGAACTATTTCAGTCCAGGAGGAAAACCTGCTCTATATCTCCTAACTATCTCTCACTCCTACTACTTAGCTAATCTCGCAGGGCAAAAGAGTGAATCATCTACTCAATATTCATACAATGTGGCAAATAATAGAATAAGCTATAAATGGTCATCGATGAAAAGACACCCTCTTTTGTTTCAAACTGTGTGTGTTGGAACCTGATAACTACTCTATACCTGTTGTGCCTCGGCAGCACGGCTCTGACCACCTCTAGTTCAGTCAAACTGATCCTGTCTAAGTGCTGACTTGACGTTACTTTTGTCTGTGCGAGGTGTCATCAATGTTAAACCTAAAATGACAGCTGGATCAGGAGATGCCGAGCACACGCTGCTAGAAGTACAACAAAGATGTTTCATCATCAAAACAGAGCTGGATCAAATGAACTTGGGTGATGCATCTTTAATGGCGCCTCGGCAGGCATCAGGAAGCATTAGGTTTTTAAGGAATAATCCACCCTCAGGTATTCTTACACTGTTAGTTATCATCAATCTGTGACACTCCTGTGATGAGTGTTTGTAGGGTGTTTCTATGGGGCACCCACTTTACGTCAACCACCTTCCACTTCTATTTCAGTTTGTGATTTCCTGTTCCCCTAAAGGCTTTCAACAAACCCCAGAGAAGAAGAAGAAGAAGAAGAAGAAGAAGAAGAAGAAGAAGAAGAGAGGTAGAAGAAGAAGAGAAGAAGAAGAAGAAGAAGAAGCTTTTATTCAAAGGTGGGAATAAGAGCATAAATATAGTAAGCTTGCCGATTAGTCACGCACATTGGCGAATATCTGTCACGCCCTTTATTCAAAATGAAGTGTGTCTTGCACGGATACCTATTGCATTCTGGTCTATTGTGGCTCTACTGTGAGGGAAGAAAGAGTATCTCTCCTGCTTCTTCTTGAATGGCTGATGATTCCATCCATCCACTTCATCCAGGTCACAGAGGGAGCAGGCTAAACCGGGTAACCCAGACGTTCGTCTCGCTAGCTCCGTCCCCCAGCTCCTCCTGGGGGACACCAAGATGTCCCCAAACCAAATGCCCCAGGGCCTTGTTGCAGTTGGACATGCCTGGAAAACCTCTAAAGGAAGACACCCTGGAGAAATCGCTATCAGACGCCTGAACCACCGAAGAGAGCAGTGGCCCCTCTCCAAATTCCCCTCGGATGTCTGACCTCCTTAACCTATCTCAAGGGCAATCTCATTCTGTTGGTCACTACAAGGATCAGAACCATATGTGAGGGTAGGACAGTAGACAGGGCGGTAACTCAAGAGTTTCGCCTTTGGACTCGGCCCTCTCTTCACCACAACAGTACGGTACAACGCACCAATCCTCCTGTCCATCTCATGCCCCATCTTACCCTCACTCGTAAAAACAAGACCTGAGATATTTGAACTCCTTAACTCGGGGCAGCAACTTACTCCCAATCCAGAGTGAGCCGTTCACTTTTATTCATAGCTTCATACTTGGAGCTGTTAACTCTCATCCGAAGCACTTCGCAAACTGTCCCAGTGTGCTGGAGGTCACGGGTCGACGGAGCCAGAAGAACCATCATCCGCAAAAAAAGCAGAGATGCAATCCTCAGGTTCCCACACCAGACACACTCCACCCCCCTCCTGCAAGCCTGAGATTCTGTCCATGAAAATCACAAACAGAATTGGCGGTGAGGCACAAGTCTTGCAGAGCCAGACACCCACTGAGAACACGCTCGCCTTCCTGCTGAGGATACAGACACAACCGTTAATTATTGTGGAGGCAAAATCATGAGCAATGAGGCCCTTTCTTGAAGAGGGTTCCTGTTAGTTTTAAGATCCTACATTTAGTGCATATTTCAGTTTTGTGCGAATATGTTGCATTTTTCTAAATGAATGTGCAAATTTCCAACACATTTGGGACCAGGTAGCATCTCATTTTTAGTCCCCTTAAGCCTGGGACATGCCAGGAACATCAGGAGCGAGTGGCGGCTGCGTTACCTGTTGTTTTTTATTTCGGCGTCCGTGTTAACAGGTTAGAGCAGCCACACTGCTCGTGTGGGACGCAGCAACAACAGACAGTGAAAGTGATCTATTGACTGTATTTTAACATCATATCAGCTACATTACTACAGTTTCAATGTCTATCTGTAGAATATGTTACGGAGATGAATAAAGACTTATTTTTAAATCAACACTTCCTGCTTTCATTTCAAAATAAAAACCCTCAAGCGTTTTTTTCTGTGGACAGAATTCCTTCATTTGTTAACACGAGGCTTTTATTCTGAAATATGTGCTGGACAGTGTTCTAGAACATGCAGTGACTTGGAGAGCTCCATGAATGAATAGTAGAGTAGAGTTTTAATTGTAGATTACTACTATTATTTACAAATTACCACACGTTTCTTAACCTTTCTCTGTCTAAAATCAATATAAATTACATTTATAATGAAATTAAATGGCCATTAAAAGGCAAACTCTATGTAGAAAGAAAGGGTTGACAGCAGCAGCTGCAGCAGCAGAAACGCAGCTGAAACACAGCTGGTGTGAATGACCGACGCGTGAATCACGCAGCCGCCACGCAGCCCCCATGCAGCTGCCACGCAGCCGCAACGCGCTCCTGACGTTCCTGACGTTCCTGACGTTCCTGACGTTCCTGACGTTCCTGACGTTCCTGTGTCCCAGGCTTTACAAGTTAGTCTGGCCATGCTGCTCAGGAAATTTCATAATGGGCGCCCCGATAGCTCAGTTGGTAGAGCGGGTACCCAAAAGGCTGTGTCCTAACCGTGGCAGGCCAGTGTTCGAATCCAACTTGCGGCCCTTTCCGTATGTCACCCCCTCTCTCTGCCAATTTCTAGACTATCCACTGTCCTATAAATAAATGTTTTAAAAACACCAAAAACATTAAATTTAAAAAAAAGGAAGTGTCATAATTTGATGTCATGTTGTGTAAATTTATCCAGTGATCAACAGGAATAACACAAATCTGGCATGAAACAACAACACGGGGTCCAGATATAAAAGGAATACAGTCAACAGCTGTTTTCTTTAAGACAATATGGTAAAAGCAGAAGCATGCTGTTCAACATGATGTATTACATTAATCAAGGCAACAGTATGTCGTGACAAGCTGTTTAATTTATTTTTGAAAACAAGCCTATAACTTCAAGCAGGTAAGGCACACCTGCAGCAGACAGTTGCGTTTCACTGTGGTGGATAAATCATGGCTTAAGGTAAATGTAGTTGTCAGATGCCGGATGATTTGGATATCAATCTGCTGAGTTTAGAGGGAAATATGATAAAAGCACCTCAGTACTGTCAGATTCTCTAATGCACTTCTTTGCACTAAATTGATTTGGTTTCATTTTCATCTCCTGCTCTTCCAGTAAATCTACCTGAATCTACACATCCCTCTGAATCCTAGTGCTTTATTAATTAAGGCATGTCTGTTTCACAAATAATTGCCTTTCTCAGTTTCTTTCTCTCTCTGGCTCTCTTGCTCACACACACATATGCATAATTTCCAATAAATGTATTCCATAAATGATAAATCAAGAAGATATATTCTCTTTCCTGCTTTATTGCAAACTTGCACACAATCACGTCTCTTTGGAGTGTAACTTCTTCATGAGATAAAAGGGGATAATTCTCATGAGCATATGCTTTTCTTCTTTCTAATTAAGGCGCTTAACATTAAATTAGGAATCCAGTCGACTACTCATTTGTCATAAAGTGGCAGACTATCGCCAAAATCCAGACGTTTCTCTATGCCTCTCCACCCCTCCTCACCATTTGTTGTTGTCACTAACCGTTCAGAGAAGGATGCAGCCGTGCCTGTCTGACATGTAGATGCTACTGAGTGCCAGCGCAGGTGTGCAGTTTGCAACTGGAGTCTCACGCAGAAACAGCTCTGACAGCTCGAAACTCAGTGTGATATCTCACTAACCACTTCAAAACACAGACATCACTCTACTGCATTTTAATAGCAAAATGAGGTAGAGAATGCGTACAGGGCCGTTATGCGAGCGACACAAGGGCAGGTCATTTTATTGAGGATACAGTGTGAATTAGAAGTTTCTAGAACAAGTGAAATGTGATGCATGGCCTCTGAGGACCAAAAAAAACAAAGCAGATGGTCCACTGTGAATACTAATTACGTCATGGCCCAGTTTGGAGGAAAATTTGGGGACAAAATGTGAACCTCCAACCAGATGTCTGGAAAAGATTGGCAACTCTCCGCTTCAAGCTCCTAATGACAATTTGCAGGATTCCACCTGTCTGAGCATGACTTGTTTAGGGTTCACAAACAGTCTGGATACGTATAGCTCGGCATCATGTTTATTCACAGCTGTCAGGCCTCCTCTGCACCCTGCGTTCATCTTCAGGGGGGATTCGGTATTAGCTTTGAGGAGAGCAAAAGCCTGCAGCAGTCGGGGGGGGGGATCATTATGGGAGCCACGTCTCCTGCAGTAGCTGGTAGCTACAGCTCTCGCTGTGGTGCAACTGCTGACAGGATGGAATTAAACCCAGTTTGAGCTCCGAGAGTGAAGGCCGTGACCATGAGAATTTTTTACAGCGGGCTCTCAGACATCACAGTGGTCTATTATGAGGTCCGTCCTCAGCAAAGCGTCCAGCATTGCATCAACTGTCAAAGGAGTATGAGAGTTGCAAGATTTGGGGGAGGAATTGCAGAACATCTAGTGTAAAAATGTGCTCAATAATTATTGAGAGGATGTATTCCCTTTTTGTATGTGTGTGAGCAGGTTTAGTGGTACTTGTGGGGACCGATACCACAGCCTGTCTTGTGAGGACACTTTGGGTTGGAAAGACATCTTTTGCTAAATGTAACTTATTACATTTATTACATTACAGACATAAGAAAGGTGAACTCTCGGCAAAAGAAAATGATAAGCTTACTTTCCAAAATGGCAAACTATTGCTTTAAAACAATGTACTGACACATTACAGTCAAGAAAGTACTGCTTGTTGTGAGTTTTACATTACTCAGAAAATATAAATCTGTGATCAAATTATGTCTGAACGATGACTACATAATGTTTCTATGTGGACAGAAAAGTATGCATGTGCACGTCTGTTTGTTAAATGACTGTGAGGAACATTTAAGTGGTTATGAAACAGTCTCAGTAGAATACTGATGCCTCTATATGACCTACATAAGTAACCATCAGTGAAAGGACTGGCTGTTTCTATAGAGTTATTTTTAATGCTTGTCATCTGTGCCACCAGGTCAGAAATCAGATGAAATCCTATAGGTTCACCAGAACCCCTTCAGCTCAGACTCCAGTGGTGCCTCCAGCAGCGACCAGCCCACCACGGACAGACCCAGTTCCGGCTTCTCTGCAACCTTCGACCTGCTTTCGGAGCTCCGGTGGGAGGCGGAGAGCTCCCCGCCCCAGCAGCAGCGGCTCCTCCTCCTCCTCCTCTGGCGAGGAGCAGAGCTTCACCCCGCTGCTCCGCCGGTCCCCTCTGGAAGCCAACACTGACACCACGCTGCTGGAGGCCCAGGCTGTATTGATGGGCCCGCTGGAGGGAAAGGGAGGCACGGGAGAACCAGAACCAGGACCAGGCAGGACAGACTGTCAGGCCCTGCCGCAGTAAAATGAGAGGTCTAAAGGGACTCTGGTGTTTGGAAACACTACCGCTTTAGTCCACAGGGAATGCCAAAATCAATACAAAACTACAGTAAAGGTCCTCTTTGCTTTCAACAGTTTGTGTACAATCTCAGATTTTTTTTTTAAAAGGGGGGTCATAGGTGATTCATTCACTACTGGAATATGCAGCAATAAAAATAGACGTCTCTTCTGAAATTCATGCCGGTACATAGGCATGTCTTTCAGCCATCTGTCTTTGTTGACTCATTTCTCCCATATATCCCACTTCTGTATTTCCTCCTCTTCCTCTTCCTCTCCTCGATGATGTCCACAGCGCCTGATGCAACGTGCTGGCATCCACTCATTAACGCCAAAGTCACTGGGAAGACGAAGGGGGGGCGAAATGATTTGCACAAGATTGTGGGAGTTAGCTGCATCACAGTCAGGTACCCTGGGGTTAGATAGGAAGGAAATTGGATCTAGAGGGAATGAGAGTGGGCCGTGTGATGTCATATATATAGATCAGCGGAGAGAGGTGGGGGTATCACTCATTACAGCGAACGCAGCCGAGCTGCTGTGGAACATGACAACTGGCTGCAGGAGCCATAAACTCTAGCAGGCTCTTATATGTAGGTGGCAGTAACTAACTGAGCAGCGTACCGTGTGGGTGTGATTCACTGCCACGACTATGAATCTGCATTGACGATACGCTTGTAAAAAAAGGCAAGACAGTCTTCATATTGTTGTCAATATCTGTGTTCTCTCTGCGAGCAGAACATAAGGTTATTTATCATCCCTTGTTGCCCTGTGAGAGCGGCAGTGTAGGCAAACAAAACGTCAAAAGGCTCATAACGGCTGCGTGCTCGCCATTTTTTGCTGTAAATAAAAGACAAATCAGTGTATTTGCTTTGACAACGAAAATAGCTTTTGTACTGCGGCCCACATGGTTCTCTCAGCCAGTGCATTATTAATGATGTTGTGCTGCGATAACGCTGCAAGTGTCCAGTACGGGATGGGCTGGGACACAAAAGGAAAAAAATACTGTATTTGGCACCAAGTTGCTCAGGCAACCAGGCTTTAATACTGATATTATTCTGTCAATTATTTAATAGCCGAACAGCTGTTTGAGTCCTCACTGAGCACCACCTCGCATTCTTGTGCTACAATTTGTTTTCTGGAGGAAAGAAAAGAAAATGGAAACAAATATATAACAGTTTTGGTTCAGTAGTGACAGTATAGTGTGCGGTATTATCATTCTGACACACTCCTTAGTTCCTGGATGCAAATTGGACCTCTACAGCTCAGTGCCAGTATCCTTGTAATTTCAATTGGGCTCATTTAGGCGTAAACTGGCCTCAGAGAGAGAATGAGGCTGGGGAACACGGAATTAGCTGGAAGCCAAGTCACAAAGCATTCAGCACCTGATTCTCAGCTAGGACAGATGGCAGAACTGCAGCACGATGGCATAAACATGCACGGAGACGGAGAGGAAGAGGGAGAGGCAGAACGCCACACACACACAGTCAGCCATGTCTCAGTGTTCCCTTAGGCGTGTGGCCAAGAAACTCAATGTTTCATAAGGATTAAAGTCTCTGTATGAAGCCTGTGACTGAACATGAGACATTGGATCATGAAGCTTTGCCAAAACAGCTGTCAGTGGGCCAGTCACGGCGCCGGCAGTGAGTCACGGTTCCTGTCCACAGGCCATTTATTTTGTCATGATACGAGAGGATGTGAGAGAGATTTTCAATTCAGCGGCCATCACGCGTAACCCACCATGTTCCAAATCCTCCTCCGCTCACACGTCAGAGACCTCTGAGTTGTTGAACTTCCTTACGTCCATGCAGCTCACGTCCCGGAGCAGGTTACTGTAGTTTGAAGGATCATGACGGCTTTCATATGAATTTGTGCGCCAGCATTAGCTGTACCCTGCTTAAGCTCCCCGGTTTCTCAGGGGCAGTGTTAATCCCATCAATACTTAGATCTGTCTCCCCACTCTTCCATGATCATGATGATGAGCTGAGCTAATAAAAGGCACGGGCAGAACAGAAGCTGTGATAAACACATTATCCTCGCCATCTAATCCCCCTTCTAATTAGAGATGCTGATTTAGACCAAGAAAGAAAAACAACAACACGAGGAAAAAAAGGAAAAGAGACGGTGCCAGACACCCAGTGTTTTTCTTTTATTGTATGAACTAATCAAATAAAAAGGTCCATACCGGCGGATTTGTATGTTTAAAGACCAGTAATTACACATCGCACACAACATTGCTGTCGACTGTTTTCCCGTACCAGAAGTTTTTAGATTGATTTCATTCCTTCCAGGCAGCCATTTGTTTCCAGACATTGGTTTCATTTCAGCTCTTCAGAAAACCTCATTAACTTAGAAATGAATTAAAATGGCTTGTAATAGATAATCCATCACAGTGAACTTAGATTTTAATGCTTTTTTCGGTGCGAGGTATGATATCATTTGCTTGGAAAAGTTGCCTTATTTGGAGCATTCACAGACATCCAAGACTTCAGGCTAAACGATTAACCTTTAAAACTGCATTTATCACTATCATTTCATTTGCTTATTGACAACACAGCCACAGATAATTATTATTGTTATTTGCCTAACACCCAAACAGTAGACAAACAAAGTTTAGCTTGTTAATATGTTTGTCACAAGCTGGTGGAGACCAAAACAGAGCTAAGAGGAACATAAATATTGGATTTACTTTTGTCAGATGGTGACAAAAACATGACTCCATATGAATGCTAATGTTGCTCCATGTCTGCTGCACAGTGTTATTAGCAAAGTAATGCAGTCACCTACAATTAACGTTTGAGTTTTATTAACTGTTTCCATGCACAGATGTTGCAAAAGGTCTGGGTTTTTGCAGAAATTATCATGATTGGAATATCTGACAGTATAGTACTCTTGATCTTCATCTTCATCTTCAAACCGCTTATCCGGGGTCGGGTCGCGGGGGCAAACAGCTCCAGCAGGAGACCCCAAACTTCCCTTTCCAGGGCCACATTAACCACATCTGTACCACTGTAGAACACAGCTGCAGCAGCAGAAACACAGCAGACACCCGACGCGTGAAATCAAGCAGCCACCATGCCACGCAGAGCCGCCACGCAGCCGCCACGCGCTCCTGAGTTCCCTGTGTGTGCTGGGCATCAGACCGCAAACGGCACCTTACGCTCGGGACACACAGGAAACGTCAGGAGCGCCGTGGCGGCTGCATGGCGTGGTGGCTGCGTAATTCACGCGTCGGGTTGTTCACACCAGCTGCGTTTCAGCTGATGCAGCTGCTGCTGTCAGCTCTTTCTTTCTACATAGAGTTTGCCTTTTTAATGGCCATTTCGTTTAAATATCATTTATATTTATTTTAGGACAGAGAAGGTTAAGAAACGTGAGGTAATTTGTAAATAATAGTAATAATCCACAATTAATACTCTGTACTATAATTCATTCATGGAGCTCTCCAAGTCAATGCATGTTCTAGAACACTGTTCCTGGCACATATTTCAGAATAAAAGCTTTGTGTTAACAAATGAGGGAATTCTCTCCGTAGGAAAAATGCTTGAGGGCTTTATTTTGAAATGAAAGCAGGAAGTGTTGATTTAAGTCTTTACTTTTTTTCCATCTCCGTAAAATATTCTACAGATAGACTGTAAACTGTAGTAATCTTGCTGGTATGATGTTAATATACAGTCAATAGATCGCCTTCACTGTCTGTTGTTGCTGTGATATGTGCGCGGCATGCGTCAAAAATAGGCGAAATCCTCTATTTTCTAGAAGAGACGCAGCTGAGACGCGCGTCTCACGCGAGCAGTGTGGCTGCTCTCACCTGTTAACACGGAACTGCGAAATGAAAAAACAACAGGTAACGCAGCCGCCACGCGCTGCTGACGTTCTGGTGTGTTGAGAGCTTTAGTCTGATGTTCATCTCCCTCAACAGCAGTAACGGGGCCCTAACAGAGTGAGCACAAGCCTCCGCTTGGCGACCAACTGCTCCTTTTAAGGGGCTGCCAGACTAGGGGAGTAAACAAGGTGTTAACTGTTCCCAATCTCAGTGATTAAGGGTGTGGCAACACTTTACGGGGGAAAGCTCAGTCATTACGCATGCATAAAGTGAAGTTGTGATTTAGCAAATGTACAACTCTTCAAAATAGCTGGTTTACCTATTCAAGATAATATTAGGTGATTAGCGGAAACGGTAGTAAAGAGTCATCAGTAAAAGTTCATTTATGCACTTAATTGCTCTTGTCACGGTTTATAGATAAGGTCTGTTGTGAAATGGGGTTGTGATGGTTTGTCATTTTTAAAAAGTGGGTCCCCAAGTAAAAAACGTTTGGGAAACACTGACGTAGCTATGTTACCTACGTTAAGTTACTTCAGGTAACATACTTACATCACTTAAAATAAGGCAAACGTTGACTTGGTTGGTTGGTTTCACCAGGACAGAAGCAGTGGTCTCCTGGGTGAAAGTCTGGGATTATTTGACCCAACCATCCACCCTGCACCTCCTCCCTACTCTGACTTTGTTGCTTTTATACTACATCCCCTGACTTCCAGAGCCGTTGCTCTGAGCATCTAATATTGCCGTGGATGGATTTACATTGGAGTTAGTTGAAAGCCCGGTGTGTCTCATACAGACGCTAAAGGGGACCCTATGCGCGGTGTCAGACGCCGAGGGCTGTGACAAAACGTTGGTATTTGACCGCCCTGGGAATGAGACCCAGCTGCATTATCAC
Source organism: Sebastes umbrosus (assembly GCF_015220745.1). Lineage (NCBI taxonomy): Eukaryota > Metazoa > Chordata > Actinopteri > Perciformes > Sebastidae > Sebastes > Sebastes umbrosus. Next base: position 26,543,398 of record NC_051287.1, read on the forward strand.
ACGACAATACAGACGCTAAAAAAAATAAACGGGGATGCCCATAATGATGGGATATTCTCAGTTTTTACTTCTCTGCTAGTTTACTGGAGAGAAAAACAGTTATTATGTGAAATATAGCACAGATTGCTGTTAATGTACTACTGAATATAGTCCTTTGATATGGGAACAGATGAAGAAAATAATAAAAATGAGAATGAAAAAGAGAGAGAGACAGTAAGAGTTGTTGAGACAGAGACTGACAGACTATTTCTGTCTGCCTTTATAATGATTTGATAAACCCTGATAAATAAGGAGAAGGCTGTTTTTGTTTTTACTCTCACCATGTCCCTCTTGATTCCACCAGTCTCCTCTGGCATGAAGGTGGCATCATTTGTGTATTTGTGTGTGGGCGTGTGTGTGCATATCTGTCACTTTTTGAGAAAGAGGGGGTGGGAGGTTAGAAAGATGCTCCCGGTGACACCATCTACTCCCGTCACTCACCTCTCCTCCCCATTATCTTGGCACAGTCACTCCATCCACCTCCACTTTCTCTGGCTCTCCTGTTTTGTCTTTCAGGTGGAACATTTATTGCTCTGCTGAATTTAATCCCCCCCACCCACCCCTCTCTCTCCTCTCGCACCGCATGTTCTCCTCTTCCCTCTGACTCTTTGTTGCCTTCCCTATCTGTCATTTTTTTTTTTTTTTTACACCAAACACCAATTTTCTTTTCACTCCTTTTATATTCCATCACTCGCTGTTGATTTCTTCTGCCGCTTCTCATCTTTCCTCTGTGTGTGGTTGGACATCATTGTTGTCCTTTCCTCTATATGCAAGCAAGCTGAGGTAGTTTTTTGTATTGTATGGGTCCAAGATGTTAATGATACTTTAACAAGTCCTTACTATACACAATGAGAGGGAAAGAGACAGGCATTTTTTCGAGTGGACAAATTGTTGGACATTTTATATGAAAAGGAAAACAACTGAGTTACAATGAATTGCATCTTCATGACCTGGAAAAGCATGGCAGCTACATTTCAAAAAGAAGCTACGATGTGAGTTTCCGAAGTTACTTGCCCAAGCTGCTGATGTTGTGAAGATACTTTGCTGAGCCCGGAGAAAGAACTGGGGATAGTAAATGGCCTAATGAAGGCTTTTGAGGTGTTACTTTAGCATCTCTCTGTCCTCTCTCCACACGACAATTGAAGCACATTTACTTCTGGACAAATCCTTCTCAACCCTGGCCGACGCCCAGTGTCAAGAGTTATAAAAGTTTATTGAGCTATGAGGGAGTGATCTCTAATTGGCTCGCATGCTTTGCAGGAAAAGCACTCCCAGTGACTTTTATGACTTATGGACGCTAACAGGAAACACAGATCAGAGATGCAAAAGGTAAAAGCATGGCAGGCGAAGAGGTGCTCTCAAGGCCATAACCAGAATGGGTATTTTTGTAGCGTCACGGTTTATCATTAGTTTATTATTTGATTTGCTGTTGATGGAGTCGGTGAGAAAGCCAGACAGGCCCAGAGGGTGGAGTTGATCTATCATCCTCTACTGATACAGGCATTACAACTTTACCCACTGCAAGTTCAGCAGTTTCAATAATATAGACCCATCAGACAGAAAAGATGGAGGCCTCCATGTTTTTATTCATAAGATATCTTCTAGATCACAGTGATATCAATGTAACTTGCCTACTGTATATTAGCCAGCTGAGAGCAGCATTAGCAGACAGCAGAGCTTAATGAAGGCAGCGTGTCGTTTCCTGTGGGGAAAGGCTTCTTCCCAGACTACTTGGATGAAAGCTGCAACATCTAGAGCGGAGGGAGAAAGCTCAAGTTACCCGAGGCGGAGAGGTCCACTCTCACTCCAAGCAAATCTCATCTCCTCCTCTCATCTTCTCACCAAATGCCCATTGTCTGGCTAAAGAGAAATGTTGATGTCTCTCTTTCTGTCAGGCGGAAGAGTTGTAAAGTAGAAGGATGGAGGGGAGGCATGCTTAATATTTGGCATGAAACAAAAGTAACGTGATGTCACCCGTCGGTTTGTGGACTGCAGTTTTGAAGCCTCTGAGTTCAGAGTTTTTGGCCGTCGCCATCTTAGTTTTAGAAGTGACAACGAGAGGGTGGAGTTAAGTACAACCAAACCAAACGCTGGATAAGACATTTTCAGGCAACCAAAAAATTACGAATTAACTTCCATGAAGTAAAACCACACCGTGCGGTGGCTGTGGCTGCAGAGAGTAGAGCAGGTCGTCCACAAATCGGAAGGTCGGTGGTTCGATCCCCGTCTGCTCCGGGTAACATGTCGATGTGTCCTTGAGGAAGACACTTAACCCCAAATTGCTTCAGAAGGCATAGCCATTGCACTGACTGCTCTTATTCAGAATAAAGTGTTAACAAATGAAGAATTCTGTCCACAGAACTCTTGAGGGCTTTTATTTTGAAATGAAAGCAGTAAATGTTGATTTAAAAATAAGGTTTACTTTTTTTCATCTCCGTAACATATTCTACAGATAGACATGTAAACTGTAGTAATCTTTCTGGTATGATGTTAATATACAGTCAATAGATCACCTTCACTGTCTGTTGCTGCTGTGAAATGCACGCGGCACAGTGTCAAAAATAGTGTGACCTTGAATCTCTAGAAGAGACGCAGCTGAGACACGCATGTGACGTACGTGAGACGTGCGTCTCACGCTGGCAGTGTGGCTGCTCTTACTGTTAACACTGACGCCGAAATAAAAAACAACAGGTAACGCAGCCGCCACGCGCTCCTGACGTTCCTGGTGTGTCCGAGGCTTTAGCAGCCTCTGCCATCAGTGAGTGAATGTGTGGTTGAATGGGTGAATGCTGACATGTAGTGTAAAGAGCTTCGAGTGGTCGGAAGACTAGAAAGCGCTATATAAATGCAAGTCCATTTACCATTTATTGTGAAAGGGTTAAAGTTGTAGATCTGAAAACACGGACAACTCCCCGACCGGAAAACGCCGTGGTATCAACCTGTCAATCACAAGGTGAACATCATGATGTATTATAGAAGACTTGAAAACTAGTGATTGAGATCATAAACTCATGTTTACAATGTTTACTGAGGTAATGTATATAACTGACCGTTTGCAAAAGCCCTCCCTTCGAACAGCAATTGTCCAATCACAGCTTAGCCACATAAAGGCACAGCAGGCTGTCAAGCTTTGATTTCATGACATGATGATTTTTAGCTTTTCCAAAACCAAAAACACAATTGTAAGGAAGGAATTAAAGAGTGTGTTTATGGAACAGCTGTGTCCTCTCTCCTGCACTGTGTGATAAATGAGGCACAAAACTGGCACTTTTGGCTCCAACCAGCCATTTGTTCTGGTTACAACACAATAATATCAGGTTCACCCAACAGCCAACTCTGTGGTCGCAAGCTCCAGAAAAAACATCCCAGGGACAGGAAACCCAACCAGGTTATATGGGCATTCCAAGCAGCTGAATCAAAATGGCGCTTGAGAAGGTGCGTCCGGCCGTTACATTTTCGATGTATGACGTACGTCAACTGTATGGAAAAAAAAGTAACCATTGCATAAGTCTCTGGTTACTATTCTGCATGCTAGACAGGAAAGTAGAAGGAACAGTGTGTAGCATTTAAGGGGATCTATTGGCAGAAATGTAATATAATTATCAATAAGTATGTTTTCTTATGTGTGTAGCAGCCTGGAAATAAGAATTGTATTTTCAATACCTTAGATTCTAAGGTTATTTGAACAGACGGTTTTCCAGGTCTACTTTGCTCTTTTTTCACGCTGGCAGGCCATGTTGTTCTTTGGTTTGATTTTTGGTGGCTTACTGACAATAATTCACTCAGATGACAGACGGTTTCGCTGGAGAGGTGGTGTATTCCATGGGCATAGAGAGTAGAGCACGCATTATCGTAGTTACATTAGGCGCGCTCGGCGTAGTGTCAAGTGTACGGTGTGGGTATGAGGTCAAAATAAAGTAGCAGCAGCGCACATTTTATTTCACGTATTGCACTTTGTTTTACATGTTATGGCTGACAGGTGCATTCATGTAAGTGCCAATGGGTAGGCGCGGGCCAGACATTTGGCTCTCTGGGCCAGACCTGGGCCGCGGGCCGCCTGTTGGGGTTCGCTGCCTTTAGAATGAGCCTGTGGAGGTGGGCATGGGCTATTATTGAGCTGCAGGAGAGGGAGAGGTGTGTGTAAGGCTCAGGAGAGCTGAGCCAGGGAGAGTTGATTAGCACAGCTGGTGATCATTTGTCTAATCAGTCTCTCCCTTATAAATGCAGTAGCGTGCCCGACGTGGAGGAGTCCCACAGAGAGGAGAGCTGCCGCCCTGCAGCTGAGGAGCTGGAAAAGAAGTTTCTGTTAAACGGATGTATTTGAGTTAAAAGTTGTGTGCAGCAGTAATTAAAGACTGTTAACCGTTCAAGGAGTTGTGTCACCTGTGTGTGCTGAGAACCCACGCTGGTGGCTGTAGGCTACAGATACGTTGATATATATGGAGCTGGCCCTCTTTATAGAGCCAGCTGCCGTGTTTCTGCCCAGAACGGACAAACCAAACACTGGCTCCAGAGAGAGCCTTTTGTGTTTTCGTGTCGGCCATTGTAGTTTTCCTACACGCTTGGCACACAGGAGGAGTTTCAACTGGTTGCAATCTGCAACCACACCACCAGATGCCGCCACATCCCTACACACTGCACTTTTAAAGAGTTATGATCTGTTATAAATGTGACTGGCAACGATGGTCCAGCATACACTCCAAAAAACATAAGTGTCCAGATGGAAGGCCAGTGTGTCCTTCTCAACAACTGAATGATGTAGCTTGGTGACGATTAAACGTACGTGAGAAGAATCAGGATGTTCCTCTTCCTGTTGGAGGACAGCAGCTGAGAGGGGGCCGGGCTGAGCAAAGGGTCAATTACATGCAATGGGTGTCACGTTTAACATGATTATTACTGTAAAAAGTATAATGAATTATTCACAGACTGAAATTAGAGCTTGAGAAAAGCCATCTTATTTGTCAGAAGTTGTTGCGTCGTTTCCCTGCAGAGTTTAAGGGTTTTTTTCCTCATCAAAAAAAAGGAGCAACACTCACTGTCTAAAGATTGGTAAGGCTGCTAATGATGCCCAATGTGATGCAAATTACTCCATTCATAGCCGCTGCCTGGCTTTGCCTAGAATAGATGGGGGGGGGGACTCAGACCTAATGATGTGTTGGGATGGAATCTCTGTTCTGCATTAGGGCTCAAATTCATTTGCAAACACAATATCCTTTCTTATACTCACTGCAACTAAATCAAACACAGAAAGAAATCCCGACGAAGCCTCGCAGATGCTTGTTCAAATGACATTAGAAATTCTATTTCAAAATGAGAAGTCTACAGCGCTCATCATCACGTTGACATTTGCCTCCCCTGCCGTTCTGAAGGAGCTGGAGAAGCTGAGCGAATGGTGTCAGAGTCACTGAGAGAAGCGTCCGATGCAGTTTAATATTACATTGCTTTGGGCATCAAGTTAGGGCTGGGTTGTGTACAGCACATCAAAATCAATGCTGCTCTGCCTCGTTCTCACACACATACAAATAAACAATCAAACCGTGAAAGAGAATAGTGAGTGTTTTTGGCAAGATGGAGTATGATTCATTTACTCAGTGTCCAGTTGGAGCAATAGATATTTAAAAAAACATTTGTTCGCAGCCAGCTGCACATCAGCGCTCTCCTACATGATCTGTCGACACAAATCTGACTCAGGCAGGCACTCTGTTCACAGACGGCGCTCGATATATGAAGACGTCGGTTGAGAGACCCACAACTTCCTCCTGTAAAATGAAAAAAAACTCTATTACGTCTTGTCGAAAGGCAGTTCTGCAGGGTTATGTTGATTTACTCTGTTTCACTGTGCAGCCTCCTGAAATAATAGAGAGGCGAGTGACTTTATAGAGTAATCATAACAGTTGTTCGCCTCAAGCTGATGAGAGTTTATCTGCTGGCATGCTGCATTAATGCTGAATTAAATATTCTTTTTATTCATTCTTATTTTTTATTTTTTTTACACACAACACCAAACTGGTATAGAGTAGCACTATAACCGAGGAAGCATTGTGCAAGTCAACTGATTGAGTTAAGTACAGAGTGCCTGCTGAGTAATCGTGTGGAGAAGGAGCTGCACAAAAAGAATAAAAATGTGCTAACAACTCAATCAATACTCAACAAATATCTCCTTTTTATTTCCACAAAGAAAAGTAGGAGTTTGAACCTCTTTATGTGACACATTACTGCTGGAGATCTCCACTGCTCCACTGATTAATAGATATAATTTCGATGCCAATATTATTCTATCAATAACTGGAAATGGCACAAGATTGCCTTGCGCAAACGCAGAAATGTCAATGACAGTTGCATGTGAAAAATAAACATTTACAGGCACACTGCTGCTAAAGCATGTTTCTAGCATACATTTACTGTAAATAAAGATTGTTGTGCTGTGGTCTTGTCTTTAACAAACAGAATTGTTGAAGCAGACAGCCGCTCATTTGCTTGCTACATCTTAAAATGTTAGGGAGGACAGCTGCCTGGCCGTGGTAGCCTACAGGAATGGGGAGGGGTGGATGAGACTGATTGTGTCTGAAGCACTGGTCTATCTCTCCCTCCATCACAGGCGTTTGTGAAGGGGTTTAATGCTCCTGTGTGCATGCCACTAGCAAGATGGATGCTCGCTGCTACGCAGGTGTAATTGGATCATGCACCTGCCTCCGGCGGGGTCTTGATCTCTTCCCCTGCAGGGCCCAATATTTAGGGTGGCCGAGCCGGGAGACTGAGCTCCTATTGATTTTACCCTCAAACTGATCATGAGTCTCTGGACACATGTGAACATTAATCTGCGGTGCTGCATGATGGACCGGCTAGACGAGGGCTCAGCCCATTCATTCAATAGGTGGTGTTCACTCTGTGCAGATACAACCCCGAATGAGAGGTTACATAACTGCAGTTAGTCTGCTCTGCTGTTAATATGAGATCAATGGAATTGCATGTTGACATTTTGCGTGATTAGTGTACAGTAGCAGCGTACAGTAATTGACATGTCGGGGCTGATATACGATGATGCAACACAAAGACTGAGAGGAAATGGGGCAGGATCTAGCTTGAGATCATGAAGGCTTTCTGCTTCAGAATGTAATTGGAGTCTCTTTTTAGGATGAATTATAATGAAAACATGTTTTTTTTGTCTGGGAGCGACCTATAGAAAGAGGGGCCTTTGCACTGACTCATTTGAGAACCACTAAAACCAGTTTATTTTACAATGAATTCAGAATTCATTACAGTGCCACCTATTCACAATTTCACTTTTCCATCATTTGACTGCTTGACTGTGGTGAAAATAATGCTGTGCTAGGGTTCTAGGAGAAGGCACTCGGCAAGCATTACTTGACAGCCAAACTATTCATACTTCATTCAATTACTACAATTGCAATATTCATTCAAGTGGCAGATAATTTATAGTATACCCTAATGTATATCTACATTTTATCTAATGTTGCTACAAAATAATACAAACCACAGACAATGTTATAGGAATATAACTCTGTTTCATGATTATACTTTTAATGCATATACAGTATATATTAGGGCTGTCAAAGAAAAATGGTCATGTCCATTTTCAAAGGGGTCCCCTTGACCTCTGACCTCCAGATCAGTGGAATGTAAATGGGTTCTATGGGTACCCACGAGTCTCCCCTTTACAGACATGCCCACTTTAATGATAATCACATGCAGTTTGGGGCAAGTCATAGTCAAGTCAGCACACTGACACACTGACAGCTGTTGTTGCCTGTTGGGCTGCAGTTTACCATGTTATGATTTGAGCATAATGTTTTATGCTAAATGCAGTAACCTGTGACGGGTTTCTGGTAATACCTGTCATTGTTTTGTGTTGTTCATTGATTTAAATATAATTGATTTAAATATATACATACATTTGCATAAAGCAGCATATTTGCCCACTCCCATGTTGATAAGTGGATTGAATAATTGACAAATCTCCCTTTAAGGTCCATTTTGAACAGATAAAAAATGTGTGATTCATTTGTGATTACTATGGACAATCCTGAGACTAATCGCAATTACATAGTTTAACCGATTGGCAGTCCTTATATAATATATATATGTAAACTGACCGGTGTTCGTGTCCTGTGTGAAATCACAAGTCAAAGTTGATTTATTTGTCACGTAACTTCCTTACTTGAGTCACAGCACTTCTGGAGTTATTTTAACGCAAACCTTTTCCTAAACCTAACAAAGTAGTTTTATTTTGAAAAGACTGGAGCGGAAATTGACACGTGTGTCTTGTGTTGCTGGACGTTCGTAGGGAAAACGCACAAAAATTGTGTTGTTGAAAGTCCATGCTGAGTGTCGGGGAAAAATGTAATTAAAGATTCAATTTCATGATTATTTCATGAACTGCCGTGACACTGACTGTGTGTGTGTGTGTATGGGTATATATATAAATATATATCATGTATTTGAAACCAAGTGTATTTTATTCCCCTAGATGACATTTACTTGGCTGTAATGGCACTCACACAAACCCAGGGGACTGCATTGCCTGGGGGGGGGGGCATCGACAAAGCAAATAGTTAAACAGCATCATTATCATGCACAGAGCCGGGCAAACTCATTTCATTTTTAATGCTTCTAGGTGTGTCTCTGTTTGTGTGTGGCACAAAGGCGATAAACAAGTCAAAGGAAATTACATTTAGATAGGCAGACTGCTGGCTCTCTGTGCAACGGTGTGTGTGTGTGTGTGTGTGTGTGTGTGGCCATAGTGCACTTGTGTGTATAATGTGCTTTGGAATTTGTGTGATCATGAACATGTATGTGGTTGTGTAGTAGAAAATGAATGATATGTAGGAAGTGCAATCTCGGTCTACATGGCCGTAATATATGAACATCTGGATACATGTGTGTGGTACCGCGGAAGAAATCATCTGTTTACAGTGCGTTTTCTGAGAAATGTACCTACAAGCTTTTTCATACACTATTAGAGTACATCCTGCTCATAGTAGCTCAACAATACAGGAGTCATTTTACTGCACATTATTCAGTTGTAATGTTCATGCATTCATTTCTGAATAAATCTTCACACAGTAAGAACTTCCTGACTGTTAGACATGCTACGTGTGTGTGTGTGGTGTGTGTGTGTGTGTGTGTGTGGGTGCGTGTGTGTGTGTGTGTGTGTGTGTGTGTGGTGTGCGTGTGTGGTGTGTGTGTGTGTGTGTGTGTGTTGGACCTCTCCTCCAGCAAAAACACTATTCCTCAATAGCCATCTCTTCATATCTGGGAGTTCCACCAGCTTGATTTCACTCTCTTCAATGATGCTCTTTGACTGGCTGCAGAAGTTGCCTCAGGCACCCGAAGCAGAAATATTACAACCCATGATGAATATCGAAAAAATGCAGTGTGGGGTTTTTAACAAGTGCTTATACATGGCGCATTAGGATGATGAATTCCCCTGCCTGGGCGCCCTCCAGATACAGCACAAAAAAAAAGATGAAAACTATGTCACACACAGAGAAAAAGAGAGAGAGAGAGGAGACATAGATATGAAAAGAGGGGAAAATACCAGGGTGTCTGAAGTTGATTAAAGATGCAGGAGAGGTGGACAAAATATTAGATGCAGTTTATATACACTGCAATCCATAAACAGCCTCGCCAACATCTCTGTGACACAATCATTCAACCAAAAAGACACATTCTGAGCTTCACAGAGGTGCATTCAGATCGTACAGGTGTTAGTGAGGTTGTAACCACCCTCTGCGAAACTGACATCAACTGTTAGAAACAGCCTGTACATATGAAAGAGTTTGCAGATAAAAGCTTCTTTTGGATGTTACAAAGATTATCCTGGTACAACACACTGAAGATGTTCAACTCTGTCTGAATCACGGGCCGGCTTTCTTTCTACACAGAGGGTCTGTTTTTTTTTTCTTTTGGTTTCTATGGCACCCCAGTGTTCAAGCCAATGGAACTTGCAGTCACCACTTTGAAGTTGTAACACTCACACTGTGATGTCTCAGAGTTGCAAATACATCACTATAATCCGAATGCTCCCCTTTGATGGGCTTTGAAATAGTGTTTAACTGAACTCCCGAGTGCTAGTGTATAATGTTCGTGTAAGAATCCTGAGACGCATTCAAATCGCTATTAAACTGAGAGGGCAGTTTTTGCTCTCAAGAACAAATCAAACAAATTCAGCCTCATAAATCACCGCGAGCAGCTCGGTGAAGTTTCCCTCAGACCAACTGTGAATACTAAGTCACTTTTCTTGTCTACTTCATCTTGCCGTTCATTTCCTCGTAGCGCGCGTGCTGTTCAACCAATTTCACTCGTGATGTATAATTGAACAATTTATGTATGAAACAGTTACACAGTGTCAGACTTGAAAATCCAATTTTCAGACAATATAACTGATGAGATATTGTATAATTTGCTGAGAGAGATCAGCCAAATGTTGCGTACTGATTTAGGTTCCAATAAAGAGAACTCATACCTCACGTCTCCTACTGTATACTGATGTGGAAATATTATACAAACTGTCGAGGATGAATTCATAGAGACCACGTTGCGATGGGATCACACCAGCTGTGACGCCAAATCAGATCAGGGGCGTAAAGGTTGTGGGGGAGGGGGGGGGGGGGGGGGGGGCAACGGCCCCTTTGCCTTTGCTTTGAAATATAAACATCTGGCAGAGTACTAAAAAGTGCCTCTGTAGTAGTTCCTGCTGCAGTAGATGTCTCCAGGACCCACACACAGACTCACAAGGGCTTTCTGCTGAGGTGGCTGCCCGATGGCCCCAGCTCTCCCTCCTGGTGCTGCTGTCTCCTGGCTTTGATTGTAAAAAAAAATAAAAAAATGGAAAAGTATAGATGGAACCATTATTTTGCCAATCACTCCCGCGCTGTCTGTATATTTGTCACCTTCCAGCCGGCCTCACTCACTGTTCCAGCTTCCCTCGACAGGCGGCAGAGCTTCCTCGCCAGCCACTGTGAGCCCATGCGGGAGGTGATCAATTCCATCTTCGGCCTCTTCACCTTCACAGAGAGGCCTTTGACGGTCTTGCATGCTGCTGGACACAGTCGGGGTCGTCACATGTCTGCACCTCCGGCTCCTCCGGCTCCTCCGGCTCCTCCACTTGTCCAGTCTCGGGCCGCTGTATTTATAGTGTACGACTAGACGGGGCTCAGACTGGCTGTTGATTCAGCAGAATCTGTCTTTTTTGAATTTTGGCCACCCGGTGTGACCTCCTGAGGTGTTTCAACAAGACTGAAGACATCTTCAGGCAGACGGGGCACCAATTGCTGACTTTGGTATGGAGTCATTTCTGAAAGGAAAAAATTAAAAAAAAACATTCATAGCTGATTCTAAAACACAGGTGATGAGCTTCAGTTAATATCACAATAGCTGGCAATATATATAACTCATATATAGACCTCACATAATACATTTACAAAAGTCATATCAGCATTTAATATGGCTTTATTGGACTGCATGCAAAGGCTGAGAGCGCACATAATGAACGGGAGAATGGCTGCAATGTGATCCTTTAAACACAGTTTGAAGTCAAATTCTGACCTAATGCACTATTAAAGCATAAAATACTCTTTAACTGTGAAGCATGGCTGCAAACAGAGCAAAGAAGAAAAAACACCTAGAATCAGACTTTCATGTCTTTCAAAGATCACACTCACGAATTAAACAACAAATCAATGAATAAAGTCATTTAAAACTTGTATACTGCTTAATTTTACTACTTATACTCACAAAAAAACATTTACAGCTGAAAGTTACGGATCTTTGAAACATTTTATTCGTGGGTTGTTTACTTGGTTTGATGCTGTCTTTACAGATGTGATACTGTATTCCGGGGGGGATAATCATCTGTGGGTTTGTCACTACAAGCGACATCTTTCAAATATATGAAATCATTTGATCCATTGTTAATCTATAAATAGGCCTATTGATTACAGCAATTATAATCACCACATAACTAGTGCTGACATTTACAGCGACTGCAAAGTAAAAACTAAAATCGATGACAAAGTGTTGATTGTACACTTTAACAGCTGTATTCTACAGTACAGTAACAAGCATTTAAATGAATGCTAAAATATACTGCATTGACCTTCAAGGCAAACATAGTGGAGAAAACTGTAGCCTAGCGACGCTATTATTGAGGACACGCAGAAGGTGAGGCATTGCTGCAAGCTTATACGCCGTGATTAAGACATTCACAAATCTGGCAACCCAGTAGGGTGGAAAGCACATTGCTGAGATGCAGCTCCGTCCCCTAACTACTGATCTGGCAACTGGCGGCATCGTCCTGTAATTATCTCTGACATGAATACAAGAACCACGCAGAGATGCTGCGTGTGATGAGCAAACAAAGGATGGTACCGTATGACAGAAATACTAACATGCAGAAGGACTGTAAGCTCTCCCCGTCCTTCTCCTCTGCTCTATTCTCTCCACCGTCTTGTTTTGCTCGTCCATCGGTCCGTCTCCTGCTGCATTTCCTCTCACTGTTTTTTGGTTTTCTGCTTATCCATGATGGCCTCCAGTCTGTTCAGCCTCTCCCTGCTTCCCATTGTCTCTCAATGTCCCTCTGTGCATGTCTGCTGCATCATTCTGGCCTGACCTACATAACCTCTGGTCATCAATTTTGTATATAGCTGATGCATTATGATGCATGGATCTCTATGGCAGAAAGGTCCCTCCAGGGGCTGTGAGCAGTGGCATGTCACTAAAGCACGTGCGTGCGCACACACACACAAGCATAAATCAGAACAGTAGCAGTTGTTCGCTGACTTGATCCCCCCCAGCAACAACAGACGCGAACAGCATTGCAGCCTATTCGGGGGCAGACAAACATGGAGAACGACCGCACAGTCTGAGTTGGGATGATAATATCTCGGCACAGAACACTGGATGTAGTGAATAAAGAAATAAATGGAACGGATAATTAAGAGATGAAGGGAGAAATACACAAGTTTGAATAGAGGGTTGAGGCAGCAGAAAACAAATAGGCTAATATAGACATATTGAAACCTTCTAAACCCATACAGTCACTCAACTGTAAAGATGTTTATCAGACTGGAAGTACTAGCATGCATAAAAGAGCATCTATAGCAAGTGAATGTGTCTGGATCATTGTGGAATGGGTGCGTTTATGGCTGAAGGTGTATACTTGTCATGCATATTTGTCAATTTAGGGTTTTGTGCTGTTGTTGTACAGTAAATGTCTGCATCAGTCAAATCATGGTGCTTAGTCAGTGAATGAAAGGCAGGGCCCGAGGGCCGGCCTGAAGGCTTCTCCAACCCGGGGCCTTGAGTTGCCTGTGTTTTCCGTAGCAAACTGTATGGGTTCAGCAACCCTCACAGCGGCCTACGCCACCTACACAACGACCAGCTCTTATAGGCCTACGTGCCATCTGCCTTAATACCTGCAGCTATGCAAAAGATGGAGTAAAGGGTAGGAGGAGGCAAAACTGACCGTTCGCTACACCCCGCCCAATTACTGACTGTCAAGTTTTCTGTTCTTGCACGGCACATACCGTATGTAGCATATACAATTATAGTACACATTCTCATCCCAACTCGTCATGTACTGAGGGCTTTGTCAGACCCCTCGGCATCATTCTTTTCGGACGCAGTAAACACATGCTTAAAGCCCCCCTCCAGCCAGTTTTACTTCCTGTTTATTAGTAAACGTTCTTTCAAAAACAGAGAATGGGGGTGTGGTTAATAGTCAGACGTAATTCATTGCATCGTTTTTCAACCCAGTTTAGATGGATTATCTGTTTATCAGCCCACAAATGAGACAAGAATTAGCACAACACGCCGACTCTCTCTCCCTCGCTTCCCTCTTCACCATCTCCTCCTGGCGAGGCGGCTGTCTGGTTGCTGCACCGAGGGGCCGCACCTCCGCACTACGCTGTCGAGCTCCCCTCCCAGGTCTGGCTCCGGGAAGGGTCCCCAGTTTCCCTTGTCCGGGCGAGGTTCCACCAGTCCGTTTGGTCGGTTCCATTAGAGTCTGTGAATCGCTCTTGGTCTTGCCCCTCCCTTGGGACCACTTTGCCTTGGGAAACCCTACCAGGAGCTAATGCCCCCGACAACACAGCTTCCAGGATCACTGGGGCACCCCACCACATTGAGGTAGCAATTCATTGGAGGGGGCTAAGCTGAAGTCCAAGGCAAAAAGGCAGAACTCTTACCAGCTGATGATCCATGTAGAAGGATGGAAATAAAGGAGTGGCATTGTATTTGTATAGCAGGGTAAAGTTAGTTAGCCCTACTATTAGCCTACATATGATAAGAGGGGATTTCAGACAGATGAGATATATGCATTATTGTTCGTATTTTCAAAGTATTTTAATGTTACAGGAGAAAAGGCTTTGAGGATGAAGACTAACCATGTGTGGTTGTTGCTGATAGACCTTTCCAAACTTGACAACATAAATATTCTAAATGGTCCCTTTGTATTTCCTGTTGCAAAGTTTGCTGATGCAGTAGATGACAGGAAGTAAACTTGGACTGAAGCTGTTGCCCTAGCAACAGAATGGCAATGAAAAGGTCTATAAAAGCTCCTCACCTTCCCACAGGGTCTTCTTTTCCCTCGCCGATTGCTTTTTGCTTTGTTTGCTGCAGACATTTTCACACATCCGTACTGACTTCCACGTTTGTTCATTCATTATTGTCACTTTGTAAATAAATGCTTGTAAACTCGTCTGGTCTCCAGTTTCGGTCGCAGCATAGCCAAGCTGTTCAACACCACCGCAAACTACAACCTCAATCATAAACATGTAATTCAATTAATACCTCTCGGACGGTGTCAATCAAAACTGAACATTATTATCTTTGTAAAGGCAGAATTTATGACAGAGCTGTATTGGATCACATTATTACAAGTGTGCCTAATGAAGTGGCCGATGATATAATGTAATGTCCAAGTCTTTAAGGGGACTTTTTCTGATGTAACCCCACAAAAGAGCTGATGATATGGTGAAGTAACCTTAGCTTTACTACTGTAGCTAGTTAGCATGCTAATGTTTGCAGTTTATGTTAGAGCAGACAAACTCACAGTTTAATCCAACCCTCACACCTCTGCTCCTGTGTTGTGTTTCTGGAAAAGCTAAAATAAAAGACACCATTGTCCAAACTCTTTAAATAATGAGTATTGCTCTTTGCACACCTCTTCAACATGTGTGGAAATCATAGACTTGTAGTGGACGTAGTCACCGTGATGTCACCCATTGGTTTGTGGACTACCGTTTTGAAGCCTTGAGTTTAGCATTTTGGCCGTCGCCATCTTGGTTTTTTGCAACCAGAAGTGACACTAGAGGGTGGAGCTAAGTACAACCAAACGCTGATTAAGACATTTTTAGGCGAGCAAAATGTTAAAGTTGTAATCTGAAAACACGCCCTGGTAGCGACCTGTCAATCACAAGGTAGCCCCGCCCTAAAGCATCCCCTGCTTTATGGTCTATTTGACTCTAAATGGGACCATAATTTACTAAATGAACATCATGCTGTATTGAAGAAGACTTGAAACTAGAGATTGAGACCATAAACTCATGTTTACAATGTTTACTGAGGTAATAAATCAAGAGAGAAGTAGGCTCATTTTCTCATAGTCACCTATACAACCAGAGGAGTCGCCCCCTGCTGGACATTAGAAAGAATGCAGGTTTAAGGCACTTCAGCATTGGCATCACTTCTTAGACCCCAAAGTTGCCCAATGGGGGAAATCCAAAGCTTGATCTGCCATAACTAGTTACAGTTGCTAAGCTATGACTTAATGATCGCTGTTCATGGGAGGGGTTTAGCAAATCGTAAGTTGCAGAAATGTCTAAAACTGTTTCAGTGTTCTGTCAGCTGTATTTAGTGAGATACTAGTCCACACTTAAAGAAGGAAAGACTCTGATGAACGACGTTAGGTCATGGACTTTAGATGTTAACGATCTAATTCATCTCTGTGATTCCGAACTTCCCATAAAACTTTAATGATTTTTGGATGTGGTGATTGGAGAGGCCGTTATAATGTATTTGACTCCATCCCGACATCCATTGAAACCGCTCTTATATTGCTCTAACAGTGTGTCTGGTGACATTACCATCCTGCAGTATGGGAGCGGTATATTTGCCTCACTGTGTGCACCTGATGCTATAAACACAATCTAATATCCCTAAGCTGGTATACAATCATGTAGAGCAATCATCTGAGCTAATGTTTCGCAGTTGATGGCTGTCTGTATCACTCCAAACCTGAAAACCGTGTTTAACATCTGGCAACCGACAGCGAGCGTCAAAGGCTGCATTCTCACACAGATCTGTCCGGATGGAGATGAATGAGTGAAAAGTGATTCATCAGACCAGTTTTTCAATCGCAGGAATCCGGAATTTGTGCTCTTTATGAGAAAATACTTCTCTTTGTCTAATGGCCTTAGATGTCTCCAGTTTCTGAAAGGCAGTCATGCCATAAATGCCAGCTATGAATCTCAATAAGTGCAGAGGCGTTGGTTCTACTCAGAGGTAAAGTGATAATTGTCCGTTTTCAACACTACTACTTGTCATTATAGATAGATCTATGGATAGATCCTTGTTCCCCTTACTTCAATTCTCTTACACTCACCTTTTTCATTTCCTCTTCTCCTTCCTCCTCCTCTCCTCTTCTACTTTCTCATTCTCTGTACAGCACTGGAGCATTTTTATCCTCCCAAGGTCTGAAGGCTGAATGCCGATGGAGTGATTATCCAATGCATTAACACTGACTCCAGATCGACACACGGTGGGTTTGTTAATTCGTACTTTAATGCAGCTCAGATCGGATCAAGGTCCTGGACTCATACAGACCAGGTCTACAGCAGCACGCTGATGAACAGAGCATCACTGAGATACAATAGTTGTGTGAAACCTATCTTTGATAGCCATCTGTAGCATAGACGCTGCAGAGAGCAGAGGGACAGAAAGTGATGAAAGGGGGGAGTAATGGCAGCGTGCCTGAGAGGAAAGACACACATTCTACTGGGACCTAAATTTAAACTGGAGCTCTTTTACTCATTTTCTCTCCATCTCTCGCTCCCTCTCTCTTTCTCTTTCTCACACACTCGCAAAACCAAACTGGGAAGAAGAAAACCGCTCAACTGGTGAAAGAACTGAGTCTCTCTCAAACGGGAACAAATTTTGGAAGGTTAATCAATTTTGCTGAGATACTTGGATATGCCAAATCTCAGCTTTTTAGTTCATTCTGCAAGCACAAAGAGAAGCAAAGACAGTGAGAGAAAGTGTGAGAGTGTGTGTGTGTGTACAATCAGTCTCAGTCACCTCACGTATTCAATGCAACTTCATAGAGCGTTAATGCAGCTCATGCATTTTACTCAGAGTCACTTCCCCTCCGATGCACCTGCAATGAAGATAATTTAAATACATCTGCATGCAAACAAGACAATCCAGCAATTTGCATTTCGAACTCGATGGTTAGGAAATGAATCTGGAGGAGAAATATCCATACCAGCAGCCACATTTAAATCAACATCCCCGATGAGATTTGCTCTGTTTGAACAGTTTTTTCACAGAATTCTTCAGATCGGTGCTGCCTCCATCATCTCATATTTCCTGTGTTTATCACTTGTTCACCACCGTCCTCATCACGATCATCTCTCCGCTAGCGTCAATAGACAGCCCGTTGTCAATGCCAGGGCGTCAAATACGGACGCTTTGTCACGGCCGTCAGCGTTCGATACCACTGCACAAGGCACCCTTTAACGCCGCTATGAGGCGCATCAGGCTTTCCTTTAACTACAATGTAAACCCATCCGCGTTAATATTTAACGCTCACGGAAAGAGCTGTGGTGACGTAGTTTAAAGAGCGAAAGAGACACACGGGACGGGTGGGAGGGGTGGTGGATGGGCCCAACAACACAGGAGACCACTGTTAGTGTCCTGCGCGTTACGTTTTGATTTCGTGTTACAATCAGCTGGTCGTTCGTGTCCTGTGTTCACAACGTCCAGTCACAACAGACTAGATAGCGTGTGTTCACAGAAACTGGAAGGAACAGCCATCACTCCACGGATATTGAACGCAGATGTTATTGCACCAGATGTATCCTGTTATTGCAACTAGAGATCTTGTTATTTGTACTAGATCAGAACATGCGTCAGAGATGGAAAGTTTACGGGAGCATGTTAGAGGGTTAGGGTTCATGCAAACCAGTTGGATGACGCAAAAACACAAATATCCCTCTCTAGAGCCATTTGGAGCAGAGCCAGTGCGAAAACTGTGTGTCTATGAGGGAAGTGAGTGGTGAAGCAAGAGAGGGAGAGCGACGGTGGCGACTGGAGAAAGCAACGTTATCAACTCCGGCCCAAGCAAGCCTGGTTTGTCCGTTCTGGGCTACTGTAGAAACATGGCTGTGCAACATGGTGGACTCTGCGGAGAGAAGACCCGCTCCCTATGTAGATATAAACGGCTCATTCGAAGGTAACAAAATCAGGGGATTATACACCACAGAAAACATACTTATTAATATTATATTCCATTTCTGCCAATAGATCCCCCTAAATGTTACACTGGTGCTTTAAGCCCAACCATGTTGTTTTTTTCCTAAACTTAACTAAGTTGTTTTGTTGCCTAAACATAAGCAAGTGTTTTTGTATAATTTACAATGTTAAGCACGTTTACTGCAAGCAAAAGGTGACGCCGAGGGGTCTGACCAAGTGTTAGTAGGTGACGAGTTGGGAAGTGTGGAGAAACATTATCTTGTCCTCACTTCACACTGACTAACCTGTACAACATTACCAAACATGTCACCGTAATTGGATTTTTATTTTAGCAGAAACTGCGAGGTCAAAATGTGCTGGGATCTACTACAGTATGTATTCATTAATCTAACTCTCACACACAGTAAACATCCAAAGACAAACAAACACAACACTTCTTTGCAACTTCTAATAACAGAAGGGCTCATGAGGCGTGATCAGAGGCTCTGCTGTGCTTAGTGGTGGGATCCACCGAGGCTTCAATGCTACAGAGACAAACTTTAATATTGGCCAAAGTACCAGTGAGAGGTGTCTCCTGCTGTCCAGTGTGTGGGCCGTGCACCACCACGCAGGGACGGGCTCCTGCCGACAAACAAATGTTCCTCTTCGTGCCACTCCACTTTCATTACTCGTAGATCTCATTCCCCTGCCCTGTAATCAAATCCTCATCGAGCGAGTGGAACACACGTGCATTTTGTGAGTGCATGCAAACGCCTGTGGGAGTTGCAAACCCAATCAGAAGCTCAAGTAGCAGTTGCCGTCGTGCACTTTAACTCGCAATCCTGAAAACCATTACTGTTAGAGCTTCAACCTCTTCTCCGTCTGACCTTGTGTTGCTCCGTTCAGGTGCGCACAGACAAGCCTGACTCTGCTAATGAGAGTCCACATGAAGAATAGAGATATGAACCTGACCTGGCTCCATTCCCAAGGTGATTTATGCATCTTAGTGCCACCAAAAGAGAGATTCAGCTGAGAGTCTATCTACAGGCCACTGAGCTATTAGCATATAATGTGGTTCAGACAGTCACTGCAGGCAGGAGCAGATCAGCTTCAGACCCACATGACCGCCCAATTAAGAGCCTATTGTTGACATTCACAGTGGTACTGTACTGCTATCAGAGTTCTACATGCCTCTAGGCATAAAGCATACTGGTATCCTGACAGGGTTAAACGAAAATAACTTAATTTCCGATCCCCTCCTAGATCTAGTCTGTGTGTGTGTTCTAACTGTTTGAATTAAAGGCCCCCGTGTGTGTTTTCACTACTTCTTCTGGATGATGAGACCTTTGCCTATGTTGAAGGTATGGAAGGTGAGCTGTAGGGGAATTACAAAAAGTCACTGGATTCCAATAAGAGGGATAAAGATGCAATATGTCCCACCGTTACAGGTGCAACAACGTTAACATAAAGGGTCAGGGGTGCTTATGCAACGCTTAATCATAGATGGAGAGCAACACAGTCAAGTACACTCAAGAACAAGAACAGTTTGAGTATACTACTGTATACTGCAGTATACTACTGAATACTACAGTATACTACTGTATACTACTGAATACTACAGTATACTACTGTATACTACTGAATACTACAGTATACTACTGAATACTACGGTATACTACTGTATACTACAGTATACTACTGAATACTACAGTATACTACTGTATACTACTGAATACAGAAGATTTTACATGCAAAAACATATGATATACGACTTAATTGTGATGCAGTGATTTACACTGAACTCTCCAACAGTAAACTAGTTCAACTGCTAAAACATTAAAACTACTCACATAATGCATCAGTATAATAATCACATTATATATTGTATCCAATAATGTAATACAGTGATTCTCAAAGTGGGGTCCCTAACCCTCTGTCAGGGGGTCTGCGAGATCATTTGCTATAAATTATACAATTGTGTGTATCAAGTGCCAATGGGGACCATTTGCACCATTAAAACCAGCATGTCCATTACTCTCCCACCCACGTTAGCTTTGGACCAGTTGAAACTCTGATATGATTGTGACAAACAGCAATACGTTCTTTAGTTTTAAGTCAAAGCACTTACTGACAGTCATCTCTAGACTGGTTAGTTTAGATATCTGGATTCATTAGGACTGTGCCAGTCTAGCTACTGTTCACTCTCTGAAGCTTTTAAGATCAGTTACTTGTAAATATAGGTTATAAATGCTGTTAAGTTGAGTCCAAATGCAATTTGAATGAAATCACCCTGTCTAACAGTATATAAGTGGGTTTAACATTAATAACATTGCAAATGTCCCCGCTGTGGGACTAATAAAGGATTATCTCATCTTAACATGATTCAAACTGAAATGTGTTTCTGTTTATCACTAAGAAACAGTTCTGAAGTATTTAAGTTGAAAAGTTTTAAATTAAAATACAAATAGTTCCAACTGTATCTACGAGTACAAATGGTAGTAAGCATTATGCTTAATCTGTGCTACTATTATGAGGTGGTCCTTGGAAAAGTTTCTTACCTGTAAGGTAGGGATGCTCATTTTGAAAAACGTTCTTAACCGATAACCAACCCTCGTTAACCGATTATTAACCGTTAACCGACAAGATTTGTGTCTCGTACCAGCTGCAGGAGCACAACAGATATTGGTTGACGGGAGTCTCCAGTTCACCGTCCGGGAGCGTTAACTTAGCAGCTACGATGCTGCGTGTAGTGTCATGCAGTCACATGCAGCCACTTTCCCAGTAAAAGTCTCCACCGCACATTTAGTTTAGTTTAGCAGGTTGTCAGCTGTGTGTCTGCCCGGTGTAACTTTAGCAAGTGTCCAACAAACAGTGTGTGTGTTTGTGCTACGTTAGCAGCTCTAGCATTGCTGGAGGCTTCGTGCTCGCCGCCGCACACGTAGTCTGAGTAACTTTAGTGAGTTCCCAACAGACCGTGTGTGTGTGTTGGCGGTGAGTGTGAGGTTGTTGGTGGCGTTCTAGCTGTGATCGTAGGTGTAGCAGTGTGTGGACACTTTATTTGTCGGTGAATAAATGCTACTAAACTACAACTCCTCCGCTCCGCTCAAGAGAACCAGAGACTGAGCTGACTTCCTGTATCCTGCAACTCCGGCTCCGCCTCTTAAGGTGGACTGTTAAGGTGGACCAGCTTTTCTTCTTAAAGTGACAAGCCGCTCCTCTGAGCCGCTCAGCTTTTGAATTCATTATTAACATTTCTTTTAACCGTTTTAACCGATAGCATTAATCGGTTACAATGCTTAATGTTGGCTAACGGTTAAACGGTTAATTATTAACATCCCTACTGTAAGGGTTCCCTGGCCCCCCCAAAAAACCCTGATGTAATATAGAGGAGCCATTCTGTCACCTTTTAATGCTTTTGATTATTTAATTTTGTTGCTTATATTTTTGTACTTAAGAAGATCTCAATACTTCTTCCACTAGTACTGATTTTAACACTCTTGTCAACTAAAAACAACTCCAAGCCCTCAAAATAACAACGTCGGACCCTGAACATGTTTTTGTTACTACTGAGGATAAGGAATGTAAATGTAAATAAATGTATTATTTGTATTATTATTAAGGATTTTTTTCCCCCAGATGCATATTAGATGACTCCAGAACAAGAGAAAGTGATATATTGCAGCATTTTCTAGTACCTAATAAGCCCCATTAGATTTGTCATGGGTCTATTGTCGTGTTGAATCAGTTGTTATATGTCTAAATGTTGATTAGTCAACAGTTTCTGATGGACTATCTACCATCAGATCCTGTTGGAGAGCTGTCTCCCTGCTGTCCTCCTGCCAGTTTAAATCTCCCTCTCTCTGCGATGTAACTTCCGCTCTCAGCACCATGGACAGCTCCGTCACCCTCATTTTTTCCATCCAGAGCTTCACACGGCAGCTTGAGGCGGGGAGGTAAACTTTTGGCAATATCAGAGTGAAGGTTTATAGCTGCCGAGTCCATCCGACAGACAGCGTGTGCGCGCGTCTCCAGCCCAATGTTCATCCCAGTCCGACGCAGAGAGACATAAGAGCGGCCACGACCAGATCGGAGGAGGGAGAGGCACCGAGGAGAGACAGATCGGCTCCAGATATGAGATGAATATGCACAGAGACGATTCCGTGAAGCAGATCTGTCGCTGTGTGCCACTGGGCTGCTGAGGGATCAAACCAGAATCACAGAGAAACAGAGAGAAGCGAAGCGCCTCCACCGCGACAGAGAGCCGGGAGGACAGCACCGCTGAGCGGGGGGACAGGACGAAGAGGGACCGGATCTGCATGTGAGACCGCTGGTCCACACACACACCGGAGGAAAGAGATGCAGCCTGCGAGCAAGCTCCTCACTCTGATTCTCCTCATCTTCATGGGCACAGAACTCACCCAAGTAGGTTTTTAACGCCATTTTCCCTCTATTAAAAATCGAACAAACACCCAGCGGTTAATTGGTTTCAGATCCACCGAGAGATTAGAGCCGGTTAGCTCGCGTTAAGAGCCCAGTGAATTAGCCCTCTACCGCCGCTTAGACAGATTACCGGCTGGGATTACATGATGTGAATACATTGTGCTTGACGGGCGCGGATCAGATCCAGCAGAGCCCAGTCAGTATCCAGTACCCCCCCACCGCCCGGCCACATATACAGGGGGGGGGGGGGGGGGATCATTGCATGATGGGTCAATTCTCTCATTAGCAAATGGTCAGATTGATCAACTACAGGGCTGCTCGGAGACAATGTGTTGCCTCTAAAAAAGGCCATTGTTGAATGATGCTCTGAAATCTGGTCTCCACAACCAGATGCAGTGTCTCAGAGAAGGTGTTTGGAGCATGCTCACTGACCACAGTGTGACTTACTGTTTGCCTGCATGTGTGAGAGGGGGGGGAAGGAACATTTAGTCCAACAATGTAAAGCCACCCAGTAAACACATTTACTGGTCAATAAAATGCATCTCTGTGATTCTAAACTAGTCATTACTTCCTGCTCTCTGTTTTGCAGAAATGCATATAATAGTTAGTGTTGCATTAAACTGTTGCCTTTATAAATTCTCCCAGACAGAATAATGTTGTGGGAGAGAGAGCGAGGGAGTGGATTTATTTATCACCAGGCCCTGCCACTGTGGATTGAAGAATTTGACGATTTAATTGCCCATGCTTGAACAGAGAGTCATATTTCATGAGCTTCACCCTTGTGGGAATCCAATTGTGGTTGGTAATTGGAGACTAAAAAAAAAAAAGTGCCACAGAGGTACTATCAATAAATTAATCTCTGTTCCTGTAATATACTCCAAGTGACAAACTCAATAAAATGTGTTGGAAGTAGGCTGCTGCAGACCCTGCTGGCCCTGATAACAAATGTGTTAGAACAATATTGATGTCATATTTTACTTGACACAAATATGCCAGCGATTGATTTCAGCATGAGAAATGTCAGCGTGCTGAGAGCGGGACTTTTTTTATTTAGAGCAACAGCATTCATGTGGAATTCCATATTACTGGTGCCATTCTTATCTCCCTACATCGAAGCGTCAAATGTGTATAAGCCTGTAATGTGAGCTGGACACAGAAATGCTGACACGATGGAACAATGGGGTTATTTGCACTGATTGATGGAAGCCATCAGACAGCCAGAGGTGGGAGGAAAAGAGAGTGTGTTTCACTTCGCGTTTGGTGACAGGCGGGTTGGGGTCCTGTGCACGGTGAGGGTCAGAGGCCCCCGCGTTACTGTGACAGTGTTTCTCTGATGGCCTGAGAGTGCGTGTCATCTGCTTGAAGGTAAGTCGATAGAAGTCCACAGCCTCGCCTGTCTGCTCCCTTCCAGGAGAACAGAAACACCAGAGACACTGACAGGCTCTATTTATACAGCCCTGCTATAGAAACCTACACTGTGGGAAGGCCAGGCCTCTCCACATCTCATCTCTGTTTGAAGATATAAAAGTGAGAGGTGTATCCAGAGAGATAGAGAGCCCTCTTTTTTTGCCAGATTACTCATGAGGGAAAAAAAGCCTTTCGTGCAGCACGGCCTCGACCTTTTGATGCTGAACAATGACGCTCTCTTAATGACCACTTGCTTCAAAAGTCTCACACAGTTTCAGACAGCGTGGGTGCAGCTGTGCCTCTTTTCTTAACATCTGGCCGAGGGGAGCGTGGTGGCGCCTGATTAGTAGCACGCTCTCCTCTTTAATTCCGCCCGCGTTTATTCGCCTCCATCCCCTCCGCTGAAGAAGGCTACTGCTCGGTGTTCACATAGAGAAGAATAGCAAGCAGCCAGAGAGCGGCATCTGTTCCTCACCTAGAGGCTCGCCCATGGCTTCAGGCCCACATCCTGAAGCATCTCACAGACACCTGACAAACACAGATGGCACTGCTGCAGCCGCCCCTTTGACACCCTGCAACCCCCAGAGCTCAAACAAGCAGCATGCAAAGGTTAACACCTGCACGTTAAGGTTTTAGATTGCACAATGAAGATTTCTTTTCTTTTTTTTACATTAATAAAAAATAGCTTCTAATTCACATGAAACAACTAAATCTACTTTGCAGACACGTCTACAGGGCTCCAGCAAGGGAACGTTTTTGAAACAGTTTAGGATTTTTAATGTGTGAAAGCAGAAGAATCAATCCGTTTTTTTTATGTGAGAAACTGAGATGGAGTTGAGCTGAATTGCAATACGCGTGGCAGCTGGGGTTGAAGCTATTTATTATTCAGTATGGTTGGTGGAGCGACGAGGCAAGTGGGGAGAGAGAGAGAGAGAGAGAGAGAAAGAGAGAAAGAAAGCTAGCAGAAGAGGAGTAGGTGGAGATACGGTGCATTTTGGAGTTCACTTGCAGGCTGGAAATGTGATTTTTCGCTACTGTGTGAGCATTTATAACATTGGATACCGAGTGTGTCAATGTGGTTCTCCTACTGTATATATACAGTCTAAACACCTGTTCGCTATAATGCAGTAGAGCACAATAGCTCAGTCAGAATACCACCTTCATGGAGCTTTTATATTGCATTATATTTTAAAGATGAGCCTGCTTGTTTGTCCCACCAGGCACATTACCACCTTTCACCTCCCTTAAAGAGGACCTATTATGCTTATGTTCAGGTGCATACCTATACTAAAAAAAAAGCTTTATTTTTCTCATACCGGCTGTGCTGCATCACCTCTTTTCACCCTATCTGAAACACTGTTGGGATTGATCAACCCAACCAAACTCTTCAGACTCTGCTCCAGCTCCGCTCTAACTAGCTTTGTTTGAGGGCGTGCCAAACTAGCTGCAAACAAAAGTAACGTTGACTTATTTTGTCACGTCAGTCTTTAGTCATGTGACTCGTAGGTATTGTTAGTCGCTATTCAGTGAAGTTAACGTTAACCTCAATGGTTTCCTAACCCTACCTAAGTGGTTGTGTTGCCTAAACCTAACTTCCTGTGAAAATGGAAGTTTATTTTGAAAGAACACTATGCATGTGAGGAGCGTTTATTGACACGCCGTCCCCGGTCCGTCCAAAAATAACGCAAGAGGGGTACCCCATGGGTCGGTCTCTGAGGCCGAGGGGCGCTGACCAAGCGACGGTATTTGACAAGTTGGGAGTGAGAATGTGTTGTATGCAAATGTGTCACTTGGTGACATCATCACGTTACGGAAGGAAAGGGGGGGACTTTAAGCGAGGCGTTTCCGGCAGTTGAGGAGCAGTGTTTCTGGGGTAACTCCCTTTGGCGTGGACTTTGGGCTTTGTAACTTTGCGGACATTTTACATGCACAAAAAACTATATAACACTCTAAAGGAAAGGGGAAAAGGCCTCTTTTAAACCATAATTTGTGGCCTTTATTGAAAATAACTTTGAAGTCACACCTTCAGTAAACAGCACAACTCCAGCTACATTCTCTTAAAGTTCCCATAATGTGATCAACACCACTCTTATCTCCAATCTTATTGATGCAGGGCTTTTATATCAGGCTGCAAGCATGCTTATTATTATTATTATGTTTGCACATTTGAGATCTTGTATACTGAAGTATACATCAATCCCTCCGCAATAAGTGTTTTCTAATTCTAATGAGTGGTTTTAATTGGAAAATCTCTCTTTGAATCACTCTTGATTACTAGTCGGCTGATGATTGATTAATTGATTTTTTTTCATTGAGTCAAGCTTCTTTCATCAGAGCACCTGTGGCGTTCCTCCTGATGCTGCTGTGTTAACTTTACATCAGAGGTGGGACCCAAGCGTTTGATCATTTGTTTCACCTCCATTAAAACTGATCCACACCTGTGAAGCTGCACCCCTTTGAAAGCTCTGTCATTAGAGGCCGCTGAACTGCACCATATTACAGGAGACCAGACTGGACTCTGGACAGCAGTGCACAGCGGTGAGCTGACCCCCCCGCAGATGTTCCCCAGTAATCTGTGGAGCCATCACTACTGTGAGCTCTCACCTCAAAGGTCATAAAGGAGTGGGAGAGATAAGAGAGGAGAGAGATGGAGGTGCAGTGGGTGCAAACTTTGCCTCCATCTTTCAGTTTACCAGAAAAATGCATTATGGAGCTGACAGAAATAGCTGTGGACACAGAGCCACTCGTGCTATTCTGGGGACCTCATGCATCATGCAGTGCTGCAATTTAGGCCGTCGTCTGGATCATTAGCCTATAGGCCTGAATGAATTATTTGTCATTTCTGAGAGATATCAATCTAAAGAAAATAAGCACCATTTAGCTGCACTTCATAATAATGCACACACAATGTTTGGAGTCTAATAACCATGCATTCAGTGCGTAAACATGGCATCTATATAATGCAAAGTCAATGGAAATTGACAAGTTTTCTTTTTAATACTGAGCATTGGATTTTTAAATAGATGTTTTTTGCATATTTTGTACATATTTCTTTGCATTTTAAAAGCACTTCCCTTTTGGTTCCAGCAACGCCAAAATCAGCTACACGATGGCGCCAGAGTCACACGAATCAACAGCTCGCCCTCTGTTGGAGCTGGAGGCATCATCCAGTGTCCCATCACTAAAACAGACCCAGAGTCCTTAAAGCCCTCTGGCAGTGAAATGCGACATTCTGCATAAGAATTTTGCCTATTTTTGCCATGTGAACTTGAATAGTTTGAGTTAGAAGGAGCTTTTATTACCATGCACGGTCCGGAGCAGGCGCGCCTCTCTCACAGAGAGCCTCCTGTCCTTTTGGGGCAGTGGAGACAGAAATGTCCCTGTCACTGTCCGCTATAAATAATCCATCAGCATCAGTGTCGGCCGACCTCAGCCGCACTGCTCATTGTCATTCCCTCTGGGGACGGTCGGTGTCGGCCAGCTGTGGGCGAATCAGGCGAATCAGGCGCCATCCCACAGATTAGCACGGACAGAGCCCAACCTGGCTGACATCATTGCGTCTGGCGGAGTAGATGGATCCGTAGTACCTCCTCTTTCCTCCTCCTTCCTCCTCTCATCCATTCGGAGCAGCCCGTGCGTGTAGTCAGTGGCACTTCATCACAGCGCAGCGAGGCAGGAGGCGGACCGTCGGGCGTCAACCAGATAGTACCGGAGAACCGGAGAGGAGGCAGCAGTGAGCGGGACAACGCGGGCACAGGAGCTATCACACAACACGTCTCCAGCAGGCTTTCTCTTCTTCTTCTTCTTCTTCTTCTCCTCCTTCCTCTGGAGCAAGTGTTGCAGTTTCCGTCTCCGTCCCGAGTCTTCCGTCCAGCTCGTGTCTCCACCGCCGCCAGGTCTTCGTTGGAGATGTCCAAAAAACGACCCGCCGAGCCGGAGTCCCGGGTGAACCAGCAAGCTGCACTGGGCATCATGACTCGCCTCCCTTGTTTCTCCCCGGAGTCTGTAGAATGAAGACGGCTTAAATTATAAAAAAAAAAAAAAAAAAAGAAAGGTCCAAGCAGCGCAGAGATGTCTGTTCCTCTGCTGAAGATCGGCGTCGTGCTCAGCACCATGGCGATGATCACCAACTGGATGTCGCAGACCCTCCCCTCTCTGGTGGGGCTCAACACCACCAAGCTCACCGCGGCGCAGGGAGGCTACCCGGACCGGAGCACGGGAGTAAGTGCGCGACTTTAGCACATTTCCTGCAGGCTGGTTGGGGCTATTTAGTTTTTCTGAATGAATGTTGAATCCAAAGATAGGCAACATGCGTGCGCTTTGGTTCACGAGAGGAGAGATTCTGTCAACGTGATGTGCTCGGAAGGCGCATGCAAAAGTAAAGAGGACTTGGAGAGGCATCAGAGATCTCAGATCCTCCTGATGTGTGATGCTTCTGATGCTGCTCCAGCTGCTCCAGATGCTCCAGATGTCTCTGGGCTGCTGTCTCCGGACACAGGACACGAGGATCCTGCACTAAGTGGAAAGTTGTCGCTCGGTTCTTTTTCTCTGGTATATTGATAGAAATAAGAGAAAGTCAATTGACATGAGAATAATTTCCCCCACCGTGTGAAACAGCGGGAGTCCTCATTCTTCCTTTCCCAGCCTGTGTGAATGAGAGAGGCGTTCAAAGCCAAGGAAGGTATACTGTCATAGAGTGAAGAAGAAGAAGCGTCTCTTTGTGTCTCTGTCAGCCTGCTGGCACATTGTGAGCTGCCTCTGTGCCAGGACAAGAATGGGAGCTCTCTGTCAAGTGGAGGTTTGCTCTGGAATTTAGAACAATAGATGTTGAAGGCAAAGAAATAGATAAATAGTGAAAACAAAAAGAGCAGTGCTCTGATATTCATTCAGTTATCCTGGATGTCTGTTTCATGATTTTGAGACAGGACTTGTGAGATGTTATGTTAATGTGTTGTCAGTGACTGGTGGAACAGAGTAGTACAGATGCACACTGAGATATGACGGCAGGTGCTTGATAGTGATTGTCTTTGTCTTGTCAGCACATCCTTTGGTAGAAAGCAGTGCAGCTGACTGTCAGCGGCTCCTTTTGGATTTTGTGAAGTCACTCCTTCTCACTAATTGACTCAATCAGCACAATTTCTTCTTTTTTTTAGCGCTGATGCAGCGATGAATATCTTTTTCAAAGTCACTCACTCTTCTGATCAGCAGGTTACTCTCTCTCTCTCTCTCTCTCAGAGATAAAAAAACAACCTCTTTGTGACGTCGTGCACGTTACACTTCCACACAGCCAGCCCACTGAAGAATGGCTGTCTTGATTGGCTGCACCTCTCCTTCCTGTGGCTTTATACACTGTATGATGGTGCAAAACGGGTGGAGCCTGGTGGTTTGTGGTGATGGTCCTAATGCAATGCGGCTTTGGCATCACACAGGCACAATACACTTAATGGGCAAATATAGCAGCAAAATGACCTTTGTAATTTCAACGTGAGGATGTGTTTTTGTGATACCCTTTTGTCTCTTTCTGCTCCCCTCTCCTCCTGCAACTGCCCTTTTCTTCTACTCATCCACTCCTTTGTTCTCAGGTGTTGCCAGCGAACCCAGAGGAGTCGTGGCAGGTGTACAGTTCGGCCCAGGATAGTGAGGGAAGGTGTGTCTGCACTGTGGTGGCGCCACAGCAGTCCATGTGTTCACGGGATGCCCGCACAAAACAACTGAGGCAGCTGTTAGAGAAGGTAATTACTGTTTAACTCCTCAGCAACGCGTCACCATGGCAGCCAGGCACAGTGACACAATACCCAGAGTGACCACCTTTACTGCTTTTACCTGCAGTACTTCACACACAAAGACACACACACATGTTTGTGGTCTTCCTGTTGGACAAGAATAGGAATCATGCTCTAATGAGCTCCCTGGAAACCCAACATGCATCATGGGCACACAGCCAAAGCTACACATCTAATGATGCAACCCGGCTCCATACACACAGACTGGAAGCTAAGGCTACCCCATTACTACACACTAAAGGAACATTTAAGCACATTTATGAAAAATACTTTTATTCCAAAAATGGAGTTAATCCCTAAATAATGTAGAGTAGAAACGTATCCTCATACAGCGGTTTGTATGATATCTTACCAAAAGTTATTCCTAATTTTTCATGCGTTTTCCTACGGAAAGACTGGAGGGGAAATTGACACATGTCAATTTCCCCTCCAGTCTTTTCAAAATAAATTTCTGTCTTCACAGGAAAGAACTTGGATCGGTTAAGGCAACCAAACTACTTATTCAGGTTTAGGAAAAGATCGTAGTTTAGGTTAAAATAACTCCGGAAGTGGCGTAATTTAAGTTATTCGACAAATAAATCAACTTGGACGGTCCATGTATCTTTTGGTCATTCGATTTTCCTTTCACAAACGGATATTAAAAAACAAAAAATGAGTGGTTATTTGATTTTCGTTTTAAAATACAAAAATGAATATTGAAATACAAGGCATTTTTTCTTTATCGGGGTAAAAAAGGGATGAACTAAACTTAGAAAATGAAAATCAACCCGTTTTTCTATTTCTAAAAACAAAAAATAAAATCACTAGAAGACAGAAACGAAAAAACGCCCTGTTTTTTCATATTCTGCGACCGGATGTTGCCATTTACAAATGTATGAGAGAAAAAGAAGCACGGTGCTGTTGTGTAACTGAAGGTGATGGACATGGATCGGTATGTAGTTTTTTGAAACAATAAGAGTGTGTCTCAGGGAAGAAGACATGTCACAGCACCGTCCTCATGCACGCTCTTACTTTGTAATTTTATTTTTTTGTTTTAAGAAATAGAAAATGAAAATCAACCCGTTTTTTTTAAGTTAAGTTGATCCCTTTTTGACCCTGATGAAGAAAAACTTCTTGTATTTCAATATTAATTTTGTATTTTAAAACAAAATCAAATAACCACAAATTGTTTGTTTTTTAATATCCGTTTGTGAAAGGAAAATCAAATGACCGTGGACACGAACACCGGTCTCCTTGGCGAAAGGCCTGTGTTTTTTGATTCACCCATCCATACCGACCTCCTCCCTATGTGGCGTTGGCCGCTCCTAATACTTCCTGGTTCATGATTACATGCATCGTATTGATTTCGTGGGTTATATACAGGTTACAGTGCATTACTTTTCGTAGGCATAGCTACGAACGGTGTATGAACTGATCCACACAACAAATACAGACATCAACAGATCTCTCCTGTATAGATAGAAGATGTGCCAAGTTTCTGGAGTTTCTGGACCGCAACAGTTTTGGAGAAACCAAATGTCTTAACAGTATGCATTCTACACTTCCCCATGTGTCTGAGGCCCCTGACTAGTTGGCCTGATGTCAGAGTTTGTGAGTCACTGCGAGCAGAGAGCCAAGCCAAAACAGCATATTGACAGTCTGTTGCGTTTTCTCTGCATCTCGTGCTCATCACTCTAATTAGACTGTAATAAATAGAGATTTATTTCACGACTCAGTCCAATGTGTCCATCTGGCACCTCAGGTCCAGAACATGACCCAGTCCATCCAGGTCCTGGACCAGCGAACCCAGAGGGACCTGCAGTATGTGGAGAAGATGGAGGTCCAGCTCCGTGGTCTGGAGACCAAGTTCAGGCAGGTGGAGGAGAACCACAAGCAGAACATCGCCAAGCAATACAAGGTACGGAGCAGATCTCTAGCCACCTACCCGCCCGCCATCCTGTCACCGCTGCCCTGTAGCCCATCCCACACAGCCGTACCCATTCTGTGTTTGTGTGTTCCCACTGTGGAGATTTTTCAGAACTAACTGAACCACCATACCAAGAAATCCATAACGCATGCATAACCAAAGAGGTTCAATAATTGGATACATAAAACCTGCTGCAAAAATTCATATCCTTATTTCACACACACTTTATGAAGCCATGTAATGGAATCTTAAATCATCTTGGAAATAATGAGATTTATGTTTATCACACTGAGCAGATAATGTACCACCAAGATATCTGCACATGGGACACACATCCTTAATCTGATCTGATTAACGAGTAGACACTAAACCCTTTTTTTCTTAAAGGGTTTACTGTCCCATCAAAATAAAATAAAGCTATTTTGAATAAATATTTTGCATGTAGGGTGGGGTATCATTGATCTTTTTCCATTATCAATATGCAGATTATTGTCTCGATTCACTGATTAACTGTTTGGCTGTTAAAATAGTGAAACATTTAATCACAGGTAATGTCTTAAAGCTCAAGGTGACATCAGCAGATTACCTGGTTTATACGACCTACAGTCCAAGTCAGAGAAAAGCAGCAAATCTCCAAAAATGAAGGAGCTGGAATTGAATCATTTTCGGGCAATTTTGTTTGTTTTCGATCAACCAATTTTCAAAATAGTTGACGATTATTTTGCTGCAGATTGACTAATGAATAATCGACTAATTGTTCCAGCTCTCCATTTAACAATAGAAGTGCTAAATGTTGTTTAAACACAAGCAGCCGTACTAGAACTTTCAAAATCAAAGAACAAGTAAACAAGACTTGACGAGACATTTAATGGCAAAATACTTTTAAATACTTTCTGTGACAAACATATTTCAGACGGTACCAACGAAGCCTTGAGGATCGATACCCAGCCTTCCTTGCAATCACTCACACAAATGTATTGTTTCAGTTTACCTGCATTCTTACCTTTAGCACGCTTCATCTAACCTGCACCGATACATTTGTGTGATCACCGATGCATGCTCACCTCATGCAACCACATTCAGTGCATGTGTGCAATTTTTCTGTAACACTTCTCAAGTGCATAATACTAAGTGTGTGTGCGTTTGTTTGTGTGTCTTGTTAGCCAGGTTAGCAAGCTCTAGCCCCTGTCAACAGTCTGTCATTTTCTTGCTTGCAGGGCTAACTTTAAGACAAGTAAAGAGAGCCACAGGGAAGAAGAGGCAGGTCAATTCCAGATTCCCCTGAACTGGGCCACAGTACTGAGAGCATTTGGGCGTCAAACAGTTAATTTACCTTTAGCACCATTAAGACTAAGAAACCCCACCCTTCTCCCAAACCAACCCACCACTGATCTCTTCCTGCATGTTACTGCTGTCAAAGTTTTCCATTTAAAAGCTTTTTTCAAACGTAAATACATTTATTATTATTATTATTATTATTATTATTATTATTATTATTATTATTATTATTATTATTAATAATTGCTGTTATTCATTTTATTTTTATTTTGGCTTTTGTCTATGCATATTTGGTTACTCAACAAATCTATACGTAAAACTATACACGTAAAATTCGAGACACTTTGTTGTGTGTGACATGTAAAAGCATGTAACCCTTAATACGATGTTGCATTTTAAACGATGATGACCAATAAAGAGCTTTCCCAATTGTTGTCGGTGTACCGAGGGCTTGCTTTTTAGCGGCTGGTCACTGCCGGGGACGGAGCCACCTGCTCTGCTCGTCCAGCGGGCGGAGCGTATATCCCGGGTTTGTTTACTCAGACACACACCTGCACAGACAAACACACAGCTGTTCACACACAAACACTGAACACGGACACAGACAGGGGGTCATCATGTCAGTGAAGAGGCAGAGTAGAGACAGAGTAGTCAGGTTCAGACAGGTGTTTTTTAATTTTCTTTTATGGACAGTCTCCTTTTGTCGCGCATGACACTCAACCGAGCTTATTCTAATCCTTTCAGGCCATAAAAGCGAAAATGGAGGAGCTTAGACCGTTGATACCAGTGTTGGAGGAGTACAAAGCCGATGCCAAATTGGTATTGCAGTTTAAGGAGGAGGTCCAGAATCTGACGTCAGTTCTAAACGAACTTCAGGAGGAGATGGGGGCCTATGACTACGAGGAGCTCCACAACAGAGTGTCAAATCTTGAGGAGAGACTCCGAGCATGCATGCAAAAATTAGGTAGGCACAGAAAGCTTTTGGCACACACTTTGCTGCAAACATGTGCATGCACCAACACTCCCACTGATATGTAGTATGTTGTGAGTGGCCAGACAGAGATCCTCAGGCACATTCACACGACTCAGAACATCACAGGAACATTATGTGTGGCTGATGCTCTAGCACTCAAATGCATATTACACATAGAACATGATCTCTATTTACTGACTGTATGGTTGTATTTTGAACGTGCTCGCCCTCTAACGGACTTTGATATTGGTATACTCTTACACAGTCAAAGCAAACCGAAAGTCAAGTCCATTACAGGGCCACACGTGTACTCATAGAACTGGAATTACATCCAGTTCTGTACTTTTTCCTGCAAAGAAACCGTTGGTCGGTTGTCAGAAAATCAATAACAATGTTAAGTCATTAATTGACCAAAAAGCCAAATATTTTCTGGGTTCCAGCCCCTCAAGTTGAGGATGTGCTGCTTTTCTATTTTATGTCATTGTAAATTGAATATTTGGGAATTTTTATATGGTTGTCCTTGAGGAAAGAAATTCTTAGTCGACTAACACTGATACGATTTTGTCGACTAATCGATTAGTTGATTTAATCGACTGATCTGTAAAGCTGAGTTTCTCCACAAAGAATCACACAAATGCACCACTTTAAATCTGCTGTTTACCAGAGATGTGCTCATGAGTTTTTTGGAAATAAGTCATTCAGCATGAAAAAGCATAAAAAATATGCACAAATCATAACATGGTAAACTGCAGCCCAACAGGCAACAACAGCTGTCAGTGTGTCAGTGTGCTGACTTGACTATGACTTGCCCCAAACTGCATGTGAATATCATAAAGTGGGCATGCCTGTAAAGGGGAGACTCGTGGGTACCCATAGAACCCATTTACATTCACTGATCTGGAGGTCAGAGGTCAAGGGACCCCTTTGAAAATGGACATGACAGTTTTTCCTCGCCAAAATTTTGTGCAAGTTTGGAGCGTTATTTAATCTCCTCAAGCCAGTATGACATGGTTGGTACCGATGGATTCACGTGTTTCACATGATACCAGTATCTTCACTTTAGCTTTACAATTGAGCCCGCTACAACCTAAGAATTTAAAGTTGTGTTAATGCTAGAAACTAAAGAAATTAATTGCGTTAAAACGCATTTGCGTTAACGCGTTATCGGGTTCAATTTTGACAGCCTTAAATACATTACAACGAAATTTGCGAACCCCCATGAATGTATAGCAGCGTCCTGCAAAACTGGCTTCCTGTGATGAAATAGGTGGGATGTTTAAATACATGATTAAGCATGAGATGTTTCACAGGTACATACACAAACACAAACACACTGCAATGGACAGCATGCAGAGGAAAAGAGCTGCAGACAGACAGAGAGTTCCTATCACAGTCTTATCTTTGCTTTTAGCCTCTGTCTCAGTCTCTTCACACCTCTGTCACAGCCCACAGTGCTAATAGATGCACACCCACACTACAGTGACTAAGATTTATTACAAGAGCAGAGACACTTACACGGCGCACATCACGGGTATATTGTGTCCCTGTTTCAAATTATTCACAGCGCAAGATGACAGAATGAAATTGGGAAAAAAAACTTTTGGTTACAAAGCCTACTGTTCATTTTGGACAGCTAGTGGAGACACAGAGATTGTATTTAAATTGAACATGTAGAGTAGAAAAGGCAGACAGCTAATCTCAGCTCCCCAGTTCCTTCTTCTGTCATTATTTCTCTTTATCTACGCACATGCAGTTATTTTGTTTACTGGCCACATCTGCTGACACTACCCACCGGACTGGAGCGAGAGTCTTGTCCGTGTTTTCGCTCGCAGTTCGATGCACATGCCGCCGCTCACATCTGCGGTCAGCCTGCCAAAGATAGGAGAGCGGGGAACTGCGGGAGATACTCCAGTGTGTGTTTGTGTGAGATCAGACGAGATAAAGGCGAGGTCACCCAGCGAGGGACTGGCTCAGGCAGAACAGAGGGTGGCTCTTCCTTTCATCTTCACACCATTGCAGAGGCACTCATGCATAGTGCACACAAATACACTCCCGTTATTGAGATCAAACTTGCGAAGGTCACTAAACAAATTTGCATCAGCACATCAACAACAGAGGGGGAAAAAAAGAAAAAATAAAGAGGGCAGGAGAAATTTGAGTATTGAATAATAGATACAGCGACAGGACAAATTGATAGGAGGTGGTGAGGGGGAAGGAGAAAGAGTGATAAAGTGAAGGCGAGCAGGGAAAGTGAAAGAGAGTAACTAGGGTCCCTGCAGAGCTGTCCTTCAAGCTGTTTTGTGCCAGAGAGACTAACAGACCGGCGGCAGCTGGGACACAATGGCCATCGATCAAGGGGACATGCCAGCTTGCTGGGCAATAATCAAATAAATAAATCACCCGGTGTCGTGGCCCAGCAATGTGGAGGCACAGAGAGCTTCAGGCAAATCCAGTCCCTTCACAACGAAACCCTGACGAATGGAGCAGGAAAGTCATAGCAGCACATAAAGCCGTCTGCTACCTGCTCTGCAGCCATTGTTCTCACCTTCCATTTCCTCTGTGGAGAACACAGTTACAGGCCATAATGTTACAGCCACGTTCACCTGCCACACAATCAATATTTCTCTCTTTACAAACAACCTCGACGTTTCTCTTATTAATTCATTTCCCCTCTCCCTCATCTTTATTAAAGAAGAATTGGTTTATTTTGATGAATATTTGTACTTTTGGCTATTGCTCCTTTTTAACTGCTGAGATCTGGGAACATGGAAACATCACTAGTCAGATGTTAAGGTTTTAAAACCCATGAAAACTATTTTTCTATAACATTAAATATGAATGACTAAATATAACTGATGGTACATGTCCACAGGCTCCGTCCTTTCCACGCTTCCCATTCATTGTCTATGTAAGCAGCCGTGCAATGCATTCTGGTAGCGTGGTGGTGCGATTCGAGAAACGGAGCGTCACGACGCCCGCTCCTTATTTGAATAAAGTTGAGGGCTAGTCTACTTTGTGCAAATCACAGGCGTCCGACGCAATTCGCCACCTCGGGAAACTCACGAGAATCATTTAAAATAAACATTGTTGATCTAAAATAAAGACAGATTCAGCAACTGCACGGCTTATTTCTCGCCTCAAATGTTCTCAGAAACACGTTTCGGTGAACTTTTTTCGTGAAATAAGAGAAGAAAGTTTCCAAACCAAAATGTCATAACATTGCGCCCTGAACTTTGACCCTCTTGCTCATATATCCACTGCGCAGAAGAGGATTGTGGGTCAGAATAGCCAGAAAAGCATGCTGGCTTGCATACTGCAAAATGTGATGTAGTAGGACATCCTGGTATTTTTGGCATACTGCATTTGACCTACTATGTATTAGGACATACTAAATCTTTTTCTGGCGTAGGCTACTACTTAGTATGGTAGTATGGGTATTGGATCGACAGACAGTGTTTTGTGTGCAATAGGTGATTACTATCTACCAGAGCTGCTAAACATCAGTCAATTAATTGATTTGTAGATAATCTAAAAATAATTGGCCACTATTTTAATTATCAACTCATTGTTTTTGTCAATTTTTAACATTTGCTGGTTCCAGCTTCTCAGATATGAGGTCTGATGTTTTTCTTTGTCACACAGCAGAGTAAACTGAATGCAACAATAAAAAACAGTGACTGTCCAGTTTACTTTGAAAGGAAGTCGTCGGTAGAGGCTGGCAGTCTACACACCCTCATGAAGACTTGTTGAGTTGAAACGCGTTGTCATCGATGCCTTCATGAAGGATTTTAAATTCACCATCAGAGTGCCTTGGATGTTTTCCAGACTGCCATCCTATACCGAGGACCTCCTTTCAAAGTAAGCTGGACACTCACTGTTTTTTACTGATATTTGACTACTTCCCTCATCCTTGAAGAGTACCTGTTTTTTCTTCAACATTACCCACAGCGAGTTTCCTGACCCAATGCAGCACTCCCAATTTATTTCTTTTCTTAATATCTTTTTGGAAAGTTGGTCGGACAAACTGAGACGTCTAAATACGTCACCTTGGGCTGTTTTTCCATTATTTTCTGACATTTTACAGACAAAACGAAGAATCAATTAATCAAGAACATTATTGAAAGATTAATCAATTCAATTATTTAATTAATTATAATCGTTATTTGCAGCCCTACATTCAATATTTTGGGTGCGCTCACTTTCGGGTTTACCTCCAAATAAAGTGGTTTAGATAATCAGGTGTACAAGCTGTCTGACCACTCCTGTTTCTTACCGGACTTTGGCGTTGCCATGACAACATTGTTGCCCCGTTCCCAGATCTCACCAAGTACTTCAGTGAGTACAATGCTATCATAGCCAATAGCCATATAGAAAACTACAAAAGTAAGACCCACATTGAAATGAACTGAAATGGTCCTTTAAAAACAAATACTCCTCAGAAAAAGAGTGTTCATTTTATATGTAAATCCTCACATTTGGGGGTAAAGGCTGGTTCAGTTCCCATTAGGTTTTCCATTTGCTCTGCCCTCGGCCTCGGCTCCGGCAAATTCAGGCCAAAAGGGGATTAGACCCTGTGTGCATCTCCAGAATGCAGATCCATCAGCGGGCCCCCCAGCAGCCTGCAGTATAGTGTCATCTAAAGATAGAGGGCATGATTAGAGAAAAGAAATAAATAAATCAATAGCCAATGTATGACTGCGGTCTCTAATCCCACTGAGGGTTACGTAAGGGACTCAACCCCCCACTGGAAATAGTAGATGCTGCTCATGTGACCATGTGTTTGTCTCTCAGCCCACCACTGAGGTGTGATGCCCAAACACACTCACAGGCACGACATATGTTGCACATAGAGACACACAAACAGTCATTATACACAGTTTTATTATGTAAGGGAAAGAAATTTGACCAGATGAGACGATGGAGTGACACAGAGAACAGAATGAGACGAGCAGAGGAAACAAAAATGAAACATGGATTGTGTGACTTCAAAGTAAAATTACTTTTCACAACAATAAATTCCAAATTCAGAGCATTAATATAGCAGCAAACAACTATTGTCTATGTAAAGATATAGAGGAGTAATGTCTACCTGAGCAGAGAGTGAAGTCGCTCTGAGTGTGTTGTAATCTGAGCTTCTGTGTTCTGTCTTTAAGTAGCTGGGCCGCGCGATTAGCTAGCGCCGCCGCTCTGCACTGCGCTCATACGATGGTTACCGTAGATAACGGTGTCCTGACCAACGGCGTCATCACGGAAGCATAATGAACTAGCCCACAGTTTGCAGAGATGCATGCCCAAAACAAAAGCCCACAACTCATCTGCTTTTAGGATACATCCACACTAATATGTTTTTTGTTTTAAAAACATTAAATTTTTGCTACGGAGACCTTTAAAAACAATGTTGCAGACACCCACGTTCGCTCCTCTATTGGGTCCCATCGGTCATGACTCGTCTTTCCCTGATTCATCACAGCCCTATCACGCAAACGTTTTCCGGAAGTAACCTATCCACACGCATGCCCAGTGTAGGTGAATGGTCTCGTCATATGCGTTTTCAGGCGGAGATCAATTCTGTAATGGCCCTAAAACGCTTGTCTGGATGGAGGTTTTCGCTTTAAAACGGCATTTCATGTGGATGTAGCCTTAAACATTATGAAATTCTTGGATATCAACAGGTTTTTGTATACGCAAATATCGCAACGCCGACCTTTTCAAGAAGGTGGATGAAGGAATGAAAGAGGGAGGCTTTGTTTGCGCGGTCGAACATGTCTGCCCCCGGTTACATTAATCGGAGTATGCACGGCTGCTTGTAAACAGGAATATTAGTGGAATATTAATTTTCATTCGCCACGTAAACAGCTTGGTAGGAACTAGGGATATTAATAATTAACCGTTTAACCGTTAACCAATATTAAGCATTTTAACCGATTAACGCTATCGGTTAAAACAGTTAAAAGAAATGTTAATAATTAATTAAAAAGCGGAGAAAAACTCATCACTTTAAGGAGAAAAGCTGGTCCACCTTAAGAGAGTCTGAGCCGGCGTTACAGGTACAGGAAGTTGGCTCCCGTCTATAGCTCGCTTGAGCGGAGGAGATGCAGACACACAGATGACAACCTGCTAAACTAAACTAAATGTGCGGTGGAGACTTTTACTGGGAAAGTGGCTGCATGTCCGCGACACTACACGCAGCATCGTAGCTGCTAAGTTAACGCTCCTGGACGGTGAACCGAGGACCGTCTGTTGTGATCATACACTGCAGCTGCATGTGAGGCACAAATCTTGTCGGTTAGTGGTTAATAATCAGTTAACGAGGGTCGGTTGTCGGTTAAGAACAATTTTCAAAACTAGCATCCCTAGTAGGAACATTGTCTTTTCAGAATAAGCGCCAAAAACTGAATATTTTGTGCATGTAAACATAGTCACAGTTAGCTCTGTCAGCAGAGTTGCCATGTTGAGAGCCGTGTGGAGGCGATTCCTCAGTCATAGATATGCTCTGAATTTGGAATTTAGCACCTCTCAGGCCAAGAGAGGGATGATGAGCGTTCTAGTTCGGGGTTAATGGATGCAACGCTTCACAGAGAAAGATGTTAATGAAAACCTTAAGTGAGCCACTGTCACAGTCCCACTTTTTAAATTAGCATATGAGAACGACTCATTTCATTCGTGGGATAAAATGAACTCATAGAAACCATCTAATTGACTTTTGCCTTGAAAAACTGCCGATATCTAAAGGAACGGATGGGCTGCAGCGGTGTTTGGAGGTATTGTTATTTGGCGCATGTCCTCATTAGAAAGGGCACATCAGTCTGACCAGTCAGGGAGGGACACAGGACCCAGTGTTAGTTTTGTCAAATTCACATTAACACCTCAATCAACACTAATTAACACTCCAGCAGCTTACAAGCAGCACACTGGAGCAGAATACACAGAGGCTCTCCCTCTCTTATTCCCTGTTCCTCTCACACATCCACACAGAGAGAGTAAAACAGGCATTAGCATGTGTGAACTGAATAATAAGCACCTCGTGTACAGTACAAAGAGAAAATAACAAGCTGGACGTCGACTCCCTCCATCTGCAGGCAAACTCGTCTGGATTTAAAGTGAATGAAAGTGAATCCCTTGTAATAGATTTTGAGGTAAATACCCGAACGGGTGTTGCTCTAGATGTTCCCATCTCACTTGTTTCCCATGCAGCATGTGGCAAGCTGACGGGCATCAGCGATCCCATCACCATCAAGACGTCCGGATCCAGGTTCGGCTCCTGGATGACCGACCCTCTGGCACCTGAAGGAGATACTCGGGTATGTACCGCTGCACACAGTCACACAGCATGGATGGGAGTGACCTCCTAATGTGATGTTGAATGTACTGCCGGGCATCGGACTGTCTGGCTCAGATTATGTTTTGATCAGACAGCTTCTGATTTAAATCATAATTTTTGCAATTTGAGTCTTTCGTTTTGTTCAGGCAACGTTTTTGAGTGGCTGCTTGTGTTTAGACAACATTATCATTAGAATATACAAATATTTCTATTGACATTTGCACAACAGGATGAGAAATGTGAATAGTATTTGGCGATTAGACTCCATCCTGACATCATATTTTAAGGGGGTGGTGAGCT
Organism: Sebastes umbrosus; assembly: GCF_015220745.1. NCBI lineage: Eukaryota > Metazoa > Chordata > Actinopteri > Perciformes > Sebastidae > Sebastes > Sebastes umbrosus. The sequence continues at coordinate 26,585,316 of NC_051287.1, forward strand.
GGTGAGTAGAATAGGACTGGAGGTGGATGGGGGGGCAACGATATTGCCTAAAATGACAGCCGACAGCAGCAAAGAGGAGAACAGATTTAAAGTTTCACAACAGTGACATGATTGGTGGATGGAGATCGTTGCAAAATGTAGTTAAGTGAAGGCCCATAATCGGTAAGAAGTGGAAGGAGTGACAGAGAGAGAGAATTATGAATGAATGAAGTATTAATGGTGCGTTCCATTTGAACTGGGAAGTGGGAGTTTCAGTATTCCCAGTCGAAATTTCAAACTGCAACTCCGACCTCAAAATCAAAGATGGCTGCTCCGTGCATCAACAGTCAAAGAGCTGTAATAATATACTGTTTATGAGCACTTCTGTACACACAGTACTGTCCAACTTCCATCTGTGGACACGTTGCTACAGTGCTACAAAATACCGGCATAATGCGTTGTTATCAACTGGTATTGTAAGTTTTGTAGAAAAATGTTCATTTTCTCAACGTAAGGTATCAACAAAGTTGTTCAAAAAATTTCTCTCAGCTGTACGGAGCACTTTACTGTCTTTCAGATCATTGTTTTGGCTTTACAGCCCACACTACCTAACCTGCACCAAACAGCAGACAAAGTTAACGACTATAGGTGAACATTTAGCGGCTTAAGAGGAAAGAGGAGGAAGGAGAGGGAATAGTGGGCAGAAACATGATTCCACTGCTCGTGTTGTCTGCTGGGTGTATAAATAAGAAGCAGTTAGGTTTGCCATATCAGCTTTGTAAAGTGAAATACACTTTATGCAAAAATTGCTCCCAGTGGCCAAACAAATCAATGAATGCAGGTTTAAGGCGGGGCTATGTGTTGGCGATACGTATCATGAATAGGGTTGGAACGGTTCACAAAAATCACGGTTCGGTTCATATCACGGTTTTGGGGTCACGGTTTTCGGTTTGGTTCGGTACATTTATGTTACAGAGAGGAAGTCATGTTCTGATTTCAACATGCTTTTCATTTATTTGGCAAAAATAAGTTAAATGTTTGCCTTAACAAAAGTGTGGCTTACATAAAGAACATAAACACTTCTTCATTGACAAATCTGAACTGAAAGAATAGCTCTTCTACAGTCATTAGTACAAACAAAATATGCAGCTTTGTTATTTTCATATAAATATGATGAAATTATAAACTAAGGCCAAACACTGAAGCATAAGCACAACCAGAACTATGCTAAAAAAATGTATAGCTTTTATGAATGAGCTATGAGCTGTGAGTTTATAGCTCATTCAACAGTGGCTCATTCGTCATAATTCTTACTATAACAGTTAAGGCACTCCAATACTGACATATTGTCAATAAGAAAACATCAATTACAAAAATAAAATTACAAATGTCTAAATGTAATGTTCCACCTTAAGGCTGTTGGTTAATCCTCAACTGCTACTTATGCTAGTTTATACAGGGAAGGCACTTTCAAAATTTAAAAATCCAAAAGCAGACAACGACATAATCTGGTGTGTTGTCATCCTCAATGTTTGGCTTTGCTTTCCGTAATCTCCTAATTTGACCCTGCTAGTGCATGTGCAGACGAAAACAGTGATTTTTTTCAGCGTTGATTTGAACACTTAGTGTTTACAGTTAACAGAATTTGTAAGATACAAAAAGTCACATAAACAATTCATAATTCCTCAACTGTTTCCACTGTCCATGCCACACATACACAAATAAACATAGCAACGTTTGAGAGCTGAAATGATCAGAGAAAGGTAATCTGCAACATTTTGATTCATTCATTTTTAAAGCAAAAATCACTGGTTTCACCTTCTCTGTTGTAAATATTTTCAGATATTTTCTTAGTATTCTACAGTTTGATAGTAAACGGATTATAATTGGGTTTTAAACTGTTGGTCAAACAACACAACCAATTTGAATTTGGCCTTTTTTTGGGCTGATGATAATCTACAGATTAAGCTTTAATGAAAACAATATTAGTCCCACAATATTTGAAATGCGTACATTGAGAACATGAATACAATCACACCGGCTGTAAACATTTAATGCTGAAGAGACACGTCCCTGAAGATGTGCAACACAAATAGTTGCCCTGACTGTAAAGTAAGAGTTCGGCCTTGATCGTAGGTGAAGGTCAATTCTTGCTGTGAATTTTAATAACAGTTGGTGTTAATTGGTCGCTGTGCTTTTATCAGCTGATTGCCTCTGATTGCAGAGCGGGGCCTCTGTTGGCTCAATAAATGGGTCCGCTTTCATTACTAAAACACATAAAAATGAAATGCCGGGGATAAATCTATGGGGTCTTAACGCTGTACCAGCTTGAAATAAATTATTTATTTGTCGGCTACATGTTCTTTATGCACCGACTTTATGTGACACATTAATAAGAGACGGAACTCTCAATGTCACATGGGAGGAAAGGGGATACAAACTTTAGAAGGACCAGCAGCATACAGTACAGTAGCTGTGCTTCCTGAAGGCTAATCGTCATGACAACACAGGCTGTATAATGTGTATATTTTAGGAGATTCTGCTGACTGAGATTATATTTAGCATACTGTAAAGGCAACTTTTTTTTGTAGAAACGAATACATTTTGAACAGAACACATGAAAGATGTGCTGCGTTATCAAAGGGCAGAAAAAGAAGAGTGAGAGTAATTGACGGGAGCAGACAGTTCTGCTCCATTTCTTTTTATCTCTTTGTTTCCATACCTTGGGGTTTTTTTCCTGGGCCCTTGGAGACCTGCTTCCTTGATATGAATCATTTTTTAAGTCAATCACAGCAGCTCATGGAAGCAGGTAGAGGAAGGGCTTCAGGTGCCTCAGTCCCTGTGAGACTAAGGAAGTGTTTGAGCCACGAGTTCCGGAGTAGGAGCTCCCTGCCCACCACCGCGGGGGCCAGCAAGAAAGCCGGGTCCAAGTCGCTGAGACGGGCCTTTTATCTGGAATGATGGGCGTTCTCCCTGCGGGGGCCCAGCTCCTGCCACCCTGCGGCTGTCACGCTGACTGTTTGTATTCAGAAGCTGCCGAATCTCAGTTTGGTCTGCTCCTTGAGGAAGTCTCAGCGCTATGACTTAATTGGGATGCTTGTTGAGGGTGTGATGCGATTTATTCTGTGTGATCTGCATAGAAGAGTCAGATATTCTCGGCACACTGATGAATGATGAGGACTGGTTGAAGGCTGCTGCGTTTGATGCTAATTCTTCTTTCTCGTCATGATGTTGTAGGTCTGGTACATGGATGGTTACCACAACAACCGCTTCGTGCGGGAGTACAAGTCGATGCAGGACTTTATGACGTCAGACAACTTCACGTCCCACCGGCTGCCCCACCCCTGGTCGGGAACGGGTCAGGTGGTCTACAACGGCTCCATCTACTTCAACAAATTCCAGAGCCACGTCATCATCAAGTTCGACTTCCGCACCTCCTCCATCAGCAAGTCCCGGCAGCTCGACTATGCCGGCTTCAACAACGCATATCACTACGCCTGGGGTGGCCACTCCGACATTGACCTGATGGTGGACGAAGGGGGCCTGTGGGCAGTCTACGCCACCAACCAGAACGCCGGCAACATTGTCCTCAGCAAGCTGAACCCCAACACGCTGCAGATCGTCAAGAGCTGGACCACCAACCACCCCAAAAGGAGCGCCGGCGAGTCTTTTATGATCTGCGGAACGCTCTACGTCACCAATGGCTACTCGGGAGGCACCAAGGTGTACTACGCCTACTCCACCAACTCCTCTACCTACGAGTACATCGACATTGCCTTCCAGAATAAGTACTCACATATCTCCATGCTGGACTACAACCCGCGAGACCGAGCCCTCTACGCGTGGAACAATGGCCATCAGGTCCTCTACAATGTCACACTGTTCCACGTGATCCGCTCAGAAGAACTGTAACCACAGAAAATGGATTACATACATAAATACATATTGTCTGTGTAGAGATCTCCCTATATACAAAAATATATCTGCGAAAGAAAAGACTATGGCAAGACCATTCTATTTATAATATCAAATTTACTGAGAGACTGCATCAACACTGAATGCAAAGTGGATTGAATGTGCATAAAAAAAAAATCTAAAGTTGAAGGGTTTCATTCCAAAATGTGATATATTTGTTACAGAAAAAAAAGCTTTATCAGTTAATATCGCAGATGATTGTTCATAAAACAGTTTTGTAAATAAAAGGTCTTAATATAACTTTTACCCATAGTAGACCATCATTTTGTTAGAGGTATTTTATTTTGGAATGAAACTCTTTAATTGTTTGCCGCGTAGAAAATGATTGTAAAAGTAGACTAATACATCAGATTTAAAAGAATATGAACAGATGCCAAAAAGAAAAAATACATCACGCCTTTTTTTTTATATTATGGAAGCTCATTCCTGTGGCTCCGGTTCTTCTGTAGAAATCCTCCCAGCTGAACTTTTCTTTTGGTCAATGGGGGTCCTGAAACAAAGACTGTTGTGTAATAAACTGTTGGATCCCCAGTGTCCCATGGACAGGCAGAAAAGGGGGAGGTCAGTCTAGTCAGAAGACCTGATAGCCTAATGGGTGTCATATCGTTTTTATCAAGTACAGTAGCAAATCAAAAGTCTGTAGAGAAACAGCAAACAATAAGAACATCCACTAAAAGACCTGAAGGCACTGACTGTTGACAGCGCTGTTGTTTGAGATGATTTTCCCGTGTTAGTGACTATGTGTGAAAAAGGCTTTCTTTGCATGAGTGTTTTCTATCACTCCGGTCTGCTCTTCTGAATGTCTTTTGCTGTATGATACTATAAAAAAAGGAGGGAGGGTGGGGGGGGGGGGGGGGGGGGAGGGAGGGAGGGAGGGGGAGGGAGGTAGAATACCTTTGGGATTTGAGGATTTGCAAAGATCTTTACTTTTTTTCCCTGCTTCTTTCTACTTAGTTCTTGTTTTGTTTATTTTTCTTTGCAATCATTCTATTTTTCAAATGTTCTCGTACCACTGTAACTGTTGGCACCGGTTATGCCTCTCTGTATTTGTTTATTTGGACTGCGTGGGATGAATCTATCTAGCTCACATCGCTCTGAACAAAAAAAAAAAAGAAAACAGAATGTATCGAGTAATGTATCCTGGGAACCCGGTCCTCCTATCTTCAATTCACATCATGCGCCTGTAGTAGGGAGAGTTTTTTTATATAGAGGATAATCCTGTCTCATGTCATGTTTCCCCCCCACCTGCTAGTGAAGGATAATGCTGTTTAAATGTATACCCTTGCAGAGGACAAAAGCTTTTCACTCTTTTTGCGCTTTGCTGGACATGTGTTGTATCTGAGATGAGATAGTTAATGATTCGTGTCAATAAAACAGAGAAATCTGACGCTGGGATTGTTGCCTTAAAAATCCACAAGCTGCCATCTGACAGCTGAGTGCATGGCTGTTCATATGGAGGTCACTTTTACATCCAAACTAATGCTCTTATTTCCTGCCTCCGGGGTTATCCTTCATTAAGATTACACAGAGAGGCCACTCCGTTCTTTTGTTGGGTTGTGGGAAAAGATGAAACATTTACAGACAGTGTCACATTTTTTAGAAGTCTTAAAAGACCAGTGTGTAATGATTTGGGGGTTCTTTTGGCAGAAATGTAATATAATTTTAATGAGTATGTTTTCTTTAGTGTATAATCACCTTAGAATGAGCCGTTTATATACAGAACGGACAAAGCAAACACTGGCTCTAGAGAGGGTCTTTTGTGTTTTCACACCGGCACCGTAGTTCTCCTCAGCCCGTTCTCATTCCCAGGGTATCAAATACTGACGCTTTATCACGGCTGACAGCGTGTTGGCACGCGGGGTGGGCGTAGGAGAAGTATTCATCCAGGAGGCCGCCGTTCGTGTCCCATATGTCACGCTACAATCAGCTGTTCGTTCATGTCCTGAGCATTCAGTGTCTTTTTCACTGTACAAACGTAGTCATTTTAAGCCCAACAGTGTTTTTTCCTAAACCTAACTATATTGATTTTATAACCTGAACCTAAGAAAGTGTTTTTGTTTACTTCACAAAAAAGAAGAACGTATTTACTGCGAACGACAAGAATGACGCCGAGAGGTTTCAGTTGGTTGCAATCTGCAACCTCACCGCTAGATGCCGCCAAATCCTACACACTGCATCTAAAGCAATGCTATGTATCCTTTTGAATGAAGAAATAACGCATCCTCAATGAGAAGTTGAATTCATAAGCTATAAAACGCACTGTTGTTCAGTTAACTGCACTGCTACAGCCTTACTTGGGGCCTTTCTCAAACCCTCCCCACCCACTTCCACTCTGTTTGTGCATTCCCGTGGAGGGTCCGCCATATTAAGTGTCATCCCAAACCAATTAGCAGGGAGTGGAAGTGGGTTATATAACAGCCCGGACACACCAGGAACGTCAGCAGCGCGTGGCGGCTGCGTTACCTGTTGTTTTTTTATTTTGGCATCCGTGTTAACAGGTTAGAGCAGCCACACTGCCCGTGTGAGATGCACGTCTCAGTTCTCTTCTAGAGAATAGAGGTCTCACCTATTTTTGACGCGTGCCACGCGCGTCTCACAGCAGCAACAGACAGTGAAGGTGATCTATTGACTGTATATTAACATCATATCAGCTACATTACTACAGTTTCAATGTCTAGACATCTGTAGAATATGTTACAGACAGTGAAGGTGATCTATTGACAGTATATTGACATCATACCAGCAAGATTACTACAGTTTCGATGTCTATCTGTAGAATATGTTATGGAGATGAAAAAAAAGTAAAGACTTATTTTTAAATCAACACTTCCTGCTTTCATTTCAAAATAAAAGCCCTCAAGCATTTTTCTGTGGACAGAATTCCTTCATTTGTTAATACAAGGCTTTTATTCTGAAATATGTGCCGGACAGTGTTGTAGAATATGCAGTGACTTGGAGAGCTCCATGAATGAATATAGTACCGTGTTTTATTTCTCGATTATTACTTTTATTTACAAATTACCACACATTTCTTAACCTTTCTCTGTCTAAAAAAAAATATAAATTATATTTATAATGAAATGAAATGTAGCAGCAGCAATGCAGCAGACATGCAGCTGAAATGCAGCTGGTGTGAACACCCGACGCGTGAATCACGCAGCTGCCACAGGCTCCTGACGTTCCTGACGTTCCTGGTGTGTCCGAGGCTTGACCCTCTAAAAGCGAGCCTGCATCGATGCCGACTTACTGGCCACGTGCAACGGTGTTTTGTGTTCGTCATGGAACACAACTCCGTACAAATATAAACTGCTCAAGATAGACATTTTTGTCATACAGATGTTAGCAAGGTTACATTGTATTTAGAATCAAATGTCTAGTCTAGAAAATGGTAGACGTGTTCACTTGATTATAAAGTGTTGTGTATTTACAGGGAACATTAGCGTTAAAAACAAGAAGATGTTTACATGCCACCACAGAAGCATGGGAGTAAGTTTTATTTTTTTTATTTTCTCTGTATATTGCATATTCTTTTTATTCTTAATACTGTGAACCTTTGCACATTCTCTCCGCTTCATACAAAACCATGGCTATGAAACATTACGACAGTATCCGCCAGAGAGAGGCAAGTTTGTCCCATTGCTGCTGTATTTCTACCCTCCTCCTTAAAGAAGGGGGATTCATTTAGCTGTGAGTGGAACTACAAACGGAGTTCCCTCCATCACGGAGTGGGAGTTGGAAGGGTCCGGTTTGAGAAAGGCCCTTGCTCTGGTGTAACCAGTAGCTTATATTAGCTAATGTTAGCCACCTTTAGCTTGATTGTCACTTGGGCCACAGTGGCTGCTGTTCTTTAGAAATGACACATAGGCTTGCTTTGAGGTTTTAAAAATACATAAATCATCTGACCTTGTAGTTTTCGAGCTAATACAGTTTGTTTTTTTATTACTATTTGCTTATGACACCTTGATAAATGCTAGATATCAAATACATATATCGGTTGCCAAACATTTCTTGTAAATTAGCCGACAAGGATTCTATCTGTCACCGTCTGATAGTCTTAAAACCTATTTGTGTTTCCATCACTTGCCACTTCTTTTGTATGTTGCGGTGTCTTCTTATTAAGGCAATACTGTCCACTTTTTGTTCAGCCAACAATTTTATCTCCTTCTTTGTTCTCCACTCAATTTCACTTACCCCCACCACTGCCATTTCCCCCCCCCCTCCCTTATCCTCAAGCCAGTCTATCTTTCCCGCTCTTTGTTGCTCCCACTCCCTCACTGCCTCTTAGCCCTCTGATGTTTCAATCGATGAATAAATGATTGCTTCTATTTTCACTCCGAGTGCTTGGCCAACACAAGCTGCTCTGCTCCCCAGAAAGAGCCTGAGATAGGATTTGGGAGAGACACACAGAGAAACATGTTCGGGGGAAGGTTTCACAGCGTATGACACGATGAGCTGTCAGTCAGGAGCTGAATATATTAAGCGGTGATTGGCGCATCAAGAGACACAGCAGCACTCCCTCTAGTCCCAATCCCCCCCCCTCCCCCCACAGCCCCAACACATGCACACGCCTGTGAACTTGACAGTTGCATTTCATTTCATCATTTTTGAACGTTGACTCTCTCCTTTCGTTTCTGCACCAGTGTCTTGTTTACTCCAGACTTAAATAGAAGCAAAGGCTAATTATCTTTTGCATACTTGCCCTCTAAATGCCATGATTACTGCAGCAGCACTTCTGGGAGTAAAGGACGCACACAGTGAGAGGTTTGACCTTGCTTTGGCCAGCTGTAAGGTGCATCATTCCCCCAAGGACAAAACCACTTATCAGTGATAGAAAGCTTAGTGTGTATGTGCCAACAAGAGGGTTGCAAAAATGTTGCATAGCACTGCAGTTTACACTTTATATTGATGCAAAAAAAACGTGATGGCATGTTGTCACGATTGCAGACTCTTCCTGACACCATATTACATAATTTACCTTTGAAACTGACTTTCAGGCACAGTCTCTGTGGCCTCTTTGAAGGTTGAGTTATGTATCCTTGAGAACTCTGACTGTCCGACCGCTATTAGAGCTGACACAAACTGCTAAATGATATTCAACTTAACTTAACTTATTTGTGTCTTTGCACTAAACTAAGTGAAAGAAGTTGCTACAAATCTATGTAAAATTGTGTAATGTGGGGGATTAAGGTGAAAAGTCTCAAAAATCACAACAACATACACCAAAAATAGCAGGAAGAGGAACAGTGATCATAAACACTAGGGCTGTCAAAGTTAACGCGTTAACCCAAATTCGCATTAACGCCACTAATTTCTTTAACGCAACTTTATTAGGTTGTAGCGGGCTCAGATTTAAAGCTAGAGTGAAAATACTGGCATCATATGAAACTAGAATCCACTGGTACCAACCATGTCATGCTAGCTTGTCGAAGGAGGTTAAATAACGCTCTAAACTTACGATAAATTTTGGCGAGCAAAAACTGGCATGTCCATTTTCAAAGGGGTCCATGGACCTCTGACCTCCAGATCAGTGAATGTAAATGGGTTCTATGGGTACCCACGAGTCTCCCCTTTACAGACATGCCCACTTTATGATAATCACATGCAGTTTGGGGCAAGTCATAGTGAAGTCAGCACACTGACACACTGACAGCTGTTGTTGCCTGTTGGGCTGCAGTTTGCCATGTTATGATTTGAGCATATTTTTTATGCTAAATGCAGTACCTGTGAGGGTTTCTGGACAATATCTGTCATTGTTTTGTGTTATTAATTGTTTCCAGTAATAAATATATACATACATTTGCATAAAACAAGCATATTTACCCACTCCCATGTTGATAAGAGTATTAAATACTTGACAAATCTCCCTTTAAGACGAACAGATAAAAAATGTGTGATTCATTTGCGATTCATCACAATTAAATATTTTAATCGATTGACAGCCCTAATAAATACACATGACAGGATATATATGAGTATTAGTTGAAGAACTAAAAGTCACTGCATTGAAGCACTGAAGTTGTGCTTGCTTCAGCTAATTGTTTGGCATCAGCTGCTTCATTCCTGCTTCACAATCAGCAGCTCATTCATCAGCTGATTAGTAATATCCAAATCAGGTGTGCAACCTGTGTCAGTATAACCTGCTGCTGCAACCCTGCCACCACCCCAACATCTATTTTTAGTATTTCTTCAACATAAGCCTTGCTGCTCTTCAGATTTCTTGAGAACTCTCTTAATATTGAGCCTTTTGTTCGCTAAATCTAGCCATCTCTTACTGAATTAATGCCTCAAAAATGACCATTGTATTGAATCAACACCTCTGACCATCTGAAAAAATACAGACCCTGACTTCACCAGATTGGTTAATTCTATGCATGCACAAAGGCACTCACATGCATGCAAATACCCATGTTTTTTTTTTTTGCCAGGTCAGATTAAGTAACAGATTTAATTCATGAGAATTCAGACTTTGAACCAGCTGTCTGTGACCTGAATGATTTATTCAGAGATGCAGCTGGAATCACTACAGATCCCAACCTGCATTTAGATGTTGGTGCCAAGTACTTGACATGAAAAGGTCAGACCAATCCGCTGATTGCAGAATTTCAATGATACTACTGCAATATTTAAACTCTCCCTGACTTTTAGTTTGAATTATTCCAATAAAAGTGCGGTTTTATTTCATATCTGTCATTTCGAACCAGAAGTTCGAACACATTTTGGTTTGGTTTCCCCCTTAAGTTCTGCAATCCGCCGAATATTTAAGGTTCCATCTATGATATAAAAACGTGATTAATCCCCAACTGTCAAGAGAACCAAAGCAGTAATAACATTTCCACGGCCTAGGACCTGCCCCGCACTCAAGCAATTACTGTGAGCCCTTTCAAATTTAATGCAAGGTGACACATACCGACAGCTTCTCAAACACACTCCTTCTTTCACTGTTCCATTACGAATTTTTCCATTCAGATTCATCACACTGGCAGGGGAACAAAACAGAAATAAAGCCGAGGTCTCACGTTTTGATTGTAGCTGGGAGCAATCTCCCAGCTAAAACTATTACAAGCCTGGTGTGGGTTGGAATAACAGCCAATAATAAATCAATAGAACCATAAAGAATAGGACTGAGGGAGAAAAACAAGAGCAGTAAAGACAATTCATTTTAATTATGGTGCAATAAAAAGGCAAAGTTAGATGTCCTGTTTGCGATTCTCAGAGCACTGGTTTCGTTTACAATTGTGTCCTTGTCAGCAATTCAACACCTGCTCTGTAACAAAATATATCCTTAATTAGCATTTCTTTAATGCACTGTTATCACAAGGGTGCGTGCATGCATACACATACTGTACAGTTGTGTACCACATATAAACATCACGCCTAAGCCTAACTCAGTCTTGGTGCTGTGTACAGAATGAGATCACAATCCCTGTTCCCTTCAAAGTACAGTTACTAGTTTACCAGTTGCAACATGTGTCATCTCATATCTGAAGGCAGTGTTGACGACTTTTTTTTCTATATTTAGACCTGCATTAACTGTCTTGGCTACTTGGGGGCAGTGAAAACAAGCTGTAAAACACCCGGGCTGTTCTCATACACCGTTCGTAGCTACAGCTACGAAAAAAAAGAAAAGAAAAATGTGCGTTTATTCCACAAAATCAATTTGTATGTAATCCACTTCTTTATGAACCAGAAAGTATAAAGAGCAACAAACACCGTGTTGGGGGGAAGTCGGGTTGGATGGATGGGTCCAAAAACACAGGACTTCTCACCCAGGGGAACGCTGTTTGTATCCCGTGTAAAGCCAGAAGTCAATGTTGATTTATTTATTACATAACTTCGTAGTATCTGTACTTTTATTAACCGAAATAACCTAGTTCCAAGTAATATAAAAACTTCTCCAGTTAAACAATACCTACAATCGATCCTTTTTGCACCCAGATCTATAAAAAAAACTGACTATATATCAGAGCATGTGAGCAGTGTATGAGCGTGAGCCGAAGGATTTTGGATGGAGCGCAGAGCGGATTTTTAAAAAAACTTGGAGCATCGCCATATCTCCTGCTCCAATTTTGCTGTGGTAACGCTCATGTTAATGAGTTTGAAGCGTCTGACCCAGAATGAATCCATAGGATTGTTTCAGACATGTGTGATCCAAACATTTCCAATAACTCCAGAGTGTTGGGAAGTCCAAAAGTCAACAGATATTGGGAAAAGATAGCTGTCCTCATTTCCAAAATCCACAACATGTTTTTATCTAACAAAATATTCTGCTTCATTCTGCTTTTATTCTGCGTATTTGTTGGCGTTTAGCCTTTCAAATACAACATTTTTACTGCAGTCAAAAAAACAGTTTGCTCTCCCACTCGCCACACACAAAGGATGTATTAACAGGGCAGTCTAGCAGCAATCAAACCAAACTGACGACTTATATTCATTAAAGATAGTTTCAAGTTTAAGATTTAATTAAAAAAAGACTTGCTCATTTAATCTGATGAATCACTTGATGTCATCATATGTCTGTCATCATAAAATATGATGGCAAAATTAAATTGCTCTAACATAACCAAGAAAAGCTGTGTGTAGGGCCATAAGTAAGTAGTAAGTACATACCCAGTGAATATTTTACACATATATTCAATATGTTCTCATTATGTTCATTAGAAATTGGAGTCTGTTTAGCATTATATTTCTTACAAAACAGATTTGATAATGTAAATTAGTTGTACATGGATGTCATTTTTTCAGGAAGCAAGGTTAGGTTAAATTATTTCAAAGTATAACTGATCATAAAGGAGAACTAGTAAAGTCTGTTGAAATTACACACTTTTTCCACATTTTGTATTAATTCATTTCCCCTTCTTCAATCTGCACTCAATACATTCATTCATTAACAAGACTCGGTCAAAACCCAGTATATGGCTGAACCATATGTGGTCAGTATGTGAATTCCTGGCTAAATTATACAAATAGTCAGTGGTCATGTCTATAATGTTTTGTGAACAGTTTTTTCCATTTATATTTTGATATTTGATTGAAAGACAACTTATAATGAAGCAAATGACATTCAGTAATAGTAAATGGTAACATTTACTTGTCAGTATATTATACATTTTATACAAGGTGAAAAGGTTTTAGCATGACATACAGTATGCAACGTTAAAAGTATTTCAGTTTTTTATTACAGCATGTGTATCAAAAGCATTCATCATATAAGTGGTGTGTAACAATATATACATACTTTTATTTTAAGTATAAGTTTAACAGCGTTGAGATATTCCGGCTGTCATCACTGACGTTGTTGCTGCCGTATTTATTCCTAGATGGAGTGTTAATGGAGCAGTTACAATGTTAGCAAAGCCTGGCATTGATCGATCCGAACTCCATTCAGAAAATAAGCATTTTAAAAGTTGTTTGTTTGTCGTGTTGCGGACAGACCTGACAAAGCATGAATTCGGTCTTTTTACAAATCAACATCATAATGTCGTTATTTCGGCATCATTTTGATCTGTTTATTGATATTAAATCACAGCACAGTCTGTTTATTTTGGGTTCATACTGCAGTAGAGACGTGTGGCTTGCTAGATACAGATACAGTATGTGAATACAGCTCGCAGCCGGGTGACGTTATGAACCCAGACACAACAGCGTTTGGTTTTCTGACATATCTGGGACTTCACCAACATGTACAAAGCAGCAACAGTGGTTATTTCTGGAGGAAAGAGAGGCGAAAATTTGCTCCGCGCTTGGTGTGAATGTACGGTAACACAATACGAAGCACAACATAATGTAACTTAAACAAACATAAACAATAGCACATGCACAACAACAGCACGATGTAATGATACATTGAACCACTGACACGCTCCCCAGAAAACCTAAACACAGAACTGTTCTCCACCTTTTCATTTTGAAAGAGCAACGGCCAATGAGGAAACTCCAACAGTCGGCTGACCAATCCTGTAACTTCATCACTCAGTCAGTCAGTCAGTGACAGACTTTTGTGTTTGTAGGGCTGGTCCTCTGCGGTCCAGCCAAAAAGACAAAACTGAAATATCACACATGAAGAAAGTATCCAGACACTTGAATTCTAGCTCAGGTGCCTCCTATTTCTCTTGATCACCTGAGATGTTTTGGATTAGACACCTTGATTGGAGTCCACCTGTGGGAGATTCAACTGATTGGACTTGATTGAGAAAGGCACATACCTGTTTATGTAAAGGTCTCACATGTGAGCTGACAATGCACATCAGAGCAAAAACCAAGCCATGAGGTCAAAGGAACTGTTGCAAAGCTCAGAGACAGGATTGTGTCAGATCATGGCACAGATGGGGAAGTGAAAAACACATAAAAGCTGTGAGACTGTGAGAAACAACAGTCTGTGGTCTGATGAAACTACCATTGAAATGTTTGGCCTCAATTCTAAGGCTCAGTCCACATCACAAGTAAATGTGGCCCAAATCCAGTGTTTTTGCTCTCATGTGAAAACCGATCTGACTTTTTATTCCAATCAGATCTGGTCCACTTTCATATGTGGTTGTAAATCCGATACATATCCAATCACTGAGACCGCTGTGAGAACGCTCATATCGGAATTCATGTGTTTTTCCACGTTAAACTTCTCTGCGACAGATCATTCGATGGTGCAGATCATTCACCATACAGTGTCGGCGTGATCCGTTGAAACTCTCTCTCTACAGAATAGACACTGATAATGTTTGTTTCACTCCGTAGAACTCCAATTATATAAATCAGCAGTAACAAAAGTGTATAAACCACATTGTTAAGCTAGATGAGCATTATCTGGGAAACATCACGTTTATTCACTTTACATAGTGTCAGGGTGTGAGTTTAAAGGGTGGACCCAAACGCAGAGTGACCAGGCAGAAAGATAAATTTACATAAAAGCGAGCCTTAATAATGAAGCTGAAGTCTCCAAACAAAAACCAATAGGCAAGAAAAAACAAAAATGCAGGTAGGGGAAACAACGTACAAAGGAACAAAACACCAAAAAACTAAAGTACTAACCAACACAAGAACACCAGGAACACAGGCAGGATAACATGGTTATTACAGGAGACGAGGCACACTAGGCAGGAGCGACGAGGAAATGACAAAGACACAGGGGAACACACAGACTTAAATACACAAGGAGGGCAGGATGATTAGACACAGGTGGAACTAATCAAGGCGGGGCAGACAATCAAAAAAGGCGGGAAAACAAACAACGGCAGGAAGTAAAACCAGACAAGACACAGGAGGAGTCAATTTCAAAATAAAACAGGAAACACTACAATGCAGACAATATAACAGAAAACCCCAAACCAAGAAACCCAAATCACTACTACAGATCTAATAGACTAAAAGGAGGAACATAAGATCTAAACAAAAAGGAAAAAGTCCAATGTTCTCTGGCACAGCCAGACCATGACACATAGAGCTCAAATTAATACCAAATTATGTTAAATCATGTTTGCCGAATGAGTTAACATCTGTAAGAAATCATAATTTATTTACTTTCAGGAGGAGTAGATGTTTACCAGTAAGCTCAACCGGCTCTGATAAATTTAACAAGATGTTAACGGAGGTTTTCCCCCCGACAGTAGGAAACAGTTGAGGACTTTATTTGCCTCGTCAGTCATTTAAAATGTAATATTGAATAGTGAACAGAGTGCGCAGGACCTCAGACTGAGCACAAAGCCAAGAGAATGCAGAGGTATCTTAGGAGCGACTCGGTGAATGTCCTTGAGTGGCTCAGCCAGAGCCCGGATTTGAACCCAATCAGGAGACCTGAAAATGGCTGACAGAGCTTAATCCAGGTGTGCAAAGACCAAAGAGACTCGAGGCTGTAATTGCTGCCCGGGGTGCTTAAACTAAGTACTGAGTTAAGGGTCTGAATACTCATGTCAAAGTGATATCTCAGTTTTTTCTTTTCAATGAATTTACAAAAAAATTAAGTAAAGATTGATGAGGGAAAAATGATTTTACAACATAACAACAAAATGTGGAAAAAAAAGTGTAAGAGTCTGAATACTTTGTGAATGCACAATATAAACTACTCTATTATACATCACGTTGTTTTGGATCTAATTCTTCCAGACCTAAAACAGTGTCTGGCTTGAACCTTTAAACCCCTGACTGCCTGAGGGCTTAAACCCAGGACTAATTAGCAAAGAGCTTTTCCTCTTTCCCACCACTTCTATACCTCAGTCAAAAAGCTTTGGCCAGTGTGTGTGTGTGTGTGTGTGTGTGTGTGTGTGTGTGCAAATGTTGATTAATGCTCATGAACTCTGGTGTGTAACTACCCAGAATTGTGCCCCACCAAGCATACACTTGTTTCCACACTTAAGTGGCCACATGTAGCGATGACAGTTGTGCTACATACAGCCACGCCACCCATTTTGGCAGTGCGGGTGGTCTTTTGCCAAGGGTCAAGCCTTATGTGTGCGTGTCTGTGTGTACTTGCACATGTATTTGTGTGTGGGTATGTATTACTAACAAGCTGTGGTGACAAAATGTGTGCCATCTGTGCACACGGGAGATTTCACACTCTTGTTCATGTTTGAGTCGTGCCAGTATATTCTCATCGGGGGACACTGGTCAATCATCACAGGGAAGCAAAGAGCAACAAGCTCCAGCCTGTCAGCCGGTCACGTGTCCACCACACTGATTTTCAATAATATATGGTCTCCACAAGAGTGTTTGTGTCTAATACTTGTTACCAGCCATGACAGCGATGCTGGTTTTCACTGTGTGAGTGTGTGAATCATCACGGCAAAATGTAGTCCTGGAGGCACCTGCTGTAGCGGGACGTTCCACAGAGGAGGTTTTTGGTACTCTGCCAGGTGTTTATATTTCTGTGGACAAGTCGTGCAAGATGCAGTCACGAAACTTTCCAAGTGTGTAGTTGCGATCAAAATGCAGGCAGAGTTTGAAGATGCGACCCCGTTTCACGGGAAGACGTATAAATAGCACAACATTACATGGACATTCCGCGTGATGACGACGCATTTTAAGCTTTTCATATTTCATTTGTACGTCACGCAACAAAACTACGGTAACGTCCGCAGTTAGGTTTAGGCAACAAAACCGCTTAGTTAGGTTTAGGAAAAACGTCATGGTTGGATTTAAAATAAGTATGTAAACTAAGTAAAATATGTACTGTAACATAGTACAGAAGACATGTCAAAAACGTCACCAGCTCTGAAAGGAGCATATTAACGCAGATGCTTTTACACTGCAGTCAACTCAATTCATATGCCTTTTTGTGTGAAGGGGCTGGAAGATGGGTGTGGTCCCAGCAAGAATTAGGGGGTAGGAATTTACACCACCTGGCCAGATTTGGCATTGTGGCTAGTGTGATCCCATCGTAGTATGATCTCTAGTTTGTATTAGATTTTATAAAAGTCCATGGGACATCGATCCAACTGGTCTCATGGGAAGGTGTATAAATAGCACGCCACTTTTAAGGACATGGTCATGATACGCATTTTAAGCTTTTTTGCGTGTCATTTCACGCCATAGGGGGTAACTTTAGTTAGTTAGCAACAAAACTACTAAGTTAGGTTTAGGAAAAACATCATGGTTGAACTTCAAAACTAGAAGTGCACTCGGAGAGCGCAGACCTCCGCCAAGGCAGGTTTCATGTATGTAGCTGCACCCCCTCCCCCTGGATCGCCACCAAAATCGAATGGTGCTTCATTGTGCCACACCCCACCCCTCCAAAAAATGTCATTCAGATCCATCGCAGACTTTTGGAGTAAAAAACAACAAACCAACGCCGGTAGAAACATAACTTTCTTCCCAGGCCTTCGGCTTTGACGGAGGTAATACTGTAAGTCAACAATACTTTTGGGACACGATCACCAGCCTGGGTGAAGTCCTGTGTTTGTTTGACCCGTCCACCATACGTAGACTTTCTTTCTTTTTTATATTAAGTCACTTGCTCTTCCTCACTGTTCTGACTGTAGCATATTCACGCTGATGGGTTTACATTGCAGTCAGTACAGACTAAAGGTGTGAAATGACACCCCAAAAGCAAGAAAGGCGTTGTGATATCACCTGAAATGACTTTAGAAATTAGCATGTCTTTCCTACGCCTCTATCAGCTACAACAATAGATGTTTTATTTTTCATCTAAGGAAATGTAGTTTCTCTTTTTTTGGCATGAATGTCAAGAAAAGTGTATCTTGCGTAAGTAGATAAGGTATGTCACTCAGATGCGTCTTTTGTAACACAATCTGTGAGCAGTGACTGAAATTTTTAAGATTAGGATCTTCAATGACTTTAAATTAGTCTTTGGTGAGTGGTGACTCATGGGTTCTGAGTCACTTCAGGCATTTCTAATCCCTGCTTCCAGATGATTTGAGGACAGGCTGTGACGGAACAATGAATTATTCAGTATCGGCTGTTCACCTGGAATGAAACCAGGCGGACAAAATCAAAATGATGCGGCTGATTGAAATTAAAGGGTGGCGCTGACAAAGAGCAATCTCCCTTCCTAACTTGATTCAGACTTTCACAGCATATTTTCAGAATCACCACCTGCCACGGATAAAGGACTTCAAATGGAGCCACACAGCTTCCTCACCTGTGTAGAGACTGATTACAGCAGCACAGCTTTTTGTGTCTTCTCTGGTTTGTGACTGTCTGGCAACTCCACCGTAAGACGTCGATATCACAATTACTTTATTACCGTAAGGGCCTCCTCACATAGAAAGCCGAGCTGTTGTCAAATATCTTCAATTTGGAAACTAATTTGGCACTGTGTTCATCCATTTTACTCAGCTGCTGTTCTGCAGGAATGCTGTCAGTGCAGCCTGATTACTCAGTTTCACCTGACAGCACAAGTCTCGACAGAAGCAGTGAGAACAGCATTTGAGGTAACCGGATCGATACCTCCAGGCAATTTACCCCCTTTGCACCATCAACGCATAATTATGTGCCTAACCTCTCCACCTCAATCACACGTACAGTCTCTGACCTGCACTCTAAAGGTTACATCACACGCATAAACCCCACGCGCCTCTCTCTCTCATCTCTCGTGGAATCGCAATTGTGCAAATTGTGTTGCTCATCTCCGCCGCTGACTCCCCGCCACATTTTTTATCCCTTGCCGTCTCTGCCTCAGTCATCAAGAATGCAAATTGGGAGTGACAGAGCAATCGTGAATTCCATCACAGAGAGAGAGTGGAACAGCTTGGCCTGTGGGAGAAAGTCGAGTGCGGGTGATTGAACTCTTGGTGGTATCTTTGCCATTTTGTGTGCGTGTTTGATGATGGATGTCGTCTAAAAACGCAGGGCATAAATCTCAGATTAGCCTCAAACATCAATCCTCATTCTAACATTATGACACATGATGCACAGCAAATCAAACTGGAATTAGACATACAAACCAGTGCAGGTTATCTACTGATGCCTGAACACCAATCAGATTTGACCGATGACTAATCCTGAAACAATTTCACATTCCAGTCTAAATCCCACTGATCCCTGTACATACGTCTGTGCAAATGCACATGCATAAATCGGGGCATCCACACGTGCTGTTGCGCTTGGAGATACCGATGTGGTTTCAAAACCCCGCAACATCCACACACTGCTTAACGCTTAACGCATGCCCCATACAGCTCTCCCCACCCCCACCTCTCTGCCCCCAGGTGCACTGAGGCAGAGAGCAGAATGGAGCAGAGCCGTGTGCGGTGACAGTGACATCCATCGCATGCAATGAATAATCAATGAACACCATCTGGTGCATACAACAGGGGAGCACAGCTCCAATCGCTTACTCCAGTATCTCTCTCTGTCTCTCTCTCTCTCTCTCTCTCTCTCTCCCTCTCTCTCTCTCTCTCTCTCTCTCTCTCTCTCTCTCTCTGTCCAACACACTATCTCTCTCTTTTTCACCTGCTCTCTCACCCTCCCTTTCCCACTTTTCCCACACATATTACCTCCACACAACCACTGTCTCACGTCCTCTCTCCGTCTTTTCTCCATCCACATCTCTATGCTGGGTCCAGCCCCGCCGCCACTCCCCATGCTCCTCACTCAGTGGCCTCCGTGACAGGCTAGTCAGTCATGGTATACCTCATTCTAATTCAGCACTACGATTCCCAAGCAGCTAATAAAGTGACCTGTTGCCCTTTAAAGGACATTCGCCTTTATGATTTATAGTAACTGAATAGCTTATTAGAGTGGTTTAAAAGTACCGTAAAAGCGCTCCAATTATATAATCTAAAGGACAACCGGTTTAGGAAAACTATTTCTTACATGGAATTTACAAAGGTCTGACTACAAGAGTTATCTTTCTATTCCCCTTTCTTCATTTTACGGCTTCAGAAATGAAGCAATAATACCGCTACTACCAGTCTGCAGTGACCAGGTAGATTTGCATTTTACATTTGCATCAGATTCCGTCTGAACTCGTACTTATGTGCAGCAGCTGTATCCAGAGTCGCTGTTTGAGCAGGTCTATAACTCCTCTCCAGCTTGGCTTGTTGGCACTCTATTTAGCCCCCGTGTATTTCATCCAGAACTGCCGTCTTGACTTGCCGTCAGCTTCCCTAAACGCTCCAATGTCACCCATCACTTCCATTTCTTCTCTGTGGAAGCCTCTATCAGACTGAAAAAAAAATGGTGGCAGGACCTCAAAATGTGGCACATACAGCCCATATCGTCAAAGTCACGGATGTCTGCAGAATTTTAAGGACAAAAGTTAGTTTGAAAAAGGCACAATGTGCTGTCATTCCACTTGTCATCCATCACAATAAAACAACAGTAGGGAATATTTGTTTTAGCTGGAACTTAACAAGACTGAGGTCATTCAATGGGCGTTATCAGTGGTACACTGCTACACCCACTAGTAGGTTTTATCATTGAGTCACCGAAATAAGAGAAGACGACAGTGATATTCTTGCCTTATAGGCCTACAGAAATGTATACTTGGCTTGTAGTTGTGCTTACTTTGATAGAGAAGCCTATTAAAGTGTGTGAGAGTTTGTAAACGGATGTTTTGATATGAATTAACTTCAATTCATCAAGAATTTTCTACATTTTTGGATTCTTAATTCACCGTGGAGGCATGTGAGAAAAACACATTTACCGAGTTTACTGAGAGAACTTTAAAGTGTACTTTCATAAACTAAAAGGTTGGCTACAAATATATAACTATTAAACTAACAGTATTCACTTGCAGTATAGTTCATAATATAGTTGCAGTACAAAATACATCTTAGATGTTAACTAGTTGTGTACTCAAAGTTTACTATTCTTAAGCTCAGGCCACACAGCGCGCTTCAGGCTCGCCTGATGGCAGCGTCACGTCGTGGCCACGTCATGCCCACCTAGGGTGTTCACACTAGACGCGAGTTACCCACGTCTCGGGAGCGTCTCGGAGCTACCTGTCAGCTGTGTTTTTGCTGTTGCTGACAGTTTGCCTTTTAATGGCCATTTAACTTCATAATAAATGTGATTTATATTTATTTAAGACAAAAAAGGGTAAGAACTGTGTGGTAATTTGTAAATATTATTAAAAACAAGCAAATAAATTCATACATAAATATTAATATATAGCCCATATAAATCCCTCTTTTCTGTCAGTGAAGAGGGATTTATATATATATAAATCCCTCTTCACTGACAGTGAGGAGGGATTTCTATGGGCTATATATATACATATATATATATATGTATATATATATAAAAATCCCTCTTCATTGACAGTGAAGAGGGATTTCTATGGGCTATATATATATATATATATATATAAATCCCTCTTCATTGACAGTGAAGAGGGATTTCTGTGGGCTATATATTAATACAAAAAAATAAATAAATACATTAGTAGTAAGAGAGAGCCTACAGCAATCCCTCTTCATTTTGACTGGCACAGTTTTAAACAACATTTCCAGGGGGTTTCGGGTTCCTGTTCTACAGCATTCCAGGTTGCGGCTTTTATCGAAAACGACTTAATTTACATCTGGGGCGGGACAGCAATTTACATTATAAATGCTGATGTTCCGACATCTCAGGCAACTTGGAGCTTTTCACCACCTTGTTGCTGAACTGCGCCTTGATGGAGAAAAACACCTGAAGTATTTCAGAATGATAAATATAAGTAAAGTGGGTTTTTTTTATTATTATAAAACAAAGCAAAATAAACAGTTTCGTTATTTGTTAACCTTTAGAAAACGAAAATTATTATTAAATATCTTTAAAAAAATTAAATAACACCCCTAAAAGAAAGAACAATAAAGTTACGTGGTGTTTGTTGAGAGGGAGAGAGAGAGAGAGAGAGAGAGAGAGAGAGAGAGAGAGAGAGAGAGAGAGAGAGAGAATCGGAAAAATACTGCCAACTATCACCTGATGTTCTTATAACCTATTAACCCAGTCTATTATATTTATAGCATATGTAGGGTTTCTGCTATGACTACTACAGTGTTTACATAATTAAAAGCCTGTACTATATTAACTTGATGGAAACCTGCAAGTAGACAACTGCTTTATTTAGAGTATTTCAGAATAAAAGCATTGTGTTAATGAATGAATGATTCTGTGCACTAAAAACGCTAGAGGACTTTTATTTTGAAATCTAGATAGGAAGTGTAAAATATTGATGGTCAGTGACATATTCTACAGATGTCTAGACATGGAAACTGTAGTAATCTTGCTGGTATGATGTTCATATACGGTCAATAGATCACCTTCACTGTCTGTTGCTGCTGGGAGACGCAGCCGAGAGGTAAGCGGCTCGTGTGAAAAATAGGCGAGCCTTCTATTCTATAAAATAGACGCGCGTCTGACGTGCGTCTGACGCGCGTCTGACGTGCGTCTCATGCGGGCAGTGTGTCCACTCTAACCCCTTAACATGGACGCCGAAATAAAAAACAACACGCGAGCATGAAGCGCGCTGTGTGCTCCAGGCTTTACACTTAAAGTACACTTAAAATTATACTTTTATAAACTAAAAAGCGGGCCAATTTAGTTCCAAGAAATATTGAAATAGAACACTTAAATACTACTAGTACATTAATATTAGTATACTTAAATATAATATAATATATAATATAATATATTTAATATAATATAATAAATATACTTGAACTTTACTTAAGTATACTTTTTCTCTGAACTTTACAAAGTTTTTTTGTACGTAATGCTTTACTCAGTTTTACACCGTGTTGATTTTAAGTTTCGTTTCAATTTTACAAAGCAGCAGGTGTAGTAGGCCCCTACTGACCCACATCTATGAGGCTGATAACGACTGATAACGCACATTTAATGAGCTGATAACAGTTGAATCGAGCTACAAAGAGAGCTTCACGTTGCTGAAAATGCTCTCAGTTTTGGGCGTGTGACTAGACTGTCGATGCCATGAAGAAGAAGATAGAGAGCATCAAATGTCATTTCTGTCAATGTCATTGAGCTCAATATCGTCTCTGAAATACTGAGCGAGCCTGAACAACTGGCTAGAACTTGATCGTCCTTTTGGCTTTAGTAGAAATTCATTAAAGTGTTCAATCATCATTCTGATTGTTTCGACCAAAACTTATCTTCTAATGCAAAGTGTGTCATTAATGATAGATTGTTGACTGACACGTCTTTGATTGGTATTGATTTCATTTTCTCAGCAGCATTTCATCAATGTGGTTTGTGCTGTAAACATACCGAGGCTTTTTGGATTAAAGCCACAAGTGTTCTCTCAACAAGAGATGCTGGTGAGTGTTTTTATGTGGTGAGAGAGTAGCCAATAAACACTCCACATTTCCTCTTATTTTGTTGCACGAGGTGTTCTACAAGGAGCCTTTTAAATTGGTTAAGGCTCTGTTCATTCAAGAAAAGCTCCAGATAGAAGACCACTTAGGAAAGGTGCGTATGCATACAAATAAGAAAAAAAGCAAATTAAGGTTGGCCAGAGATATCAGAGCATTTGGAGTGATCAGTCTCCCAAATTGAAAGATGTGCAATATGTGGGAAGGCAAGCAAAGGCTTCATTAGCCCCAGGGCTGCAGGAAGAACTCTGCCAGCTACAGAGAAGAGCTCTGAGGATTGTGGGAAAGCTCATCAAGTCAGCACGCTACGAGAAGGCTTTCATTTCACCCTGGTACCGAACAGGTGTACATTTAATTTGCATTATGAAAAATCAATGTTTTGGCTTGTTAATGAAGAGACGGGGGACGTTGGGTGCATCTGTCATGTAGGCTGTTTAATGTAAATACATTTAAATTATAGCCCTTTTATTTTGATGTTGAAATAAAATCACTTTCAGATGCAGCTCCTTCTCCGAAGCTTTCCACTTGTGAACTGCAAAAACTGTGGATGCAACAATAAACCACATTTGCACTGACAGAAAGATAGATCTGCTCGCATACGTTTAGGAAAGTCTGAACAGGTGTAAATTTAATTTGGATTATGAAAAATGTATGTTGTTTGCTTGTTAATGAAGAGAGGGGAGACTTTGGGTGGAAAAACTGCACAAATTAGATCTGTCATGTACGCTGTTTAATGTAAATACATGTAAACTGCAGCCCTTTTATTTTGGTATTGTTAATAAAACTCACATTCGGATGCAGCTCCTCTAACTTTTTGTGAACTGCGACAACCTCGGATGCAATAAACTTGATTTGGACTGACAGAAAAATACATCCGCTCGTATACGTTTAATATGTGCAAGCTGCAGTTATACCCCGGAAAATGCTGACATTCCTAGAAATAGTCATAGTAAAAATATGCACCCATTTAGTAATCGCAAACACATCCAATCACATTTAATTTGAGCAAAACATTTTCGTCAATACATCTGAGCTTAGATTAAAAAAAAAGAATTAACTTATAATGGAAGCATAGTTTTTTTTAACAACCCCTACTCCTTCAAAATGAAATTGCCTTTCTCTATACATCCTATTAGCTTACACTTAAATGACCCTTAAATAACCCTTATTTCACCAGTAAATACTGCAGATAAAGGAAGCAAAATGCTATCAAAATGTATTTTTTCCTCCCTTGTAGCAGGATTAGCGTAGACGTTGTGTTATACCCAAATACAAGCTGCTATACCAAAGTCAGTGTTGAGGTGACACATTAGCAACAATGAATGAAAAGCATTTTTTACTCACAGTAAGTGAGCAGGTTGGCACCGAGATTATAGACTGAACCATGTAGCTAAAATGTGGACTCATGTCTACACAGAAGTTTACTTTAGGTGTTTCCTACTCTATAAATTGAAGATTTAGAAGACAATATTTTTGACTATAGTCATAGTTGTAGCTCTAGTTCTGCAACTAGCTATAGAGTCCTGCAGGGATGACGTACTTTTGTAGGCCAACCCGGAAGAATCACACGGGCTCCCTCGACAGAAAGCCAATGGGATTGTTCTATTGGGTTTTGGATTATTGCAGAAAATAAGTTCTGTGACAAACAAACGTTTATGATACTGACTTGTTTTGTTCAGCAAGATAATCTCCACTAATGAACACCACTTTTATGATTTTTGAGGCGTGAATGCAATCACCAGAAGTAAAAAGCTAACATTAGGTTATAAACGAACTCCACCACGGTCACATGACCACGAGTATACACAATGAAGCTGTAAAGGAGGACGAGTCGGCGTGATGACGTTTAGTCGTCTCATTTAGACACTTTGACCGCCTTTTTTAAGACACATAAAGGCTTCAAAATTCACCAGTGGGATATTTACTGATTTATTTTATATCATAGAACAAAATGTTAAAATCTCTTCAGCTTGTGTTAACCACAGACCTGATTACAGGCATCTAACCAAAAACCCATTGACTTCCAGACAAGGGAACCGGAAGTGCTAAAATGCTAACTCATTTCCTGGTTTGCCAAGGCCTACGGAAAGGAGGCTGGGTCACACGTCATATCTTCGGGGTACAACACATGCGCAGTAAAAATCTGGTCTGCACTCACCGAAATTGAGCCAATCGCAACGCACGACAGCAGCTTCAGTTACACTGCACATGTGTCCTACCCCATACCCCAAGACCCATGTCCACCCGTAACCCAGCCTCCTTTCCATAGGCCTTGGTTTTAGCACTGTGTAGCACAATACAGGGCTTGAAGATTGGCCTGTAAACCTGGTCTGTAACTGATGATGATGACAGAAGAAGGTAAGGAAAACAGAGTTTGAGATTGAAAGCAACGGTCCTAATTCATGAGCTTGAAAACTGGATAATGCAATGATCATAAATTCTGTGATGACAAAGTCACCTTAATATGATGTATTTGCCCATCATAGACTGAAGGAGATGAACACTTTGGCTTTTTCCGAATCTGGTTCGTTGTCACAAACACACTTTCGTTGTTCATTTGTTTCTGCATCATGAATGCTACCTGTTTTTCTTGGACTGACGTTCTATGAAGTGACTTAAGATTTTTTTTATTTTGAAAAAAGAGATCGACAGGTTTCATAATTCACCGTATGACTTACAAGAAATGGGCGGGCTCACAGCAGTATTTGAGTGTCTAATACACATGACAAAGCTTTCCCTTTGTTTTCTGAGCAGCAGCCTCTGCGCACTGGTCTTCTGCTGAGTGCCAGGTACTCTCCCAGAGAGACAAGGCTTTGCCTTTTAATTAATTTCCCGAATGATTGAGCACAGTTTAACTGCCCAGTGGTGATAACGATGAAAGCGGCCAATTGGAAGGGAAAGGCTATTTCTATAAAAACTGTCCTATAAATTAACCTTGACAAAACCCGTTTTGAGAGATTTTTGTAAACACTGCAATTCAAAAGGGGATACATTAGGCAGACAAACTCAGGATCAAATGAGTTGTTAAAATGGTAAATAGAATATAAACAGTTACAGCAAGTGTGACTTTACTGTAAATGTAGCCAACTGTAAAAGACAGTCTTTAATGCCGCCGAGGAACTATATGAACGTCAACCCTCTGTGACCTGCTGGGACTTCTCTTTTGTAAGGCAGAACTCCCAGAAAACACCAGCAGGGACTTGTCTTGCCCCAAAATCCACTGGTGCGAACTGCTGAGCTGTGCCTCTGTTGGCCTGTGCCGACGGATCTGGCACGCAGCCCCTCAATGACTGGCACATGGGCACACAAACATGGCTGGAAGACAGGAGAAGAAAAACAGTCCTTTGTGTTTAGTTAATCCCAAATGTCCCATTGGTCTGAAATGATTTCAGTTTGTGCTTCTTGGCTTGAGATTACGAGGGGAGGATTTCCAGCTCCCTCGTCATCTGATTGCTTATGTTCTCTATGGAACGAAGCGATGCAGACCTGCCACCCGCTATACAAACACTTCATCACATCGGGCCATCAATTACAGCCACATGTTAGATTTTCACTTTTAATTACAGAAACCTTTAATACTAACCATTTCTTTCGATTCACCAAAGGTATAAGCTGTCTTTCAACTTCCTGTTCCACACTCCCTCTGAGTCAGTGCACTTTTATCCTTGTTTAATTAAGGCAAGTTGAGGGACACCCCCCACTGCTCCCTGGGCTGAGAGCTGCCACTGCTGCCGACCTCTCTGTATAAGGAGGAAACTGATGGCGACAGGGTGGTAGGTTGCTTTTAATTAGCTGGGTAGCGCAAGGAGTCAATTTTTTTTTTCCGGGAAACGTCGAATTTTCAAACTCAAGGTTGAAACTCCCTCTGTCCTGCTGTACCTGGGATTCTTCTTTTAAAACTGCAATGTTAACTGAAGCGAAGCGGTCAATGCCACCGACTGCTGAAAGCAGACGTTACGTTCGCAATTAAAAATGTACAGAGATGTTCTAATTGTACAATCCTGCTGTCCAGTCGTATAGTCACGATTTGCCTCACGCCTTCATAAAACATACCCTGTTATTGCGGCAAAGCCTGATGCATGTTTGACATGAGGTTGTTCCTGTGTCCCTTGTGAATGCACTCTGTCTCCATAGCCTGGGGGGGACAAGATTGACTGAAACACCCACACAACACTACGTCCTCACAGGGCTGGTGGTGATAGCAGCAGGCCTCTTCTGTCTTTGGTCAGCCCGCTCATTTTACCGTATGGTTAAGGTTTGGTTAGGTTTAACATTAGTTGTGTGGGTTAAAAAACAGTGTGTGTTGGCAATATAGAACGTTATATCCAAAAGATTTGGGTGACATGGTGCATCCTTTTTTCCTTTGCTTGAGGTACTTCTGTATTATTAACAGCCAAGTGTTCATCCACACAATTAGTTCTCTGCAAATCTGTGTGGAAATTAATATATATTTTTTTTAAATAATTCTAATAAAATACTTTATTTCAAGTTGCTAAATTTGATATTCACGCTCACATGCACTAAAGGTCATGCGCGGCCGGCTCGGCTATGTAATCAATGCACAGAGAAGATTACAACACACCCAGAGTGACTTCATTCTCTGCTCAGGACGCCATTACCCCTCTATTTGTTTATGTAGCAAATAGTTGTT
Source organism: Sebastes umbrosus (assembly GCF_015220745.1). NCBI lineage: Eukaryota > Metazoa > Chordata > Actinopteri > Perciformes > Sebastidae > Sebastes > Sebastes umbrosus. The sequence goes on from NC_051287.1 coordinate 26,613,681, forward strand.
TGCTGCTATATTAATGCTCCGAATATGGTATAGTGAACCTTAATAAGGATTCAGCTGTACAGGCGCCTCAAATTTATAATTAACAATGATTTTGGAGATTAGATTTTTGGAATAAGAGCCCATTTACAAAGTGTCACAGTAACACTGGAAGAAAGAGAAGCCTGAGTGAACGCGGAGAGCTGCAGACTGATGTGTGAAAACTGAGACAACCGTCGGTGGACTCGCACAGGAAATGAGCAGACGGGATGTAGCTACTATACTGTAACTAACGTCTGGCTGCTTTTTGATTAGTTCCCACTTTCCGCGAATGCCATAGTGCAAATTTAATTCTAGAAGGGTGATGGCTTTAGGTTTTCATGGGCACCAGACCATGGATGTTATTTAGCTCTGTATTTTCATCCCAACACCTGTAATCAGTGTTTTTTTTTCTACATTTGCCCTTCTCTTGTGCTCTGTTGGGAATTGGGGCCAGAAACTGGTCTTATCTCAAAGGAAGAAGTGAATTAATGTGCAACATAGCTTGGAGCCAAGGTCTCCACTAAAACCTCCAACGACCCCAGACAGGAAATTGGCAGCACCTTTTTATGGCCTCATCTAGATCAGACTTTAAACCAACGGCAATATACTCAGAACACTCTCAAAAAAATGTTGTAAAGCAGCCACTGCATTTAATTGAAACAGGTTTCCTCCACAAGTCAAGATGATGTAGATCACATCCAATATACCTGCAAAAACAGAGCAAGCTGTTTAAAAAGACAACTCTGGAGTATGGAGTCGTTTTAAAAACACAGGTGCAGGCTCGCTGACTGTGTTGACTCCACAGATATGCAGGTATTATCCATTCAAAGGATAACAAAGCAGACTGAGCACCAAAAGCTCCTTTTTTTTCTTTGCCACAATCAGACTTATGCAAAGTAGAACAATCATAATTTCCTCTTTTTGGCTCATTTCTTCCTTTCATTTCGTCCTCTTTTATCAGCAATGCGGAAATCCTGGAATCTCCATTTCATCTTCCCATTAATAGACGCCAGCACTGCTCTAGTATGCAAATTCCTAACAAAGAGCTGCGGATAATCTAAATTGACCATTTATTATGAGATTTCTCACATGATATGGGTCGAATTGCTCAAGTTGTGCAGCAGGCAAAGAGTTCCTGTTTCATTTTCATCTGTGCCCTGCGTATATATATACAAAAAATGTTTTGAGCTTCTTCAACATGTAATGACAGATCTTTAGAATAACAAAAATCAAGCTTCATTAGTCTTTGACTCTCTGTGGAGTCATATCGCTGTCAGCTGGGTATGGATTTCTGAGTCAGGGACCTGGAACGGCATAATGATATATACACAACGCAGCTGACAAACAGAGAGCGATGGCGAGACAAGGTCATGTTTTCTGTCCGGAAATAGGACGCCTCTGTCTCTTTACACAGAGAAAAGGAGTCCTGGACATGGTCAGTTATACTGATTATCTGTCTTGTGCGGAGCAGAGCCGAACTAAGGATGCACTTTATTTTACAGTGATATTAATCAATGTAAGTAATAAATGTCAAATTTGTTGCAGTTAGAAGAGTGAAGCTGATCAAAGTGTGTGGTCACAGCAAACTGCACAAATACCACAAATAGATTGTGAATCCATAAAAGCAACAAGCCCAATAACTTTGATCTTTGTAGGAACAACGCTGGTTCCATTCATTCGCTGTTGTCTACCTTAAAGCCCCTAAAAATGTGGCTTCAAATCATATTAAATATCAATATCTAAATAAGCAATCAGAGTTTAAAAAACAAACATCTTTAGATATTATTTAATAAAGGCCCTGAAAGTTCACTTTAAACTCTTAAGATTTTTTTCTCAATAACATTAAAAAATCATGACTGAACAATCAAAGTTAAAGTTTTTAAAAAGACATATATAAGTATATATGTAATATACTGTTTACATGACCAGTATCAAATTCAGAGTATTGTCAGACTCGGAATAATAGTGGAATATTAGTGTGCATGTAAACGTAGTGACTGCTGGTGTCAGATCAGTGTTAAATCCAGAAATTAATGTATAAAGTAGCAAAATAGAAAAAGTAAACCTCATCATCATAATAGGTGGGTGATGTTTCCTGGGCATACAGTGTTGCACACTACTGGTGATGTTCATGTCAGCTCGCAAATTGCAAATATACAGTACATGTAAAATTAAGCGAAAAGTACCGAAAATAAATGTGCTTTCACCTTCCGCACACATCCGAGGAGGATCATCCATCTTCTTTGTTATCACACACCCACTACTTCTCTGTCTTCATCTCCTCCCCTCTGAGCTCGCACCATATCCCCTCATTAATCAGGTCATACATTTTATCCAGAATCATGAATTATGAATTTCTTTCTTGCAACAAAACATTCTTTTCCACACGCCGAGCACCGCTACTTCTGCTTTAACACTATGGCTGCCTGCATCACAAGTCAAATTTCACGGGGGGATTACAAAGTGAGGTCAACACACCCAATCTCATTTGTTTGTTCTGTTTCATTTTCAGGGAGGCACATTTCCTTCCCACATCAGCTGGGAAATAGGAGAGAGGCAGCAGGAGAGGAAGAGGAGGTGGGGGTTGGGGGTCTGATCAAAAGCACGGCGTCTTATACAGCACATGAAGCTGTTTCATCATCTCTTGATCCTCTTCTGACACCTCATATGATGGAGTGGTTGGTTCTGGGGGAGGTGTGTTTGTGTGTGTGTGTGTGTGTGTGTGCGTGTGTGTATGTATGTGTGTGTATGTATGTGCGTGTACAGTGACTGGTGGATGGTTGAGATGAATATGCTGAGCCTATACAAATGCCAATTCCCTTGGTGATCTTTAGCACCGGGGGCTTCTGGGAGGCATTTCTTTCTCATGGCAGTGTGCTGATTTATTTCATACAGATGGAATTGTCCATTGGATTTCCTCTAGAAGATTAAGATGGTACAATAAAGTAAAAGCTCCAAGATCTTCATGGAATTAAGCCCCATTTTGATGCATATCAATGTGTGCGACAGTGAGGTCAGCACTGACCGCTATCATCTAAAAAACATGACAACAGTCATTTTTGAAGTTTTGAAATATTGCAAATCCTGCAACTCAACAACACTACCTCAAGACAAGTAACCGCAGCAGTGCTACTGCAGGGCTGACTCTTCTCTTCCATTCTCCAGGAAACGTGCGGCAGCGACGCGCTTTGAGTTCAGGCTGGTGCACGCCACGGGTAGAGTACGAGCAGGGAGGCAAGGAGGCATCTGATTGGTTCTTTCCAAACGGGCCGCGAGGCAGTGATTGGTAGACGTTTTTACAGGATTACATCAGCTACAGATGACGGCTCTTTTCCGGTCCTTTTTCAGAGCTCATCAGTAATGGATCGCTGTTGGGGTGTAAAGACCATTTCAACCAATATAACAAATAGTGTATACTGGAGAACATTGTCAACCCTGCCTTTAAGGATGCAAAGATCGCGTATTTATGAATTATTTTGACTGTATCCATTTAAGCAGTGCAAAAATATCAATATTGGCATTTACTTATGCAATAGATGTCCAGAACTGTGTTTTACTGTCCAAAACATCTCTATAAAACCTTGAAACAATTCTCAAATTAAGATAGAACCATAGTATTAGTACTTTTAAAAATAAATAAATAAATAATAATGTCATAGTTCGGGTGCACTATGCACCCCTTAACCACTTTTTTAAAATTTGGAAGTGTGCAATGGGGCATAAATCAATTCCATGTAGTAATTACAGGAGGGTTCCAACTATAAGGTGTAATTTCATTCCACCTATATTAATTATATTAATATTACAGTCATTATATACTCTTTATACAATTATAGACATAGGACCTGTAAACCAGAGCATTGAAAAGCCATTGACATGTATTCATACATGTATATGAAGCTCTTCACTCTTCACAATTTTGGCAGCAGCTAGGCTTTCATCTCTAACTAAATGAAGGGATCTGATACCTCCCACTTTCACTGCCTTGGCTTCCAGTTGAGTTTAGAGGCTTTTATTGATTACCTTTAGAGTAATAAATAGCTATAGCCCAGTTTATATTACAGCACTTTTAACAGAGCTTGTAACTCATTAAGTACGGAGACATACATCTTATATCTCTCACAAAGTCAACATTACAAACGATGATTGAAAAAAAAAATTACATTTTGAAATATGATTGTTATTGGGTTTGGTTAAGAAATTGTGTTTTGCTTTGAAGCTTAGAGTATGGTCAAGTGTCACAGCTGTCACCAGCAATTTTATTTGCATGCATGTAGAAGATATCCTGACTTTTGTTTCCTAGTTCAGGGCTATGTTCGAACTTGCATACTAACATACTGCATACTACAGTACTCAATCTGTATGTACTGCATGCTGCTTACTAAATTAACTTAAATTAATTACTAGCAGACTCTTCACACTTGAGTAAACTCAAGCAATATGTCTTCTCTGAATCACATGACTGTATCGATCACGACGTTACCGCTCCAAGCTACTGATGAATGAAAATTGCTGGTCACATTATACCTCTTCCACTCAATTTAATATTTTCCATGTTAAATCCATATATTTTTTAAAGCAAATTAAAACAAATTAAACATTTTAGTGTTAAATAGTTTGACGCTTTTCCTCTGAACTGTACGTTAACATGACTTGCCATCATTCGCAATATATGTATATTTATATTACCTTAAAGGGACTGTTTGTAACTTCTTACACGTAGAAATCATTGCTGGTCGGTGTCCCATACGCACTCACGTGTGGCTACACTGTTCAGACTCAGTCGGGAGGCTGAAGCAGTAAAAGCCAACACTAGGATCAGCATTGATTCATGGAGAGTCTTTCATCTGGTCAGCTAACATTACTGCCAAGCAGCTGAAATATACAGTGATATTGTGGTTTTAGCTGACGTGTGTCGCCTCACTGTTTTGAGCGATGCTCGTTCATGTCTATTAGAGCGAGCACTAGCGCGAGCCCGACGCTGACATTCGTTGACTTAACGGCCGCAGGTGTTGCTGTTAACAAGCATTTCTGATTCTTACAAACAGTCCCTTTAAATGGAGATATGTCAAGTATTTAATACTCTTATCAACATGGGAGTCAGTGTGCTGACTTGACTATGACTTGCCCTAAACTGCATGTGATTATCATAAAGTGGGCATGTCTGTAAAGGGGAGACTCGTGGGTACCCATAGAACCCATTTACATACACTTATCTGTAGGACAGAGGTCAAGGGACCTCTTTGAAAATGGATATGACAGTTTTTCCTCGCCAAAATTTAGCGTAAGTTTGGAGCGTTATTCAACCTCCTTTTCAACAAGCTAGTATGACATGGTTGGTAGGCTTATATCTTCTATCTATCTTAGTCTGCTACAACCTCCGAAAGATCGATTGTGACAATGCGTTAAAGAAATGTGTGTAAGCAGCAGAGGACAAGAATTTCAATAAAAATTACAGTGGATGTTATGAGGAAAGCTTCTGCATAATACCCAAACTGTGAGTGTTTTCTGAGTCACTTAGATGAACGATGTAATTGTTACCGGTACCAATAGGGGAAATCTGGACCGGCTGCAAGGGTTACACAGGCTAGGAAGCACTGTGTAGCCATTATAAATAAACTGGGGAAAAAAAGTTTGGAAACTTGTGTTTGGTGGATTTTTTTCTCTGTCTGTTACATGGTTGGAAAGCCTGTTTATTTACCTTCACAATGATGTTCAACTTTTAAGGATCATGCATTTGTGGGATGAGCAGCACAGCTGATTTTGTGGGTAGCGCCCAAGAAAAATTTGCCAAAATGCTCTGCCAATGGTAAACAGTGTATTCTCATAAGACTACCAGGAAGCCTGCAATGACTGCCCTTCACCGTCAGGCCCGTTTGCGCTGGTGTCGACAACACAGACAATGGAACCTGAACATGTGGGGGAATGTCATGTTCAGTGATGAGTCCAGGTTCTGTCTGCAGAAGTTGGATGGCAAAGTATGGAGACGACGCGGAGAACGCTATGCTGATTGTTGCACCGATGGAGTAACAGTTTTTGGTGGGGGCAGTGTCATGGTGTAGGGTGGCATCTCCCTCACTGGCAAAACAAGGCTTGTCATCATTGAAGGCCATCTCAATGCAGTGAGATATCGGGATGAGATTCTGCAGCCAGTGGCGATCCCATATCTCCACAATCTGGCACCTAACTTCATCCTCCAAGAAACAACGCTCACCCCCACAGAGCCAGGGTTATCACAGACTACCTAGAGTGACCAACACAACCTCGTTGGCTGACCTGCAACGAATCCTGGTTGAGGAATGGAACGCCATCCCACAGCAACGTTTGACCAGGTTGGTGACCAGCATGAGGAGGAGGTACCAGGCTGTTGTGGCTGCATATGGATCTTCCAAGGCTACTGAGGCTCCTGACGGTGTATTAAATGAATAAAGTGTAAAATAGCCAATATGTCTTGTTTGTTCCTTGTTACTGATAGAGAGTTCAATCATCCAATCCACCAAATAACTCAAAACAAGAGTCAATTCCAACAGGAGAATACACTGTTTACCATTGGCAGAGCATTTTGGCAAATTTTTCTTTGGCGCTAACCACATTATCAGCTGTGCTGCTCATCCCACAAATGCATGATCCTTACAAGTTGGACATCATTGTGAAAAATAAAAACTAAACATGTAGCATTTCCAAACTACTGCACTCTCTCCTGCTTCAAGAGATGTCTCCCGATCCCCATCTAGGACCAAACTAACCCAAGTAATGTTTAGCTGTCAAGAGTCTAATTCTGATTGTCAATGTACAGTCATTGGGGGTCTGACTGTCCTCCTTTCATACACAGGTATGGTCCTGAGGCAATATGTGTGTTCCTCCTCTTCATCAGAATGTTCATACTCCTGCTTCACTGTCTCACTATCGTTTATCTGATTATCTCTCTGTTTTTGTCTTTTCTTGGGTGCATGCTGACTCTGCTCATCTTGTTCCAAGGGAAAATCGTTAACAGGTAGCAGAAGGTTACGATGCAGGACACGGAGGGTTTGATCTCCTGTTTCTGGCTGAACCTTGTACCCAGGTCCATCTCCAATCTGTTCAACAACACAATGAATTCTCTTTTCCCAGTAAGCACAAAGTTTGCCTGGGCCACCCCTCTGCGACAGATTTCTGACAAGCACCCGATCTCCAGGCTGCAGCACAATGCCTTTAACATGTCGATCATAGTATTTTTTTCCCTTAGCTGAGCACTTTCTGCTGTTTTCTGAAGCAACCTTGTATGCAAGAGAAAAAAGGCCATTTCTGTGCGTACTCTTGTCTGGACTGTGGCTCAGGTTTCAGGTCAAAGAGCAAATCAACAGGCAAACGTGGGGCTCTTCCGTACAAGAGAAAGAATGGTGAATAGCCGGTTCCCTCATGTCTCGTACAGTTGTACGCGTGGACTATGTTGGGTATGTGGTCCTTCCACTCAGCCTTTTTCTCCTCTTGCAGAGTGCGGAGCATCTGTAGAAGTGTCCTGTTCAGACGCTCAACGGGGTTCCCCTGTGGGTGATAGGGGGTCGTTCGAGAGTGGGTGATCCCTGCAAGCTGCTGGAGTCTCTGGAAAAGGTGGTTCTCGAACTCCCGGCCCTGATCTTGATGTAACTTTTCAGGGTACCTGAAGCGTGGAATGAAGTCATAGGAGATCTTCTCAGCTGCCATTCTGCCTGACTTGTTCTTGGTCGGGTAGGCTTGAGCGAGTAAAATGATCTATCAGGACTAAAATGTACTTATACCCACCTTTACTCTGTTCAAGATGGAGGTAGTCAACAGAGATGAGTTCATAGGGGTTTGTCGAACCCATTATATGGGTTCGATATCTGGTTGTTATCGAACCCATAAGTGCTCGCTCTGGAATGCTTGGCCGCTTCTGTTTAACACACTGGCACTGGTGAATGACGTAGTCTTCAATGTCACGTTGCATAAAAGGCGAATAAAACCTTTCTCTCGCCAAGTGATTGACTTCGTCTGCGCCGTCATGCCCCATATCATCAGGCAGGTGTTTTAGCACAGTCGACTTCAGCTTACTGGGGAGGACCAACTGTTTCCGTTGTCCTGTCTGGCTGTACAATATTCCCTTGTCAAGTGTGAGTCTGTTCCATTCATGTATTAGTCTGCGTGTCCTGCGTCCCATTTGACTTTTGTCTTTGTCATTAGGATTCCATCCTCTTTTTTTCAGGGTTATCACCTCGCAGCTGGGAGTATCAACCTTCTGAGCAGCTCTAACACTTTCTGGAGTCATAACTGGAATGCCTTCCTAAGATGTGTCATCTGCAACATGAAGCAGCTGCAATGCATCCACCCATGGCACATCACTCTCTCTCATGGCTTTGTCCCCCTGCCAGATGGCAGAGACTACATCTGGGGACATAGACTCTGTGTACTCTTTTAGGTGGTTGTGAAGTTTCCCTGGATATCATGACAGGGAGTCAGCGTCCGCATTTGACTTGCCTGGCCAATATTTGATGGTGAAATGGAAGTCGGCTAACTCGCCCACCCAACAATGTCCATCTGCGTTTAACTTGGCCGTGCTCAAAATGTAAGTAAGGGGGTTTTTATTAGTGAATACGGTGAAGGTGGGTGCATAATAGAGGTAATCTCTAAATTTATCACAGACGGCCCACTTCAATGCAAGGAACTCAAGCTTGCCTGAATGGAGATGGTAATTTTTCTCAGCTGGCGTAAGTGTCCTGGAACTATAAGCGACGACACAGAGTTTTTTTCCCTGTTGTTGATAGAGCACAGCCCCCAGACCTTCATTTGATGCGTCGGTGTGAAAGACGAAGGGTAAATCAAAGTCTGGGAAGGCCAGGATGGGTGGACTGGTTAGCATGTCAACAAGGCGCAACACCACAGCCCTGTGTTCTGGTGTCCACTGAACATGTGCTTCGGATGAAAGCTGACCACTATTTGTGCCTTTTGGCTTGGTCTTGTTAGATCTAGCTAGGATGACTCTCTGGCTGGACTCTCTAGGACTCTCTATTAGCTGGTTATTACCTGGCTATACTAGAAAAGTCCTGAATGAAAGTTCTGTAGTAACCTAGAAATCCTAGGAGAGCTCTGACCTCTCCAACATTCTTTGGCTCTCTATCCTTCAAATGCTGAACTGCCTCAAGGTCTTTAGGGTCTATCTGACCACCTTCACGGGTCACTAGGCGCCCCACATACCTGACCTGACTTTTAAACAACTCACATTTTTTTGGGCATAGCTTTACACCATGCTCTCTAAGGATAGAGCACTCGCCTTAGATGGTCAACGTGGTCATGAAAAGTCTTTCGAAAAGCAGAGCCCGTCATCCAAGTGTGGAGAGCAGCACTCATCCCTTAGACCCTCCATGTACCTTTGAAATGCCGCCGGGGCATTTGTAAGGCCAAATGGGAGGCGGATCCACTCGTACAGCCCCCATAGCGTGCTGAAGGCGGTCATGAGTCTGGAACTCTCATCGACAAATCCCTGATGGTAAGCACTGCCTTGGTCAAGTATTGAGAACCATGAGTAGCCCCCCAGGTTATCCAACAGATCTTGGATGCGTGGAAGAGGGTGGCGGTCAGGGATGGTTTTGCGGTTCAAGCCCTGAAAGTCAACACACAGACGCAAGCTCTTGTCTTTTTTTCTGACACAGACCACCGGAGACGAATAGGGTGAGGTGGACTTTCTGATCCAGCCATGTTCGAGCAGGTTCTGGACATAATCCTTACTTCCTTGTACAAAGGCTTGAGAACAGAATTGTAGGACGTTTGGACTGGTATTTCGTCCTTTAGGTGGATTTTCAGTTGCAAGCTTGGGATGCAACCAATAACAGAATTGTCCTTAGCAAATACAAATACAACATGTCTCTGACTATTCTTTGTTCATCCTCCTCCAGGTATGACACATCGACAGGTGAGTGCCATCTCTGTTTTGTCATGTCCTTTATCTCAGGTTTGTCACTTGTTTCTCTCTGCTTGTCTGTGTTTAGCTGAGCTGACAAAGTGTTTACAGTGGGATTGGACATAGACTCTGACCCACCTGTAAAATAGTTAACTGGTCTCACTTCAGTAACTTCCTCCAATGTGCCTAGAACTGTTCTCTTTTTGAGGTAGATATCATGTTTAGTGGGGTTCTGAATAGGAATTTTAAATTTTTTTGTGGACCCACTCCAGACTCCAAACAGCTCACTGGGTTGGGTTGAAAGAGCAGTGTCCCGCCTCTTGGCCATTCCCTGACTCTGCACCGAACCTCACAAATCTGCTCTGCAGAAATAGTTACACCTCTCTTCCCTGTTCTCACACTGCACTCAGGAGCGATCTCATTGGGGGTCAAAATCTGGAGAGCAGAAACTAGGGCTTCCACTGCACTGTCACTGACACTTAAAGCCGCTTTAACAGGGCCCGCTGTTTTAGAGTGGCTGGCTTGTGCTGGGGGTTCTTCAGCTGTCTCGGTCACTAGCCGCCCCTCTCCAGTGACCTCGCTCCATTTCCCGATATCTTCCTTTTCAGACAGCCAAAGGCGCGATGTCCAGCTTGGCCACAAACAAAGCAGTGCGGGCAGCTCACCCTGCTCTGTTGGAACACAGTCACGGCATCTGCCCCAGGTCTCAGATGTTGGTGTCTGAGGACAATCTGCTGATGAGCAGGGGTCCCCAGGTGTCACACTGTCAGTAGGTCTCACCATCTGGGCCAGATGCTTGGTCAGTGAGGACACTTGTGCAGTCAGTTCTCTAATAGCAACACGATTAGCCTGTAACTCAGTGTCAACTTTAGCTTGCTTATCTGAGTCACTACCATCAAGCTGAGCTGCGCTTACAGTCACTGGTCGGGTTTTAGCTGCGGTGCCAATGCGTTTTAGTCTTTCTGCTTCCTCACTTGTAGACTTAGTGATTTGATCTAGGAGAAAGTCATCACTTACCTGCAAGTCTGTGAGGAGGGGTTTGAGATCATGTCGAACATGGTTGTTTTCCTCATTTAACCCTTGGTAAAGTGTGTGGAGAAAGGAATCATAGCTAAACTCTGCACCAGGCTGTTGTGACTCAAATAGAACACGCTGCTTTAAACCCATGACTTTGTACAAAAACGGCTGTGGGCTCTCTTTGTCTTGCTGTTTAGCATTACTTAACTCTTAAAAAAGCTCAGTACTGTTTTTGTACCTGATGTGTGCGCGGAGAAACCGCTTCAACTCATCAACAGTTAAGTCACCTTTATGAGTTAACATCTCTCTGAATGTACCAGGTTTTATTATCTTAATCACAGTGCGAAGTACCTCTGACTCAGTAAACCCTTCTTGCAAACCTTCATCGATTTGTTTACAAAGGCTGCTGTATGACATGTCAGAACCAACATCAGAGATTTGTCCGATATGTAACTTAAACTTTCTGCGTGGGAGCAGAGCTGCAACATCATTAAACCTCATTACCTGATCTCCCACGCTGGAGGACAGACTCACCCTACCAGGGGAAACACCCCCAACACCTGCTGTGAGTGACTTGGTCGATAGTGGAGTGGCGAGGCTCCTAGCTGGCATACCACGGCCTCTTCCCATAGGTGCTGGAAGTGTGTGAATGTCTCTGGTCTCGGGCAATGGATGTGTGGGAATGTCTGTGGTTGGTGTAGTTGGATGTCTGTCTGGACGGTTGTAGTCAGGAGGTGAGGGAGTGGAGCTACCCTGTTGTTGGGTTGTTGAAGCTTCCATCTCAAGGGGTGTGGCCTGGCTAGCTCCAACCGCTGCGGTGTCTGTTGCCAGCATGTCACTCAGCATGTCGTCGAGGAGGACGAGTTGAGCCATGCCTTCATCCTCTAGGACTCCCAATCTCTCCCCTCTTATGTAGTCAACAATCAGGTCATACAGTTCTGGTTCACTCAGGTCATCAACATCGCTAGTTGCGCTGCCATCATCAATTGAACTCGCTACTGCCAGTAGCTGACTTGAACTCAACTTGGAAAGTCTCTTCTGGATCTTGAAGGCCAGCGTCCGCCGTGGGGTGACAGTGGCCATTATGACGCTACACAGGTGGCCTCCGCTCTCTGGATGACGCACTGGATGGCAGCCTTCCCTGAAGCTTTGGACACCGGTTCACGTCGTCTCAGCACCCACTTCATCAGGCAGTGACGCTAGAACTCATCCACGGACGAGCCCCCAATTGTTACCGGCACCAAAGGAAATGTGGACCTGCAGCAAGGGATATACAGGCTAGGAAGCACTGTGTAGCCAATATAAATATATCGTTTCTGTGGATTGATAGAGAGAGGACCAAAGTTAGCGTCTTGCTCAGGCCACAGCTTGATAATTTCTGAGCTGCGCATGAGCAGAGCTTGTAGCTACAGTCTCCCTAAGGGATCCACAGCAGCATCAGAGCGCCATCTACTGATGCGTAGGTGTAATACCTTGAAATAAGGACTGTGTAAAAACTGTTAGAATAGTTAATTATTAACAAAAAATAGGGTGGGTGTTTAAATAAAAACTAGACATGTATCATTTCCAACCTACTACATAATCATTAGAGGGTTTTTTCTCAGACATCAGAAAACTACTCTGATGATGTCATGAGGGTTATTTTCTCAGTGGTTAGAAGGATCCTCCCATAGTAACAGAAGATACATAACTGTTTTCTCAGGCTGCTGCAGCAAATGAAAAGTAATAGGATCCTAATTGTCCTGGTATTTCAAATCAAACTGGCGATTACCTCCATCAGGATGGAACAATGAGCATCTCAATTCCTAATAGCTGTGAATGATTCGCTCCCAACATGAGAGTCTATTTTCGGAATAACAAAGGGGAGGGGAGAAAATCAGAGATTCTTCTCCCGGTTATTGAATAATTTACAGACCTTGCCAGTGTACTCATTAAGGCTCTACAGTAGGCAGACAACGAGGGGGGTTCGGGTGGGAGGGTGCTGTCAAATGGAGAGGGAGAGAAGAAGGAGGGTCGGCTATTTGGTAAGACGGAAGGAGAGAGAGTGAGGGAGATGTTAAATACATGAGAAGAAAGGAAAGGAGAACAGAAAATACTGGCATATCAAGGGAGATGGAAGGGAAAAAAATAGTTTCTGTCAGTGTCATGATTAAAAGATTTAGGGGAGCTGAAGGGAGGGGGGCTGACTCTTCCCACAGCCACACTTCCTTTTGTCTTCTTTGAACTCGGGATGTGTCGACAGGCTAAGGGAGTTTGGTTAAACCCGACTGATCGCAGATATGAGGTGCCGCTTGGTCTTTGAATTAGCGGGTCCCAGAACACACTCGGAGGGGAGAGGAAACAGAGAAAGACGATGGGGAGGGAGAGGAGGCACGAGGGATGGGAAGGTGGGTGAGGGGAACGGTGGAGAACAGAAGGGAGGAGTCATAGATGGATGGATAGATAGATGCATGAGGAGAAGAGGAGTTGTCGGTGGGGGTGGGTGAGAAAAGCTTTTACTGGAAGATCACGACGCGCTATCCCATCATCCTCTCTTGTCTCTTATTCTCCACTATCTATCAGCTGAGATAAAGCAGAGGGATTGGCAGGCTATAACACAACAGATATATTGTGTTGTTTTTTCAGTGTACTGGCTTTGCTGTTATAGCGCCGTCATTAGCCGAGTCCTCATAAATGCCAACGCTCTTGGCCTAAATTACCTCTGAGAGTTTACTGTTATGTTGCTGCTCTCTTACACCAGGCGTTAACTGTGTCATAAGAGGATTTTCAATGCCTTCCTCCCACCCTCTTCTTCTTCTACTCCAGAAGCTCTGTGTTCATGCTCTGTTCCACGGCTCAGCATATATACTGTAAAATATGAAGCACCCAGATCATGACAAACCACCATGTATCTCCCTTTCTCTGTGTGTATCCCTGAATATTTCATAAATGGCACACAGCAGATGTTGTTGTAAAGCGCATCAATATTTGATGCACTTTCTGTCTCCCTTTCTGATATTTTGTATTCCGGTGACATTGGCGTCGGCATTCATGTTGGCCTAACAGCCACTGTGGTTTTGTCTATTATGAAGCATTAGCTTGGAGCCGTGTTCCGCGCGGTGGCAAATGGAGAAAACAAGTCACAACATTGTGCGAGCGATCGCAGGATGATCAGTGTGCCTGTTTGCAGGTGGCTAATTAGCAAGGCGTGCTCTTTTCTCCCTCCCTCGGATGCTTCATTCCAGCGTGTCATAATTCTCAATGAGTTCCTTTTAACTACACCCTAACAGTGTTGATTAATTTGATCAGAAATTACAGTAAAGGAAAGCATTTGCATAATACACAAATTGTAGAGCGCATTTTGAGTCACCCAGATGAATGGATTCAAGTTGGCAGAGCGACTGGCTATGAATTAACATGAGGTACGATTGAAACAACATATTTCCAAATGTCAAAGTATTCCGATTTTCCCTCAGCGTGTCTGGGCATGATGTGTAAAACTATATTTGTCAACACTATCACATATGCCCTGGCATGTTCTTATGCCACACACTGCTTGTTTTGGATTAATACAGATTAGGAAAAGGGGGGGAGAGAATCCCAATATAATCTGGATTACCAGCAGCCTCATCCCCTCTGGCCATGGCAATTCCCTGGAGAGTCAAAAGCCTGTGTGCAATGGTATTTTCTTTGACCCATTTGCAGCAGTGGTGGTATTGCAGGATGAAATATGGAATATGAATGAGTGCCTCCTCCCCTAAGAGCTTCCATTAGAGATCACTTAAGGGGCCCTGGTCCATTATTGAGAGGTTGCAGGGGGTGTGAAGCTGCTCTCTTTGAAGTCAGAAGTGGTGGTGAAGTACATGCATTAGCTGGAGTATGGCATCTCTGCATCATTATGATCAATGTGTGTCTAAAAATGGGAAAGGCTTACAATAACTATCATTTACTAATTAGATTTTTGTCGGTATGTTACTTTGAATTGGATCCTGAGATTGTCCTGCATAGACAGACAGACAGACAGACAGACAGTATAATATTTAAATTAATGCTGAAGATGAGAAGATATTCTCATATATTCTATTCTATTCTCTATTCTGTGCTGTACTGATATGTGCATCTCTGCAAAGAATACATTCTCTGGCCTTTCCCCTCTCCCCCACACACATGAGTCGATCTGGCAGCCATTCCTCATGGGAGAAGCTGTTACATAGCATCTAAGAGGTTATTAAGGCTACTG
This sequence comes from Sebastes umbrosus, assembly GCF_015220745.1. NCBI lineage: Eukaryota > Metazoa > Chordata > Actinopteri > Perciformes > Sebastidae > Sebastes > Sebastes umbrosus. The sequence goes on from NC_051287.1 coordinate 26,628,827, forward strand.
TGTCTGGGGGAGGATGAGTTGAAACTGCAAAGACGACCAGAAGGCAGCAACAAAATGGCCTCTTTTGACAGGATGCTGTTCCTTTTTAGAGTACAGCAAATCTACCTTCAGGTGCATTGTGGTCCCTTATAGTTGTAACCAATAAGCCAGTAGTTTGTGGTGTGTGTGTGTGTGTGTGTGTGTGTGTGTGTGTGTGTGTGTGTGTGTGTGCGTGTGTAGGTATGTGTGTGTGATTTGCCTCGGGGAAAAAAAGGGATTTCTGCTCTGTATTTGATTTCCATGCCTGTGATCATTACATTTCCTTGTTGGTGGGGATCAGCTTAATCCCTCCTCCTGGTGCGCATTTCATTCTGTCACACTGAATCAAAAACATTATTTTTCTTTATCTGACAATATATATTCCTAGCTATGTCTAAGAACAATGTTAGTTTACAGAGTGTGTCTCCATCTCTGCCAAGTCAGCAGTACAATTTAAGAAAAAGCAATAGATATACTAAGACATGGGTTTCATCATGATTCAGGAGTATTGTGGACCCCAAACAGGAAGGTTGTGGGTTTGAATGTTAACACTGAAATAAATGTCAAACAATGACAAATAAAAATGGAAAAAAAGAAGAACTTAGTATAGGGCAGCATTGTAATGTCTGCATTAAGCATCGCTGTGCTAACAGGTGTCATTCATTGCTATGGAGTTGACAAAGGGACTGTGCATACAAACGGCACTCATTACACTTTGCTGTGCTGTAATATATTCAAAAGTAAACATGCGTGTTGTGTTCAGTATGAGCGTCAGCTAGAAACATTTCATTTTCCACTCAAAACCACCTGCAAAATAAAAAAGTACAGTAAAGATGAAAGATGTAAATGTCGACCCTGAATGCCCCCTCAACCTTTGCTTCGTCATCCTCCCCTCCAGCTGCAGATATCCTTGATCTGTACCAAAGCTTCACTTCAGCAGCAGAGTGGCACCCTCTGCTATCATAGCCCTCAGCAAACTTCTTCAATAACACCGTGAACCAGTTTTGATATAATTGGTTTATACGTCTCTGGTGCCAATATGTCTGTACGTTGCTATACAATTTCACCATCCTGGAGAACTTTCAAGTTTGTTCTCCTCATCTCATTCTTTTGTAACAGTTTCACTCCGAGCAGAAGAGAGGTGCTGGATTTAAAGGAATAGTTAAAGGGACTATTTGTAACTTTCAGAAATGCTTCTTAACAGCGACACCTGTGGCCGTGAAATCAACGAAAGTCAGCGTCGGGCTCGCTCACAATATACCTGAACGAGCATCACTCAAAACAGTGAGGCGACACACATCAGCTAAAACCACAATATCACTCTATATTTCAGCTGCTTGGCAGTAATGTTAGCTGACCAGACGAAGGTCTCTCCATGAACATGATTTAGGATCAGATATCCTAGTGTTGGCTTTTCCTGCCTAAGTGCAGGCTGAGGCAGCGGGGCTCTCCAGCGTGTCTCCCTGCTCTCTCCGGCTGCGGGCGGAGAGAGCAGAGGAGACACCGGCACCCGGTCGGTAACGAGAAGACAACGTAACTCTCTGCACAGCTCGGTCACTTCACAAGACACGGAAAACCTCTGTTGGTCTGGAGGAGCTGCAGCAGTTATTTCTGCACAAACGTCCACTCTACATTCACTAGATATTCTCAGAGCTAAACTAACTCTTCTGCAGTGTGGAGTGAGCGCGCGTTCACGTCTAGAGGTGGAGCGAGCTGAGCTGTCTGAGTGAAGGCGAGCAGGCAGAGGAGGAGGGTACAGCGGCTACACGCGAACGCGCATATGCGAGCGCGCATGTGTGACGACCCGCTACATTTATACGCTTACAAAGTTACAAATAGTCCCTATAACAATTTTGTGAAATATGATTATTAATTTGTGTTGGGAACCACCATTCAAGATGGTGGCAAGAGACCACATGAACCATACAGCCATCTTTGTAGAGTCAGCCATATTGTCTGTAGGCCATGCAGACATCTTGAGACAAGAAGCCAGCCATCTTGTCTCTATCTCACACACACACACACACACACACACACACACACACACACTTAAACCTTTATTATCTTGTAAATAAATGTTTGTGGATTATACATGCTGGTCTGTTTAATGTTGTACAAGAGTGAATAATGCCAACCGCTGCTGTGTCAAGTACTCCACTATCCTTCAACCTTTATTATCTATTTTGGTTATAGTTATTAATTTAATTATTAATCAAAGTTCCAAATTGATAGTTTAGTGTATTTAATGAGACTTATCTATGAGACTACATTAATGTGCTATCATTTTCTCTTTGTTTCAAAGAGTGGTGCCCAGAGGATGATTTAATATAAATTAAATCATATTATTCAATATAATTAATAATTATTTTGATAATTATGAATTACTTTTGAAAGTCATTTTAGTGTCTTTTTTAGCTTATGTACCAATGTAATGTGGTGCCCTGTTATTATTAATATATATTGATAATGTATTAATATTAAGTTTATTGATATTAATAATTATCTTTAATATTTTTTCCAATAACCAGACCAGCTCCGATCTGCGTCCCCAACATTTGTTTTCGCGAGAGTTGCGTGAAAAAATCAATACCACTCTCATGTTTGTACGCTAAATATGAAGCTACAACCAGATGAGGGTTATCTTGTCTGAGACGAACTGGAGTGTCAGCTGGTTAACTGGAAAGCTCATGGTGATGACACAACTCAATATCACGCCAAACGGTGTAATAGACCTGCCTGTCCACTAGAGGACAGCGTGTCAGTGTCACGTTTTGCCTCATGACCTGAATATTACACGCCTGTAACAACGTTCAGTACCAGAAGGGGGCAACAAAGCCAAGAAAACCACTCAGTCATGGTTGGGCTTAAAATAAGTGAGTAAGCTAAGTAAAACACGCACGGAAACAACGTAATGTCATTACGCGAAAACACACGACAAATGTCACTAACATAACTTGCAAAACAAAACACCCTGTCTGGTGTTGTAACGTGACAACCGTCACTACATAACACGGCACCTTCATGCAGGCGTGTAATATTCACGTCTGGGCGACACAAAACGTGACACTGACACGCTTTCTACCGGTGGAAAGACGGGCCTATTACATACTTTGCAGTGAGACTGGGCTGGACGACAAGAGTCAGGAAGCCACTGCTCTCAGTCAAGAACGAGTGCAGCACATAACTCCCCGGAAAACTTCAATTGTTGTTCTTACAGTTCCATTTTTGGATGGATTGAACAAATGTCTTGATTAGTGAGTTTTAGAGGTGCTGGTGGATTTTTTACCTTCAGACAGAGCTGTTTCTCCATGCTTCAGTCTTTATGCTACGCTAAGCTAATATAACCACCTGCTTGCTCCAGATTGATATTAACGTACAGACATGAGTGGTATTGATCTTATCTAGCTCTCACCAACAAAGCAAATGAGTGTATTTCCCCAAATGTCAAATTATTCCATTAACTATCATTTGTTAGTACTTTGCACATAGTTACTGGGCGTGACTCAGTCTTTTCTTAGCTGAGTCACAATACGGTAGAAAAGAAATCATTCAAGTTAAATTACAAACTTCAAAGGCATCGGACAATCATTCATCATTCTTGCATATTTAACATTTGAACTTCCTAACCGTAAAATCAAAACGAGGGGCTATCTCACTGATTTATGAATAATGCTCAGTAAGTCAGAACCATTTACAAGCATGTATTAGTTCAAGCACAAGTACATTTATGTACTGTACATTGTCTATATTGCATATAATACTCTTCTTAACTCCAAATAGCTGTTTCCTCCTTTCGCTCTAACATGCCAGCTAGTTTTCTACAAGAGCATTCACAGGGGATACATACATATATCAGAGCCTGTGTACTGATGTCAGATTTATGAAGACAGATGTTACTCCTCTATGGTTGGATGAAGGATGTTGTCCATTTCCATTTCATATTCATACCCTAGTAATTTTCAAATCGACAAATAATGAACGGAGCATTTGTCAGAAGAACATTTAAAGAAAAAAAATCCCAACTTGAACAGCCTGGAGATAATTACTTTCAGTAATATTTATGGTAATGAACTTGTGTTTATGCATAATTCAGTGTCATTTATTTTTTTAACAGAGGTCCAGAGTTGTCCTGTGAGTGACTGTGCTGACATAAAGTAATTGCTTTATTAAAAGAGAGAGCACATCTAATGATGATAGCTAAAGAGTTATTACTCATCACAAGGCTGCTATCTGCACAGATACAAATATGTAATATCTCTTAAATGGTAGCTCCAGTATTGATGCACACACACACACACACACACACACACACACACACACTGCAAATTAACTGTACAAGATGCTCTATTGACTGTAGGTCCTCACATTAAGCAATATTTGAAATCAATATACTGTCTGCTTGCACGCTACAGTTAGCTCTACTGCTGCCGTAGGCAACAGGACGATGTTGACCATTAGTCCTGATGTCCAAACAACCTGGTGAACCGGGAAACAGTGAGTGAGATGATTTTGCTCAGGCAATACGACCTTACTCTCGAAAAGTTCAAGACTCTCTCACCATTTGTAACTAAACTTTTAGTAGCTGCAGAAGACAGTTTGAACAGTTTTGGCCGAATAGATGAACTAGAAGTGCACTCAGAGAGCGCAGTCCTCCGCCAAGGCAGGTTTCATGTATGACACTCCGCCCCCCCCCCCCAACCCTCTACCCCTCCCCTCCCCCCCTGGATCGCCACCAAAATCGAATGGATTGTCCATTGTGCCACACCCCACCCCTCCAAAAAATTTCATTCAGATTGCGGACATTTGGAGTAATCCTCCAAACGGACAAACCAACCAACAAACCAACGCCAGTGAAAACATAACCTCCTTCCTAGGCCTTTGGCCTTGGCGGCGGTAACAAGAGTCTACAGCCATGTTAACGGCTCTGCTTTTGTGCTGCGGTTCTTTTGAGTTACACAATGGCAATGCTAACATTTGCTATAGCACTACTACAGCTAAGGCTGATGAGAATGTCAGAGTTTTGCGGTTATTTGGTCATAAACTAAAGTTTTGGATAAAAAAAATGTAAAAGAAATTGAATTGGTGGCGCTAGAGAACAAGTCATTGGATTAAAGTTATCACAATTCATTATATCCTGAAGGGCTATAACAAATTCCATCTCAATCCATCCAATAGTTGTTTCGTTTCAGAGAGAGACATTTCATTAAAAACAATAAATGTCAATCCCGGCGCTAGAGGAGAAGTCAGGGGATCACCAAAGTCAGTTGGATTCAAGGGCTCAGTTTTCAAGCTGGAGTGAAGATACTGGAATTATATGAAACTAGGAAACCTAAAGAATCCATCGGTACCAACCATGTCATACTAGCTGGTTGTGAAGGGGGTTAAATAACGCTCCAAAAAGCTAAATCTGGAATGTCCATTTTCAAAGGGGTCCCTTGACCTCTGACCTCCAGTTATGTGAATGAAAATGGGTTCTATGGGTACCCACGAGTCTCCCCTTTACAGACATGCCCACTTTATGATAATCACATGCAGTTTGGGGCAAGTCATAGTCAAGTCAGCACACTTATGATTTGAGGATATTGTTTTATGCTAAATGCAGTAACTGTGAGGGTTTCTGGACAATATCTGTCATTGTTTTGTGTTGTTAATTGATTTCCAATAATAAATATATACATTCTTTTTCATAAAGCAGCATATTTGACCACTATGTTGATAAGAGTATGAATTACTTGACAAATCTCCTTCAAAGGTACATTTTGAACAGATAAAAAATATGTGATTAATTTGCGATTAATCAAGATTAAATATTTTAATCGATTGGCAGCCCTAGTTGAGATATTTCAGGAGGGAACGAAGTGGCAGATCGACTAACATTGTCATACAACGAGTCATGCTGCTAGCATGTCTAAAAACACCTGATAGCTCATTGGCTAGTTTTGACAAGATGTATAATCAAACATCAGTTTCAATTTTGTAAGCACATTTCTCTTGCTAACCTGTGGAGACAAAAAGCTAGTGGATGAAAACCACACTACAAATAAGGATATTTGAGACATACAGATGAGATCATTAATGAAAAGAAGAAATAGCAAACAGCACAGACAACGGAAGAGCACCTCGTGTTTTGTGTTTAATTGTTTCGATATACTCACAACATATTGAAGAAAGAAACTTTTCTGAGGGAAGCTGACAGCTGGATAGCATTTTAATTAATACCGCTCACAGTTTCAGTTTGTCTCTTATCGTATCACCAAATGTACAGTACAAATTAACTAACACAGCCTGTGGACAAATCTGTGTGACACCTCCACAAGGCTCGACATAATTGGAACAAAGACAACGCTGAATTGATTCCAGTAGTGTCTCTGCTCCGTAACCTTTCATCACTCGGAGACGATTTTTTTTCTGTCGATACTCTGGGAGCAACCCGTGTGTAATTGATTGTGCTCTGTGGTAGCATCTGTTGATGCAAGTTCTTGGTGAGATTCAGTGAATTTCCACACATTTCTCTGAAACTGAAACCCAAATTATTAATACTGTAAATAAAAAAAGAATTCAAAAGCTTTTGGTTTTGAGAATATGAGTCAAATGATACAAACACGCACACACACCAACACACACACACACACACACACGCACACACACACACACACACACACACACACACCATCTACAGTTGTCTTACAGTTTGCTATGCCCTGTGAAAACCATGGAAACCACTGTCTTACATTTTTAATATTCAGTTTTTTTCCCATTCTTCTGAATTGTTCACAATATTTGAAATAATACATTAGTTTCAAAATACTTAAAGGTCCCACATCATGCTCATTTTAGGTTCACACTTGTATTTTATGTTTCTATTAGAACATATTTACATGCTTTAATGTTAAAAAAAAACTTTATTTTCCTCATACTGTCTGCCTGAATATGCCTGTATTTTCCTTCTGTCTGAAACGCTCCGTTTTAGCACATATTAATGGAATTCCGTTGCTAGGCAACAGCTTGGGTCCATGTTTACTTCCTGTCAGCTGATGTCATTCACATGCACTGCAACTGGAAATAAACTGGGACACATTTTGAACGTGTACATTTAAAACTGTGAATTTGTGACAACACAAATGGACAGAAATCCTGACAGAAAAAAAACAGTTTCTGAATACGGGCTGTGTGTATTTCACTGTGGATTGAGCATCTTGATACTTTCACAGTATTTCTATATCACTTAAACCTTCTTTATAATAAAAAAGACTCAATTTTTACAAAAACCTGAGACCTTTAATATAAAAGATAACAAATTAAAAAATTCTAAATTACAATTTTCAATCTACACATCGAAATATTTGTCATCAGTAGGCGATTTGGGGGGGGGATGTCATCCTCCTTTATAATGACCAAAATGCATCCCTCTTTTTTACCTGCCATCCCCCCTCTCCATCCCCTAGTAGCAGAGGGAGTGCAGGGACAGAGGGGTTGTTTAGTTGAGTATGTTAGTCTAGTCTGCCTGACTCATTGATCTTTTATCTGACTGAGGTTGAATCTATGGCCCTGACCATGGCTCTGAAATATCAGCAGCCTGACTGTGCTGTGTTTTGATGAATCCACGGTGCTGTCCGTGGTGCTGAAGTAGCAGACAGAGTTGTTTTTGGGACTTCTTCTCTGAGTCCCAGCCAAAGAATACAGAACCAAAACAGTGGTTTTTGGGGCGGTTTGCTAGTCACGGATGAACTAAACAAAACCAACCAGATCCATCTCCCCAGTTAAACAATGACAGATCGCCCACTGTTGGTCAGCACCTCTGATTAAAGAGGTAGATTAAGAGTCTGCAGCCATGCTAGTGGCTCTGTGAGGCTGGACGTAGAGACTGCAATGCTTTGACATAAATGCTAATGCCAGCATGCTAACAGGCTCACAGTGACAATGCTAACTTCAATTCAATTCAATTCAATTTATTTTTATATAGCGTCTAATCATTACAGAAGTTATCTTGAGACACTTTATATATAGAGCAGGTCTAGACCGTACTCTATAGATTAGAGACCAAACTAGAGATCCCACCAAGAGCATTGCAACGCGCTGTGGCCAGGAAAAACTCCCCGTTTAACGGGTAGAAACCTAGAGCAGAACCGGGCTCTGGGTGGGAGGCCATCTGCCTTGACCGGTTGGGTTGGGTTGAGCGAGAGAGAGAGAGAGAGAGAGAGAGAGAGAGACAGAGAGACAGAGAGAGAGCAACCAAAATAATAGCCCAGCAGCTGTAATAACTAATACAAGTAGGACTAATAACAAAAATCAATAGCAGTGGATGTAAAAGAGTGATAATACAACTATCGGAATTGATATCATTGGGTCGTCACCAGACGGGCTTTCCAGCTATCTCGCTCCTCCATACATCTGGCTAGCTCGCCAGCACTCTCCTGCATCTGATATTTAGCAGGTTTCATTTTTACCATGTTCACTATCTAAGTTTACATGTAAATCAACTTCTTTTTATTGTCAGATATTGTATTGTACACAGCACAGCACACAGCATTTAACCTATCTGAGTATTAGGAGCAGTAGGCAGCTACTATGTAGCGCCCGGGGAGCAGTTTGTGGGTCTAAGTCCCCATAGACTGAGCTACTGCCGCCCCAAAGCGTGTTAACATGCTGACATTTGCTAATTGCAGCTAAACACGAAGTGCAGCTGATGAGAATAACGTTATTTTGCTGGTATTTGTTCATAAACCAAATGTATTGATCAGAATAAAATATTGACTTGATGATGGAGCTAAATCAAACCAAGTCAGAGAATCACCAAAGCCACTAGGATTCATGCTCCGAGCTCCGGGGACCGTGAATGTCTGTACAAAGTTTCATGAAAATCCATCAGACACAATGTCGGAAAATCAGACCCAATGACCAGATGACAGACTGACAGCACACAGCACTAGTGTTGCAAAAAAAACACACACACACACTTTTAAAATGAATAGATTTTAGTGTTTGGACACAAGTTTGGGACACTAATACCAGTGCTTATACAACACCTACACATTGACAATGTTTCAGTAAATCCAGTAATAAAATCAATCAACTCCAGCCTCTCAAAGGATTAGCAAACTGTCTAGGGGCATAGACTGTATTATAATGTCCAGTGCATGGCCCTGAATATGAATAGGTGAAGTATACATAATGGATGTCAGTACACAGTTAGGTTTCACTATAGCATTTAGACCGTGTGTCGATACTGTGGCTGGAGTGTGGATTGCCCTACGGCAACTGCTGTTGTCTGCTGCACTGTTTGAGACCGTTTTCCCCTCGAGTCTCCGTGACCCTGCTGATACTTCACTTCTGTACAACGTCCAGAGGAGTGCAATAGTGTGAAACCACAGTTTACTCTTATGCATTCAACAGCTTATATTGTATTTAATGAGTACTGCAGCACTATTAACACTCATACTACCCTTCTTTTAAAAGGTTAGGCTGCTGTCTGTCTGTCTGTCCACCATCATTCTCAACAATCCTTGACCCCATGGTCTAACTCCAACATGTTTGTCCTCCCTGCCATTACTCATTCTGCTCTGATATCTTTTTTACCCTCACCCCTCCTCTTCCTCTCCCAGCACGGCTACCCTTTGCATTCATTTTCAAAACAAGCGAGCTAATATTTATGATGAGTGTTTTAACAGCTCGAGAACCTGTGTTTGTATTGATTTTGCATTAAATGTCAGTGCTTTCCATGTCAACAAAAAGTATTAAGATATTTTATTAATGAGGAGTGTGCCAGTGATACATCATCTTGCTCTGCGTTTTGTTTTGTAGCGTACTGAATAGTATTTGGTTTGGTATTTGATTTTATAGGCATATTTTCCTGGGTATAGGAACATACCGGTAGCTCAGTATACGGTATAAAGTAAAAGTTGAGTTATTACTAGGGCTGTCAAAGCTGGCTGGTTTAGAAGGAGGTTAAATAACGCATGTCGATAAGAGCATTAAATACTTGACAAATCTCCCTTTAAGGTACATTTTGAACAGATACAAAAATGTGTGATTAATTTGTGATGAATCGTGATTAACTATGGACAATCATGCCATTAATCATGATTAAATATTTGAATCGATTGACAGCCCTGGTTATTACCCTTGCTTTCATTACTGGTATAATCCTCTCTGTGACTCATCTGTCCTTTTAACAGATTAAAACAGATTAAAGGTACCACGTGGAGTCTTCCTTGTAAACAAAGAAAGTTTGATCACACTTGTTTCTCACCTAAATACATTTAGTTTCCCCTGAAGGTGTAATAAAACATTTCCAAAGCCTTTTCCTGAATATCTTAACATTGTTTTCTCTTCCTCTCCTATTTTATTGGTGCGCTGCAACCTTTTACAGCACATTATTACAACAGCTTCCTGCACAAATGGGTTTTATGTCGCCCCCCCATGCTTGTGTCGTGCACATAGTAGTAAAGCAGAGTACAAACAATAAAGGCTCATCAAAAACATCTCTCTGCAGCACAACTAGAGGTCAAAAGCTCCACAGGGTGCCTTTAACAGAGCAAGACAATTGAAAACGGATGTCAAAGCTGAGTGTCTTTCCTGACTCTTGGATGTTTTTAGTAATGCTTTTGCTCCTAAACTGAGTGCTCACCAGGTAGAAAAGAGCAGTGATTCATAGCTGGAGAGGAGTTGACGTAATGGGGTGTCCTCTCCTCTCAGACGTATACATATAGCCTATGTGAATGAAAATTGAATTTGCCATGTGGATGAAACAAAGGCTTCTGCTTCTATTTGTATCAAGCCGAGCCGGCGCTTTGTAGGATGCTCAGCTGAGCAGGAAGGCTCAGTCAGCAGGGTTCTCATGGTGCTCCTCTCAGCTTCCTCGCCTCTCGTCTCTCCTGCCTACCAGACTGACACCTAAAGTGGCACTAATTGGCATGGGCTCTGACAGCTATCCAGTGTGCCTGCGAAACTTTTAATGACACGCCTTACACCCAGAAGCATCCAGACTATCTTCCCCAATAAGGGGAACCTGTAAAAAAATAATAAAAATATATATATATATATATATATACTCAAGCTGTGCATGCTCACTGGCAGTATGTTCCCTCCCGCTGTCCCTTTCTTTTGCTCTTTCTTTCTCGCTCTTGCACAAATACAGACACACCAGCCTCCACTGACACACACTCACTAGTGTAATGTTACCCCTCGAAGTACAGATGGGTGCTGTCTGGCAGAGATGACGCATGGACCTAATCATTTACTTCTCTAACTTCTAGACGGAATGTGAATTATGCATATATAAAGGCGACTAAAATATAGCACATGCTTATGAAATGCAATAAAACTCTTATTTTCTAGTGCATGCAATATAATCTGTATTATCTCCTTTTTTCTTCTGTGAATGGGCCGTAAAGCCTAATCTGTCTTTCTATTCCTTTTAAAGCCTTAATCCATATTTGAAGGTTCCTTTCCTGAAAGGATTTGGGCACAATTGAGGAGAATACATCATTTATCTTCTGGAATATTATATTTAAAAGACTTTGCTCTGTAAATGCAGTTTGCATTCATCATTAATCATGTGCAGGCTTACTTACCTCTTCTAAACACTGCACAGCTGTTTCATTTTAAATCAGATATTGAACTTATTGTATAGGATTTTCTTTCATATTTTCATTGTATTTTTATTCTATACAGCTTTCATTTCAATTCAGATATTGTACTTATTTTATAGTATTTTTCATATTTTCATTTAAATTTTTATTCTATACAGCTTAATTCAGATATATTGAACATGTTTTTATAGTATTTTTTGTATTTTAATTGTAATTTTCTTCTATTCTAAATGTATGTCTCCTGATTTTAGTACTTTTATTTTTAATAACATTTTCTCTTATCATGTTTATTAGATTAATACATCAAAGCAAATTCCTTGTATGTGAACATCTACTTGGCAATAAACCGGATTCTGATTCTGATTAGGCATGCATGTGCATACGGGCACACAAACCAAGATGCACAGACAGCAACACACAACTATACTTTCTCAAGCACATACAAGTGAAAACACAAAGAGGCAAATGTAAAAAGAGACAGACTTGGCCTAATTATTTCTTCTTCTTTCTTCCTCTGTCAGTTTGCTTCAGTAATACTCCAGTCGCCTTCAATCTAGCTTTCATACTCCCACATTCTCAATATCACCCTCAGAGTGTTAGCACTCTGCAGCACTCTCCCTGTGTCAGTCACTTAAGCCTCTCACAGCTGCTCACACTTTCCTTTCCTTCGTCTGACACACAGACAGTGAAGCAGAAAGCAAAGTTTTGGGTTTGAGATTAAATCCAGCCGGCAAAAGGTGAAAGATGTCATCTGAAAACATTTCTTATTCCCCTCCTCACCCGTGGACAACAGCAGCAGATCTTTCTGGCGTAGCATTCCTCCACATTGGGACTGACTTTCTATTTGCTTATTCTCTGCTGTATATGAGGGAACATAATAATTTCAGCTCATGAGGTGGGGATTGTTGCAGGAGAGGGAGACAGGAATAACTACTGCGGGGAAAATAGAACAGAAAGAGAGAGGGAGCAATAAACACAAGAGGGAGAAAAGGGAGGATGATGGAAGAGAAACAAGAGGTCTTCAATCCACCACAGGTGCTTAAATTACCTCCTTCCTCTCACAGCTGGCCTCGGCTCAATCCGCAACAAATAAGAGCAGCTGGAAATGGTGAAGTAACACCATTTCTCTCTCTCTCTCTCCCTCCCTCCCTCGCTTTGGTCTTTACATTAAGCCTGCTCTGTGGCATTATACCACGAAATCCCTGAAGACGGGAACGGGAGGTAAAGAGCTGCCTCAGCAGGGTCACCTTGCGGCCGCTTTGTATCAGCTGGTGGTAGACAAGCCATGTTACTGTATGTGATGAGCCCGGCTACAGTAGCAATAAGGGGTTGGCAGTGGTGGGAGAAGTATGGAGGCCTTTTAGTAAAAGTACAGTGATTATTGCTTCTTAGATAACAAATAATGTTGTTATTGGGGGGATATTTTCTTCAAAGTGGAATTGTACAGTGCCATCATTATTACATGCATAATTCTCATATAGTGTGTGTACTGCTGTCCTGTATTGATGCTGTAATCCTTAAATGTGCATGTTGTAAACAGATTATATTTCAACATCATCATGTACACAATCCACTCTGTCCAGTTTGGTATCACCGTTAGGAGGAGGAGGAGTAGGAGGAGGAGGAGGAGGAGGAGGAGGAGGGTGACGGTGAGACTCTGAGAGGTCTTGTTTCTGTCTCAGCCCAGCTCAAATTTCAATGTCTGTGTCTTTCTCAATTTGACCCCCCCCCCACCCATCCTCCCCCTGCCACAAACGCAAACTCTTTTTACCGTCTCGGTTTTAGCTCCTTCAGCAAGGGCGAGAAATATTGATTATCATGGGGTACTGAGGACTTCAATTCAAAACATCTTTAAATAAATCTGCTGCTGCACTCGATTTATGATTTATTCTTTTTCTCTGACTTGGCTGTTATCATCCGGATCAGACCAGTCAAATCGTAGCTAAAGCTACATTTTAAAGATTTTGAATGAGAGCTATCAGGTTTTCAATATATTTTTATCGTGGCCAAAATAATTCACGATAACGATATTGCGATATCTATAGAAAATTTGAGGCCATGGACGGGAAGATTGGCTTTTTCTATAGCTATAGTTATTCTTAATGCCTGTCATCAGATCAAAAAAACAATTTACGGCACGCAAGTTCACCCTATAAACTCCAGCAGCGACCAGCCCACCACAGAGAGACCCAGATCTGGTTCCAGCCAGGAGCAAAGCTTTGCCTCACTGCTTTGCTGGAGAGGTTTTTTTTTAGAGGTTTTCTAAAGGGATTCTGGTGCTTGGACAAACACAAAATTAAAGTTCCTCGTAGTACCTTAAACTTTGTTTATTGTGCGTTTTGTCTCTTTTTAGGCAAATGAATTACACTCAAAATACAAGAGTACGGAGGTGGAGAGAAAGTCTGTAACCATTACTGTAGCCTATATAAAAAAAAGATTTAAAAGGTGGTGGATTATTTACATGATATTATCATTATTAACATAATATCAATATTTTATTTTTAAATATCGAGGTTATCGTCAATACCGGTATATCACGACATCACTATTTTGAATGAGCAGCTGTTCTGTGTGTAGTTGGTGTGTGTATGTTGATGAATGAAAGGGTCTGGGGACACAGAGACCTTCATCCTCATGGCCAACCGTGAAGCCCTCAACCTTGGATTCAGATCAAACACTTTGTGGATGCAGACTGTGGGAACAGGGCTGCAGCCCTCCAGCTTCACCAAAACAACATGCACACATGTCTGCAAACACACAGACATGACGCGGGGATATCGTGCACGTACACACTCGTCTCCCAACATTACAAGCACATCACTCTCTCTTTGATGAAAGTGAATTTTATGTCTCAAAAGATCAGTCTGGGATCTTCACCGAGCTGTCAAACGATCATATTTGGCTGAGCGAACACACAAACATGTATGCACATTATACACACGTACACACACACAAGCACATATTGCGTGTTTGCATGTATTTGCGAATGACTTAATGCTGGCGAGCTGAGGCCATGTTTCCACCGTCTGCAACCAGTAAGCGTTTGATCTGCCGCCAAGGTTCCAGCTGGCTTTGAGGATGGAGGGCTCCCTCTTCTTGGCCAACCTTTAAAGCCACATGCTCGGTAATTAACATGAAGCACCTTCTACACCACGTCACCTAAGATGTAGGAAAAATGAGAAATAAAAATATGTGAAACTAGGACTGGCATCAAAATGAGCATCATTATTTCAGTGTGTGCTGGTCTTGCAGGCAAAACACCAACTATATGTTAACAACATGCGACCTGAATGGTAAACCTTCTGGATAGAACAGAAGCGTGCTTTCTTACTGTACCTGTGCTTATTTGTCTATGTCCCGGTGTACCGTGTCATTATGGCGGGATCAGGATTGCATTTTGTGCTCGAGATGGAACATAATGTGTTTATCTGAGATCGATCGTGAGGTGAGTTTAATATGCGGTCCCAGAGAGGGGGGGGGGGGGGGGGGGGGGGAGTGCAGTAATGCCACTAGAGGGGAATAAAAATACAGACTTCTTTTTTTTTTTGAGAAAGGGAGAGGGATAAGAGGAAGAGGAGGAGGGGTGGGGAAGAGAAGAGCGAAAAATGCTGAAACCTAAAGAATGAGAGAGGATGGATATGGAGGTGTAAAGTCTGAAAGAACATTGTGGGATTAATAGCTAATAGTGGCTATTAAAGTGGTGAGGAAGACATACTGTGCAAATATCCCTCACTGCTTTATATTCCCCGACATGTTTCTTCTTTTTCAGGTTGCCTTGTGGCTCAATTTGCACTGTTGCCTTAAAACAAAAGCAATCTGGGTCTGATTTCTGCCTTAAGTACAACTATGGGCTAAAGGAAGACTGAAAATTGAATTTATATTCATCAGGAGGACAGGACAACAACTCCAAATGAATGCTAATGTTGCTCTGTGTCTGCTGGATGTTAAATACTGTTTGTTAACAAGTTTGCCGTATCGACTATATAAAGTGATGTCAGGGTTTTGTCTCGCCAAAAGAAAACAACAATGCAGGTTTAAAGTTATAGTCTAAACTGGGAAATGTGCTGCTCTCTTAGTTAGAAGATAGCAGTTAGAAGTATGAAGCTGAAACCACGAGGCGATCAGCGTGGGTAAAACAAAATGCATGAATGGAGAGGCAGTGGGTGAGAAAGAGAAGATAAATGAGCTTGGGAGACGAAAGCAAATCAAGCGAGGGCTGTTGATGTCACTTCCATCTGGAGGTGCCAGCCTGTCAGTGTTCATTAGGCCTCAGAAGACCCCGCCATACCAGTGGACCACCTGCTGGCCAACAAGACAACTCATGTTTGGAGGAGACGCAGACTGTGTTCTGCAGCCACCAACTGAAAATCTATTCAAATGTTGAATCACTGAAGTGGGGAACCGTCTACATTTACAACCAGGAAAGTGCCCTCAGTGGAGTGCAGATTTCCGCCCGCTGTTTCTCCAACGACCACTGCTGAATTATTTGATTGAATGAATACAAACCACGATTGCCCCCCCCGTCTAGACCACAAGTGTATTTGATGCGTTTTTTTACACACACGTCTCACGCTCTCTCTTTAATCCATGCAGCTGTCTGCACCGGCAGCTAAACCGCAGTTCACTGTGTAACGCTTCCTCTGAACACAATTGTCAGTCCTGCTGTGTGTTTAGTTCTGTTAGCGGTTAGCTCTGTTAGCTGTATTAGCCTTGTTAGCTACAGCTAACTGGCTCTCCTACCCACATTCATTGTTGTCCTTTATTTAACCAGGTTAGTCCCACGGAGATCAAAGATCTCTTTTACAAGGGAGACCTGGCCAAGATAGCAGCAACACAGTTATAATAGAAGTAACAGACAACACATAAATGAACAACATTAAAACTCGCTCATAAAAAACACAGACAACCTGGACTGCAGCCATTTCACCAGAGACATGAGAAGATGCGCTCCGTTGTAGTCAGTGCTCGGTTCCGTTTGTCATTAGCTAATATATAGTTATACATACATATAAACAGTCGGCGTTTTCAGGGGCAAATCGCCTACAACATACATACATGCAATTGTCTTACCTAGGCTTACAAATCAAGAGAGGAACATTTATTAATCCGTAGTGGAAACAAACAGCAGCGGTTGTTGATCACTTGCGAACCCTTCGATTCAGTTTGACATTTGCTAAAGAACGATAGTTACTTACATACGTACATGCTATTGTCATACCTAGGTGTGCAAATCAAGCAAGGAACAATTCGTAGCGGAAATGAGTTCAAACTGATGCAGTTCACTTGCGGCCATGGCCGGTTGTTTGTGTCAAAAGTGTGAATCACTGCAACCACAAGAGGTCCTTGAGCATACAGTCATAAATGAACACAATAAATATTAGGCTGACGGGTCCGGCAGTATGTGAGATTAGCCGTGGACAGACACAGAGATGCACACACATGCCGAATACATAATCTCCTGGCTGAGATAATGAAGGAACAGAGACTTCATGAGTAATTGATTACAGTTTTCCAGTCACTCGGCCAACACTCATCAATACTGTGGCACGTGCAGCGACTCGATATATTGAGTCCTCTTCACCTTTTGTTTGTCATCACCGTCACTGGAAACATTTGAGTTCGATGGATTTTTCAAGCAGCCTCAGGATTTATGAGCACACAAATAAGACAGAAGATAAGTGGAGCTCTGTTGCTCTCAGCCATGACCCTGACCAGTTCTTACCACACACACTCTCTCTCACACACACACACACACACACACAGCCATAATTGTTTATTGATCTCTTCCAGATCGTTGTCCCAATGAGGACAGCTGCTGATGAAAAGAGCGCACATGTACACAAGAACATTCACATGCTGTGTGAGTGTGTAGGCATGCATTCACAAACCCATCATTTTCTCAGCAGCATCTAATCACATTTCATATTTAATCACACGGCAAACTGCTTTGATTAGAAAATTGGCTGTTTTGACACTGCGTGAGCAAAAGAGAGAGAGAGGTAGACGGCAGAGATCTGTGGACGTAAGAGACATTTTATTCCCCGCAATGCAATTTTCTGCCTTATTTCTCTGTGTCTCGTGTGAGCGTTGGCCAAGAACTGTAACAAGCCTCACAATGTTCACGCTGCCTTTTTCCACACTGTGATATTTATATATCCACCCAGAGAGGCTTCCCTTTACGGCCTGTAAATCAAACATGCAACATCCTGGCTTATTTCTCTTCTAGAGGGAGGCGAAACGGCGTCTTGTGCGTCTTCAAACTCGGTTGGTTGGAAAAGCATTGGAACAAAATGAAGATGCATCAACCCCCCTCTGTTTGTGTGTTTGCAGGGTCCATTAGTAAATGAGCAGTTGACCATTAGCTTCCTCTTAATGGAAAATAATGGTTCTTCCTGGAATCTACCAACAATTTGACCAATTTCTGCCAGTGCTTCACGCTCGACTTTGCTTTCTTTTCTTTGATTTCTTTTCTTTTTGATCTGCTCATGTAATCAGTACAATTATAGAAGAGATTAAATTAGTTTCTTTAATGCTTGATAATTCACACTAGTATTGAGGCTCACCAAGTTGCCTATTTTTATCTCAGTGACGATCTGTGCTATAACAGGCCACAAAGTACTCTATTACTTCCATCTCTTGCTGTTGTAATGTTCTGATATGGCGCTTTGATGCATTTGTATTTGGTTCAAATCCTCTTTGTTCCTCTAACATCACTTTAGTGTTTTACATCTCTCCCATCACCCCTCATTTTTTCCCTCTCTGTCTCTGTTTCTCTTGCTCTCTTTTTCCGCTTTGACACCATCTGTAAACATCCCGACGAGCCACATACTGGAGCGGCGAGCTCTGATTGAAAGCGCACAACTAGGCGAGCAACAGTTCATGCATATCAAAGCAACAAAGATGGATGTGGAACATAGCCTTTCATAATGAACTTATAAATCAGTTGCTGCGTCTGAACTATATTTGAATTGCCCTTGTCATTTTGTGCATCTTGTTGTCGTTCCACAGTTTCCCACCATGTGTTCTGTTGTCATGTACTGTAGGTTTCGTTAATTCATCTCAGTGTCGGTGTTGAGTGTTTATTTTGTTGCATTTGTTTCCTTGCTTGTTAGCACAGACTGTATATAAGAAGTGGATGTAGCCACCGTGACGTCACCAATTGGTTTGTGGACTTTTGAAGCCTCGAGTTCGGCATTTTGGTCGTCGCCATGTTAAATGGTAAATGGTAAATGGACTTGCATTTATACAGCGCCTTTCTAGTATTCCGACAACTCAAAGCGTTTTACACTACATGTCAACATTCACCCATTCACACACTGACGTTAGAGACTGCCAGGCAAGATGCCAACCTGCCCATCAGGATCTAATCTAAAGGCTCATTCACACCCCGATGGCACAGCATCAACATGTGACCAGAGGAGCCGGGGATAGAACCACCAACCCTCCCATTGATGGCCGATCTGCTCTACCTCTGAGCCTGGTCTTTTGCATCCAGTATTGACAAGAGAGAGTGGAGCTAAGAACAACCCAACGCTGAATAAGACATTTTTAGGCGACCAAAATGTTATAATTAACTTTCATAACTGAAAACTCACTGTGAAAGGGTTAAAGTTAGGACAACTCCCAGAGCGGACAACGCCGTTATAGCAACCTGTCAATCACAAGGTAGCCCCGCCCTAAAGCATCCCCTGCTTTATGGTCTATTTGACTCTAAATGGGACCATAATTTACTAAATGAACATCATGCTGAATTGAAAAGACTTGTGATTGAGACCATAAACTCATGTTTACAGTGTTTACTGAGGTAATAAATCAAGAGAGAAGTAGGCTCATTTTCTCATAAACTTATATACAATCAGACTTCTTTTAGCAACCAGAGGAGTCGTCCCCTGCTGGCTGGTAGAAAGAATTAAAGTTTAAGGCACTTCAGCATTGGCTTCACCTCTCAGACCTCGGAGTTGCCCACTGCATCTTAGTTACTTTTTAAAATGTATTTAGCAGATAGATATCTTCCCTACACAGATTAGAGATATTTTTTTTCCTCTCACTGCAAAACTAGTCTAAAACCAAACCAATAAACCAACCTAAAGAGTGTGTCTATTCATAGCAGCTACAACATAATTTAGGTGCCTATTGACAGATTCAGGCAGGTGTTTTTTTTCCACACTCTCCCTTGCCAGGAGCATGCTTATAGCTTATACTGCTGTTCTCTGATCGATGCAGAACGCCGTGGGCAATGCAATGATCCAGCTGTATCTCCCCGCTCCCCCTCCCCCTGATCTGGTTTTCACCTCCCCCCGACTGCACAGCCTCTCCTGCTGGAGGAGTTGCATGTTGGACGGGTCAAGAGGTTAAGAAGGGGCTGTTATCCATAAATCTACACTGGATTTTTAAGTCAAGAGACGCTGGTACATGATATAAGCGAGGGATGTGATCAACATAAATCCTGGGCTCAGGAGATGTGTGTGCGTGTGTGATTGTTTCCTTTATTCTCATTGGTCAAAAAAAAAAAAAACCTGATCCGACAAAACCAGTTCACAGCAAACAACAGCTCGATAGGTTGTAAATCCTATGTATCACATTTTAGTTTGTTGCTGCAGAAATATACAGAATATGAGAAGTGCGCTGGGCACCCGATTCAACTGTTATCAGGACATTAAATAGGCGTTATCAGTCGCTATAGACACCACAGATGCGGGTCAGTAGGGGCCTACTACGCCTACTACGTTGTCAAAGTGAAAGTGACTTAAAAGCAACACATTCTAACATGTATAACTGAATGAAACATTACGTTTTGAACACAAACAAAAAGACTTCTTTAGGTTTAGGCAACAAAACTACAACTTCTTTAGGTTTAGGCAACTAAACTACAACTTCTTTAGGTTTAGACAATAAAACTACATCTCATTTAGGTTTAGGCAACAAAACTACAACTTATTTAGGTTAAGGCAACAAAACTACAACTTCTTTAGGTTTAGGCAACAAAAAAAACAGTTGGTTAAGTCTAGGGAAAAACATTGTGTTTTGGATTAAAATAACTACGAACACAAAGAAGTCTTGTGTTTAATAATAATGACTACAGTGACTAGAGGTCGCTGCTGTGTCTTTTATACCTTCTTTTGGTGAACTACCATATGAAAAGATGATCAAACCTACTAGTGGGTGTAGTAGGGCCTATTTGACCCACATCTATGGGCTGATAATGCCTGTTTAATAGCCTGACAACAGGAAATCAAAAAGGGAACATGTGAAAGTAAAGCTCTGAATGACAAAGATCCTCATTTTCAGACCGTGTGCACCAGCTGTTTTCCTGATACTCCCCAAAAGCCATATTCTCTTGGCATGTAGGTGTAAAAATCACTCTGGTCCTTTACAGGCCTAATGTGTGTGCTGATAGTTGATAAAAAAAAAAAAAATTTCAGGGCTGCTGGGAACTGATGAGGTATCAGCCTGCAACAGTCACAGCCACATTACTTCATTATAATTATGATAAATCTCCAATCTGAAATACCTGCTTGTTTATGCAGCTGATGAATGAGTTGGCTTTAATTACTTATTGAAATAGAATGTTTTCTGGCATGTTTTAACACTGCAAAGAGCCACTGCAGACATGAAAAAGCTCAATAAATAAACGTGATATAATATAGCAGCAACCACAGTATGAGGTGTATGCTGGAGCAGGAAAACTGCTTTTCATTTATATTACCTGTCCAAAAACACAATCCATGTTATAAATCTGATGACTTTACCATATATTTCAATCTAAGAAAATAACATTGCATCTATAACATTATTTTCTTAGACTGACAGAATGCACAGGGGTCTCATCTCCATTTGCTTCTCCAAGACAGCAAAACAACGATTTCTGCAGAGCTGGCTCCTGGGCAAAATCTCTAGTAATGTGTTTACAATAGCTGGCAAGAAAGTACAAAGTCACAATACAAACACTTATTACCAACTGGGACTATACTGTAAGGTCAATTACAATACATGAAAGTCAAACTGGGTTGTATTGTGCTCCAGGAAGCTATAATGGTAAACAACGTTTGGAGGAAATACGAATGACACTCAAAAACGTCATACTAAAGGAGAGAAAAGAAACAGCCTAGATGGTAGATAGTGACACTAAATTGTGCCGCAGCACACTTTGTGTGATGTGCGTGGGCACGCATGTTTCCTGGAATGGATACAGGCACATCAGGGAGACGCTGGACACATTGAATAACTATAAAGTGACTACATCCGAGGTTTCAGGGCAAAGCTGCAACTTGTACACGTGTGAGGGCAGAGACAAGCAGCAGTACTGATTGGACATCTCCAGAGACAGCAGCAAGAAGGCCCCTCAGTAGTTAAAGATGCCTGATTGCACACAGACGACTGGCTATTGGAACGGATCGATCAAATGCAGCTGGAACAAATCATACAGCCAAACCGTCTCTAATCCTCTCTCCTTCACACCCTCCTATCTCTGTATCCATTCACCCCCTTTTAACTTGTTCTTTCTCATTTCTGTCCCTTTTGTCCCCCGAAACAGTGTCCTCTTCTTGTTAAACCAGTTCCACCTCGTCTCACACACACAATGTTCACCTGCTCTTTTTCACCCAGCTCATTCTCTGTATGCAGCATCCCCTCCCCGCCTCAAATTAATTCTCATTTCATTTTAATAAGATAGATTAAGGAGAAATATATATGAGGATGGAATCTAGGACAAGACCTCTCTGATAAAGTTACGGTAATAATATGCAGTATCACACTCATATAGTGCCAGCGCCAGGGACATTATCCACAATCACCCTTTCCATGCTAATGGAGTCATTGATGGATGTCCCAGCGAGCCCCACAGAGCGAACCTCAGCTGTAACGGATGACCACAGCATATTAGACACTTGTCAGTTCTTTTGATTTGTTTCTCCTTGCTACAGGTATTGAGTTGTGAGGTCTCTCATTACCCATGCTGCAACCACCTTAATACCTCTGTTTATCTCCCCTCTCCCCCTCACACCCCCCCTCCTTCTCTGCAGAAGACATAATGAATGTCCCGATTGACAGCGTCTGAGCAGTAATTAGTGGAATAGCGTGGCGGGCTGTGAAGGTTATTTCTGAAAGGGATATGTGTTATGAAATCACAAACCTTCCTCTGTCTCGACCTCATGTCAACCTGCCAATTTGTAATCAGAATCTTAGCTGGCCTTTCTGTTTCTTCACAGCCAAGAAACAACTTTTTCTATAAATCCATTTATTTATTCAGTCGGCTGAGTACTAGCCAGGAAATCACACCAGGGGAAAAAAAGGTATTTTGAGGTCACCATTTACCAATTTGAGGATGAAAACAGTATTTCCTGTCTTATCATTTGGCTGTTTCAGTAGAGCCATGCCCTCTCTTAATTAGGCTACTTCATGTGAATTATTTCTACGGAGATTGTGCAAGTTAATTATTTATTTCTGTTGATTTCCTAAAAACTTTTTTAGGTGGTTCATTTTCCTCACCAGCAAAGTTTCAAACTGATTTGTTTTTCAACATAATTGCAATTCTGCTTTCTGCAACTAATTCAATCAATGTAAATTGCATTTTGGTGGAAATACTTATTCAAATTAAGCTTATTATCAAGTATAATGAATTAATTAAGAAGTATGTTGAGATCCATATTAAAGGACCAGTAAATTTGGGGAAATATGTTAATTTGATTTCTTGCCCAGAATTAGATGGGAAGATTGATACCACTCTCATATCTATACGCTAAATAAGAAGCTACAGCCTGCAGATGATTAGCTTAGCGTAGCATAAAGACAGGAAGCAGGGAAAACAGCTAGCCTGGCTCTGTCCAAAGTTTAAAAGCATCTCTTAAATTGTGCAGCTGAACATGTAGCTAGTGGAGTTTTGAGGAAGGGGAACTTTCACTCTCTATGCTATGCCTAACTAATCGTCTGCTGGCTCCAGTGGGCAACTCTGGTGCTGAGAAGTGCTTTAGGGCGATTAGGTACGATTGATCCGTACCGTGCCCGAGTACGATTGCCAATATATATCTCACCAATATTGTCGTCATTAGTCTTTCCAACAATCACCAACTCTGGTTTGGCCAAAATAAACTTTTATTTCACCGAGTTTGATGTGAAAATAGGCCGACTCTACACATTGTCTCTGATGCGCACATATACAGACATAATGTAGATATGAAACAGTTTTATATATACAGATTTCGGAGGAGACCGGCGGCGTTGGAAAAAGCCTGCCCTTTCAAAACTACTCGCTGACTGCAACCGTTACTCGCGTTAAATAGCGGTCCACTTCCGTGTTTCGTTACGGTTGGCTTTCACACCTATTGTGAACCGTACCCGAGTACACATGATCCGTACTCCAGACCACCTTTTCAAGTGGATTCTGGTACGGATCAACGAACCGTGCCCGAGTATGGTACGGAGCGTCCACACTAATCAATCAAACTGGACTTTGGGGACAAGTGTACTCAGGGCCCAGGTCCTTGATGGAAAAGCAACCTTAAACTTGCATTCTTTCTAATAGCCAGCAGGGGGCGACTCCTCTGATTGCAAGAAGTCTGATTGTATAGAAGTCTCTGAGAAAATGAGTCTACTTCTCTCTTGAGTTATTACCTCAGTAAACATTGTAAACATGAGTTTCTAGTCTCAATCACTAGTTTCAAGTCTTCTTCATACAGCATGATGTTCATTTAGTAAATTATGGTCCCATTTAGAGTCAGATAGACCATAAAGCAGGGGGTGCTTTAGGGCGGAGCTACCTTGTGATTGGCAGGTCGCTGCTACGGGAGTTGTCCCTGTTTTTATAGCACAACTTAAACCCTTTCACAGTGTGTTTTCAGTTCATGAAAAAGAATTGGCCTATAACTTTTTTGGCCGCTTAGAAATGTCTAATGCAGCGGTCAGTTGTACTTAGCTCCACCCTCTCGTGTCACTTCTGGTTGCAAAAAAACAGGATGGCGACGGACAAAAACCAAGCTGAAGACGACCAAAATGCCGAACTCGAGGCTTCAAAACGGCAGTCCACAGACCAACGGATGATGTCACGGTGACTACGTCCACTTCTTATATACAGTCTATGGCTTGCTCTAGCTTCAAATGAAGTGTACAGATATGAGAGTATTGATAAGGTACAACACTTTACTTTATTTCTACATCATATAATCTGTACCATTTGATCATGAAGACGAAAAAGTTTAGAGTCTGAAGAATTCAACCTGCTTCATATTGAATACCGCTGGATTTACTAAAAACCAAACTATGCAAATATTTTTGACCATCTGCACATCAAAACAGTACAAAAAGAAGATCATAGTTTGCAAAAGAACTCTCATCCTGAAACAAGATGGATGAATACAAGGCAGAGTCCTGCAGCTGTGTCACCAAGTACAAATACACTATAGAAGCCATGAAACCCTGATATAACATAATGGGATTAGTCTGCTTGCATAATTTCATATTTTCTCCTGTCCATTTCTGGTGGTTGAGTTTATTTGTTGTCGGTGAAGCATGGGTGGATGTGCCATTTGAATTTCAATGTTATGACAGATTCTCCCAGCTCCTGTTCCTCAGCCTGTTACAGTACGACCCTATCCCACCATTGTCAATGCTCTTTTGAAAAGTGATGTGACAAAATATAAATGCCACTACAGTCGCTGGACAGAACCATAAATCACTTTGCTGCGCTGCATAAATAACACCTCTACTGCACATAAAGACCCTCTGTCTTTGAGAGTGAATCAGTGTTGAGCAGCAGGAGATTATTTCACATTAAGAGACATACAGGATTCACTGCTATTAGCTTGAGCACTGTCTCTTTCACTCTGCAAGGTCGGTTGTCGCCAGGTTTAACACCGTACCCTATGTGCTCATTTCAGCAGGCAGCAGAGGACTCATCTTTCACAGCAGAGAGCAGAGCACCGATAAATAGCTTAAATTAAAAGTCATGCAGACAGGAGCAGAGAGGTTTGAAAGGGGTTTATACCATTCTATTTGCATACTGAGCCTCTGTTTCAAGAGCCATTTTCCATATGGGCTTTAAAGGCTTGTCACCGTGCACTAACTCAACCTGTATGCAGTTACCAGGGATTCTTTTTCCCTCCAAGATAAATCAATAGTAAAGCAATCAGCAAATAATGCATGATGTGGCTTTTTCAAAGAGCTTTATGACCTATTAGCTTCATCTTGAACATCATTTCATAGGTCAACCACAAGGTGAAGTTATTTAGACAACATGCCAGCCTGACAGACGGAGTGGTGTAATAACTGAATAGTAGTATTTGGATGCTTTCTACCAGCTGGATTCATTCATTTTTCAAATGCCCAGATGTTGCATCTTTAGGGCTAATGAGCTTCATATCGCTCAGTTAATGTCTCTATTGAACAATCATTTTGATCATATTACTCATTTACCCAGTTATTGAGTGTTCTCTCATTTATTACTGTAGCTCCATCACTCATGGAATTTGATTTATTGACACAAAGGTGTTTCTCCTTGAAATGTTACAGATTGATACGATTTTAATATTGTTATGCATTTTTTGAGCCACATTAGTGGTGTGATGATGTCAGTCACTCGTTCGGCCCATCGATCCAACCTGTTCTCACTCCCAACTTTTCAAATACCGCCGATTGGTCGGTGCTTCTCGGCATCGGAAACTGACGTACGGAGACACCCTTTAAATGGTAAATGGAGTTGTATTTATATAGCGCTTTTCTAGTCTTCCGACCACTCAAAGCGCTTTACACTACATGTCAGCATTCACCCATTCACACACACATCATGTCAGCATTCACCCATTCACACACATACACTGATGGCAGAGACTGCTAAGGTGCCAACTTTGCCCATCAGGATCTAATACTCATTCACACACCGATGGCTATGCCTTCAGGAGCAATTTGGGTTTAAGTGTCTTGCTCAAGGACACATCAATATGTGACCCGGAGCAGCCGGGGATCGAACCACAACCTTCCGATTGGTGGATGACCTGCTCTACTCTCTGAGCCACAGCCACTGTGGCTTTCCACTAGCTCCAATGTAAACCCACTGCGTTATTTGACAGTCGGAGCAACTGACGTAGTATTAATAGCGTGAGAGTCCACTAAGGGCGTGTGGGAGGTAAGGTGGATGGGTCAAACAAACACAAGACTTTCAACCAGGAGACCGCTGTTTGTGTGCCGTGTGAAACTAAAAGTAACGTTGACATTTTGTCACGTCAGTCGTTAGTTATGTGAATCGTTGGTATCAGTCCTGTGAGTCACGTCAAGTGACATTTTGAAAGGACACTATGTACGTAACATATTGACCCGCCATCCCTGGAACGTCCAAAAGTAACGCGGGGTCCCCTGTGCGTCGATCCCCGATGCCGAGGGGCGCTGACCAAGCGGCGGTATTTCACGAGTTAAGAGTGAGAATGTGTCGACCGATTCAGTCCGGACTGAAATATCTTTTGGATGTATCGCCATGACCTTTCTGTACAGACATTCATGATCCCCAGAGGATCAAGCTAAGCTCAGCTGCAGCTGTGCCTGCAGCCTCAGAGAGCCACATAATAAACTGCCCCTTGGTGTGAGACTTGTGTACTCTAATGGCTGGAAAAGTAGGAAGCAGAAGACATTTCCACAAACAATTTCCCCAAGAATCATGTAATGCTGTGGTATCGATCAGCCAGTCCGAGATTACCTCTTCGCCATGCCTCTACCCTCGCAAAGCTGCAGATCAATAGCGCTGAGGAACCAAATAAAGATAGCCCAGACTATCACGTTGCCGAACTGAGCACAATCTAAAAAACGTTGTGAGGAAATAGCAACAGGGCATTCCCTGTGGCTGAAATGAAAGAAAAAGAAACCTAATCCTCCACTGAGCCACAGAAAGACAACAGATTTGGAGCAGTCTATCCGAGAGTCTTTGGATCTTGTTATAAAAGAAATGTCAGCGTGTAGCGGAGTCGACATGTTGGATTTAATCTACTAATAAGGTTCATTTAAAGGAAAATAGTGTATTTTATCATTCCTTAAGTTACATAAACCATAAGCCATTCAGCTAAAAAATATAAGGCGCTTTGTGGTGGCAGGAAAACCTTGAACAAAGATGTCTTTAAAGCTAAAAGCTGAATATATTCTTCTCATTAGATGTAAATCTTGTGCAGAGGACCAAGTCCTTTGTGGAACAAATGAGAAGAGAGCAACCTCTGGAATCTGCAAGAAAGAAAGTAAATACAAAAGGCATAATCACTGCATACTTTCTGAAGCATTAATTCTCCTGTTCCTGAATACAAACTATGCAGATGATGAGAACCAACTCAAACTTTTGCAGCATCCCTCCTCCCACCCCATCACAGTCTTAAACGGGACATATTACGCTCAGGTTCATACTTGTATTTTGGGTTTCTACTAGAACATGTTTAAATGCTTTAATGTTCTAAAAACACATCATTTTTCTCATACTGTCTGTCTGAATATACCTGTATTCACCCTCTTTCTGAGGCACGTATACAGACATTTTTAAAAACGGATATTTCCCCCGTTAAAAGAAAAAATCTGTCTACACGACCTTCATTTTACTAAATATCTCCGTCCATATTTGAATGCAAAAACGACTCCAAACGCTCGCCGAATATTTACGTCACCACAAATGAGATCACAAGTTAAGGGTCAATGAATTTTGTTACCAGCCTTCTCACTCTCTTTCCTTCGGCTTCATTACAGTCAGTTGGATAACTGTTATTGTTCGTGGGGGGGGGGGGGGGTAGCCGGTAGTCCGCCATCTTTGTTATTGTTTCTGCTCATTACACGAAGCAACAATGGGCATGCACAAAATGAGGAGACAACGTCGTTCCGAGTTTTTAAGAATCTGCCTCCTAGAAGGCGTTTTCAAAAATATCCATTTTTGTGACCCAAAACTCAGTTTACATGTGGATGAGAGGCCAAAACGTAGAGGAAAATATCTGTTTTTTTAAATATCTGTATGTGACGGGGCCTGAAACGCTCCATTTTAGTGCCGGTCTTTTAAGATAGGGGAGCTAAATCTGAAGGGCAGCCCGCAAAAAAATGACTGGATTGCTTTATTTCACAGTTTGTGCATTGGTAGGTACTCCACATACCCAACTGTATGTGCACAAGCACTGAAAAAGTGAGTTTTTCATGACATGACCCATTTAAGGAATCTGTCAAATGAGCCTAAAAGCTATTGAAGCCTCGCATAATTAGACCTGGAGTAAGATCTGAGTAGAGCGGTTCTAGCTGGTCCCCCTTCATCCTTGGCTGTAGGACAGAGCATCAGGTTCATGCCGGGTTAGAATCTCGTCTTCCCCTGGTCTCAGAAGAGTTGCTCTCAGGGAGTGAACTGCTGAGTGATGAATAAAAGCGCAAGCATGATTCGCAGTCAGTGCTGTTTTCATGGCTCAGATGAAAACGATAAGGTAGAGCAGCTTTGAGAAAATCTCATCATTAGTCCTCTCACAGGCCAGGATTTAATTATCTACACATCCAAATCGTCCGCTTCCCCCTTCTCAGCAGATTACTCTGCTCCTGGAGGATAATAACCATGATGCCTTTCGCCTCTTTCCTTGCCTGCATGGTAAAATACTAAATATGGATGTGTGTGTGTGTGTGTGTGTGTGTGTGTGTCTGTGTGTGTATGTGTGGCTCCCCTACACACTTGTCTCGTTTTTCTTTCCTTGATAGGGGGATGGTCGGATTGGTTGGTGATGAATAGGTGTGTGTGTGTGTGTGTGTGTGTGTGTGTGTATGTGCGTGTGTGTGCGTGTGTGTGTGTGTGTGTGTGTGCAGCTTGCGTGTCTGCACATGTGGTTGCGTGCATGCTCGAGTGTGCTGGGAAGCCCCAGAAATAGGTTCATGTAAAATTAATTTTCAAACAGAAAATTGACCCAGATGTGGAGGAATCTCATCGTGCATAACTACATCAACTGGATCCCACGACAAAGAACGAGTGTAACGGTGACAAGAGGAGCTAAACAAGGCCTGCTGATTAAGAGCTAACCAAAAAAAAAAAGGAGGACAAGAGAAACAGCGAGAGGGAGTATCATTGGTGAGCTGAAGTGAGACGAAGAAGAAAGTAAAGACAGAGAAGAGAGCTTATACCTCCTCAGAGAGCGTTGTAATGCAGCTGCTTTATGTCTTAATGTTGATCACACTCACTCTGGTGGGACCTCATTAGCTCAAGGCAGGGAACTGTGCTCAGCCATCTATTGCCTTGCAGGGAAATACACGAGTTCTAGTGTAATAACTAGCTTATGGCTACAACTACAAACACTGAGTTGCCAATACCAGTGGTCATGTCTACCTCTGAAGTCTGCTGAGTATTTAATGGTTGGGAGGACTCATTCTGCCAGGACAATTAGCATTTCTTGCAACTTATTATTCATAGTTCTGGCCATAATTTTCTATCGGTTATGATATTATTGTACTCTTGTTATTGCTGTACGGTCTGGGAACTAGGTCTTATTCATGCAGTTTCTGCTCAGCATTAGCAATATTGCCTATCTGGTCATCCTGGCTAATTTTAGAATCGAACAACAACCAATCTTCGTGATTCTTAAAAAATCTTAAAAGTTTAGCCCCTAATAGGTTCATCTGTCCATGGCAACACCCCTCAATTTGATTTGATTAGGGGACCACAGGGATAAAATTTGGTTTTGGGCCGAGACACTTCTAAAAGTAAGATTTTGAAACAGGGTCCCTCTGCAAGACATTGCCACTTGCAATTAATCAAATTACGAAAAGACAATTGATAGTGAACCTGGGGTTTGCGGCACTCACTTTACCCAGTTGTAATCCTGTAATCTTGTTGTAATCTGATGCTGTCAAAAGATGCTGTCTGTTAGAAACTGTAGCTTTTTTTTATATTTTTGGAGTAGTATTTTGCATGTTGTGCATTAATGCCGTCTCAGTTGCTGGGATAGCAGTAAAACTGAACACAGAACAGACCATATTGTCTGAATCTTCGCAGCCATCTGCAGGTCCGCGTTCTTCTTGATTACCGATCAAAGTAGAATTGCAAGAAGTAATGCTGCCTGCTCTTTTTTTTTTGGCAACATTTTGGAGGATGTTGTTTGATAAGACCATCGGGGGTTTTGTTCAGTGTGAGCACCCATGTTGATTACTGATTGATCAAAGCATACAGCTCCAGCCTAGAAAGCATATTGTATTGGATAAGCAGAAAGAGTAATTCAAACATGCAGTGTGAGTTAACGCAAATTACAAGAACAACTCAACAAACACTGCAGCTTGGCCAGTGCACCTTTAGCGTCTGATACAGATGAACCGAGGCACCCTTCAGCATCTGTATGGGACGCAACAGGCCTTCAACTAACTCTACTGTAAACCCTTCCGTGTCATTATTAGACGGAACTGACGTGAGAAAGAGCGAGAAAGTCCACGCAGGGCTGTTCGTGTCCCATGTGAAACCAAGTCAATGTTGACTTATTTGACCGTAGTTTTGCTACATAACTTCCGTACTTAACTAATGCCAGTTACATAACAAACCAAGGCCTACTTTTTTAACCCACACCATGATCTTTTCTTAAGCCAAACCCTTTTGTTGCCTTAACCTAACCAAATAGTTCTGTTGTGTAAGTAAACCTAAACACTAAGTAAACTTATATTGGAAATTTATTTTGAAAAGACACTATGCGTGTAACGAGCGGAAACTGACACGCCATCCCCGAGTGCAAATCTGATGCTAGAGGTACCTAGAGCGCCATAGTTTGGAGTGTAGGGACCAAGCTGGCGTATTTGACAAGTTGGGAGTGAGAATGTGTTGGAAAAACAGTCCAATGGGGCTCTTGTTGAGTGTGGTGATCAGACTGATCACTGATCAGACAAATGTAGCCTCATTATCTAAACTACTTTATTTAGAGGTAAAACAGAAAGTACAGGAAAACGATGTGCACACACAAGGAAGGCACTCTAGGAAGGCACATCAAACGACTAATAGACGTGTGCATTCACACACGCACACACAGACACGTCTGATCGCAGGCTGATTGTCGGCAGAGATTGTGCTATCAAAGCCCGTCACGCATCTATTTTCTCGATGTCTGTCATCACTCATCTGACCCCACTTGATATCTTGTCTCGTAGACCACACGGCCCTCCATCAGAGAATCAATGACTGACTGCTGGATTGCGGTCCAAATGGAGATCAGTGATATGCTGAAAAGCCAGCTCGAGGCTATACGAGCTGAATGGTTATGACTCAATCACTTTATCATCTCACTATCATTGTAATGCAGAGTGCACTAGATCTAAAAGGAATACGGATTTGACCTTGACAGCTATTTGGAAATATCAGTCTTTTATTGTTTAAGTGCTATATAATGGCTTACAATAACCCTATGTGCAGACATTTGTGGCTGAAAGGCAAACCAAGTGTTAACAGTCATGGACTACGCTTGTAGGCTACTTGCTGTTTGGTGTAGGTTTTTTAGTTGCAAAATGTCATCACATGGGATAAGTCACACCGCCTTTACAGGGAGTGTTCAACATTTTATGAAATATGCTTATTTGCTTTCTTGGCAAGCGTGAGATGATGAGATTGATACCACCATTAACCTAGAGCCAGCAGGAAATGTGCTTAGCTTAGCATAAAGATTGGAAGCAAGAGAAGCAATAGGAAACAGTTAGCCTGTCCTCTAGGCTCTGTCCAAAGATATGATGTGTAATTAGATAGCTTTATGTTTTTCACCTTTTGGGCAGAGCCAGGCCAGGTCGCTACCACGACGTTGTCCGGTCTGGGAGTTGTCTACGTTTTCCACTCAGAACTTTAAACCTTTTCAGTTCATGAAAGTTAATAATAGCACTTATAGCTCCACCCTCTCGTGTCACTTCTGGTTGCCAAAAACCAAGATGGCGACGGCCAAAATGTCAAACTCGAGGCTTCAAAACAGCAGTCTACAAGCAATGTGTGACGTCACGGTGACTATACGTCCACTTCTTATATGCAGTCTATGCCTATTACTTATTACTACAAAATACCAGCGCAATTTATGTGTTTTAATAACCACTATTGTCAACTCTACCTTGAAGTGAATATCTGCCTCCCTTACTCCATATTGTTTCTTTACCTGTCTAGTCTCACCATTATCTTCCTTTCCATCTTTTTCACTCCCTTCCCCCTTTTCTCTCACTCCCCTTTGTGTTATTCCCAGAGGTGTAACCCTGGGGATCCATGCGAGACTCTGTCATTGCGCCAGGGGAAGCTGCTGCCACACAGCGATATGCTCAAGGTCGTCTGAGGTTGGCTGTAGGTGCAGAGACCAGTCAAGGCCAGACCAAGATACACTTGTGTACTACTCTCAGTAATACTCCATCAGCTGCCCTCAAGAGACACACACACGTTTTCTTGCGTCCCTCAACACGTCACGCCACCCAACTTCAGCCTTTATCACAGTGTGGTGAAGGAGAGGATCAACGACACAAACACAGGCGACCTCTCACTGAGTAATCCGATACAGCCCTCTGTTGTTATGTGTTTAGTCCGAGTCGTGTGAGGTCAGCCATAGTTCCCCGTTCTGTGATGAAGGGCGCCGTATCGCACTGTTCACAGCTCAATGTGACCTGCTGCAGTAACAATCTATGGAGCCCTGTCACACTCCATTTGTCTTTATGTGTACCTCAGCGTATTTAATAACATAAGAAAAAAGCTGACAGATTGATGTTGTAGGTGATGTGGAAACACACACATCTTTTGAAATGATGCTGTCAGTGACCAGACTATATGGGGTGTATTATTGTACACATAACACTTCTACAATAACACCCTCATACATTTACTAAGTCTGTGGGGATTCTTCCTCGGTGGATTTCATTTTATTTTGATTTATTTGCTAAAATTCTTCATTCCTCAGCAGGAATACTAAACAGCTTTGAGCTTTTCATCTTCCTGCATCTATGCTGCTGGACTCATTGCCTGCTAACAAGTCTAACAGCCTGCTGTGAACGTCCCAGGAGTCCAGGTGGTCAGTTTGCTTCTCAACTACTTCAGCTCTCAATATCAGGACAATCAGCTTCTTGCTTTCAAAGCTAATGGTGAAAATGTCTAATGTGTGTTGTCATCCCAAGATGTTGTAAAATATGTGGAGCATAACGCTACACGGATACAGTAGGTAGCTGAAACACTTATCCTCATTAGTAGCTGCTGCTGAGAACAGAAGACTGGAGATGATTAGTACATTGACTTTGTGCAGGGGAAACAGAAACAGATAGCACAAAAAGCAGTGCTATGATGTTGGCTGTTACAGGGACTGTGATAAATGCAAATGAAGATCTCACTGTTTTGATTGCATAAAAAAAAATGTATGCATATGTGTTCTTTATACTATGACAGTTTTCCTCCTATATTGCAATATATTCAATTGTAACCCCTGTATTACAATACAGCCCTTCTATTTAGGAGCAAAGATACAAATGAGTTTCAGTTTCCCAGACACCTTTTTTCAAGGTTTTTTTCATTCAGCTCATTTACTGCAGTTTACATGTTAAGAAATATCAATTTGCTTAGAAATGAGCAGGGTTTGAAAGCAATCAGAACTTACAAAGGAAATAATGTGAAACAGAAAGGTTATTAAATCTAATGGAATTGTGCACAGTGGTGGAAGACGAGTTCAGATCCTTTCTTGAAATAAAAGTATCTATACAACACTGTAAATAATACTGTTGCAAGTAAAAATTCAAAATATTACTTCTGTAAAATATATTAGATTAGGCACAAAAATGTTATCTGCTGTTAATACAAAAAACAGATATTGACTATAGCTGCTTTAAGAGTTCAGTGTGCTTCAAACTAATTCCGTCCTAGGACATATCGTCCAACCAAGTCTAAGGTAAAAGTGTGAATGGCTACACTCAAAGTCGAGGTGCGAGCTTGTGGGGATAAAGATGCAGCGTTTTGGACAGTCTATCTGAAGCAGTGGGCTTCCTCCGGGTCTGAGAAGTGAAGCCAATGCTGAAGTGCCTTAAACTTGCATTCTTTCTAACAGCCAGCAGGGGGCGACTCCTCTGATTTATTCCCTAAGTAGGCATTGTAAACATGACTTTATGGTCTCAATCACTAGTTTCAAGTCTTCTTCAATACAGCATGATGTTCATTTAGTAAATTATGGTCCCACATAGAGTCAAATAGACCATGAAGCAGGGGATGCTTTAGGGCGGGGCTACCTGGTGATTGGCTGGTCGCTGCTACGGGAGTTGTCCCTGTTTTTGTCGCACAACTTTAACCCTTTCACAGTGTGTTTTCAGTTCATGAAAATGAATTAGCCTATAACTGATTGACCACGTCGTTGTCCAGTCTGGGAGTTGTCCGTGTTTTCGTCTTACAACTTTGACCCTTTCACAGTGTGTTTTGAGTTCATGGAAGTTATTATTAACATTTCGGTCGACTAAGAATGTCTTATTCAGTGTTTGGTTGTACTTGGCTCCACCGGCGACGGCCAAAAACCAAGATGGCGACGGCCGACATGCTGAACTCGAGGCGTCAAAGCTGTAGTCCACAAACCAGTGGGTGACGTCACGGTGACTACGTCCACTTCTCATATACAGTTTATGGTCCGAAGGCATTCATACGGCCGCACAATTGTACCGACAAAAAGGGACCTCAGTGCAGTATTTATATGAAGAATGTAAAAAAGGAGAAGTTGAGAGAGGAACCCTGACTTACTTTCACACATTCAAACATCTGGTCAATCTCTGCATAAAGTGAGCATAATTGTTGGAAAGTCTGTTTCGGAAAGTTACAAAAATGCAGCCTCTCCACTCTCGATTTAGCTGTTGGAAAGGGGGGGTGGGGGCTTACCATTAGTACCAGGAAATCAGTGAACGGCCAGAGAAAGATCAAGGAAGCCAGCAGAGCGAAATTCCATATTTAGGTCACTGATAATAACTCAACCATCTCCATGACAACGGAGCACACTCCATCCGCTGAGGAAGTCGACACGATGCTTCTGAGAGGTTTGGGAAAACCAAGTAATCTCGCTACTTCCAAGGTCAAAATGAACCCTCAAGGGGCACTTCCTTTTAAGCATACTAAGGCCTTTATAATGTGGGATGGATGGAGGGATGAATGGAGTCACCAATAAGCCAGTGTGTGTAAAGTATACTCCTCATTGTCTTTTGAAACCTTTATTCAGTTTTTGGCACCAGTGCTGTGAATGCATCACATTTGCATTTTATTTCTGGTCAATGAAACCCATTCTTCCAAATATTTGCTCATCCTATTGGTATAATGTCATCAGCACTGTTTTCTCTTGATAAGGGCACTAATGAGCAAACTGCCTGCATTGCTGTCTGACTGCCAGAGACGGGACTGTTCAGAAGCTGAGCTGAATAGAGAGTAAACACTTCCAAAGAAGCGCTTCAAATGA
Organism: Sebastes umbrosus; assembly: GCF_015220745.1. Lineage (NCBI taxonomy): Eukaryota > Metazoa > Chordata > Actinopteri > Perciformes > Sebastidae > Sebastes > Sebastes umbrosus. The sequence goes on from NC_051287.1 coordinate 26,664,813, forward strand.
GAGGTCTTTGAACCCACAGTCACATCTTGAAACTAAATAAATAAGAAGTACGCTATGGAACCGTAAATAAATAAGACTGTTTTCTTTTTCAATCCAGTCATGTGTTCTCATTTTCATCATTAACAGACAATGTGTGTGTATTTCCCGGAAACACACGGTGTGTATTCTCCTTTCTTCTGCCTCAGTGGGAACTTACACCGAGGCCAACTCCCACACTTGAAAAAGACGCAACTTCAGTGAAGAAAATAAAACAGAATCTGACACCTTGTCTGTTAGGTGCGACTGCGAGAGGTGTGTAAAAATGTGAGTTTCACCTCGAGTTGTGAAAATATGTGTCTATAGATGGATGAGTCACTGCGAAAGAGACAGACAGAGAAGAAAAGAGAAGGAGCAAATAGAGAGTAAGACATTTTGAGTGTTTGTCTTGAAGTGAGTCCGTTCAGCTGCTGAACCAACTCCACTGGGGCTTTGACTCTGACATCTCTGTAATACATGATGCACACTCAGGTGGTGGAAATGAGCCAGGATGTGATAAGCGCAAACACTTTAAAAAGGAGCATCAACCTCGAGTAGTCATTGAGGCTTTGTGATCATCAATCAAACACAGACAGTTTTGCTCTGCCATCCTGTTGGATTCCCTCCATAAACTCATTACCAGGGCTGCGTATCTTTCCCTCTCAGATGACTCAAAATGCATCTAGATACACAATCTACAATCCCATCCAAAAACAGTACAGTTTGTAACAATATAATACATTGCAATTTAAAGCCGATTTGATATGATACGGTTCATGTGTGACAAAAACAAATATTTATCTCCACGAGTTTTTTTTATTTTTATAGAAGTACCCCAGAAAATGATGCGTTTAGCCACAAAAGCGTTAGTAAAGACGGCAGTGATCCACATGTCACGTCATGTAATCTGTACAGACTGCAATGTAAACACATCCTTGTGAATATGCTACGCTCAGAGCTAATGATGTAGTATAAAAAGACGGTAACAATGTGGCGTTAAATGACGCGTAAAGCATAAAATGCATTATAATGACAAACGGAATGTCCTTATTTATTTTATTTATTAGTTTATTTGACAGGGATAATACATAGGTATTGTTACACTTAATTAAAGTGCAACCGATGCAACGTACATAGGACTTCTAGCCATAGCTAATTTGCAGACCTTGTCCCTGGTTAGGCTTTTAAGAAAAATTAAATAAATAAAAAAATACAGAAAAGCACATCACATAAAATCACAAAACAACATCGTACATTACAATCAATTTACATATGTAAATAAAATATGTATGTATCCTTAAAATGGTGTGCTATTTATACACCATCCCATGAGATCAGGTTCTATTAATCCCAGCGGGCAACCTCCGGGTCTGAGAAGTGAAGCCAATCCAGAAGTGCTTTAAACTTGTATTCTTTCTACCAGCCAGCAGGGGGCGACTCCTCTGGTTGTATAGAAGTCTATGAGAAAATGAGCCTACTTCTCTCTTGATTTATTACCTCAGTAAACATTGTAAAAACTTAGTTTATGGTCTTAATCACTAGTTTCAGTCTTCTTCAATGCAGCATGATGTTCATTTAGTAAATGGGAGTTGTACATGTTTTCTTCTTACAGCTTTAACCCTTTCACTGTGAGTTTTCAGTTCATGAAAGTTAATTATAACCTTTTTGGCCACCTGAAAATGTCTTATTCAGTGTTTGGTTGTCCTTAGCTCCACCCTCTCGTGTCACGTCTGGTTGCAAAAAACAACAACATGGCGACGGCCAAAATGCCAGACTTCAAAACGACAGTCCACAAATCAGTGGGTATACAGCCTATGGTTATTCCTCCAATATGGAGTTCTGCTCTTTCTGACAGCAGGACCTGCCATGTAATGTGAAAGCAATCCCACACCACAGAGCTTCATGTAATTGGAAATCACACCAGCAGTCCAGCATGCATCAATTCAAGTAACAGGGGAGAAGAAAGACAAATACCATCTATGATTCAAGATGGCAAATATTTGTTTCCTTTGGTACGTCTTGATCCTACTAATTGAATGTTGTGATGATGTTAGAGAACCTGGCTCTCTGTTTGGGAAATCACTGACACATCTCAGTTAGCGCAAGGGAGCGAGCAGCAATTAGACATGAGTCTAAATTTGTTTTCACGAAGCTAAAACAGTGAACATGCATTATTAAAATCAATTTTGTACAGCAGGGCATGCATTCACTCTCCTTCTCCCATTTATTCAGGTAACCTCCTCCATAATTCATGTTTAATTTGTGATTGATTAAGTTCTGTAAAATCATCTGGTACCAGCAAATATATTACAGCAATTATAATGTTAATTTATGCCCATAATAATAGAATGCCTGTGTTATGTAAACATGTTTATTTTTCAACAGACTAATTGAAATATTTTTCATGGTCTATGTAGAATCATTTCTTTTATCCTACTGAACTTTATGCTAAACAGTTACAGCTTTAAATTTCTACAGCAGGTAAAAAAATACCTTTTTAATCAACCATCTCGTAATAATTACATTTATATACTACCAATTTGCAACCAAATACACATTAAAAGAAAACCTGGATTACATTTTCCATCAACTTACATCACTGACAACGTAGTATTTATCTCCTGTAACATTCCTTCTTGAAATGCAATAACTGCTCACAGCAACTAAGTTGTGATACATATTTTGATGGTTATGTTTAGACACTTGGTTAAATAGGCTATAATCAATATTTTATGAATAGCAATTACAATGTGAAACCATCTCCTCTGCCAACCCTTTCTCCTACGCTCCCATACAACTAAACTGCATTCTTAATGTTTTGAAGGAATTACTCCCAGATTACGGTTGCACACGGTTCTAGTTGATACAAAACAAAACAAGAACCCAACAAAATTACTTGTTTGGGCAATAAAACTATTTGGTTATGTTTAGTAATGGTTTGGCTAAAAATGATTACGTGTGTTATGTTATGGACATAAATTAAAATAAGTCATTGACTTTTGGTTTCACATGGGACATACAATGGTAAATGTAATCCGGTAGAAGATATGTTTCCCTCGAAATGTTATTGACAATGCGATTTTATAATTAGGATTTTTAGGAGACTATGGTGCGTCTGCTTTATGGTGAAAGTGTCAATCCTCATTCATTCATCCAGTTTGGTTGTTTCACCTGTGTTCTAATTCTGCTGTCATTTTCAGAGCCGGCCCGTTTCCTTGTTAGCTTGTCTTCCATCTTGTTCTAGTTCTTTTGACCCAGTTTTTGTATTTCCGATTCTGCCTTAGCTTGACTCCTTTGTACTTTGTAAGTGCCTGGATTTTTTCCTTGAAACAGTTTTTTCCTAAGTAAAGACTTTAACTATGAATCGGCCTCCTGAGTTGTGCTCTTGGGTTATTTTTTCACCTTTGAACTGTGACCGATAGTTTCAGCTCATTGTTTAGCTGTCCGGCCCGCAACTTAACGGTTTCGGTTCACTCTCACAGCATCATTTTCGGCAGCGGCAGGCAACTGTTCTCAGAGAAAAAGCTCTAAAAACCCACTGCTCACTACCTGCATCACCAAATAGAAGACAGACACAGTTCGACTACCTGGTGAACATCGTAGACTGTTTGCCAACATATATTAGCTAAAGAACGAGATATTTCTCGGAGCTGGTGGAGACCAAACCAGAGCTAAAAGTGAGTGAAAATTGGACTAACACTGTGGCCAGACACACAACTCCTAATGAATGACAATGTTGCTCTATAGTTGCTGGATGTGCAAATAAGCAACTGTTTGCCATATTAACTTAAAAGGTGATGATATGTCAATACTGTGATCACAACTTGTTACCGCTGCCCCCAAGTGTTCAAAAAATCTGTTATTGTGGGTTTAAGGTTAGGAAAACTATCCAGCAGGATTATTATGATTCTGATTAGTCATTTCATCCAGTCAATTACAAGCCACATTGAAGTTGAACTCTGAAAATGTCTCAAAGGTAGACAAATCTCACAAAAAGCTGCAACATGAACCAGATGAAAGCCAACAGGATAATTATCATTTCATGTAATATTGCTAACAAATCTATACTGAAACTCTGTATGTTTTCAGAATGCGTTGCAAACACCTGAGAGGGGACAAAATGATGCATGCCAAAAAAATTCCCGAATTTAGCTGTTGATGGACATTTCATCCCACAGGCTCCACTCATAGCTGCAGCAAGTTTAAAGTGCAAGTGCTGCAGAAATAAAAGAAATCAAATTAAATCTAGCTTTCTCTTTGCAAAGTTTCATTGGCATTAGACATGGCACAAGACATTAAAAAGTTTCAGTTTGATATTATGTTGATGTCTTGTATACTAACTACTAGAGATACAGTACATGCTAGTATAATAGTATAGAATTGTCCACCATGCATCCTCAGTGTGTTCCCATGCCCTGCACACCTGATGCTCATCACCTCATCAGCCCTCCTGGCCTGCTAGCTGCAGAAGCAGGTGTGCCTCATTATCTCATCACCAGCAGGTGCATTTAAACTCTGTGTTAGTGCTGCGAGACTGTTGAGCAACACATGCTGCCTCTTTGCAGCAGTTCTACTTCCCTTACTCAATATCAATTCATACTCTGCTTTAACACTTTTACCTCAATGTTTCTCCGTCAGGTTTGACACCATGATCTTCTGGTGTTTGTGTCCTGCCCTCACGGACAGTGTGTCGAGCATGCGAGCTGCAGTTTCAAGCTGACTCCCTCCATTCGGTCCTTCACAGTTGTTATGGCCGAGCAGCTTCAAGAGTCTCTTGAGGGCAGAACACGAAAGACAAAGCAACAACTGTCACCCAGAGAACAGGGTGCCACTAACAGGTTTATCAGCTAATAGACTCTTCACAGCAGACAGTTTTACACATCATGGCAAAAGAACCGCAATTAATAACATTATTAATTAACATTATTAATTGCTGCATTCACTGAATGTTCACAAGTTCCAGGGATTATATAAATTGTCTCACTGGTATGGCCCACACTAACAGATATGATGTCTTAGAAGAGACCCCACACAAAACAACGTGTTATGTTACATGTTATCCAACACAGTATAGAGAATGGCCAATGCAATGCTACATCAGAAACCCACAGGCAATGGGCCTCAATTACTTGCGTGTTGACAGCAATAAATTCACAAATTCAAGAGCGGGAGACGTGCATTCAGTTCAACACTACCAAATTTATTTCAATCAGGAAAGACTCTTATGAATTGAATGATGATTTAGTACAAAGTGCACAAATTATGAATAGTAACAGTCTTTGGCGATTTAGACCCTATGTGAAATAATAAAAGGGGAAGTGAAGCTGTAGTAGGATGTAGAAATATCCCCCCTGGGTCTAGACACTGGTGGTGGTGAAGACTGATGCAGATCCGATGAATGAAGTGGAGCAGGATTACTCTGATGTGATGAATCTGGAGGTGATGGGGTGGTGGAGGGTCGCGTCCGTTAGTGCTGAATGCTGACACTGAAAACGCAGAGAATGTTTTTAAACTTTTGACAACAGCATGTGATTGGTTGATGGAGATATGGCAAGCTCTGATTGGTCACTGAAAAGAGAGACGCCCATAATCAGCTCACATATTAATGCCCATGAGAGAGAGAACCAGGATGAATGAGAATGAATGAGCTTGCACCCCTGTGCAGTCTTCCTGTCTGAATTTACACATAAGCTTCATTGGAATGAAAATGATGGAAATGGATAACCTAAAAAAAAAAAAAAGGAGAGCAATCATAAATTAACAATATTTATTCAACAATAGATAGTTAAAACAGTTTTTCCATAAAAACTCCAACTGACCCCCTAGTAAATTAGAACCCCAAAAAATACAAACTGTCAAATACTATAGGCAGGGTACTGTCTGCGGGGAGATTCTATTGTAACCCCTCTTTAAACCCACCACGTGAACACACAATGAACTATTTCACTGCACTGCAACCAGCACTGCAAATAGATAATGTATGAAACTAAAAAGTGACCGTCACCCTTTTGGGCCAACTACACAGCACGCGGAGAGAGGGGAAATACCACGACTAGCCTACTCCCCCCGCAGGTCTCCCACTGCCTGGAAGAACAAAACAAAAATACAAAGTAATGTTAATCAGTTGGTTCTAGTTTACAAAGAGTTAAAAAGTATTTCAAGTAATAACCAGCACGATGCAACAGTCAGACTTGGATGTCTCCAAATTAACAAAGGGGCGGCTGGACACAGTCTCTCTTTAAGTCCATGTAAAACAATAAGTAGTCACAATCAGGCTTCGGTGTTAAACACATAGGCAAAGCAACAGTCTAGCTTCAATCTGAAAAAAACATGGCAAAAATCAAATATTTCTGTAAGAAAACCTCAGAGGGAGTAACCCTCCTACATTACCATTCTACTTTAAGTTACCTTACTGCTCAGGGCCCTACTTCACTGCAATCACTGGCTCTGCTGTGACTAAACCAGGGAGAGGCAAAAGGCTGAATCTTTCCCTAAAAAGGTTAGATTGACCATATTACTCCTAAGATATGATATTAACAGACTTAAGTTTTTCTGCAACATACCTTTTCAGTATGGGGTAACAGAGCATCACTCTGGATGGTTCAGGACACATCTGCACTACAAATCTATATACAGAGGAAGTGGTTAAACTCACTATAAAACAATAGAGCCATTTTTCCCTCCCAAAATCTCTCCTTTACCTGAACAAACAGTGTTGACCTGCCACACATCCACCAGGAGTCAGACAAAGAGACTGTAATCACCCACACCTGGCCTTATGAAGGCAGGAAGCTCCACTCAACCACACCTACAAGGGGCGGTGCTCCCTGCCTATAGGTGCTGGCCCTCACCTACATCTAACAGTTTTGTTCCTATTGTGTGGTGAGCAACGATTTGGCCAAAAGAGCACACCACACACTGACAGACTCCATTCATGAGCAACAAGAGTCCCAAGAAGAAATCTCGCAAAATCTCTCACGATCAAACGTGACTTTAGTAAAAACAAACATGGCGGATGACGGGCAAGAAAAATTAACGAAGAAAACAGAAAAATGATGGATGAAGTCACGGAGACACGTTGAATAAACACTGCTTTGTTGTTGCCACAAATCAACAAGTTGGTCCTCCATTTCTGAGGTCTATCTTACTACTACTTTATGCTCCACGTTTCGCATTAACCGCAGCCGCCATGACAGTGGTTGTCGTCCTTCCGCTTCAGTCAGCTTGGTTCCCAGTTGGCTATCCTCTCCCACGTGACTGCTTCATCGGCTGTCCTCAGACAACACACAACAGGATATCTGATCGTACATATTGAACATGTTTAATATTTACGATTTGAAATCGATGCAACCAGGATGGACTTTCGAGCCGATCGAGGGATGTTAAAAAACACTCTTAAGGTAGCTCACACCACAGGAACATCTGCAAACATCATCTTTAGAACCAGTGACTATAGTCAGGAGGGGCGGGGGGTAATCGGGCCCAAAATCGGCCTGATTCTCGTGAAGTGTGTGAATTACTGGCACTTCAATGATGTGTTTCTATGGACAATCAAATTGTCTCCTGTGAGACAGCTCTGGTGTTTATCCATTATATTCTACTTCAGTGTAAAATAATAATACATTTTGTTTATAGAATGTTTTTCAAGATACTCAAAGGCGCTTTACACGACAAATTATTATTGACAAAGAAACCATCTTGTATTATTTCTTTTACACACAGAATGTGCCTTTGAAATGAGATTATAATGATTATTGGTCAATAGGAATTATGAATTTTGACAGTCCGTAAGTCCCCTGAGGATGTGACATTTGCGGCACTCTCGCTCGGCATAAATGGATGTGAAGTTTCATTACACAGATTAGGATCAACCACATGGCAACACCTTGGTTATAAAGTGTTCGCTTAATGTTGCGTGATTAAATCTAAAGACTAGAATTTATGAGTAAACACTTCAGAGGAAGATAGCTAAAATGTTTAATGCTTGCTTTTCCCTGTCCAATCAACAGGTTTTAAATGTGTCATATAAATATATATATAAATATAAGAGTACCAAAAAGGCAAGTTAAGACAGACAAATTAGTAACTTGGGTGTAAAAAGCAATCAATTAGACAGCTCCCCTACGGATCAGCTGTTGTCTGGGCAGTGACTGAAATTAAGCATCAGCACCCAAACTTCCTAAACAGCCGGTATACAAAGACTCAGCATGTCAGGCTTCACTGCATTGACATGTGGACACAAGGTTATGACCTGACATAACTCAATTTTCCACATCGGTCTGAGACTCAGCCTCATGACCCGAGCATTAATATTCATCAGCCTCTCCTGCAGCTCTGCTTCAAACACCGGCTCAGTCAAATAAACAAATCATCCCTGATAAGTCTTTTCTCACATCAAAGCCATGTGCTGCCGAGCCACTTAAGTTATGGGCCTACAGTAGAAAGTGATTTGTACACATTTTTTCACTTATATATTTATTTACTTTATCTGTCTTGCTCTTTAGTCAGGACTTATGAAAAATGCATCCTGCTGCTGGAGGGAGGAACAGAAGCAGCAGAGACGACGTCAGAGACATCATTTTTGCTTTACTTGCATGCATGTTGTAGCCACAAAATCTTTCATATTTTATTAGCCTTTGCAAAAATTTATATGAGCTAAAAATAGATACAAGATTTAAATATATTCATGCCCTGTCTATCTACTGCAGCATCATTGCATTTAGACAAAGGATGACTGGTTTGGACTGTAATTTAGGTTTGGGTTTCAGACACTATAATATTTTCTCCATTCTCTTAAACCATCTGGATTTTTGGAAACTGTTTTGGAAAAGTGTTCAATATATGAATAAATTAAATACATTATACAAATGAATTTTCTACACAATGGAGGTTTTGGTAATGGCCCATTCGGATTCCATGTCCCCAGCCTCCCCCAGGACACGTGAAAATATTCTTCCAGAGATGGGAGTTGAAGACCTCGCCGGTTTTCCAGGTCTGATCCAACTCATCACCAGGTGGTGATCAGTTGGCAGCTCTGCTCCTCTCTTCAACCTGATCAGGCAGGCCGTTCCTCCCAATCTACCCCCTCCAAGTTTCTCCGTTGTCGCCCACGTGAGCGTTGAAGTCCCCCAGCAGAACTATAGAGTTCCAAGTCGGCGCCCTTTCGGACACCACCACAGTCTCTGGTACTCTGAGCTGCTGTATAAGCACCACAACAACAGTCAGAGACTTCCTGTGGAGGCGACCCTCAAATTCTCTGGGGACAACTCCAACACAGCGACGCTGTGAGAGGGCCTCGTGAGAGCTTTTCAGGGCATGTCCAACTGGTAAGAGACTCCCCCGGGGGATCTGCTCCCAGATTGAACCAGTCAGCTCCTATTAGCTAGAGCAACAACAAGGCTGCAAGTCATCCTAGTGGCTGCTGATGTAAATCTCCTCACCTTTTTTTTTCATCCTCACTTTTCTTCCGTGCTCTAGCTCCTCCATACTTCCCTGCTTTCTGTGATATGCAGAACCATGACAGGTATCAAAGCAGAGTACCTTGTCTGAACATGACTATATAGGAAACATGTCTGATGCAAGTCAGTAAGTGGGTCTGGGATTTGCTGATCTGTCACTCTTCTCTGAAGTCGGAACATGTCTGGCTTGTACCTTTTCGTGCCACAGTTCCTCTGTAATTCACTAAAGGGAGTGACAGACACAACAAGACTACAAGCTAAAAGCCGAGCTAAAATACAACTAACACAGCACAAATAAACCAATAAACTAAAGTGCAGGACTTCAACACAGGCAAAGAGTATCAGGGGGTCTTAAAATGTTTTTGGTGCCGCGGTATTTTTTCCTTTTCTTTGGGCACTCAGTGGAAACATAGTCCAAATAATACAGACAAATGTTTACGCATCCAAAACAGTTACAGATAAACATTATCATTCATTTGGAGTTGTGTTTCTGGTCACCTGAAGTCCAATATTGAATTTAGTAGAGGTTGGTTGATTAGGTTCATTGTTGGCTCTAAATGTCCCGCAGGTGTGAATGTGAGTGTGAATGGTTGTCTGTCTCTATGTGTCAGTCCTGTGATAGTCTGGAGACCTGTCCAGGGTGTACCCCGCCTTCACCCAATGTCAGCTGGGATCGGCTCCAGGCCCCCCAAACCTCCCCCCTCCCCCCCTTTCACACGACCCTGAACAGGATAAGAGGTTACAGATAATGGAGGGATGAATAAACATAAAACAGGTCTACATAGGGGAAACACTAAAGACGTGTGGAAACAGGCTAGTGTGTGACACATTTGCCAACCAGTTGGAGACCAGACATACTCATCGGGGATTCCTCCTGGTGAAAGATCTTGTAGTGTGTGTGAGCCCCCGTTGCCGGTCAGTCATGTAGTGTGAAAACCACAACGACTTAAACTCTGTGTAGTGTGAACAGTACAACAATCTGACGACTTTGAACGTCATGTACTGTGAACGTGGCTTTAGCTGCTAAATGTAAATGCTCCACTATGTTCATCAACACTGTCTGCCTGCCTGGCAGCAAGCTGAAATTCACTATAAAGCTCCGTAAGGCAGAGGGAATCTGCAGATTTGGGTGATCTGTAGTTTCATCATTACAAACTTTCACATTATTGTTTCATGCATTGTTAAATTCAGTACTTTATAGCAGCAGTGATTTCTCCTTTGCCTACATCAGCTTTGCCCACCTCATTTTGGACATTTTGTCCCTCTTTCTTTTACCCGCTCACAGATTGCATGAGGCAAATCAGTGAACTGTGATCTTCACTGAGATCACAGATTTAAGTCCAAGCTTTTGCTGGACCACTCGAGGGCGTTCGGGGATTTTTTCAGAAGCCATTCCAGCATTATCTGGGCTTGTGTGCTCTTCAAATGTATCTTTTGAATTTGGCCCTGTTCATTGTTTCCTCCAGTCTTGTAATCCCTGCTGCTGAGAAGCACACTCATCCCCCACACTGCCCTAACCGTCCCTCTCTGTCGCGGAGGGACAGTATCTGCTTTTCACCAGATGAAGAGGAGTTACATAACATTTTGTTGCATCTGAATGAATAGTCTTTTTCTTCGTACTCTGTGAGACCTCTGAGTGGCATTTGGCAAATCTCTGTTTGAGCAATTAGATTCTTGGACACTTCCCTGACCAAAGCCTTTCTTGTCGTGTATTTGGCCAGATGGTCGGCTCTACTGTGCAACTGTGGAGCACACTGTGCTCCTGAGAGTGTCCATCCTTGAATTTATACAGTACATTTCTTTCAGAATACATGCCTTTGTTTTCCTTAATAGCAGTGGGAGCTACTATGGATTGCCATGCACCTTTCTAAATCATGTTCAATTAATTAAAAGCATAGACTGTGTATAAAGATGGACGACATGACAACTCCATGGATGTATAAACTGCTTCTATACTCTTTGGTATAACACTAGGATAGCAGGCTACTATTTTCTCCAAATCCCACACCAAAGCACGTCTGTATCCTTTTGTTTGCACTGATGAGCCTTTAACACCTCATCAGCCTCCATCTCTATAGCACATTGTGACGACTGTGTTTCCATAGTGCAGCAATGACATCAGTCGATACGCAGTCCCCACACACCATACAGGACAGCTCCCCAAAAGTGAAGCCAAAACATCTGGATGGCCCCCTCAGTGGATGGGACCTGGGCCAAGTTAAAAAGTCAAAGTACACGTCAAATACATTTTACCCAAAGATGGTTTCTGTCATTTTAGGTAGTACTTATCACTATTTTTCAGTTAGTTAATTAGTTATTTAATGCTATAAAAAGGAGGTAAGATGTCATGATTGACAGCTGTGATTGACAGCTGCTCTGAGTGAAGTGGTAGTGAAGCGCAGCCAGAGGCTCGGGAATTGTACGAGAGGAGATGAACCTTTAATTTTCCATAACCATCACTAGTCCATGTCATAGAACATGTGTCATTAATCATAGATGTAATTAAAGAGATAATATATATAGAGATATTATGGTTAGTTGTTGTGTCTTTCTAGCCAAACAGCTACCATGGTGCTAACATAGCAGCTGGGTGGCTCACGCTAAGAAGACGTGGCCGTGCTCGGCTCTTGATTGGCTCAGGCGGTTGTATGACTCTGGCTCCAAATGATGTCAAAATCTCAAGATGGCAGCTCCAGTATCCGGGACATTTTGGTTTCACTTTTTGTACAGTGGGAGGAAGTGGAGACGAGTACTCCATATATAATTAAGTTGTAGGAAACAGGATGTATTGTTTCGTCCGTGGCTAATTGATTTGAATTCATTGAACATGATTGGTCAGCTTTGTCTTATCGACTGCCCTAACGAGTAAAAGTCACGTTACTGAACGTCTTCAACTTCTTCCTTGTCGCCAGCTGTGTTTTGGGATTTTCTTGGACGGAGGAGCGTGACTGTGTCCACTTTGGTAACTTTATCTCTCTGCTCTTTGGTGATGATGCTGTAGTTCTGTCTGCCTCATCAGGCTGTGACCTCCAGCGTGCCTTCTAGGGGTGAAGCAGTTAAGATGCGGGTCAGCATCTTAGCATCCATGGTGCTGTGCTGGAAAACTGTGGGTTGACTCCTCAGTAGAAGCTGTCTCCGGTGAAGCGTATCGAAGATCTTGTTGATGAGGGTAAGGTCATCACTGTGGGCATTGAACCAGAACTTCATGGTAAAGAAGGTGAAAATCTCTCTGTGCACTGATCTATGGGATGGTTCGGATTCGGAGCAAACTTGATGGCACCAGTCTTTATGGATCTCGCTCGAATTTTCAGATTTTCATTCAACAATCTTTCAAGTGTGTTCTGAATGACACACGGTGATGTATGAGAGAGAGAGTGTTTGGTGAGTGTGAGGGAAAGCCTCCAAGGCAGCACTGCTTGCTGTTTCTTGGACTTCAAACAGTCCAGGCTTATCTTTGATGCATGTTGAGGTCATCGCCTTGCTGGGAGAGGAATCCTCTACCGCACAGCTTTAAGGCACAAGGGGTTTGCATTCTTTGGCAGAGGGCAGTAAACTTTGTCTTTGTCAGACATGTAGTTGATCCTGTGTAAGTCATAAACACAAAACATTGTCACACATGAATATTTCCATCATCATTTTGCTGTTGGTTTTATGCACTGTTTATTCATCATTCAGCTCTCCCCTAAAGCTATTAACTATAAAATGGACTTTTATTAGTGTGCAACGGAGCGATACACCACCAGGCCCTCATGTCCAAACCAACAATAAATGCTTTTTTTTTTGTAAACAGGCACTTTTTATCAATTACAACTGCCTTCCTTAGTGTAGCCTTACAAGAATTCAGCAGAAAAGGAGGACAACACTCCAACAACTAGTCAAAAATGATCAACAATAAATAAAAAAACAGCAATATTAAGCTACATAAATGAAGAAAGCTGCTTGTAGAATCATCGACAACACTTGCTATGTGGTTGACGACATGACGTTCAACTGTGACATTCTATTATTTGACTAATGCTGACACCAGAGTCACACTGCCTGCATGAGCAGCGCGTGTGCGTCACAGAACCGTTCGACGCCCATGTTAACTGGTTAGAGCGGCCACACAGCACGTGTGAGCAGCGCGGCTCGGCTGCGTGTTTCATGTAACAAATCTAGAGATTCAAGGTCTCGCCTATTTTTTTCCGTGTGACGTGCACGATTCACAGCAAAAACAGACAGTGAAAATGATCTTTTGACAGTATATTGACATCATTCCAGGAACATTACTACAGTTTCAATGTCTGTATCTGTAGAATATGTCACAGACATGAAAAAAAATAATATTTATTTTTGACTCAACACTTTCTATTTCAAAATAAAAGCCCTCTAGCATTTCTTCTGTGGACAAGAATCCCTTCATTTGTTAGCACAAGGCTTTTGTTCAGAAATATTTTCAAGACACTGCAGTGACTTGCACGGCTCCATGAATTAATAATAATAAAAGTACAGACTTTTAATTGTGGATTATTATTATTATTATTATTATTTACAAATGAGCACACACTTCTTAATCCTTTTCTGTCTAAAATAAATATAAATGACATTTATATGAAATGAAATGGCCGCCGCAGTAGCAGTGCTGACGCAGTAGCAACAGCGCAACCCTGTTGGTGTGGACACCACGCATTCGTGACGCAGTAGATCATCGAGGTAGCCATCACGCTGTGCTCAAGCAGGCAGTTTGGCCCGGCGTTTGCTCGGGCCAAACTGCCTGCTTGAGCACAGCGTGATGGCTACCTCGATTACATTTGCATTCTTTTAGCAGAAACGGACATCCTTTCATCCCCTTTAGTGTTTAATGTGTAAATATAATGTGCTTTTTTTGTTTAGTTAGCTAATATTTTGGATGCAGATGCTATTGTGTCTCAAATTAAATATATTGACGTTTGCCCACTGCCAACTGGGATCGGCTCCAGCTCCCTGTGACCCTGCAAAGGACATCACTGATGGATGGATGGATGGATGGAAGATAATACAGTTGCCTCGTATGCTGGATGTCTCAAATATGTTTTTTGGTCTTGATGTGTCAATCTCATGAAGTTTGCAAATGTGATTTATATATGCCCTAAAACTATTTTCACACCACTCTATTCATTCAGTATCATGTCAAATTATATTAAAAAAGATACAGCCCATGAGGTCATGGTAAAACTTTCCGTGCCTCTCACTATCCTTCCATCACTATTGCCACTGTTGTTTATTCCATGAGGACTTCAGTCTGTTTGTGATTTCCTCAAGAAAGAGACGTGTGATCAAAGGAGAGGCAGAGAACAAATAACTCAAAAATAACCCTGGGTTTTCTCACTTGTTTTCTACGTGAGAAGGCACTACCAAGCAGTGAAAAGGTTGCTTTTTTTGATGAGGTGACATGTCGGAGGACAGCATCACACTTTTAAGGTGAGCTCGTTGGAACAGCCTCGCTAACAGACTGGCTCCCCTGGGGGGCTCCTGCTCCACAGTCTCAGGGTTGGGAGTGTGAGTCATACTCTTTATTCTGAGATAGCACTGGTGTAGCACCCAGAATGGGACCAGCTACATATTTAGAAAGAGGAATAACGCCTATAACACAAACATATGTGGTAGAGGTACCAGAAAGAGAGGAAATTTACAGAGCAAATATTGAAATGTGGCTACATGAGTATTTGCAAGTTGACCAATTATGTTGTGTATCATAATTGTAATAAAATGTTCACTCTTTTTTTCTGTCAATTCAGTTGCTTTATTTTCTTCGGGTGTAATATATGCACTCAAAGAAAATAAGGACAACATCTGGACTCAGGAAAAGATTATGTGTTAATGTATCTACACCACTGTATTTAGGTGATACTTTTCTTACTGTAAAAAAAAAAAATCCCATGAAAAGGCCAAAACCAACAATGTGTTACTCCGTCTCTAAAAGCTTTCTGACTTCCATACCTCTGTTGCTCTCAGCCTAATCTCTATAAACAGATTCTGCATTCACATGTAGAATCTGTGGGCAACGGGACAAGATTTTGGTATCGGAAGCGTTCTGGTTTCCATTTGTGGTCCGAATAGTATCGAGCAATCCCGTTGGAGCAGGCTTTGGACAGTCCATGTGGAGAGTAAAAGCAGAGGAACACATTGGCTGAAATGCGATCTCAGAACCCACCGGCTATCGTCTCATGATGATTTCGCTTTTTATTGGTTGGATCTTGTCAGGCTTCAAGTAAAGTGTTTGTGCCCGGGTAGCCAGATAACGGACCAATCAGCATCCTGTGAGGAGCTAGTGCAGCTATACGGCGTAGCTCAGGGGTGTGATACCTGAGACCCAGTGAGACCACAGCATGAGACGACACAGAGAGGTGTCTCCAGGAGAGACTAGCATAGATGTTGCAGTAGCATCAGTTCTATCAGAACTAGAGATTATTTAGTTTTTGGCCCTCAGTTAGTTTCACTTTCATTAGTTTGATTGGCAGATGGTTTATCCGATCACACACCAAGTATGTTTTGAAAGTGCCTGCCTTTTTCCAAACAGTTTCCAATGACGGTTTCTCAGATGGTTCTGTGAAACAAACCATCTGACAGGGTCAGACTACCGGAAATATAGCCCCCAGGCCTCAGACGCTCATCCGTCGTCAAACCAATAGCCGATGGGTAAGTCTAAAACATATAGTTTCACTTAAAAAATGCTGTGTCATATCCTAAAACAACTGAGCACTGTAGGTTTTTTTAGGAAAAGTTATCAAAACAGGAGTAAATAGTGCATTTCATAGGGACTATTTTCAGCCGCGGATTAATACACATTTGTTGCGGTAGTGTGTATTTTTGACAAGAAGAAAAATCAAAAATATCGTTGGCTTTATCCTGTGATATTGATCGCTTATAGGCTTTCTATTGTGATGATGTGATCATATTTTATTGTTTTATGTAATGTATTTTACAAATTACTGATTTCCACAAAAAGTCTAATAAAATGATTAATCAAAATTGTTGTTTGTGTTAAAAATTCATTGAATTAAACCTCAGTCTGATAATATTTTGAAAAAATTTGCACCAACTTATGAATATTTCAATGCCAACCATATTGCCCAGTCCCAACTGGATATCCATCTATCTTCTAAGAGAAAATTCTATACTTTTACTGTTGCAATATCACTGTAGAAGAAACTGCTTAAAACTCATCAGCTCCTGGGAGATGCTCCTCTGGGATGCTGTTCGTTGAAGTGTGGATAGTGTTCATGTTGGGTTACTACAGTTCATGTAAAAAGGGCTAAAATGCAGCGGCCTACTGCAGTGGGGCAGCGCTGTGGTCCAATAGAGAAAGAGGAGATTCAACGAGCAGCGCCTGGCACGCAGACAGTGGGACAGATGGCCATGAGGGTCCATATGGGGTGGAGAGTGTGTCCAAGCGTTCTATTGGCATTGTGTATCTACATGAATGCATGCGTGTGTTTTCCTGCGTGTGCATGTGTGAAACTACATGATTTAATGTACCATATGTGCACCTATGGATTGTCTATCTTTGTGCAAGTGCATACAGATAAATCTGTCGGTTTGTGTGTGTCCACGTGTGAAGGGAATAAACTACTTTTTGGACAATTCACTGGCTCTGACATTACCACCACCACGGGTCAAACTGACCCTCAGCGTGAGCGGCTCGTCCGCAAGAGCGGGGCCAAGAACACGGCATTACTAACGTCAGTCGGTCAGCAGCAGTACGCCACCACACATGGCCTATCAACATGGCACAGCAGCACACAAACATACGAATACGAGAAGCAGATAGAGCGTGACCCAGTAGGACCAGTGTGTTAAAACCAATATGTAAAAGGAACTGAAGAGCAAAAGCAAAACAATACTGAATTTTCAGAGATATTCCTAGCTGGAGGTTTGCCATACATAAATGAAACTACAGTATCAAGTAATATTTGTGAAACAACTTCACCCTGATGCTTTTAAAAAACATGAGAGCCGCCTGCTTCAGGTATGAGCATCAACTTGATGAGCATCTATCATGATATAATTTATGTGGTGGATGCTTCTGCATATTTTCTCTGCCTACTTGCTGCATCTAATCCTAGGATCAGCGCCAGACTGCGGTATTAGAAGGAGGAATGTGGACTTTATGGGAATTAGGTCTGGAACATGACAAACGAGCACGGACAGTCGGGGCTCCCAGACGCTCATGATAATGTCTGATGCAGTCATTTAGGATAAACAGAAGCTCAGGGACAAATGAGCTTAGTCCCTTTCCTGAAAGGAGCTTTGAAATGAGTGCATAATGAAATGTATAATTTATTTATTCTGAGATGCTGGAGGGCCCTATGAAATAAACATGAGACACACAGAGAGAGAGAGAGAGAGAGAGAGCAACAAAGAATGAGAGTGAGACCGATAAAGAGGGTGAGGGATAGAGAGAAGGAGGGCCATGTGTGATACTGGAGGAGAGAAAGTGAAAGCAAATGAGAGAGGAAAAGAACGAAAGAGAGAAAAGAAAAATACTCCACGTGTACCAACAAACACATGCAGGATGTAATTTGATTTCTGCTTCAGTGCTATCAGAATGATGTGTGTGCAAATGTGTGTGACCTTTAGCACAGTTACTTTAGTAATGATTAAGGTATAGCTTTGGTACAGGGCGGGTGAGCGGGTCAGCTTGCGAAATGCAAATATAAGCCGTAATTAGTATGATTATGTACTATGTTAATCTCCATTCTTCTTAAAACTGTATTACAGTGTTATGCAATGATATTTTTTCCAACCAGTATAGACTTATCAGGGTATATTACTGCTTCAATTAAACCAAAATGAACCACGTGTTGGTGTAGCTGTAGAAAATACAGTAACTGTTAAAAGGACTAAGGGCCCTATTCAAATGATCTATAGCACATGGTCTAAAGTGCATGGGCACGAATGCTTTTAGGCCGTGTCCAACTTCCCTTTTGCTCGTTAAACGGTGCATAATCTGGGCACAAAGTAAGGCGCAAGGGGCAAAGGGGTTGTATTTTGTCTCTTAATTAATTATAGTTGTGTTTTGAGCATAACATTAATCAAACTAATCAGAGTGTCATCTCCCATTCCCTTTAAAAGCCAGGAGTGCCTGCACTGCTATTTAAATGGTGGCTTCGGAAAAATTGGAGAAGCGAGCATTTTTCTGCAGTGAAAATGTTGTTTTTGAAAGGCTAAACGCCAACAAATATGGATTGAAGCCGAGTATTTTGTTAGATAAAAACATGTTGTTGATCTATCTTTTTTCAATACATTTTTATTTTTGGTCTTTACAACACTCTGGAGTTGTTGGAAATGCCGGAAACAAGCTACCACTGGGATCTATTTCTACAAATAGTACAATACTAATAATATTAGTGTAGCCTGATCTTTATCTGCAACTGTGCAGAAATACCAAGTTTAAACAGAATGAATAGACATTGAATGGTGAATAGAATGGTGCAAAAAACAAACAAACATACAATTTGATTATCAACGTTATGAATCCTTCCAGCTATTCGGTACAGCCACAGAATTGTCTTATATAAACTATAGTTTCATATTGTGTTTACTGATTAGGAGGGCAGTCCGTTTACTATTTGTCGCTGTCCATTGAGAGGGGGTGCTGAATTAATGTTGCCGTGGCATATTGTGAAGGGAGGGGAGGGGGCAGGTAGGCCTTGGTCGGTGGACCCTCTGTTCCACCGTCTCTCAGTCCTCTGTCTCATCAACTGCTCCATTTGACTGCATTTATTGCAGATGCATGGCCAACCTATTTGACTGAGGATGAGGAGTGATGCTGCCCTCTCCTGTGTGTGTGATATGCAGAGAGTACGCGCCTCTATAGGTGCATGTTATTATTATGATAAGATGACAGAATAATGCCCCCTTTATTAAATGGTAGGAAAATGCTGCACCATTGACTTTAGACCAGGTTTTGTTGGTCAATGGCACAATCGCTTTATACTGCCTCAATATAGCAATGCGCCAACAATGCACCTGACCACACTTCACGTCCACACAGATGGGCGCAGGTACATTACTACTTCCATAACATGGACGCTGGGCATGAAAATGACAACTGCACCGGTCTGAAACTATTAATGACAGTTGGCCTGCTAACATCCTCACATTGACAATGCGAACATGCTGATGTTTAACAGGTATGGGGGTGGGGGGGCTGACACCATAAATGTCAACCTCCTTCTTGTAGAAGATGCCGCCCTCATTGCCTCATTGCATTTGTGGAGTGAATTTGAATGAGGTAGGCTTGTCCAACACTGTTGTATATGGTGGAAGCTGGAGGCCACACACAGCAAATATGGGTGTTAGCATGTGTTTCCTACATGCCATGTGTTTATCATCATTCTGCCAGACTAACAGTGCCCACCTTTCAGTAAAGAGGCAGACGCAGCTTCACCACAGCTCCAAAGGTCCTGATTTATCTGCACTGACTGGCACACACACACTACACTTTCCAATTGTGTCCTGTGTGTTTGGTCCTCACTGCACAGCATGGCATAGACAAAATGGCACATCAGATTTGGGATGACTGCCAGCAGCCCATTTATTCTGCAGGTCCAGGAGAGGCTGAGTGCAGAGCTGTGGGTGCAATAGATTGCGGCCACATCAGGGCAGAGAGTCCTACTCAATTAACATCTGCTGCTCACAGTTAACAAATGAAGTATTGATTTACACATTTTATGGTTGCTAATGCCGCGTTAACATCATATCGGAGTAATTCTGAGTTTCCAACTTGTAAATAACGTTCACTTCAACATCCAACTCGTAATTATGACTGGGAAACTCAGATTTTTCTGAAAGCTCCAATATATTCACCTTGACTCTGAAGTGCCTGAAAAACAAACAAATATGGATGCTAGCGAAAGCAAATTAGGTGATTAAACCCAAATCAAATGGATATGGTGTTATGTTGTCAATGCATAGTATTTTAATCTTCACAAAACCAATTTTGTAATAATAAAACCGTCTTGATGACGTGAACGCTCACAAATCATTGGGATCTTTCCCCTCTCTACCATCCATCCCATTTGACATTAACGCAGCCATAAAGAGACGCAGGCATGGGGAGAGAAGTTACATTCTTTTTGCATCAGCACTATTAACAATGGTGTGTTTGGGTAAATAAAGTAATAAAGTGTGTCTGTTGCAGGCATTGCAGGCTGTTTTCATTCAGACATTGTTAATGTAGGTGGAGTTAGGGTCACCAATTTAGCAATATGGGTGATGTCTCTGCAGAGGTGGAGGTACGTGGGGAAGGGGAAAGCACAAACAGAACAATCACACTAACAGAGAGGAATCAATCAATCAAACATTGTTTGTACAGCACCTTTCATACAAGTTAATGCAGTACAGATAACTGACAAGCCGAATGTAAGACAGAACCGTGAAAACAACAAAAAAGACTAAAACAATTCAACAATTTAACACAGTGATAATTTGAGACCAATGCACGCAAGACAATAAAATAAAGAATTGTAATAAAATTAAAAGCTATAATAACAGTAATAGTAGTAAAACAGTTTGAAGTAAAAACTAGATCAATAAAATTGAATAAAATTATACAAATTTGATACAATAAAATATGTGATTAATAAAATAACAATGAAATATTATATTATACAAATTTGATACAATAAAATTTGTGATTAATAAAATAACAATAAAATATAATACATACATTTAATACAATAAAATATGTGATTAATAAAATAATAATAAAATAGAATACAATTTTACAAAATCAATACAATAAAATATAATATTATGCAAATTCAATACAATAAAATATAATATTATACAAATGTAATACAATAAAATATGTGATTAATAAAATAACAATAAAATATAATATTATACAGATTTAACACAATAAAATGTGATTAATAAAATATCAATAAAATATAATATTATACAAATTTAATAAAATATGTGATTAATAAAATAACCATAAAATATAATATTATAGAAATGTAATACAATAAAATATGTGAATAATAAAATAACAATAAAATACAATACAATTTTACAACTTAAAAACAATAAAATAAGTTGGTGAGGGATCCAGATGTGACTTAATTTTTCCAATCAATATAGTTGATTGACTTTGTTATGAGTTCAAAACACAACCACAGTGTGCCACCGCTTCCAACATCAGGTCTGAATTAGCAGGAGTGTATTCCAATCATCTTTTAATAATAATAATAATATAATAATAATAATAATAATAATAATAATAATAATAATAACTCCGTAATGAATAGGACAGCATATTGACAAAACAAACCAGGGTTGGCGCTTGTTCTAGCTCACAGTGTTGCTGTCATTTGGTAACCGTGGAATCCCTTTTTTTAATATGACCAATACCATCATTTATTGGACCTGTAGCAGTTAGCAGGAATAGTTTGATGAAAAGCAAGAGGGGAAAACCATCTAAAGGGAAGTGTGTGTGTGGCTTCATTAAATACAGCAGCACATAACAATGCTGAGGTGAGTGGGTTCAGTCAGTGTTGTATGAATATTATTTCGTACATGCTGCTCTACTTAGTTTTGAACATAAGATGAAAGCTGCACAGTGCAGCTGCTATGGTTTGACATTAATGCAGATCAGGGGTGCCGTGTGTAGTCGCTCTAAAACAAAGATAATGGCAGATCTTATGTGTACTGATCAGCTGGATTTATTGATAACAAGAAGGACCTGACTGTAGTTCTCCTGGGACCACTGGCATGGACAAAAGCACAGCACTTTACCTTTATTTACCTTTATATACTTTACATACTGTTTTACAAACTGTTACACATATATACATATGTATTACTTCTCTTTACATACTACATTCCTGTCTACACCTCCGTATTTATATTTTTAGTTCTTCTCAATATTACACACTACATTCCTGTATGCACATATATTATTTCTCATCATGCATATACATACTACATCCTTTTAACATTCAGTTTTACCATCTGAAATACTATTTTAAAAATTAATTAAATTAAAAATTCACATTTACTCTTTTATATTTACTTATGTTTATATTTAAGCCCTGTATCTTAACTGCACTATTTAATGCCTTAGATTATCATTTTGCGTTTACATGTGATTCCCCCTTCATATATACATATTTTATGAGCATTGTTGAAGGAACCTGAGACCAAAGATTTTCATTGCCAATAACTGCTTTGCTGGAATTCACAAATGGCAAATAAAGAACCTTGAAGCATGTTTTCAATGTGTTGCACTTTTAATGGTCTCTTTAAAGGGACTATTTGTAAGATTCAGAAATGCTGCTTAACAGCGACACCTGTGGCCCTGAAATCAACGAAAGTCAGCGTCGAGCTCGCGCTTGCTCGCTCTACATAGACATGAACGAGCATCGCTCAACACAGTGAGGCGACACACGTCAGCTAAAACCACAATATCACTCTATATTTCAGCTGCTTGGCAGTAATGTTAGCTGACCAGACGAAGGTCTCTCCATGAATCAATGCTGATCCTAGTGTTGGCTTTTCCTTCTCAGCGCAGGCTTCAGCAGCGGGGCTCCTCAACGAGTTACGTTATCGCCTCCCGACCGCAGCCGGCAGCCGAAGACACCGTCACCGTCACCCAGTCGGTAACGAGACGATAACGTTTCTCTCTGTGGAGCTCCGTCACTTCACAAGACACGGGAAACCTCTGTTGGTCTGGAGGAGCTGCAGCAGTTTTTCTGCACAAACGTCCACTCTGCATTCACTAGATATTCTCAGAGCTAAACTAACTCTTCTGCAGTGTGGAGTGAGCGCACGTTCACGTCTAGAGGTGGAGCGAGACAGCGAGGACGCACGCACTGTCTGAGTGAAGGAGAGCAGGCAGCGGAGACGAGGCTCCGGCCACACGCGAACGCACATATACCAACGCGCATGTATGCCGACCCGCTACATTTATACGCTTAAAAAGTTACAAACAGTCCCTTTAAGGGAAATACTATGTCAGACAATTCAATACATAGATACACAACGCAATACACTGTCATTCAAAGCTGATTTGATTTAGCGGTGATTAGGATTTTATATTTTCTCTTTTTTCATAATAAATGGCTAAAATAAAACAAGAATTTCAGATTCTGAATCAGAAATTCCCCAGAAAATCATTTGTTCAGGTACAGCCATGCTGCTGTATTGTTTACCTCAGTTCCTGGGATAGCATCAGCCTTCTGGATTTGGTATTTTCAATAACACTTTGGAGGTGCATGTCCTCGAAAATACAGAACTGCGTCTGGCTTCAGTAACCAGGAGGAGTTTGGGGCAAACTGGAAGTTGCTTCCTCGGTTCACGGTGTGAACGGCCTTCTCCCTGGACAACATGTTCTAGCACTGACTGTGTTTCCAGACAACCATTCATGAACAAAGAAGTCAGCTAAAATAACAGATTTTATAATTCCACTAAATGATATCTGAGCTGATAGCTGTGTACTTTTATGCATGAGTATGACTTTGGCCTCATGATATCCAAATTCTTTACCCAAACTAAAATGACATCTACTCAGCCAGATCTATTACTACAGTATCGACTGCCTTTATTTATGTAGCTACTATGTGCAACTATGGCATAAACAAACATTAGACAAACATTTCTTAATAATTTAGGAGTAAAATTGTGTCCTGTTTTTTCCCCAGGCCGTCACTGTTGATAGGAATGTATTTTGAATTCACCTGCCACAGGTTTGTGTTGTGAATAACACATCACGGTGGGGTTACAGAGTGGATGTGTGCCAGTTGAATACACCTCTCCACATAGCAGTGCCTCCAGGTAATGCATTTTCTTATGTTCATGCAGCACAGGATTCTGGGAGGTGGTATTTTCAGATCTGTTCTGAGTTGCCCTAAGAGATGTTCTCCCAGCTCACAAAAATGTTCTTTTAGTGGGGCCGCTTTAAAATCACTGCACCGCATCTCTTTATAGCCATATGATTTATGACTGGACCTCAGAGAAAACAAAGCTGTGGAAAAAGTCTGAGCGGGTAAATACATCACAAAATATATTGTTGTATCTCCTTTGCCAGTTAAAGGATTGGGAATGATTGCTATGTTTTTACTTTTGGCTCATCGCCACCATCAGCATGGAATGCATGTATTTTCCAAAGACTATAAAAGCTTTGCATCACTTTATAGTTCTGCATCGGCCCCAGAGCTCAGCTGCTGAGGGCATGGAAGTCTCAGTGCAAGGACAAAAGTGTCTCAAGCATAAAAATGAGATCAATTTAGGAATCTTTATAAAACTTTTATATTAAATTGATTTTTAAAACACTTGTTGCAATGGATGCAATCCAATTAATGCACAATGGGTCCAAGGCGTCTTTATTTGGGTTGTATAGTGGAACAACAAGCAGGTAGCTTCTGCATGTGATTCCTATGTTCTGGTCATGAAGTGCATGCCTTTTTATAGATGCTACAGGGTTCATTTCTGTTAGAGCTCAAATGTTTTTTGATTTAAAGATCAAAGCAGCAAAGAAGGATTTGGTATTTGGAAAAACTCTGCATTCATATTTAATTTTGCACTGACTGACTGATGAGCTTGCTGCGCATTAATCGGATGTGTGCTCACGCTGATTCTTGTGATAGCACCTGACTATGTAAAGTCATAAAAATGGAAGCTCCGTGGTGTTGTGTGAGCAGAAGAACAGAACAGGCGAAGCGATCGAGGGAGAGAGAGAGAGAGAGGAGAGATCACACAACCTTTTTCCAAAAATGGCACTGGAGTGCACTGCCAGTTTTTGCTGTTCTGAAAGCACTTATCAAAGATATTGAAAGCTGGCTTCCAGCTCTCTGCAAGAATCCTCTTCCCTCCGTTCTTTGCTCATTCACCACATAACCATAAAGTGGTTACCAACCAGAGATTCACAGGGGATCAGGAGGCCTTCCTGATTGAAGGAGTGTAAGAAAAAATGACAAAATGATATTAGTATTTTATCCATTTGTGTTTGCGGACTGAAATTTGAATGAATACTCTGAATAGTAATTTGTAAAATTAGCCTTCGATCTCTCGAGGCATAGACAGAGCTAGAATGAAAATAACCTCATCGTAACCCCCTCCAATAGCTCCATTTGCCATAGACACCTTCTGTGTACTGGAGTGGGCTACCTCTGGGTCTGAGAAGTGAAGCCAATGCTGAAGTGCCTTTACCTGCATTCTCTACCAGCCAGCAGGGGGCGATTCCTCTGATTGTATAGAAGTCTATGAGAAAATGAGCCTACT